>NC_066620.1:192795341-193420341 GCF_025201925.1 Gopherus flavomarginatus | reverse complement strand
ACTGACTCAGTTCTTATATAAACTTATTTTCAGTACATTCATTTCTTGGAGAAGTGTATTTCATCTGTAAATTCAAAGGGCATTCAACTGCCTGGTTTTGAATGTATTTACTTTGAAAAGAACCTTGATAAAACATAACTTACAAAACAGCTTTTTGCTGCCTTGCTAATATGACAGAAATGTGCCTTGTTACTCCATATTTTCTAAACTTAAGATGTAAGAATTATACACTGAAATGGGATACAACAATGATGGCTATTAAAAATCCATACCTCAAGTAGCTAATTGTAAATAGTGAACCAGCATTCCATGTTAGGCTAATAAATGTCTTTTCATATAATCCAGTTGTCATCAAAACAGAGTTAATTGAAATGGAATTATTGTAGATTATTGCTGAAGTCCTGGGCATGGATAATGAAAATCATTGTGTGGTGTTACAGAAAGAGTGCATAATTATTACACTGTAAATATTGAATTGAGCTATTTCAGTGCATAGCATACCATCTAATTGCACTGTGGGTAATTTGCCAATGCTCTTACCCTGTGGCTTTTTTTTTTCTGAAGTGGGGAGAGAACACACACAAACAAGTGACTTGGGCAGATATCAATTTAGTTAAGATAATTGCAAATGGATAATTTCCTCTCTTTGGCACGTCTATAAAGTCTAACAACATGAGGTCAGTAAATAGCTTTCCAGTGTCTTCTCACCTATTTCCACAGCAACATGGGGATCTTTTTTCCAAGCTTTAGCTGTAACTGCCTATGTGGAGATGTGTTACTCTGCCTGTTTTCTTCCTGAATAAGGTGAATTTAAGTTAAAAATGGGTTTTAAAGTACTATAATAGACCCTGAAATTGGCATTGCTGCATTTTCAGTAGGGGGCTGAGGTGCTATCACCATTGGACAGAGGATGTTTGGCTGGTAGAAAGGGACATAGCTATCTCTCAGTCAGACGTGTTGGAGTGGAACTAGGAGTGCCGTCTTGTGTGAATGGAAGAAAGAGGCAGCTCTGTGGAACAAAAAGATAAGGAGAGCCTGAGGAAGACAAGAGGTGAGAAAAGCCTGTGTAAGTAGGCTTTCATCTTGAAGGAGAGGGGACAGTAAGAAAGATCTCTGTAAAGTAGTCAGAGAAGGAAGCCTCCAGATAATTCTGTTTAGAGGCAGCCAGGCTAGGACCCAAGAAGGAAAGTCAGAGTTTAGGTGCTGATGCAGAGTTTGTCTACAGAAGTGGGAAGTTGTCACAGAGGTCAATTATGGTTAGAAAACTCCAGAACAGGGATCGGCAACCTTTGGCATGTGGCCCGCCAGAGTAAGCACCCTGGTGGGCCAGTCTGGTTTGTTTACCTGCTGTGTCCACAGGTTTGGCCGATCGCGGCTCCCACTGGCCACGGTTTGCCACTCCAGGTCAATGGGGTTTGCGGGAAGCGGAAGCCAGCATATCCCTCAGCCTGTGCTGCTTCCCGCAGCCCACATTGGCCTGGAGCAGTGAACCACAGACAGTGGGAGCTGCGATCAGCCAAACCTGCCGATGCGGCAGGTAAACAAACCGGACAAGACCGCCAGGGTGCTTACCCTGGCGGACCATATGTCAAAGGTTGCCAATCCCTGGGCTATACCATAGTTTCTGGATACCAATTCTATGCAAAACTCAACAGTTTGAGCATGCAAAGACTCACACAAACCTTTTCTTCATTTAAACTGTATGAGTTTATAACAGCTGCATTCTGCTGGTGGTGGTTAGATATTGGAGTGGACCCAAAAACTCAAGTGAAACTTAATCATTTCACTTTGATTACGTATCAGCACCTGAGAAAGCGAGGTTAACTCAAATCCACATGAATGTAGCAAAACTTCTATATCAGTCTGGGTGGGTTGTTTTATTTGTAATTCAATCTGGTTTCAGTTTTTTATGTAGTTTCAAGTTTTAGCACCAGAGCAGAGTCCATGGATTTTGGTTTATGCATATGTGTCTCTGCAATTGTATCCTATGTCCAATAGTCACTCACTGACACTATGTAATCTAAGTACGATTTCTCATTTTAACTAGCACTCTTTTAGCGTATCCCTCAAACTTCGACTTTCTGAGTCAGGGATTTATCCACCTCAGTTGTGCCAAGCTTGTGATCAATACCAAGAATGCAATTTTGACTCCTCATTCCAAACCCAGATTCCTGCTTTCTCTATGATCATTCCTTAGTATACTAACCCTTTTTCTATAAGCCTACTTTTTTTTTCTTATGCAGATTCTAAAAAAGAAATCTGCCTCAATAGCAGCAAAGTTCCCACCCCTTAGTTATTTCCAATAGCACTTTCACAGCCAAGGAATTTAATAAACAAAACAAGTAGTCTCTGCAGACAGTCTTTGCAACCAGAATATGGGCCTTTAGTATGGAGAGAATCCTATCGCCAAACCACCTACAAGTCTGCTCATGTCCTGGGGTAGGAGAGTGACATGAACACTAGGCCCCATATAGGGAAGAGAATAAATACATAATAGAAGATCATATTCTTTTGTTAGGCAGTTGACATTAGTTGTCAAGTGTTTCTTGGAAACTGACCCCTGTGCGTGCCACTTCAATCGTTTTGTTTGTTTGTTTCTTATTTTATTTTTAAAACAAGACCAACCATGCTGTCAAATCCAAATAAAAAATACCTGTAACTTGGTTCTCAGGGCACTTGGATATCAAAGTCCATCCATTTTTAATTCTCTTTCAAACACTATTCAGTCTTTGGTAGCTATGATCTAAGTTTCCTCCAGTTGAATTCCTTCAGCACTGGAACTCCTAAAGGGTGGTGCCAAGAAATTCCTTAACAATTTAGCTTGGGTGGCCATTACCTGCATGTACAATGGGGCTAAGGGGTAGATATTTGGCAAAATGAAGGTACATATCGCTGACCGGTATTGTCTCATCACTATGTCTTTGTTCCACCTCCCTCCCTCCCTCCCCCCCGGCACAGTTTGTTGCATCCATCTGTTTTCTCTTGTCTTAAATTTAAATTGTAAGCTCAGTGTTTGTACAGCACCTAGCACAAGGGCACCCTGATCGATGATTGAGGCTTCTAGGTACTACAGTAATACAAATAAATACTACTAGTAGAAGTGAATTAAAATATTTGCATCATGCAGCTATTGCATTATCAAACTCACTGATTTATTCAAAATAGTGCAGAACAAATTGAATTTAAATTTACCAAAAAATGCTCTTTTCCAGCAGTTCTTCACTGAGGGAATCTCATTGGAGTGTTTATTGAATTTGCAATCACAAAAGGATAGTGACTCTGGAAGAAATGAAATTACAATGAACCTATTACTCAAAGTCAGGGTTTAAGGTCCAAAAGGGCCTCCGGCTCATCTAGTCTGACCTCCTGTATATCACAGGCCACCAACACCACTCCGCACCTGTGCACTGAACCCAGCAACTGAAATTAGACCAAAGTATTACAGCCCACAGAGGTTAAACTATTATATTTCATGAGCAGGAATCAAGAGGCACTCCAGACCTGGTTGAACAAAATATTTTCAGGCTTTTGTGTCAAAGAATTTCAGGTAAAACATAATAATTGCACTTACAAAGTGTTTTTTCATCCATTATCTAATTAATCCTCACAACTCCCAGTGTGAGGTGTTCTTATTAACCCTGTTATTTAGAAGAAGATGAAATTCAGGCAGATGATTCATGATTTGCCAAGGCTGCACAGGGAATCACTGTCCAAATCAAGACTGGAACTCTAGTATATGTGGATGAATAATGGCCTGTTTTGGGGGGTGTCAGATTATATTTTAAATATTGAAAAGCCTGTTGAATACATTATTAGATTAATATTACTCACTGCCTCCTACTCCAGTGCCCCATTTCACACCTCTCTCTCTATGATGTAGTGCACCAGGCTGGTCTACTCAGTGGAAAGGTTGACTTGTCACTGAACTCCCGTGTTAAAAATACAGCTCCAGGTTTGTAGTGGGTATTATGAAGCTGCTGAGAGGAGGAAAGGACTCACAGCTGCTTTTGATCTATTGGGACTGTCCCTCTGTCCACTCAGTTACTCTCACAGGATCTACCACAGATTTAGGATTTGGATAACTAGTGGCACAGATGCAGTGGGGTATATGACTGGCTCCAGACAAGGCCTGTGAGGATTATTTATTACAGCAACACATGGAGGCCTCACCTGAGATCTGGGTCCCATGTTGCCAAGCTCTATACATGTATATACCTAGAGACAGTGCTTGCTTCAATTTGCTTACAAGCTGAATGGACAAGACAGACAAAGGGTGGGAGCAAGGAAGTATTATTATCCTGTCTTGTTAGAGACAAGGAACTGAAACTCAGAGATTAAGCAACAGACTGAGAATCAAATCCAGATCCCCCGAGTCCCAATGCAGTACATTAACTACAAGCCCATCCCTTCTCTCACAGAAAGATGCAGTGCAAGAAAATAATCACTAACAGAAAACTTGCTGGTGTTGAAGGATGTGAGAACCTATGACCTGCTTACTTTAATATAGCAACTGGACAGGCAGAGGGATTGCTTCCTGAGTGGTTGTATGACAAAGGTGTTTTCCTTCCCCCACCAAGCTGAGCATATTCTGCTTCCTGGGAGGCAGGGACAGGGAAGAAAAAGGGATAGATAGGGAAGATATTTTGCTCCACTATTGGGAATACCTGGTGTGGCTCAGTGGAGCTTCCATGTCTCCTTTTTAAAGGACACTTAATATATTTATATAAATATACTTGGATTCCAGGCATATCTATTATAAATGAGAAATAAAAGAGCTTATTTACAGAGAACATTTTAAAGAGTATCTAGTACATATTTAAGTTACAGCATAGCTGGGCTTAGTCTCATTCTTTGGAAGGCAAAGAAATAACTGGTACTGGCAAATTGTTATCTAGGATACAAGGATCATACATGGAACTGATAAGAATGTCCTTAATTAGGCATGAAATCCTTGTAGGTTGCTTCCATTAAAGCTGAATGCAAGCTTGAATGCTTTTCATCATCCATACATGATCCTGGCATCCTTATTAGCATAGGGAGGTATTTGAAAGTAAACAAACTGCCTTTGCAAGCTTGCTCAGACTTCTGTAATCATTACTTTAAATCACTTGTACCTTTATTCATCTAGCTATTCATCTTTCTAGGGTCTGGATGGTGCTCATCACTGTAGAGTTTTAGTACCTAATGTAAATCACTTCTTTAACTTCAGTTTGATTTCAGTTTTCAACCCCTAAAATTTGCTCACTTGTTCAATATGTTTGTAGCCATGGCAACAGGAAGATGTGCATACTCTATCTCAAATATGGTCACACTAGAAAATCAAGTTGATGAATTCGTAAGTGCCTTGCATGTCAACTTTAACTGTGTTTCAGATGTTGACTATCATAAACAAGAAATCAAATGTAAACTGACTTTGTCACTGGCTGTAGTATTACATTTCTGCTTCAAAATGAAAATCAAAGTACTGTATCTTTATTTATTAAGTGCTAATGCATTGCTAATAAGAAAACTTAACTTTCCAAATGAAATATGTTTAACAATTATGCAGAATGCTCTAAAGTGCTCTCAGCTTAATCAGTTTGTTTTCTTCTTTCCTTTTTATCATGGTTGGAATTTAACAACTAGAGTTTGGTTTCAATAAAATCCCCAGATCTAAACAGCCACAAACTTTGGAGGTAGATTTGAAATCTAAATATGGATCTAGATCCAAATTTTATGGCTAGATCCATATGCTGGGGTATGAACAAGGGGAGCTGTGGGCACTCAGTACTTCTAAAAGTCAGGCCTCTTAAAATTCAGCACCTAAATAATATCTATTTACCTAGAACATGAAGACCTAGAGTTCTGCTAATGATTCATTTACCTATTTCTTCAATTAAGGACAGGAAGAGCTCCCAATCCATAGCCCCGGGGTGCCTGAGTCCCTGCAGATGGACATTTCTGATCTTCTTAGGGAAAAAAAACCCCATGCAGTTGGCGGGGTAAGGGGAAGTAACGACTTCCTAGACCTTCTTTATACTATACCTCCTTGCCAGAAGCTGGGAATGGATCCCTTGATTATCTGATCTGTTCATTCCTTCTGAAGCACCTTAGCCACTGTCAGAAGAAAGGATACTGAGCTAGATGGACCATAGATCTGACCCAGTAGCCGTCCTTATGTTATGTTCTTCTGAAAAGAAAAAATTAAAAAAAAAAATTTCCCTTTGCAGGGTGCCTTTAAAGGAATGGCATAAGGAGAGTGGTACATTGTTTTCCTTCTTAGATTCATAGAGTCTAAGGCAATGGTGGGCAACCTGCGACCTGCAGGCCACATGCGGACCATCAGGGTAATCTGATTACAGGCCACAAGACATTTTGATGATGTTGGCCGTCCTCAGACACGGCCCCCTGCAGCTCCTAGTGGCCATGGTTCGCCGTTCCCGTCCAATGGGAGTTGTGGGAAGCAGCGGGCCACAGAACTGTTATATCTTTCTCTGCTAGACTCCCTGTTGTGCTGGCTCCACGTTTCCTTCACATCCTCGTTATGGATGCTGTACGCTAACTAGCTTCCTTTGCATTGGCTTACAATGTGTATTTTACATGTGAACTAAGGCAGACAGGTTTATTAGATCCTTCACTTGACTCTCTTCTGAAACTAAGTGTTGGGCGTAGTGTGTTTGTCAGGCTTCGAGGGTCATTCTTTGCCAATCCCATGTCCTTGTCCCTAACCCCTACCATCTGATGAGATACATACTGGAAAGTTCCACTGGGTTTTCTGTCCCCACAGGCACATTCATGCATGTTTTTTTTTTTTATGAGATGGGGTAATCTAGCCTGTTGTTAAAAGTAAACCCTATAGCTACTGTTTTGTTGAGCCAAAATTGGAGTTTCCCCCTGCTGGCCCAGTAGCAATTAACTATCTTTATTTTCAGAAGCTCTGTTATGACTGAGTGGTCAAAGTGCATATGAAAGAAATAAACAAAAATAGCAGGTTAATCTCCACTTCATTAGTAGGAAAAAATTTCAATCCTATGCCTGAAAGAAATCTTCAAGTTCCTAGAAGGTATTATAGGCACAAGATAGCAAAGCAAAAACCACAAACCCTGTAAAATGTCTATATCCTATATTAAAATAATTTATTGGGATTATTGCTAATAAAATACAAATTGATTTTTGAAATGAAGAACAATTTAACTCAATACTGTAGAAATTTTGATTCACCAAGTCAAAGGTGAAAATGTAAGAAAACATGCACAGTACAACATACCATAAATACTGTATTTAGGTAACGAGTGGTTCTACCCACATATCCATTTTAATAACCAGAGGGGTTAATGGCACAGAGTTGATGCTTAGAGTACAGCAAAATGGAAAGGAGTGGAGTGGATCTGTAACTAGGATATCCATATCTCAACAGACAGTATATGGCTTGTGGCTGTACTGTGCCTAATGAATGCCAGGGTTATTGCTTCAAATTCACTCCCATCCTGTAATCTATATTTTATCAATGTTATCCTGCTATTTGTGGATAATGTCATAGATTATCCAAAGATAAGATTGTTTCTCAGTGTGAAGAAGTGACTTTTACAGTGTAATGAAGTTAGAAAAAGTCAATTTTGGACATTCTTCATTCTACGTGGAAAGGAGCAGGAGATGTTGACATTGCAAGTTTTTCAACTTTTTCAAGGATCCTAGAAGTTGATTACTCTCACATGGAGAGATCCAGATACACTTTGAACTGTTCATTGTTAATGCCCTTCCTTTCCTAGCAAGTGTTTTTTCTTCCATCTCCATCTTCTTGTCCTTTTTCACTTTCCCTTCTCTTCCACTCCACTGTTCTTCCTCATTTTGAGTCTTTGTGTTCAAAAGCCAACGTCTTTTATTAAATGCGCATCTGTAAAGCAGTACCAAGGCTGACATTGTCACAAAAGGTCTCTGGGTGTAGGGTCATTTTTGGGATCTCATATTGAGAAATCTGATTTTCAGAGGTGCTGAGCACTTGCAGCCCCCATTAAAATTAGGGATGTGCATGTAGAAAAAACAGGTGAAAGATATCTTGCTTTTGGCCTGAGATTTGCAAAAATGAGTAGTGATTTTTGGCTGCCTCCATTTCTGTGTGTCAAATTGAGGTATCCAAAGGAACCTAATTTTCAGAAAGTGCTGAGCACCGAGCCTCCGAAAATGAAGCCCCTTTGAAGTGTCTTATGCTGGGCAACGAAGATGACTAATCTCTTTTAAAAATCATGGTTTGAGCTCCCTAAAAATAAAGTGCCCAGATTCAGAGCTGTTTTTGAAACTGTTTGGCCTTAATGTGGAGCTGAAGGTTCTATTTTCCCTGACCGAGAGGGAGTACTGGTGTATTTGCACTTGAAAATAAAGGATGATCATTTGACCTCTTAATCTAACTCCCTCATGAAAGTTAAGCTATTCCTATTTCCCTGTTAGATAGCTTCCCCCTCCCCTTCCAGAGACATAAATTGCAATGGGGTATATAAACCCTACATAGAATCATAGGGTTAGAAGGGACCACAAAGGTCATCTAGTCCAACCCCCTACAAACCCCACATAGTATCATAGGGTTAGAAGAGACCACAAAAGTCATCTAGTCTAACCCCGTAGCAAGATGTTAGATTTGTTCTATCTAATCCATCCAAGTCAGATGGCTATCCAGCCTCCTTTTGGAAAACCTCCAGTGAGGGAGCTTCCGCAACATCTTTAGGCAGTCTGTTCCATTGCTTTTCTTAGAGTTAGTTTTCCTGAGATTTAATCTAAATCTGTAAAAAGCAGAAAAGAGTCCTGTGGCACCTTATAGACTAACAGACGTATTGGAGCATAAGCTTTCATGGGTGAATACTCACTTCGTCAGACGCATGTGGTGGAAATTTCCAGAGGCAGATATAAATATGCAGGCCAGAATCAGTCTGGAGATAACGAGGTCAGTTCAATCAGGGTGGATGAGGCTCTTTTCTAGCAGTTGAGGTGTGAAAACCAAGGGAGGAGAAACTGCTTTTGTAGTTGGCTAGCCATTCACAGTATTTGTTTAATCCTGAGCTGATAGTGTCAAACTTGCAAATGAACTGAAGTTCAGCAGTTTCTCCTTGGAGTCTGGTCCTGAAGTTTTTTTTGCTGCAGGATGGCTACCTTTAAATCTACTATTGTGTGTCCAGGGAAGTTGAAATGTTCTCCTACAGGTTTTAGTATCTTGCGATTCCTAATATCTGACTTGTGTCCATAAATCCTTTTACGTAGGGATTGTCCAGTCTGGCTGAAGTACATAACAGAGGGGCATTGCTGGCACATGATGATGTATATTACATTGGTAGACGTGCAGGTGAATGAACCGGTGATGTTGTGGCTGATCCGGTTAGGTCCTGTGATGGTGTTGCTGGTGTAAATATGTGGGCAGAGTTGGCATCGAGGTTTGTTGCAGGATTGGTTCCTGAGTTAGAGTTACCATGGTGCGGGGTGTGGTTGTTGGTTAGAATATGCTTCAGGTTCGCGGGTTGTCTGTGGGTGAGGACTGGCCTACCTCCCAAGGTTGGTGAAACGAGGGGTCATTGTGCAGAATGGGTTGTAGATCACTGATGAAATCTGCTGTGCTGTAGTTTGAACCCATTGCCTCTTGTCTTGCCTCTGTGGCAAGGGAGAACAACTTTTCTCCATCTTTTATGGCAGTCTTTCAAGTATCTGAAGACCATTATTGCATCTTCCCTTAATCTCTTCTTTTTCAAACTAAACATACCCAGTTCCTTCAGTCTTTGCTCATATGGCTGCATTCCATCCCTTTGATCGTCTTTGTCATTCACCTCTGGATCCTTTCCAGTTTCTCCACATCCTTTCTATACATTAGGGTTGCCAGCCCTCCAAGATTGTCCTAGACTCTCCAGGAATTAAAGATTAATCTTTAATTAAAGATTGTGTCATGTGATGAAACCTCCAGGAATACATCCAACCAAAATTGCCAACCCTGCTATACATTGGTGACCAAAATTGGGCACAGCACTCCAGCTGAGGCCTAACTAGTGCTGAGTAGAGTGGAACTATCACCTCCTGTCACTTGCATGGTATGCCTCTGCTTTTTCCTTTTATTATTATTATTATTATTATTTATTTGCAACAGCATCACACATTGGCTAGTAAAGGGTTAACAAGGTGGTGTGGGCTCAATCAACCCTACCCTGCCACACTTTAAGCAGGTGCCAGGCTTGGGGTGGAGGATTAAAAAGAGAGAGCACAGATCAGTTGGGGGATGAATAGGAAAGAGAGCAGTTCTCTAAGGACTTGAGAGACTGCGTTCTTCTAGAGCCTCACTGTAAGAAGGCAGGCCTATTATAGGACTATTGGTTTGTGATATACACTGCTGGTGCTGAGGAAGTCTGCTATATGTAGTGGCTTGCCTGATAAGTGTGACAGATAAATAAGACCTTTAGTTTCTTTACACCTGGTGGTGATTTGTCCTGAGCCCGGAAGTGACGTATTAATGGAAGGGAATGCCCTTCTAAAGTATTAGTGCAACCTGTAGCTTCTATTAGCTTATAGAGTTTTCCACTTGTAAGGACAATGGTCAATCAATACGTTTTAGAAAACTTTGCTGACAAAAATATGGCAATTAACTCCCCCCCCACAACATTTCTAGTAGTGCAAAGTGAGATTAATTCTTGGGCTTTAATATAGCATAAGTAGTTATTGAAAATCAAGGATACATAAACCAGGCCAATAACACCTCAAAAAAAGCACAGGACTTTCTTCTTCTTCCCTCCGCTGGTTATCTCAATGGTTTCTTCCTTTCATCTTATTTCCTCTCTATTCTTTCTCAGTTCCAAGCAATTTATCTTCATCAGCCCACAGTTCTGGCAGTTCAATTCCAGCTTTAATCAACCATAGTGGAAATTTCTTGAAAGTTAATGCTGGTTCACAGCTCATATTTGACTTATTTTTTGCTTAAGGTAATTTTCACCCAAAGGCAGGACTGTATTTATACCCTAACTTTTCTACCAATAATGTCTTTATCTATGAACTGGCTAGAATACCATGTATATTGACATTAGGATTTTTCTGGCTAAAACTAATCTTGTTAAAACCTGGTATCCTTTAAGTAATCCTTGCAGAATATTGGCAAAAACAGAATCTAAACTGTCTGTGATTACAATGGTGTGACAGATTTATGTTACCAGTCTGCCTGGGGCTTCAGGTGATTAGGCTGAGGCTGCAGGATTTTTAAGGGTGGAGATGCAGGAGCACACCAAGTGACTAAGTTTAAAGCTTTATTAACCAAATAACATTGATGCATGCTGGGTGCCTTTCAAGTTACTTAAGAGAAGGAAGAAAGCTTTAGCACTGGAGCCCTAACCCCTTTCACACTCATACACGCACAACACAAGGCTGGCCAAGCCTGAGTGTAACGTAAGAAGAGCAGGGAAGGGTAGACAGGAGTTCTTTTCTGTGCACAGGCCATCTAGGGTCCACTGTTAATCTCTGACTTGCTTCAGCTGGGTTTTTTTGGGGACATTTTTGTCCAGGGATCCTTGTTTTCCATGCTTTCTGTACCAGTCCGAACTGGCCTTTTGCGGCTCCCTTAGGTTTCCCAAAATACACCGGCTTTAGGGTTGTGAGACTGTTGTTCTTTCACTCATTGGCCTTTGCAATTTTTTTTGTTTTGCAACCCCCTTCAGGTCTGTCTAGTTCAGCTCTTCTTTCCCACAGGCTTTTGGCTGTTCGGCAGCTGGGAGCTTGTTTGTATCCATTGGCCTTGAGCGGCAGTCTTGTTTCTTATTTTTGAGCTTACTGAATTGTTGAGCTAACCTGTTTCTTTTCCCCTTCCTCCCTCTTTGGCCTCTCACAACCTGAAAAGGAATCTTTTATTCCACACTCACACCTTCAACCCTTCCCAAAATCCTTTCCCATGCATAATATACAACGCTGGTGCTTACCCAGGGGATCCCATGCGGTGGGGGCAAGTTTTATTATGACAATGGGACAAGGTGGATGAAGTAATAGCTTTTATTTGACCAACTTCAGTTGGTGAAAGAAGCAGCTTTCAAGCTACACAGAGCTGCTCTTCTGGTCAGTTTATAATGACTTTTAAAATGAACATCCCACTGGAAATGGTGTTTTAAAATTGAAAGAAAACTGGTGCTTATTTGTTCTGTTCTCTTTTCAAAACATAGGCAAGCTAAGTGCAACCGTTCTTATAGTTTCTGGTGCTAATGTTTCCACCCTCCCACTGATTTCCAAATTAAATTTCCTTCCCACATTTATTCAAAGTGGTGACTTGGTTCTCTGAAAACCAAATTGCACTTGTCTGTCTGAACATCATTAATTCCTGAAGCACTCAGAATGTTTCCTCCCTGATTGGCGTTAGAGTGCCTGGGTAGGCTTCCCCATCTGAGACCCTTTGCTAGTCCTCTGAGTGCATTCATTTCAAGTGACAGGCCCATGCTTCCACTTTTCTTTGGGGTGGGATCCTGCATTCCAACCACTCCTTCGACTCCATCTCACTCCAGGTTACAGCCCTCTGGTTGCCAACCTGATACGTAGCAGGCCCAACAGCTTTGACACTTGTGAGAATTTCTCATCTGGAGCCTGAATAGTAACAATGTTCACAGAAGCAGCCTCTTCAAAACAAAGGGTGATTAATTTACCAGGAGGTAAACAGCACTCTGGCTTCTCTGCTGTTTTAAATCTATTTCTCTCTCAACATACTGTTTTACCTTTTCTTAGCAGTCCCCTGATGCCCTTAAATAGACACAACTTAACCTTGGTGCAAACCCCATTCACATGGGGACCAATTTAAAGCTTGCTTGCTGCAGACCCTGGCCCTCATCACTGTGTCAACCTGCAGCAACTGACAACAGCTTTCTTCTCTCTTCCCCACCTTTCTGCAGGGAAGGTCTTTTGAACTGAATTGTATCTTCTGATGTCTAGGTTCTCAGCCTTGTCAAAACAGGGTAGGGGCTGAGGAGCTGCCTCTTCACAGGTATGAACCTAGCTATTGTGTGTGAGTGTTTGTTTGTTGGGCTGTTCCAGAGCTAGGCTATTGTGATGGTTTTTCTTCTTGGTTCCCCTAACAGTCCCTTTTGATCTAACTCCATAGCAAGTATCCTGTATGTTTGTGGTGGGTTATGTCTATACTGCATTTAAACACCTGTGGCTGGCCCATGTCAGCTGGCTCAAGCTTGTGGGGCTTGGATTACAGGGCTGTTTCACTGCAGTGTAGACACTGGGGCTTGCGCTGGAGCCCCAGCTCTTGGACCCTCCACAGACCAGCTGCGGGTGTTTAATTGCAGGGTAGACATACCCACAAAAGCATGCACAATATTCATCAACATTGTAGAGATTTCCCAGCTCTCCACACCTGAACTTACGATATTTTTCACCTCATCATGATTTGAATTACTTCAAAGATCGATCGCTGGTTTGTTTTTTTCTCTGAAACAACAAAAGCACAGAAATATTCCCGACTGTCCCCACAATACATGAATGGATTGAAGCCAAAAATGAAAGCTAAAGATCAGTCTCGGAAGGAGACTGATGAAAACAGTGTATTGTATTGTAATGCTGATTTCCCAATTCTCTGTGGGATTTGATAGATCCCTCCATGAAAGATTATAACTTTTCAATAATCTATCCTTCACTCCCAAAACAAATTTTAAAAAAATGTAGACAGTCATTAACAGTCAGGTTGAAACCTCAAATGAAGTCTATGGAAGGACTCCCATTAACTACAGTGAGCTTTAGATCAGGTCCAAATCACTGACTCTTTACTGGTTCACATCCATCTCTATTGCTGCTTTAAAAAAAATGGGGGGGGGGAATATTTGCTTAAAGTTGTAAAGCTGAATACTCACTCTTGTTAATGATTGCATTGTTCAGCCTGGTCAGGCGTTTGATATTCGAGGTCCATTGTGGCTGTGTTTCTCCAGCTATTAAAGATTCAACCTTTCCCATCAAAACCCAATAGACTTCTGTGGAATACCAAATAAATTCTCAATTTTCATTCAGGTTACCACTGCATGGAGTCCTGCTTAAATAAAATATATAAACCTAAATGCCTGACTAAAATCATGAATTTGAAGGTAAAATACTAGCAAAACAAATAGGGCTCTGATATGGTAAAATAACTAGGGTTGTAATAATGGAAATGGAACAGGAAATTGTTTGTTTAAAAGCTGACATGTCAAATTAACAAAAAGTCATTTGGTTGCCTTGCAGAAATGTAATTAATTGAAATAAACAAAATGTATGTTGTATCCCTAACATGTTTTTTGATTTGAAAAACGCTATTCTCCTGAAAGGTGTTCTCTGATCTGTTTCATTGAAACTAGTCAGTTGAAACTGCACCATTATCTATGGCTTTTAAAATACTTACTTAAGGTGAGTAACAGAAACAGCAGTAGTAAACTTAGTTTATCTGGGCTGCAATAAAGTTAGTGTGTCTTTGGCTTTCTAGTGCTCTTGGCGAGGTTGTGAAGGAAGCTTGACTACAGGCTGACTCTGCAATTACTTGACCCTAGAGAGCTGACAAATGTATTTACAGTTATTTTTCTAATTAAAACAGGGCTATCAAGCCACATGGAAGATGTAATTCAAGTCACTGTGGAATAAGATGATTACACAGTTTTCATTATTTCTTGTAGGCTGACGTAGGGTTTGGCTACACTTGTAGCTGTACAGTGCTGGGAGTTAAAGCTGTCTTCGTACAGCTGTGTAGGGAAAGCGCTGCAGTGTGGCCACACTGACAGCTACACGCACTGCAGTGTGGCCATATTTTCAGCATTTGCAGTGGTGTTGGGAGTGGTGCATTATGGGCAGCTATCCCAGCGTTCAAGTGGCTGCAAGGTGCTTTTCAAAAGAGAGGGGTGGGGTGGAGTGTGACAGGGAGCGTGGGGGAGACAGACAGAGTGGATTTTTGGAGCTGACACTGTGTCAGCTCCCTGCCTTGCAAGTTCTAAGGACTTGAAGATACACAGCACCAACCTTCAATCATTTTAAAAGTTTCGACCCCTTCCCCCACCCCTCTCTCATTTACTAAATGCAAATAGCCTTCAGACCAGATAAGCAGCTGCTCCAAAATGGACTCCCCCCACCCCCTTCCGGGCTGCTTCTCTCCTCAAGCAAACATTAGCTGTGGACATTCATCCCCCTCTGCTCGAGCAAACAGTAGCTGTGTTTGTTTTTTAGATAAGCAGCTCTGGGAGCCCTGAGTTCACAACAAAACAAAGAGAGGCATCACAACAAAACAAAGAGTGTTATCTTTACTTAAAAAGCATTATGGGAAGGTTCCAGAGGTCAGTTACAGTGTAGTAAGATTAATCACTGTTCACACTGGCACCCCAGCGCTGCAAGAGCAGCGCTATAGTTGTTATTCCCCGGGCTGAGGTGGAGTACAGCCAGCGCTGTAGCCAGGGAGATACAGTGCTGTATGTGACTTGCCAGTGTGGACAGGGAGTAAGTTACAGCGCTGTAAAGCCACCACCAGCGCTGTAACTCTCAAGTGTAGCCAAGCCCTCAGTTGGCACAGGCATATTTTTGCTTTTATCAGTTTGTATAAAGTACACGGTTCATCTGCTTCTATCAGTGGATCAATAGTGTTCTGTCTGGGCCTTCCTACAATTTTGTTTTTATGCTGGGCTAGTTGTTCTTTACTTAGACTGTCAAATTTTACTTTTTTACCTTCATTTGACCTTCCATTGTCTTCAGAGCTATATGTATCTGAATACATATACTAAAGCTTTGTACGGTAATGGATTTGGAAAACCTACAAAGGGGCAAGCTTTTTCTCTTCACTGAGGGGCTAATTCTGCTCTTGATCACACCAGTGTAAATCCACTAGTTTTAGTAGCACACTTCTTCTTTGTATGTGTTTGGGCAATTTCTTGAGTTTACCACAGCCTTACAATGAATGGACTAGGGTGACCAGCAACTGAGCTCACCTCTATTAAATCCATTGGTAGTCGCTTGCCGAAACTCCCATTCAATAGATCGAGTTTTGTTTTGGAAGCAGAAGAAAACATGTTAGTATGACTGTGCAAGGTGAGTTTGTAACATTGATTTGAACAGTATCCCAGTTGTCATCTCACAATGTCACTTCAAGTTCAGTTTCACATTTACATTTCCACTTGAAGACAAGTGAGCTGAGACATTTAGACTCATTTTCTGCCAATTCTGCTTAATTACCATTCCCTTTGTTGCAGAAAATAAATTCACTCTATAAGTAAAACCTCAGGCTCTCTGAGGTTTCTAGATGAATCTTCCGTATTTGTCCATTTGCCTTTCTCCCATCCTTTCTCTAACTTAATTGAGTATTAAATAGCCATTTTTATGGGAAGCAACAGTAACGACTTTGGCCCTGCATGTAACTGGAACTGCAGAGGACCTTTGTTTGAATTATTCGGGAATGATGTTACCCCTAATGAGTAGCACATACAAAGAATAGTTACTATTAGTAGTAATAGTTACAGGAGTTATTTTGGCTACTACTGGCCTTAGTTTTGAAACTAGTCCTGGCCTCCAGCATGTGTGTGTGATTCATATAGTAAGTGTCTTGGCTCCAGCACATTGATTTATTACATAATTACACACCAAATACATTAAAAGTACACCATTAAGGTTGCAAAGTCAAACACTTAAGAGTGAAGAAATGCCAGAATGAAGGTTGCCTGTGCAACATTAATTTCCTCCCCTTGTGCAAATGCATTATGATAGTCTTTAACTACATGACCACAGCTGCCTGTTTCATTCGGTGTGCAGGATAGATGGTACTCACTTAATGAGCAGCTATTCATTTTTTTAATCTTCATTGTTCAATGTATAGCCCTAAGAGTTACTTACTGTCCACTACTCAAATCCTGCTCTGAAGACACAACTATTAATTTTCTCATGGGTTATTCCATGGCACTCATCACAACTAGGGTGACCAGATGTCCCGATTTTATAGGGACTGTCCCGATTTTGGGTCTTTTTCTTATATAGGCTCCTATTACCCCAACCCCCTACTCCCTGTCCCGATTTTACACACTTGCTGTCTGGTCACCCTAATCACAACAGTGTGAGTACTTCATAAATACTAATTAATTTATCTTCACAACACCCCTGTTAGATGAGGGGGTTTTATTATCCCCATTTCAATCCACTACTAGGGTCTGATTTTTTTTCAGAGTATTTAGCATATTGAACTTCATACGTTCAAAGCAGGCCAGACATTCATTTCAATCTGTGAGTGCTCAGCACTTCTGGAAATCAGACGCAGGGCCTGCCTTAATGCAGGTGCTCAGAAACTGAAGAACACAGTTGTTGACCACCCATGTAAAGTCTGGTTTAGGTGTTTCACTCAGCAGCATATAGGACCTCTGCGATAGAGACAGGGATAGAATCCAAAAAACCAGGCCACTATTCAACTGCCTTAATACTTCCACCTCCTACAAAAAGTGGAAACATTCAAATTGATAAAGAGGAATACAAAAGAAAAGCACAAGTATGTAGGGACAAAATCACAACGGCTTATGGCTGTTTTGTTTCAGTCATCACAAAAAGGTTAATGATGACCAGATACTTAGCATGATATTTACAACAAGGGGGAAGGAATGCAAGGCAAAATAGAGAAAGAACTGGTTAAAGAATAAGGCACATCTACACTAGAAACTTCAAAGCACTGTTGTGGGAGCGCTCCCACAGCAGCACTTTGAAGTGTGAGTGTGGTCACACGCGAGCACTGGGAGAGAGCTCTCCAGCGCTCCTGGTAATCTACCTCCATGAGGGGAATAGCTCTGAGTGCTGGGAGCGTGGCTCACAGCACTCAGAGCCTGTCCACACTAGCGCATTAAAGCGCTCTAACTTATTGAGCTCGAGGGTGATTTTTCATACCCCTGAGCCAGCGAATTAGAGCGCTATAAAATGTAAGTGTAGACAAGCCCTAAGATAAGTTATATGTATTTAAGTCAGCAGAGCCTGATAAAATTCATCCTGGGGGTACTTAAGGAACTAGCTGAAGCAATCATTTCTGAGAACTCCTGGAGGCTGGGAAAGGTCTCAAAAGATTGGAGACGAGCAAACATAGCCCCTATCTTTAAAAGGGTCAACAAAGAGGGCATGGGTGTGACAGTCTGTACCCTTATTTTAACTACTTTTTCAAAACTATGATAAATTTTGTACAAAGTATGCCTCATGAGGTATCATTAGAAAACACACAATCTTCTGAACATTATTGTTCTGCTAAAATGTGTGGTAACATTATATGCAAAGTTATGACTTTCTACTGTTTAAGACATGTTCCAGGTCTAGGGAAACAGCTTCAGTTCAGTTCCCCAGAGACAAAAGAGTAGCCAGCACCTCAGCCAGATGTCAGCATAATTAAATGGACTGCCACCTAGTTAAGCAGCTATTCTTTGGCAGGAAGAAGGGTCTGAGCAAGAAATTTAGATCTTGGCAATGGAAGAGCTGGAAATTCCCATGCAAACAGACTGTCGATCTCCTGAACTTTAGCCAGAGATGATTTTCAAAGAAAAAAGGAACTATAAGAAAGGAGAACAGAGGCCCAAAAATATTCCTCCTCTCTCTCTATCCATGACAACCATAACACCTGTGGAATAAAGAAACAGTTTTGAACAGGGTGAGGGAAATCCTGTCAGAAAGGAGTTCAGCCAGTAAGACTGCTAGAACATGTGGTGAGAGAGATCCTTTGCTTTGAATTCACTTTAGCTTGTTAAATTAGGTATTAGTTTTCATTTTACCTTTTATTTCTTTGTAAGCAGTTCTGACTTTTATGCCCCGTACTTGTAATCACTTACAATTTGTCTTTCTATAGTTAATAAACTTGTTTTATTTTATCTAAATCAGTTTGTGTTTGTTTGGGAAACTCTATCAGAGATAACAAAGTGTGTGCATATTATTTTCATTTAATGAAATGTCTGACTTTATATGAGGTTATATTGTCCAGAAGGGTACTGGGCAGTACAAGACACACAAGTGTGGGACTGGGAATTTGCTGGTGTCTCTCTGCAGTGTAATTCAAGAGTGGCAGGCAGGCTGTCTGAAGCACTCTTGCAGTATTGCTGGGGGCAATTTACATGCTGAAGGCTGAGTGTGAGCTAGCCAGGGATGGCTGCTCTCATAGCGAAGCAACACACACGGCACCCTAAGTTGGAGAAGTGAAGGGCCACAACTGTCAGATATCCCAGATTGTACCGTGGGTAATGTCACAATGGGGAATCATAGAGCCATCAGCTTCACTTTAACAATTTGCTCCAGTATCTTTCCATGTATTGAACAATTAATTTGTGAGCAGCAAGAGGGTAATAGGTTTATAAGGAATAATCAGCATGGATTTGTCAAGAACAAATCATGCCAATGCAAATTAATTTCCTTCTTTGATAGGATTACAAATCTTGTGGATGAGGGGAAGCAGTAGAAGTGATGTACATTGATTTTAGTAAGGCTTTTGACACAGCTCCATGTGACATTCTCATAAGCAAACTAGAGAAAGGTGGTCTAGATCCCTGTGAGTCCGCAGACTATGTGTAAGATTTGAAAAGATGTCTGCACACCTATCCAAAATTTGTTAGGGGTCTGCATATGGAAGGTTGAAAACCACTGTCTAGATGAATTTACTATAAAGGTGAGTGAGCAACTGATTGAACGACTGTACTCTAGTGGGGTTCCACAGGGGGTCAGTCCTGGATCTGGTACTAGTCAATATTTTGAGTAATGACTTGAATAATGGAATACAGAGTTATCTCTAGCCTGCTTCTTGCTTGCACATATATATACCTGCCCCTGGAAATTTCCACTACATGCATCCAACGAAGTGGGTATTCACCCAGGAAAGCTCATGCTCCAAAATATCTGTTAGTCTATAAGGTGCCACAGGATTCTTTGCTGCTTTTACAGATCCAAACTAATACGGCTATCCCTCTGATACTGGAATACAGAGTATACTTGTAAAATTTGCAGATGACATCAAGCTGGGAGAGGTAGTAAGTATTAAGGAGGAGAGGTTTAAAATTCAAAGTGACCTTGACAAATTGGTCTGAATTTAACAAGATGAAATTCCTTAAAGACAAGTGAAAAGTATTACATTTAGGAAGGAAGTGCCTACGTGGTAATACTGCTGAAAAGGATTTGAGGGTAATAGTGGGCCACAAACTGAATGAGTCATCAGTGTGATGCAGCTGCAAAAAAGGCTACTATGTTTCTGAGGTGTATTAACAGGAGCATTGTATATAAGACAGAGGAGGTAATTGTGCCACTCTAATCCACACTGATGAGGCCACATTTGGAGTACTGTATCCAATTCTGGGTACCACAATTTAGGAAGGATGTGGACAAATTAGAAAGAGTCCAGAGGAGAGCAATACAAATAATAAAGTTTACAAAACCTGACCTATGAGGAAAGATTGATGAAACTGGGCATATTTAGTCTTGAGAAAAGAAAAGTGAGGGGCAGCCTACTAAGTCTTCCAGTATGTTAAATGCTGTCTTAAAGAGGATAGTGATCAGTTGTTCTCCATGCCCACTGAAGGTAAGACAAGAAGTAATGGGTTTAATCTTCAGCTAGGGAGATTTAGGTTAAACATTTTAGGAATTTTTTTCCCTAATATCTAAGAATAGTTAATCTATTGAATAGGCTTCCAAGGGCCGTCATGGAGTCCCCTTCATTGGAAGTTTTTAAAAACATATTAAACAAACACCCATCAGAGATAGCCTTGGCAAGAGGGCCTTGATAATTTCTTAAGATCCCTTCCAGCCCTACATTTCTGTGATTCTAGGAGATCCTCCTTTGTCTTCCTGTCTCATTCACCATATGCCTTCCAACATCTACAACAAATGAGTCAGGAGTACTACAGCCAACAGCCTCCTTCAATACTGATTCATCTCCAGAGCTGGCCCATCTAGTGCACTAAATTTTCCAAAAAAGGTCAGCCTGAGGCAGACACTTGACATGTGACATTTCAGCCCAAACTGTTTGGCAAAGCTATAAGCAACTGAAAACAAGATGTTATAATGGGAAGTGTTGAGTAAACTTAGTAATAGGCAGTGCTACCAAGAACATTCCTGCAGAACTTGCAGATGACTCAAAAGAATCCCAGTGTGTTGAATAAAATTTGAACATGCTCAATTCTGTTTAGAATAGGTGCTTATAATAGATGTTTAGAGATGCATGAACTCTGTGTAGAAAGCAAGGCGACCTTGAAACACTTTCTCCTTTTCATTTTCAATTCTATGTATTCATAAACAGAATGGAGGAATTAGTTTCTGACTGCAGTTAAAGGTGATTAATCCTATAAAGCCTGAAAGATCTTGGGATTATTATTTGAGGTACTGCCCCTCATCTTGGACCTCATCCCAACAATTAAGACTGGCTGAGACTTCCATGACTGAATTTTCTAGGATGAGAACAATGTACTTTCTGTGGAAGGCCTGTACCTGTGGAACTGTGTCTGCCTCCTGCAGTCTGCCAGAGTCTAGGTTTCGTGGCCTTTGGGGCACCATGTGTAGCACATATATTTAGCTTGCCTTTGGTTGTTGATTTTTTTTCATGACAACGTGAAAGCAGCTTGGCTGCAAATGTGTTCATGACTGCAGCAGTGTCAGTAGTTCATAAACTTAACCTTTTTGAATAACTTTGTATATTTTGTTTTAATGGTTTTTGTAAGTAATAAAAGGATATTATATTTGTATTGCAGTAGCATTCAAAATCCCCAACTAATCTCAGAACCCCAGTGTGCAGGGTGCATTAGAAACACGTAAGTAGATATGGTCTCTGCCCCCCAAAATTTATAATCATTATTGTTTCAGTTATACACATTGCATTACCTTAAAGAGGAATTGTACAGTACTTGTGATGGGGTGGCATTACCCAACTGTCTCATATGTATCTTGAACTGGATACAAGAAACCATTTTCATTGGATAACAACTTTATTGAACCTACATATTTATGATCAATACCAAAGATGATGTTATTTTTATATGCTTTATATTTTTAAAGATGGTGATCTTTAAACTGACCAACTATATACACAGGTATGTATACATATATGTGCATTTTTAATATACAATTCTTGTAAAAATAGGCAGCCTTTAGTGAAAGCAACAAACGATGGCCAAGAATTTAGGGTTGTCTCCACTGAACTGTACAAATTGTTCTGATTCAATAGCTATACTAATAAACAGCAATTTAAATGCTCAGGAGGCTTTTAAAAATGATTTATATACATAAAATCCAGAGGACCCACACTTTCTCCCATTCTCCTTTCTGAAAAGTGTCTTGTCTAAGCTCCATGAATCCAGCTTTCAGCAAGGACCAGGAGTTAAAGGCAATTACTGAGAGCAGTTACAGACCTTCTGGAGTCAGCCAACAGAAATTAGAGCTCAGACCCTATCCAATTCCCACTGATGACAAAGACTTTAAGGACTTCAGTTGTAGCTGAGAGTTGTATCAGACCCTAATGCCTCCACCATAGGCTCTTATGCAGGGTACTAAATATTCCCACTTTTAGACTGAAAGGACTCTTAATCAAAATCAGTCAAAGGGGGGTTACATTTTAGATGCTTGTTCTATTCTGTGGCTCACCATATGATCCACTCTCAGGAAGAGTGTCTTGGGTATAGACGTGTAAATTTTAAAATACAATTTTCTTTACTCTGAGAATTATTCACAGTTAAACAAGTATTGTTTCTTAAAGCACTTATCTTTATGCTTAATGGTTTAGCAAGGATGCTGAACTGAATTCAAATTGTCAGACATGACTGTCAACGAGAGAAAACAAATGCTGTTTATTGTTCCAAATCTAGCTCTGCCTTTGCAAATTAATATTATATATTTTATTTTTATGTCTTATTTTAATAAATGTTGATGTATTATGATAGCACCCAAAAGCCCCAAGTGCGGGCTTGTTTACACGTTGGGGTGGTGTGCTCAATGGGGATGTGATTTCTAAAGCATGCTAATCTATTGCACACTATTTGGTCCATGAAGACATTGCTAGTGTGCATTATAGATGCTGTATGTTAAAGCACACTTGGGAACTTTTGGTGCTCACCAGCGGGGTCCACACAAACCAGTTAATTTGCAACATGTTATTGTGTTCAAGAAATCACACCCCATAGTGTGCATTACCCACTCTATAGACAAGCCCCGAGACTAGGATCTAGTTGTGAAAAGGTAGTGTGCATAAACATTCTCTGTCTTTGGTAAATTTGCAGTCTAAATGGACAAAACAGTAAAGAGTGAGAGACAGGAAGTATTTTATTCCTATTTTCAGATGGGGAACAGACTGAGAATTGCTCAAGGTCACATGAAATGTCTGACAAACCTAATAATTAAACCCAAATCACCGGAGTGTCTGTCTCTTACTTTAAGCACAAGACTATCCTTCCTGTCATATAGAAATATCCTCACTCCAATCATGCAAAACCCAAAGGACATAGTCACTTTGATTGCACCAATTACTTCATTATTAAGCTGGAATTTGACACCTGATTTTATTAAAATATTTTATAGGCTAAAATAATGCAATGATATTTAGCAGGATAGATGGATGGGTATAATTAGGTAGGACAATGCATATATTCAGGGGTAATCGGGGCTCATGACTCTTATAATATTTTCCCCCCTTGCATAAAGTTTCATCTCCTTTCTTACCACACTTCTCTGAGTGTCATGAGAATCCCCAGCTAGATTTCAAGCTTACAGCACCATGGAGCCCTCAGCCAGCGTATGTACGCCAAAATAATTACTTCATTTTTTAAAATTTTAATATACAATTTTCAGAATAGTGCTGGCTAATTGAGCCCAAATGGATCCATTATGTAAAGTAACAGGAATTATTTTTTTGCCAGGAATCCATTTTCTACTAATCAGATGGTGCAACTGAAATCAGTTTCTATATATTTTGAAGCAGAAAAAACAGAGCTGTATTCATTATTTCTTGGTAACTCATTAATATTTATAAAGTATTAAGTATTAGTGAGGCATGTAGACTATGAGAGCTACAGTACTGCAGCATTTTGGGGCATCCTGTACCATCAGAGATCTCTATATTGAGATGGTTCATTTGAGGGCAGCATAAGAATAGCATGAATTTCAAAACAGTTCTGTGTCTTCAGTGAATTGTTTCTGCAGAAAATACTGTTTATCTTAATGTGCTAATTATTTAAATATGTCTGGTAACAATATTCATTAACAACTAACATCTCTAAATTGTGATGCAAAAAATACGTACTTTTTTTTTTTTGCATTTATATGCACAGAACTGTACTGGGATGTAAAAACAAATGTGAGGAAAATTGCAGTGAAGTGAAAAGGACTCCTACTGCATTGCAGATCCTAAGCAAGTATTTCATGAAAAACAACAGACTGCAATGAGCAGCACAGAAGCAGGCAGCATCTAAGCATTAGCTAGTGTACTGTTAAATCAGATTTCAGAAATTGTCCTTTGTCTGCTTCTCTGTGTGGTCTATATTCAGACAACAATGCATCTCAATTTATTTTAAGATCTCTGAATTTTTCACTATGTGTAAATATTCAAAGGAGACCATACAAGAAAAACCACTAGACAGATAATACAATCACTGAAGTGAATCAAATGAAGGAAGATCCAGGAGAGAGAATCTGGTGCCTGAGGAAAACATGTCCTTAGTTGCTCCATGCTTAAACCTGAGGCTCACTGAGGGAAAAAAATCTCCAAAAGACATGCTAGACAAGAAAAGGATTTTTAAAAAGCCTTCATTTTGTTTTGTTTTTTCAAAAAGAGGAAGTAGATATGCATTTTGAACTAAAATCAGTTAAATTTCTACCTCTGTGAGCTATGTGTTTTAGTAAATTGTTGTTCTGGACAAAACTGATGCTCTGTAGTTATCTGAAGTTGTGTTATATTATTTCATTTAATCAGATGGAGAGAGATTTATCTCACACTTTGAGTGAGTTGCTTAACAGATTTTTTTATATATGCAATTAGAATTAATCTATTAGTCAGGACAATAGGATTACCAGGGGATTATTCAGAAAGTAAGAGAAAGGTGGGGGTTCAGGTCTGGTCCTGGCAGCACTGCCTGGCAGTGGTACTCTGGGTTATGTTACTTAGCATCTAGAGTCAATGGCTATATTACCAAATGGTGAGAGTCAAGAGCCATATCACCCAGTGGTGAGGGTCACTGGCCACCTTGCGTAGCCGTGAGAATCAATGGTCAGAGGTAGAGGAACCTGAGCCCTCCCTGCTCCAATGGGTTCCAACCCAATGGCCAATGAAACAATAATTCAAAATGTATGGCCTAGGGGGGTGGACACCCCTACGCCTGCTCCCTGTGCCACTTCCTATCCAATTTCTTTTCCTCTGTTAGCATCACTGCTTTGCCTCTGAGTCCTTCCCGGAGTCTCTCTGTCCCTGCTTCAAAGAGTCTTCCTCTTGTAATCACGTCTTATCATCTGCAATTGAAAAGGCTGGGGTGGCTTGGTAGTGGGTCTTGGTGGCTTCTCAGCAGGAGCCTGCAACATGCTACTGCTTCGTCTGCCCTGACTGAGATAAGCTGGCTCCCTTTTGACCTTTGCCTCTCCTGTGAGCATGGTTAGAGGGTGCCTGGGCAAGGCTTTCTGGGAACAGAGCTGCTCCTTAACCTTTTCTTCACCAGTGTACACCCCATCATAGGGGCACAAAGAACCAGCTAGAATTTACATCTGCTGGCATCATTTTCAGTGAATATAGTCCAATGAGGCAACTGAAGGTTAAATCACAGTTGCTAGGGAATTGCATATTACAGAAAAATAATAATACCAATTGAGCCTTTCATTATACTTGATATTATCAGTGGTTGCCAATCAAAATAACAATTAGCTATTTTATACAAAATATCTATTTGAGCATCCCCTGGCATTACCGGTGGTAACAAACTGAGCAAAATTAGCACAACACACAGGTCTTCCCTTCCTGCTAGCCTGCTTACTGGCAGATGGCAATATTTGGTAGTCGTGACAGCGGTGGTGAGTTTTAGAGAGGGATTTGAAGGAAGGTAATACAGCGACTTTCTGGGGATTTTTTTTCCCATATGTGAAGGGCAGTATAGAAGAAAACACAAAGATATATGCAGAGGACCAATGCTGCCATCATTGGCAGAGCAAAGGCGGAGGCTGACAACTCCTGAAAGTCATAGTTTTTCTTTGAGTGCTTGCTCACGTCCATTCCAGTGTAGGTATGTGCTCACCTCAAGCACCGTCACTGTGAAGTTTTTTCCTCAGTGGTATCCATTGAGTCTGTTCTGGTTCCCCCTGGTGTTGTGCTCTCATAGTACTGGTATAAAGGGTCCTGCTGACCCACAGTCCTAGACAAGTATCAGAGGGGTAGCCATGTTAGTCTGGATCTGTAAGAGCAGCAAAGAATCCTGTGGCACCTTATAGACTAACAAATGAATGAATTCACCCACGAAAGCTCATGCTCCAAAATGTTTGTTAGTCTATAATGTGCCACAGGATTCTTTGCTGCTTAGTCCGAGACAGTTACTGGAACTACCTCATCTTTGCATTCGCAAGTACTCCTTCAGTGGACTTTGCTATACTCATTGTATACTCATTGTATACATTTATCTTTATTCTTTGTTAAGTATCAGTTGTTAGATAAACAGTTAGGTTAGCAAACACTGCTCACCAGGGTTAATCTTACCAATGACTTACTAGTCATTTACCAATGACTAGTACTAGTGACCCCCATTTCAGCTGCCTTAAGTGCCTGGGGGAACCTCACCTGCGGGAGCACTGTACTATCTGCAAAGACTTCAGGACCCTCACCAAAAGGCTAGAGACACTAGGCTCAGATTTATCCTCATGGAGGTAGCACTTCAACCTCCCTCAGAGCAGAGTCACTCAGTTCACAAAGTGCATGGTAGTTGTTGCAGCGTTCCTGAAGAGACAGAGGGTTCAGGTCTATCTTCAGCTTGATGACTGGCTGATCAGAGCTTGGTGCAAGGCCCAAGTAGAATCTGATGTAAAGTTACGCAGTCAACTTTCCAGGACTTAGGTCTGCTAATAAATGTGGAGAAGTCTTCTCTCTCCCCAATTCAAAGGATAGAGTTCATTGGGGAGATCTTGACTTCAGTTCAGTTGTCTGCCTCCCCATCCCTCTTTAGGAACCCTTCCCATGAGCAACTTCTAGCCCAAGTGGTGTAGTCACTCCTAAGGGTGGGAGTTAAGGGACCACGTGGTTCTACTCCTGTTATTTCCTAATTTTGAAAGCCAATGGTGGTCTCAGACAGATTCTGAACCTGCAAAAGGTCAACAGATTCATGAAGAAGCTAAAGTTCTGCATGGTCCCCTTGGTTTCCATCATTCCTTCCCTGGAACCAGGGGACTGATACACTGCCCTTGATCTGAAGGATGCTTACTTCCATATCTCAGTCTTTCTGGGACACAGAAGGTTCCTCGGGTTCATTATGAACCAAGTGCACTACCAATTTATGGTGTTCTTGTTTGGCCTGTCAGAAGCTTCTTGGATGTTCATGAAGTGCATGACAACCATCACAGCCTTCCTGAGGAGACAGGGTTCAGGTCTACCCTTACTTCAATGACTGGCAAGGTTCAGGTAGAGTCTAATGCAAAGTTAATACAGTCAGTTTTCCAGGATTTAGATCTGCTAATAAATGTGCAGAAGTCTACTCTATCCCTGGTTCAAAGGATAGAGTTTATGGGGGAGAATCTCGACTTGGTCCAAGCCAGAGCCTTCCTCATGGATGCTTGGGTCTAAGCAATAGGGATCCTTATGGAGAGCATCAGAAATCACCCCATCACCACAGCGAGAAACTGCTTAAAGCTCCAGGGCCACATGGCATCATGCAACTACGTGGTGAGGAATATGAGACTTCAGCTCAGACCTCTCCAGGCCTGGCTGGTGTCTGTATAATCACCATGCCAAAACCACTTAGACGCGGTCATCACACTTCCCCATCCTTCCAGTGGTGGTTGGACCCACTGGCAGTGTGTGCGGGAGTCTCATTCTGAAGACCCCAACCATCAGTGTTTCTCATCACATATTCTTCTGTGATGGGCTTGGAAGCTCCCTTCGGGTCCCTCAGAACTCAAGGCCTCTAGTTTCCAGAAGAACTTTCGCTATACATTAATGTCAGGGAGCTCAAGGCAAGCCTGCCAGGCATTCCAGTGTCATGCAAGTGCATGTCAGTTCTCAGCACAACAGCAATGTTTTATATCAATAGGCAGGGTGTATCACACTCCTTTCACCTGTGCCAGGAAGCACTTTGCTCGTGGGAATTCTGCATGGCCCACTTGATACACATTGATGCCTCCTATCTGCTGGGGTTGCAGAACAAGGTAACCTCAGCAGATCCTTCTCCAACCACCACAAGTGGTCCATTCATTCAGATGTCATGAAAGTCATTTTTCCAGATGAAGCACAACAGGAGGTGTCTCCAGTTCTTCTCCTTACTGGGTCACAGTCCAAGGTCATTTGCAGATGCCTTCCTCCTCCCTTGCACAGGTCATCTTCTCTACACGTTCCCTCCCATTCCTCTCAAACAATGATCTTGCTTAGGTCAGAAGGGACAAAATGCTAGTCATCCTGATAGTCCCGGCCTGACCCATCAGCACTGATTCACCATGTTCCTAGACCTCTCGATGGAAACAACAATCCATCTACCTCCATTTCCAGACCTGATCTCCCAGGATCGTGTCTGCCTATGTCACCCAAACTTCAAGTCCCTTCATCTCATGGCCTGGAAGCTCCATGGCTGAACCTCACAAAGCCACCATGCATGACTGGTTCAAGCAGTGCTTTTAGGGAGCAGAAAACCATCCACTAGAACCACCTGCCTGGCAAAGTGGAAAATGTTCTCCATCTGGTCTATGCAGAAAGGTGTCTCACCTGCATAGTTAACACAACCATTCACTCTAGACTACTTAATCCACCTGAAACAGCAAGAGCTAACCGTGTCATCTATTAGGGTCCTTCTGTCCTCAGTCTTGGCTTTTCACATGTGGGTGAATGGCTGTTCTTTTTTCTAAAACTCCACCCGTAGTCAGTTTCTTAAGGGTCTTGAGAGATTGTGCCCCCAGGTACAGCAACCAATCCATCCCTGGGATCTCAACTTGATATTGGCAAGGTTGATAGGACCCCCATTTGAATTGTTGGCAATGTGCTCTTTGCTCTACCTGTCCTGGAAGGTGGCTTTCCTGGTGGCCATTACTTCTGCCAGAAAAATCTCGGAGATCCGGCCTCAATTCAGAACCACTTGGTTTTCCTTCCAAAGGTGTTTTTGCAATTTCATAATAACCAGGATATCTTTCTACCTGCAGACTATACAAAATTACTCACGATAGCTAAGTCCAAAACTAATGTGAAGAATTACAGAGAGATTTCACAAAAATGGTTGACTGGGCAACAAAATGCCAGATTGCATTTATCAACATCAAATTTTAAGTAATGCTCGCTGGAAAAATAATCCCAAACATACATACAAAATTATGGGGCCTAAATTAGCTGTTACCACTCAAGAAAGAGATCTGGGTGTCATCGTGGATAGTTCCCTGAAAACATCTGCTCAATGTTCAGTGGCAGTCAAAAAAGCTGCTACTGTTAGGAACCATTAGGAAAGAGATGTTAAAACAGAAAATATAATGCCACTATATAAATCCATTCCTTGAATACTGTGTGCAGTTCTGGTCACCCCATCTCAAAAAAGATATATTAGAATTGGAAAAGATATAGAGAAGGGCAATGAAACAGGGGTTGGATTAGGGGTATAGAAGAGCTTCCATATGAGGAGAAATTTTAAAAACTGAGACTGTTCAACTTAGAAAAGAGATGACTAAAAGGGAGATTTGATGGAGGTCCATAGTGTCATGAATGGTATGGAAAAAATAATGATACCCCTTTACATAACACAAAACTAAGGGTCACCTGATGAAATGAACAGGCAGCAGGTTTTAAACAAACATAAGGAAATACTTCTTCACACAGTGCACAAACTGTGCCACGCTTTGCCATGGTATTTTGTGAAAGACAAAAGTGTAAGTGGGTTCAGAAGAGAATTAGATAAATTCATGGAGGATAGGTCCATCAATGGCTATTAGCCAAGATGGGCCATGATACAACACCATGCTCTGGGTGTCCCTGTACCTCCGACTGTCAGAAACTGGAACTGGACCACAGGGGATGGGTAACTCAATATTGCCCTGTTCTGTTTGTTTCCTCTGAATCATCTGGTACCAGAGACAGGATAATGGGCCAGATGAGCCGTTGGTCTGACCCAGTATGGCCATTTCTGTTCTCTTATCCTACAGACAGTCCATGGTAATGGTTAAAAACAGATCTCCCAAGACTAATATTTGAAAATAATCACATTTTTTTCAAAGAAACAGAAGCTTTAGTTACAGTACAAGTTGGCTAGACATTTATAACTATTATCAGTGCTCTGAGCAGGAAGAGGAAAATTGGTGGGATATTTTGCAGGTACAGAAATGAGATGAGATTCAGAGGAACTCTTCTCCCTGCTCAAATACAGTTGTTGCCTGTGAACTGTAAAGACCCATTGCTTTAACTAAATGAATAGGTAGATAGATACAATTTGTATGCACCTCATGGTAATGATTACCTTGCCCTGTTATGTCTGAGAGTTGTGACAGATTGTTTTTGCTACAACATCAATATTTGTTGCTAAATCCTCATGTAGCTCCCTGCTCTGCAGAGGAAATTTAAACTAACACACATCATGGAAAGACAATATCTAACACCTTAGAATCACCGGAGTATTTCATATAGTCTCTTCTTTGAACAGTACACATTCACTCCTATGGCTATACTTCTGCCCCTGCAAGCAGCTAATACACTCACCCATAAACATGTTGGATAACATTGATCCAGGGATAATGTGTAAGTTGCCTGTCAGGAATTGTTACTGAAGGATAAGTGCCTTTCCCATTACTCTGAGACTTTTTCTTACTTCCTGGAAATGCTGCTGTTGTAAGAAGGAGTTTCTAGGAGCAGTTTTACAGCACTAGAATAGTTGACACTGTGATATCTTTCCTAGATGTAATGCTTTCATGAAACAAAATTTCTGGGAATGAGTTCAAATCATGGTGAGCCAGCAAATATATTTATTGCACTGATATAATCCTGCCTTTTTAACAGGAATTCAGAGTTAATTAGTGGCATTCATCATGCAGGACAGGTGGAATTTTAAAAAGGACAGGAGTGTAGATGACAATAGCTAGCTCTTATATTAGGGCTTTTTCTTTTACAGATATTAAAGCACTTTACACGGAGGTCTGTACTGTTATTTTATAGATTTATAGATTGTTATTTTATAGATTGGTGCCTATGTTTCTGCCTCTGAGCACGTGCACTGCTGCCTGATTCTAGGCATCCATACCCCTATCTTTCACCTAAGCCCCAGATCATTGCAGAAAACAGGAAAGATAGGTGTTTAGCTGCCAATGTTGTTTTTGGGACCTCATCCAGTAGGCATGCTCAAAGGATCCTACCAGATCAGGCCTCTGAGGTGACTTCACACAAAGCAGCTGAGGAAAAGAGGAGGAGGCGTGTATTTCACTGTGAATACGTAGTCACAGTAGCAGGAGAACTGGATCCTGGGTCTCCCATGTCCTGGGTGAATGCCCCAGCTACCAGGTTACAGTCATTCTCATGCTTGTGTGTGCTCTTTCTTCTTCCTGCCCCACCCCAATGACTCCTCAAGTATTTATCAAACGTGCAACAGTTTCCTCAAGAGAGACTGAGGGAGCCTATCATTTGACTAGCCTATAGCTCAATGATTAAGACACCCAGCTGAGGGGTTGCAGATCCCTGTTCAAATCACTTCTCCCTCTGAAGTGGAGGGAGGACTTGATCTAGGAGTCTACCACATCCCAGGTGCATACCCTAATCACTGGGCTTAAAGTTAGGAAGGAACTCCTCCTCCCTGGCCTTCTTGGTAAAATGGCAAAGGCACTCAACTCCTGGGAAGGCTTTCACAGCTGAGAATCGCTACCAGAGAACTAAGTCCCTCTCTGCAGCCTGCACTAGGCACCTATCTGAGTGAGAGGGATGGGGCTTAGCACACACCCTTCTTGTCAGCATCTCTCATTGGCTGGCTAGTTTAGGTGGCTCCCTGACAAGCATGCTGGCTTTTGTGTATTGTAGTGGAGGGTCCTGCACACCGATGCTGCTAAATGAATAATACCAGTGAATAAGTGGGCCTCTGTAGACACTGAGTACCCAGAATCCAAGCCCCAGTTATACTGCAAAATGCTGATGTGGATGAAGACACGCCAGACAATATAATCCTGGCAAGCAGTCCTGGAAGCTAAGGAGAGAAAGTATAACCACAGAAAAGTGTGGCAGTGGCTTTTCATTGGTCTGTTATGGAGAAACAAATGCTACTTCATTCCGCCTTGGCAGGAATAATAGGAGAGTGGAAAAGTTGATGATGATTCATTTCATCATAAGATGTTTATAGGCAGAGTCTCACTGTATTCAGAATGCCAGCCATCCATGAGCAGCCTGCATTAGATAACTCACCAGAGATTGTGCATGCCTTTTCTGCGTAAGAAAACTACCAGCAGGTTGAATTTATAGAAGAAGTGAAAGATCAGAAATTACAGTTGCGGAATTTTTGTGATTTTTTTTTTAATGAGTAGTTGCACCAGAGAAAAGAAAATGCATAATTTCAGTGTCTAATGCTAGCACTGGAGCTGAAACTAAGCAGCAAGAGAGAGATTCAGAATGGATTTAATATACATTATCTGTGCTAAAAACAATGATGGTGTATTTCCTTTGGATGAATTGGACTAGAAAGGGTTCACATAGCAAGATAGACACTTAGGAGATTGATTCTATCAGATTCCATGTGACTGTAACACCTGTGGAGTCTCAATATCAACTCAGCATCTTGTAGTATCAAGTAATATTCTTAAATTGTATTTTATACAACTCAGATAATACATAACAAAGACATAAAAGGCAACAATTTCAAAAATAAGTGGTTTAATTGCCTCCCAAAATAAGCATGGGCAGGCACAAAACTGTAATTGTGCATATCATGCATTTGATTGCAGGCACAAAATAGGGACATGAGTGCACAGCTAACAGTTTTGTCCATGGATGTAGTTTAGGTGAATTTTTTTGCAAATTGCCCCCAAGTATGAAGTGCCTGAATCAAAAGTCCTCTGTTATTAATGAAAAGGCTCCAATGGACTTTGGATCAGGTCCTCGGGGTTTTAAAAACTATTCACATTGATTGTACAAAGGAAGATGCATGCATGAATGTCTTTCACCTTTGGAAGACCCATTAAAAGGCAAATGTATATATGTGGCCACAATAAACTCAATCCTGTTTCCAGTAAAGTCACTAGCAAAACTCACATTGACTTCAGTGGAAATGAAAAAAAAAAACAAAACTGATTGCAGTTATAGTCCATTAAATCATCTGCCAAAGGGTCAGCTAGTTTGATCATAAAAACAGGTTAGTAGTCAAACAAAGAAGCATGCAGTCCATTTTCCATAGAATAATCCTTCTCTCGTCTTCTTTAAGGATGAATAGTTAAAGGTAATTGCCAGAGCACCACAGATACTCACGATAAGAAAGAACACCATATAAAGAAAAATAATATTTCCTATGGTTAAATGATGGGGTCATTTCATGGGAAAGTCACTGGAAACTGGAAATCTAAGTATTAAAATTAAGGAAAATATGTCACCCTTCACATTCATTTAAATTACAGGCTTTCTTTGATCTCTTTTTTTATGGCTTTGATAGTCTCCTTACAGAACAGATCATTGCATAACATGAACAGCATTTAAAATTAATAAATTAGTGTGAAAGATGAACCAGTAACATCAAACATCTATGTCTTTGATGCTGGATTTGTGTTTCTAGGTCCATTATTGGTGTTTTGTTACTCCCCTCTTCTTCCCCCCATGCATTTTCTTTTTCAATTTCAAGGAGAGATGGGCCCAATTCAAAACATAGATCTGAATACCACAAAACTTTGCAGAGGCTCAAATTCTGAACTGAATTCTGGGCTGAAATTTGCACTGAGCTTCTGTATAACTGGTCTACCCAAAAGTCTGGATTCAAACATCACACAAACCTTGCTGTGTTGGTGGCTTAGAAACCCAGATATGGATTTGAATTGTGCAGCTCAGGACCACATGTAAGTTCAAAACACACTGAGAGTGATGGCCACTGGCTGCTTAAAACGAATGACCATTAGATGTAACATTTACATGAACATTTGATAAAACACCTTTCATTTCATAGATCTGAAGTTTTGACCAACAAGAATATGAGTGTATTTCAATATTTTACTCTTCATGACTTTGGGGCTGCCTAAAAATGATAAGATGAAAATTTAGAAAAGGAGAAGCTTGCTCTTTATGGAATATATATATATATATATATATATAGTTCTGATCCAGATTTGTATGGTTTGTATAATTATTGATATAGCTCTCATAGCAAATTAGGCCACATACAGACAAGGGTCCTGGCTCAGAAAAGCTGTGATCTGTCTATTAAGTGTGATCAGGACTCCCTCTAGAGCTGGCCCCATCAACTCTATAGTCTAGTAAAAAGTAATGATTATTTTGAGGTTAGGCAGCTGGACTGGGGATGAGGATAACATGGGTTCCCTTGCTATAGACTTCCCATGTTATCTTGGGTAAGTCACTGTATTACTCTTTGCCTCTGTTTCTAATCTGTAAAATGGGGATAATACTTTCATATCTTACTGGAGTGTTGCGAAGATTAATCCACTATGAGGTGCTCACAGTATACCATGTGGGGGGGAGGGCTATAAATGTAATGAGGCACTAAGTCTGAGCTGAAAGAGTTGTCCTTTATCTCAGGTAGTTCAGCCCTGTGTTTTTGGTGTTTAAGATAGCAGGTAAAAACCAAGCTATGCACATGTGGCTATGGTTTATTATGCTTACAATGTAATTAGGCTGATATTTTCAAAGGAGCCAAAGGGAGTTAGGCATCCAACCACAGACTCTGACTCCATGGGTGCTCCAGGGCTGGAGCACTCATGGGGAAAAATTAGCAAATGCTCTGCACCCATCGGCAGGCAAGCTCCCCGTGCCCCCTCCTCACCTCCTCATCCCCTCCCGAGCACACTGCATCTCTGATCCTCCCCCTCCCTCCCAGTACTTCCTGCCCTCTGACTGCTTAACAGCTGCTTGGCAGTGCTTAGGAATTTCCAGGAGGGAAGGAGCGGAGCAGGAATGCAGCATGCTCACGGGAGGAGGTGGAGAAGAGATATGGCATGGCAGAGATTTTGGAGAAGGGGGTGGAATGGGGTGGGAAGGGGGCAGAGCTGGGTGGGAAAAGGTGGGGTGGGGTGGGGACTTTGGGGAAGTGGTGGAATGGGGGTGGGGCAAGGGCAGTGCAGGGGCGGGAAGAGGTGGGGCAGGGGTGGGGGTGGGTTGAGCACCCACCAGGCAAGGGGAAAATCGGCGCCTATGCATCCAACTTCTACTGAATTTTATTAAGATTTTTAGGTCTAACTCTCTCCAAAAATACCACTTTGTAGGTCATGAAAATTGTAGCCAATACATCTGTTACAATATCTATTTGCTCAACCTTTACCCTGATGATTATGTCAGTGAAATTCTGTTTGCTTGTCAATTATCAAAATTAATCACCCTGATTTAGTGGATCAGAAGAATTACACAGGGCTACTAATCAGGATCTGACACGTTCAGTAGTTCTATGGGTCCCCTCCAAATCATACCTAGATACTTCAAGACCTGGCATTGATTATGCAGAGATGGGCACTTTCCCCTCTGGAGAAAAATTGAATGAGTACTCTGAGATGATGCTGGGGACACTGCAATGCTGTTGAGATATAATTAAGGTCTGGTACTTTATCACTTGTGGTTATTAAAGATCTTTTGTAAATTCAGAGGTATTAAGTCTAGTGTCCTGTTCAAATTCCAGCTAAGGTTGCCTACCTTAGTTGCCTTTGAAAAGTCATCATTTGTCCACAGTTATCACACAGTGGTATCCAGGACAGAGCAGGTATTTCCCTATTCTAGGGAAATGATTGTGTTATTTCAGATATTGCTGAATGATAAACATGGGTAAAGTTTGACATTTCAAGATGATCACTTTATATCCTCCTCATGTTGTTTTAATTGGTTACAATATTCTAAATTTCCTTCCTTTTAACGTTATGTAGTAAAGTGCACTGTCCTAGTTGTTTCATTCTCCCAAATGATAGTCTCAGTAAGCTTCTAATATACAATAATATCCTTTACCTACTTCAAAGGATTGTTGTATGGCTTACTTAGTTAATCTTTGTAAAATTATTTTAAGATCTTTTGGTGGAGGGGCAACAGAAATGCAAAATATTGTTAGGATTGTTCTTAGTGTTATTGATTATACAGTTCCCTGGGCTAATGCAATCATTAACCTTTAAGCAGTCTAGTTAATGGGCTAATTTCCGCACTGAAATAAATGTTAGGGTAAATGACATTTTGGGTGCAAGTTAGTCAGTGGTAGAGCTGGTTAAATAACATTCAATGAATAATATATGTGATTTGAACATTTCTGAATGCATTATTCAGTGAATCTTCTATTTAATTATTCACGCAGCTCTAGTCAGAAAACAGGTACAAGTGCCAAATTTGTGGCAGTTTCCTCAAAAGGAATTGAATTCCTGGGATTGAAAGGGAGATGTGGCTGGAAAAAAAGAGGAGTGACTGGTCAAAAAGTAGGAAATTTAAAGGGGAAAGTCCCACTAAAACAGTCATTTGATTTGAAAGCTGCTGAGACTAATGAATACAAAGACATAAGAAGAATCTGTGCCTGTCACATTGACCAATATTATCGCATTGTTTACTTGTTCTCTCCTATCTGTGTATATCCCTCTGCATCTTGTCTTATATATAGATTGCAAGCTTCTTCGGACAGGAAGGTTTTCTTTTTGTTCTGTGTTTGTACAACATTTAGGACAATGTGGTCCTGGTCTGTCACTAGGGCTCCTCGGCACTACAGCAATACAAATAAATACTGAAATAATAATAACAAGACAAAGCAAATTCCTGCTGCACACCCACTTTAGCATACACCTGGACAATTTAAGTGCTACGTGTACTTACATAGCCCTGACACAGACCCCCATTATTGGAATTAAACCTTTTGGGTGAAGCAACGTTTAACCACTGGACTATAAGTGAAATACTATGATCCCGGCACCCTTTAATAGTACAGAAATGAAGCATATGGTCCAAGACTTTTAAAAATGGGAGCCTAAAGCTATACTCACAGCCTGGGATTTTCAAAGGAACCTAAAGGAAATAGACACCCTGATAGCATTGAATTTCAGTGGTATTTTGGTGCTTAACTCACTAAACGTCCTTTGAAAATCCTATCCCCAGTCCAAATGTAGGTACCAATAAAAGTGTCCTTCTTTTCAGAAATGATGAGTGCCTAGCAAATCCCACTGACTTTAGTAGGTGCTGCTGGATGCTCAGGCCGCATAGAGAGGTGCCTAAATATGCAAGTCAATGAGATCTAGCTGTCTAACTCCTCTCTGAAAATTCCAATCTTATTGTAGTTTTAATATTTTCTGAAATGTCACTCCTCTGTGGGTCACATGGGCTGAGGCTGGACTATCTCTATGAATCTTTGTGGGGTTCCTTAGTGGAATGGTCTGAGCAACTGCAAGAATGACCTGATTTCTCACTGTCCTTAAATTCCACTGGGTGTGGGTGCTGTGTGACAGTGAGCAGCTTTCCTACCGGCCTTTGCAGACTGCAGGGCTAATTTGGCATTTCCCTTGTTCTGGCCTGCTTGGGAATTTGCATGCACCTCATCTGAACATTCTTGCACTAACAAATTCCAGTTTGGATTTAGCCCCATGAATTTCTGAATTTGTCCTCATATCTGAAAATATTAGAATAAGGAACTTAACAGTCAGGACTATAGCTGTTTACTCTGTGCTAGGGGCTGGGAGTCAGTCTAACTTTGATACTCAGAAAGATACTGGAACAAATTACTAAACAATGTATTTGTAAGCACCTAGAGGATAATAAGAGTATAAGGAATAGCCAGCAAGGATTTATCAAGAACAAATCATGCCAAACCAACCTAATCTCCTCCTTGGACAGGGTTATTGATCTGGTGAATGAGGGGGAGAGGTAGTAGATATGATATGTCGTGATTCGATTAAGTCTTTTGTCACCTTCCCACGTGACATTCTAGTAAGCAAACTATGGAAATGTGGTCTAAATGAAAGTACTATAAAGTGGGTACACAAGTAGTTGAAAGATCATACTTAAAGAGTAGTTATCAATGGTTTGTTGTCAAAGTGGGAGGACATAGTAGTGGACTGCAATAGGAGTCAGTCTCTATGTCTTGTACTATTCAATATTTTCATTAATGACTTGGATAATGGAGAGTGTGCTTATAAAATGTGTGGATGACATCACAATGAGAGGGGTTGCAAGCACTTTGGAGGCCAGGTTTAGAATTCAGAATTATCTTGACAAATTAGAGAATTGGTCTGAAATCATCAGGATGAACAAGTGGAAAGTACTTCACTTAAGAAGGAAAAATCAAATGCACAACTACAAAATGGGGAATACTGGTTAGGTGGTAGTACTCCTGTAGAGGATCTGGGGATTATAGTGGATCAGAAATTGAATAAGTCAACAAATTTGTGAAAATGTCTAATATAATTCTGGGTGTATTAGAAGGAATACTGTATGTAAGACACAGAAAATAACTGTCCTGCTCAACCTGGCACTAGTGAGGCTTCAGCTGGAGTACTGTGTCCAGTTCTGGGAGTCACAATTTAAGAAAGTTGTAGACAAATTGGATAGAGTCCAGAAGTGAGCAACAAAAATTATAAAAGCTTTAGAAAAGCTGCCCTATAAGGAAAGGTTAAAAAACTAGACATGTTTAGTCTTGAGAAAAGACTACTGATAACTCCTCAAATATGTTAAAGGCCTGTTACAAAGAGGACGATGAACAGTTGTTCTTCATGTTCACTGAAGGTAAACCAAGAAGTAATGAGTTTAATCTTCAGCAAAGGAGATTTAGATTAGATATTAGGAAAAACTTTCTAACTATAAGGGTAGTTATGCTCTGGTAAAGTCTTCCATCTGAGGAAATAGAATGACCATCATTGGAAGTTTTTAAGAGCATCTCAGACAAACACCTCTCAGGGATGGTCTAGGTTTATTTGGTACTGCCTAAGCACAAATGCTGGAATTGATGAACTCTAGAGATTCCTGCTGGCCCTTCATTTTTATGGATGTATGATTCTATGAAAGTTTAGGGCAAAAATGCAGGTTCATGAAACCATCTGTACTTTAGTCCACTAAACCAAACCTGGATCTGGCCCAGCCGCTAGGGGATACCACAAGGTCATGACACTGCACAAGATGCTGCAGTGTAAACATCACACTATTTGGGATAGGCGCACCAGATGCTTCCTTGTTGCTAGCCACATAGAGTAGGACTGGCTGAATATATGCTGTTGAAACATTTTTTGGAGGGAGAAATGAGTTTTCAGCTAAAAAAAAAATTTCACAGAAAATGTCTGCTTTCCTCTTAAATTGTTGATTTTTTTTGTTGTAAAGCCAAAAACCTTGGACAGTGAATCTTCAGTTGAAAACTTTCAATTGTTATAATATCGACAAAGTCAAAATTTTCTAATGGAAAATTTGATTAAAGTGATTTTTTTTAATTGACATTTTCCATGGAAAAAACCCAACCAGCTCAACAGAAGGACCCTGCATTCTGGGAGACCATCACCACAGCATGGACAAGAGAAGGCTGGCTCAGAGTTCTATACATTAACCAAACTTTTTGTCCAAAGCAGAACCTGAACCCACATGTTGTTGGGACTTTTCCATCCTCATCCACTCTCACAATGTAAAGTTTTCTGTCAAAAATGGACAAAAGAAATATGGTAATTTACTGAATCCAATATTTTTTTTTTTACTAAAGCTCTAGAAACAGCTCATGCCACTGTTTTAGGGACAATTTGCCATAGATCAGTGATCTTAGTCTCATTTGAGAAACAGAATTGGGACTGGATAATACTAATAGAATTAACGAACTCCAAGATCAACTTGGGTGCTGCAAGATATAGGCTTGATGATTCATGGGTGACAATCTTCTACCTGAATAAATTGTTTAACCCAGGATCCAATCTGCTTTTGAAGTGCTGTGCTGCTTGAGGTGCCATATAAGTCATAAAACTTAGTACCTGAACATCTGCAGTTTTTAAAGCTTGTCTTTAGAAAAACTAGGACTTTTTGTTGTTGATGTTGTTGCAAGAGGAGTCTTGGTACTAGGTTCAAATTCCACACTGAAATAAATCCAATTAGCAGATCCAGTTGGATGTGGTATTCTTCTTGACTTCATCACCCCAACAGTCATACAAATTGCAGTGAGCTGTTAAATAGCTCCACTGTTCCACCCCAGATACCATCATGTCTGTGCTTGAATGCTGAGTGTGGTGGTTCTTGTAGATTCTAGACCCTCCAGTGATGTAGACTTGCCATGGAGTTTAATGGGAGTATTGCAAGTATAGCACTGCAGAAATGGGGCCAGTGTTTGTAGAGTACTACAGAATCCTGTGGGATGAAAGATTCTTTATCTTCCTCTTTCAGTGCATGTGCGGGTGTATAGTAAAACATTATGATAAATTGCGGCTCTCTGTGAACTAATCCACCTTTTGCAGTATGTATTCTAGCATTTTGAGCAAACCAAAAAGCTTCTATTTAAATCACTTGCAGGAGAAATGGGAAATTTAAAGTTTGCTATTTCATGATCCATTAGGGCTGACAAATAGCAGCTGCTTCTCTTCTAGAAGGGAGTGAAATATCAGAGTATAAAGTTATAATATTTGTATATGTTAAAAAGCTATCTGAGATCATTTCCAAAGATGTTTTACATGAACTGTATTTTTCCTTTCTCCATGTGGTGCATACAGTTGAATTGCTAGAATTAAGGGAGCATGGCTTAAAAACATCCCATCCTAGCTACACTTCCCAAAAGTCCTTCAGTGCTGAGGGGAGATGGGAATTCCAACCTGCCTTATATTTTGGGCTGAAAGCAAATGCAATCCTTTCCCCCTTCAGAGCAATGAGAAAGAAAAGCCTTTAAACTAATAGGTCATCAAAACAGTGTCAACACAAACATATTATTTAAATTGTAACAGGCTTACACTGACCATAGCCTTATTTTCTCTCTGAGGAGCAGACCTCGCTAGGTTGACAATTTTCTAATTTCTGAAAACTGGACACCTGTTCTGGATCTCTTCCTCCTGAGGCCCTTGCCCCTGTTTTGCCCATTCCCTTAAGGTACTGCCCCTGCTCCTCCTCTTTCCTTGAGGCCCAGACACTGCTTGCTGCTCCTCCCCCCGATATCTCTCACTGCTTTCCTTCCTCCTCCTTTCTCATCGCTCCATCCTCTTCATGTACCTCCCCGCCAGCTGGGCTCCCTCTATTCTGCTGCTGGGTTGGGAGTTGCAGCCTGATGCAGATCAAGATATCGGTAGGAAACAGTCCCGGCTGACCAGGGGCTGGCACTGATTGATGATCCAGAACACCCCTCACCCCTCCTGTGGTAACCGGACTTTTGGTATCCAGTCAGTACATTTGACTGGTCACTGCCAGGTCCCTTTTTCAACTGGACTTTCTGGTTCAAAACCAGACACGTGGGAACCCCAGCGTCCCTCTACTAATCAATCCACTGGACAGTTCAGCCAATCCCAGTCCCTTGCTTGCAGTTCCTCTTACACGCTCCAGTCTAATTTCCTGGGAGACTAAAAGACTCCAGCTGTATGGCCCTGCCGGTAAATCCTTGCCTTCCTGCAGAAATATCTTGGCCTGTAGACCTGAGACTTTCTAACTCTGTCACTTTCCAGGCCATTCTGGGACTCGTCTTCATTCTTTATTTTTAAATGCTCTGTTTCTAAAAAAAATCTGTAAACATGCAGAATACCCAGTGGGATAAAGATCCTAGTGGCATAAGTTTGTGATGTCTCACAGAGCAGGCCAGTGATGAGATGTATAAACTCCATTCTGGTCTGGAAGGGGGTAATTTGCAGCCAGAGGTCCTGTTAGTCCCTCCTGGGCTACCCCTGTCCTGACTGATAGGCCAAGGTGCATAGGAAGAGGAAGCACAGCAGTTGGTAGAGGAAGGAGAGAAGAGCATATAGGGCATCTTCATGGGTAAGCTGGAAGCCTGACTGGAGATGGGTTCTGATGAGCTGCAGCCTGCCTGAACCCCTGAGTATAGAGCCATGGTGATGATCAAACCACAGAAGTCTGTGGTTAGATTGGAGGACTGTCTAGAACAGCAGAGACATGGCTGCAACAAGGTAGTTGTCAGCTGCGCCCATCCAGGTGGAAGGTTTGGGTTTTTTATATATATATTTTTTGTTAGATGTTGTGTGATACAGCAGGGCCGGAGGGCAGCAGGAGAGTGATAGATAGGAGGTATATAAGCCCCAGGATGATCAGAACCTTATTTCCTGTATACTAAGGAGAAGTACTACAGGTTAATTAGAGCACCTGGAGCCAAGTAAGGCCCGCATGAGACCTAATAAAGACCCCTGCTTCAGTCAGACAGTAGGAGGGAAGGAAAGCTGACTATAGTTTGGAGGCGTACTGGTGTTGACCAGAGGATCTGAGTACCAAGGGAAGAGAGACCCTGCCCCAAGCAGGGCAGAGGGACTCTCCCAGCACAGAGGACCAAGAGAAACCATGCCTTGGGGGAAAGAGGGTAAGAAGCCTGTGAAGCCGAAGGGGCTTGGGACCACAGCAGGGGGCAAACCTGGGTCCTTTCCCTGCTCCCCTTTTCTCCCCTTCCAGGGCACTTGCAGAGCCCAAGAAAAGGGGCAGGGGCAGCTCCCTGACCCACCACACCAAGGGAAAATGCGAGACCGAGCACAATAGCATTGGCCATTTGCCACCGTTGGTTAAGGACTCAGGCTCTGGAAAAGGCTGAACTCTGTAAAGTGGTCTGGCTGGAGGTCCAGCTCTCTCCAACAGCAGACATAGGCCAGGCCAAAGAACTGGGGGGGAAGTGGGACAGAGTTGCTATAGCACTACCTCTGGCCACCAGGGGATGTGCTGGAGTGACAAATTTGCTACAAGGCCCTCCCAAATGAGTTCTGAGTCCTACTGGGATGTTGGGAGTCTGATCTAATAGCTTGCGAGACCTTTCACACCTTGCTGAAAGTGCCGCCTGGCTTCCTACGGTATATTTTCTTCTTTCTGTGTGTGTGTGTGTTAGTTCTTAAAATTCAAAATGATCAGACTTTGAATCCTAGAGAAAGGAAGTTGAATAGAGGAGAAGCTTGCTGAGACCCAGGATTAAATAAATCTTTTGTGAAGGGCCACCAATTATTCCCCTATGTGATAATGTCCCTTAAGGTTAAATATACTTGCATAATTTTACTGCAGTCGTTAATCAGCATAATCTGTTGTTGAGGCGTCAGGCACAGAAACTCAATTGGTGAATGAAGTAAACAACATACCAGTCAGCATACAGAGAGTGTGACTTTTCTAAGGCACCTAGAAGAGTTAGATACACAACTCACATTGGAATTCAGTGGAATCTGGATACTATAAGTGGTAAAGAGAATAGAGATTCCTCTGATAATTAATAACTATTAATTCCTACTCACCTTAAAAAAAATTAGAAATACTATCCACCTCTGTTTGTTCCAAAATAGGATCCACCTGGAATGTAAAGACAATAAGAAAATGGTTCATATCTTATGAGACACTTTGTCTAAGGACCATAGATCAGCCAATGTTGGAAATTTTATTCCCCAAGAATAGAAACTAAGGCTATGTCTACAGCACAGCTTATGTTGGCAAAACTTATGTTGCTCAAAGGGGTGAATATTCCACCCTGAGCAACATAAGTCACACCAACATAAGCGCTAGTTTGCACAGTGCTAAGTTGGTGGGAGAGCTTCTCCTGCTGACATAACTTCTGCTGATTAAGGAGGTGTATTTTTATGCTGATAGGAGAGCTCTCTCCCATTGGCATAGAGCATCTTCACCAAACATGCTGCAATGATGCAGCTGTACATATAATCACAGCCTAAGATGACTAAATGAGATTACTGGTAATGACCTAAGCAAGAACCTCTCACAATTTGCATGTGGATAAAACATCCTTTTCTCTCCCAACCTATCTAAAAAGAACTCCAGAAAGTTACCAGAATAGTGTTGTCTTATGCAAAGTGGCCCATCACACACTGAGAGGATCAAGAGATGGTTGGGGAAGCTGCAAGTTAACCAGACCAGAAATAACAGTCTGTAAGACTCAAAGTCAATGAGGGCAAATTGCCTATTAACCCAAGAAATCAAACCACACATTTTCACCATAAATGATAAATTATACATTTGTTTATCTTATAAATCAAATATACCATGATAATTTCTTTTGTCCTATAAATATGCCTTTCACCCCAAATTAGAAGGTGCACATTTGTTGCCCCGAGAGTCAGAAAAATCCTCTCTCTATATACGTGAATAATGTCTCTCAAAGTACTGTAAACCTTAAATAATGTGAAATGATTACACACAATCAAATAATGTATGGAGTATATCCACACTTTTTTTTGTTTTCTTGGTAAATGACTGTTGCACTTTAGATGCATTAGGCATTGTATAGTACAAAAAGGAAGGTTGAAAGATTGAATTCCTAGCCAGGGTATAAATTTGCTTACTAAAATAAATTGCTAAAAAATTCCAGTTAATAACATGAGCTGATACTGAAATACAATCCTTGAAATGAATCAAACATAAAATGCCTTTGATAAGAAAAGGATTGAAAAAAAAATTGCCATCTACTGGCTACTGATGGATGCGATAGAAGAACTGAAAGAGCATTCTATTGGCAAATGGCCAATAAAAACCAGAGGGCAGCCCCCTCCAAAGACCCCTGGAATCAGGGTATATAAAACTGAGGTTTCCATCTGGGAACTTAGAGTTGTCTGAACCGACGAAGAAGCCGCAGACTCCCCAGTGCAACTGAAGCCTGGACCGGCTGTGTGGAAAGGAGTCTATCTACATCCCAGAACTGGTGAGATTTCTTTTCAAAGAAAAGAATGTATTTATTTAATATAAATATAATGTAAATATATTTCTTTAATATAAATAACTGTAGGTTATTTTGCTAAGTCTACGCTCTCTGTTGAGACCTCAAGTAAACATATTTTAGATTTTAACCAATGCTATATACCTGCTCTCTTTTACAAGTCCAAGCAAATTGGCCTAAGAGATTTAAACTGTATCTTTGAGCAATGGCTTTTGAGAGTCTAAAATTGTTCCTTTTGGATCTACCCATTCAAATAGCAGGGACCACACTCTCAAAATTTTTATTCCATGGAGTAATTCTGGAAGGGTCATAAATATTAAGTACCAAAGAACTGATGATCATAAGTAAATGTAATTAGAAATGTTGGTGATCTGCATTGTTTTGTAGTGTAAATACTGGGTCTTAACCCTAGTCTTTGACAGGTGTTTGTGAGGCTTACTGGTGTCTCCAGTAAGTACCTAGAATATTGGTTGTGTTGTCACTTAATTGATGAATTGGTGATTGTATACTGTGGTAGTTTTAAGTGAGTTAATAAATTGTGATTGGCTAAGAATAACTAAGTGTCCTGATTTGAGAAATAATGGTCAAGTTCAAAACTGATCTGAGAAGAATCTATTGTTAAAATTAACAAGCTAATGTTCCTTGGGCTCAGTTAAAAGGAATTATCCTATTAGATTCCATTCTATTTTGTCTATATCACACATCAAATAGGAAAAATTGTTGGATTTCAGCTTTAAAATATAACTGGTATTTTGGGGAATTAATGAAACTGACCCTCTTTCATGCACTGTGATGCTTTCCCCCCGTCTATACCAATATATGCTAATGTAAGGAGGAATCCTTTATTAAAAGAAAGCATTAATGCATATAAAATGTTGCAGTAAACATACCTAAAATAACTGAGGCATGGTTTATTTGTTTGACTCAGAATATTTGTCATTGCTTAGCGCATAGAGGGCACAGTCAGGATCAGAACATCTGAGGTAGGTGCTGTGTGAACATTTGAAGTCAGATTTAGTAGCATTTTAGTCCACAAGTAATCCCATAAAAGTTAGTGGGTCCACTCAGTGAAAGTATGGAGTATCAGGATCTTGCTTGTAGGGTTAGGGCTAGGTTGAAGTCAGTAAGGCTACTTGTGTGTGAGTAAATACTTACCGACGTGGTAAGGCTTGCATAGACTAGCCCCTAGTAAGATACCATCTGTGCCCTGATGAGCTTACAGTTTACAGAGATGACACACAAAAATGAGCATAAGAACCAAAGTAAGAGGGAAATCAAGGGTAAAACCCAAGCTTTCACCACTTGAACTAAAGGAAGAGCAGTAGAATGTATGAGAAACTAGCTTTAAAATAATATGCCCAAAGGTATTTTTAAATAAATATTTAACACTATGCCTTTGTCTTCATTTTCATGCAGCAATACAGTCTCCCTTTAGTAAATGTTAAAATGAAATGTAAACTGATTCAGGCTGTTCACTTTATATTTGTTTATTATGGTGTCTTAATTCCCCTATAACCCCTTTTTCAAATAATTCCAACATATTGAGAGAAGATTAGTACTGATTATAGTCGCTTTTTTTGTTTTCATAGATTTTTGTTTGTTTGTTTTGTTTTGTAATCATTTGATTACAAAATACATTTGTGACAGTGATACTGTCTGAACTGCTTTGAAATGCTTTGTCATAAGCTAAGAGCAATCAAGTATTCTGTGGACATATTCAGAAAATGTCCAGAAGGCATATTCAGGGTTAGATAGTGAAGATCAAACTTGTTTATATTACAGTTTCATTTCCTAACCCTTTGGCTTTGAAATAGCAAATACTTAACGAACTTCAGTTTGACATGATAGGTATTTGCATATCAGCCATTTCTTTATGGACAGTGCAGCTTATGACAGATGTAATTGAAGAGCTACTATTCCTTATTACCGTAATGTATCAAATTGAGAAAAGAAACCGAATATTATTCTTTGAAGAAAAACCGGAGCAGCACCAGTAGGGACTTGATTTCCTCCACAGGAAATATATATCTTCTGACAATTCAGTAAGAGTGGGAGGGCTGAAATGTGTTGCTAGGCAATGTGATGTTATAGTAAAAATAACTAAGCTATTCAAAATGAGTAGTCTAGGAGGAATATATATTTTGTTTAATTCATATTTTTTAAATAGGAAGAAGGACAGATTACCAGACAGCAGGAGCCTGCAGCATAAATGGTGAGGAAGGGGGTGGGGGTCTGAGTTTTCTAAGTAAAATAGAGGGGAAATAATTCAAATGAAAAAAACAAAACAGAAGCACTTCCGAAGATAATTAATGATTAATTTTAGGAACAAAGTTTTTTTGGGGAAAATAAGTTATAAGAAAAGATGTAGCGATGGCAAGATCCATTGTAAAACTGCTTGCTTGGTTACAGGGCACAATCATATAATTGTGTCAAATGGCTTTGCTGTATCAGGGCCAGAGTGCAGGATTGAGTCCTCAGACCACTAAATGCCAGACTATATTCAGCAAAGGTACTGTGGCAGCAAGAAGGAATCCACCCTACCAAGCTGTAGAATTGCAGCACAGATACTAGTTCACCTCCATGGGTACTCTGTTTCCCATAACCGGTGGGCCTTTTTTTTTTTTTTTTTTTGGCTAGTGGATCCCCTTGACCATGGATACACTATTTCTGCTCCATCAACACGTAGCAACACCTTCAAAATCCCCTGCATTTGGAGGCCCTGGGACACCTTGTAGATCACAGCTTCATAGGGGCTGTGTGGACCCTGTGAGGTTTTTTGTATCTTGCCCTAACTATATCCACACAGCAAGCATACTGGGACTGGTAAACTCTGGGCCAACTAGAAGGAAGATGTTAGGATTTTCCCCTTTGGCCTAAACTCCACCCTCAGTTTCACTTTACTCAACCCCTTTGCAGTCATGAGGGCTGAAGGGCAGAATTTAGGCCTCAAGGTAAATATGTAACTTACAAGAAACCATCATCAGAATAAGGGCAATCAAACTGCTGTTTAACTAGTCTGCTCGGATTTAATAAACACCAATTTATTCAGGATGAATCTCAAAATTGGGTTTAAGTGGTGCATAGACTGTCCTTCTGAACAGGGAGATCATGCATTCTCTATGAAGAATTCAAATGCTCCAAAGCATCATGTAAATAAGTTGTAGAACTGCTTTGATTGATGTGTTTATCCTGAATACAGAATAATTTGTAAGTTATTTATAGGATCCCTATTGTATGTAAATGAAATTGAGAATATATCAATAATTAAGCCAAAGAAGGGTAACAACATGATCAGGTTTAACTAGTTTTTTCATATTGACCTACTTGTCTTGGAACAATAATCATATTTTATAAATTACAGATTAGAGACAGACTCTTAAAAATGAATGCATGACAGTAAAAGAATGTGTAAATAAGCAAAGAGTAGAGGATTTCATTTGGAAAGCTTGGATTTGAGTCTTTATTAATGCCTCATCATATATTCCATTAACATTTTTGCTCAGTTTACTGTTGTACAGCGGAAGCCTGGAGTAACACTCTGGGCCTTAATCAGGGCTCATGTACACTTTTCCCTCATTAGTCCTGCTGCCTTCTATCATTGGGATGGCACACATTATTTTAATGCCCTCTCCTCCTTCAGTTCTATCTTTGACAACAACTGCAGCAAAGAGTTAGATCTGGCAGCCTGCAGGTCCCAAGAGCTAGAATCTTCACATATTTTTCAGCAGTAACTCTTTTTTAACTGGTTTTTCCTATGGGTCAACTTTCCTTTGAAGCTGCTGTTTGGATTCAATTTGCGCTCCATGAAACTGCTATCTTTGCTTTGCAAGCATGCACACACATAAATGGATATTCTGTGACCACTCCAGTACTTATTCATTGATTCACAGCACAATTTCAGCACATCTGACAGTAAATATAGATTTTTTTTTAGGAAAAAATGTGAAATTTCACCCCCAACCAAATTTAGAATAGTAAAATGGATCAGGCATACAAAGATTATGGAGCTCTGAAGAGAAATTCCAATGAAGAAAGATGTGAAAGATAGGGGCTAGTTAGTTTAGAGAGGAGATCAATGAGGAGGTATGATAAAAATATATACTGATGAATGCTAAAGAGAAATTGAATCCTGCACATCTTTTTTACCTCTTCTCAGAGTATAAGAACAAATAGAAAAGCAAAACATTTAACACTGATAAAAGCAAACAACATTTTTGCACAACATATAAGTAACTGTGGAACCCTTGCCACAAGATTTCATTTGGCCAATAGCTTACTAGAAGGGTTAGACATCTGGTTGATAACATTCACAGTTAAAGTAGATAAGACCAAAATTATTAGGGATATAAATCTTCATACTTCACAGTGTAAGCCAACCACTAACTGATGTGGGTTAGGAAGAAACTTCTGTATGAGGAGGTTATTCCATAATTGTCTACTGTGTGATGTCTTGCTCTTTCTGATGCCTGTTGCATCTGGCACTGGCCCCTGTCAGACAGAATACTGGGCTAGATGGACCACTAGACAGGCCAGTCTTCGCTTACCGACAGCCTGCCAACCTGAAGCAAATACACATCAACAACTACACACCACGTAACAAAAACATTAACCCAGGAACCAATCCCTGCAACAAACCCCGTTGCCAACTCTGTCTGCATATCTATTCAGGGGACATCATCATAGGACCTAACCACATCAGCCATACCATCAAGGGCTCGTTCATCTGCACATCTACCAATGTTATATATGCCAGCAATGCCTCTCTGCCATGTACATTGGCCAAACCAGACAGTCTCTATGCAAAAGAATAAATGGACACAAATCAGATATCAAGAATTGAAACATTCAAAAACCAGTGGGAGAACACTTCAATCTCCCTGGACATTCAATAACAGACTTAAAAGTGACAATTCTTCATCAAAAAAACTTCAAAAACAGACTTCAATGAGAAACTGCAGAAGTGGAATAAATTTGCATACTGGACACCATCAAATTAGGCCTGAATAAAGACTGGGAGTGGAAGGGTCACTACAAAAAGTAATTTTCTCTCTGCTGATACTCGCATCTTCTTGTCAATTGCTGGAAATGGGCCACCTTGATTGCACTGGCCTCATTAGCACTACAAAAGTAATTTTCCCTCCCTTGGTATTCACCCCTTCTTGTCAACTGTTGAGACTAGGCCACTTCCACCTTAATTGAATTGGCTAGTTAGCACTGACCCTCCACTTGGTAAGGCAACTCCAATCTTTTCATGTGCTATAATATATATTCTTCTTACTGTATTTTTCACTCCATGCATCTGATGAAGTAGGTTTTAGCCCATGAAAGCTTATGCCCAAATAAATTTGTTAGTCTCTGAGGTGCCACAACGAGTCCTTGTTATTGTAGTTTAATCTAGTTTAGTAATGCCTATGCAAATATACTCAGGATGAAATTCATTGTTGGTTGCAATAGATATCCCTTGTTAGAGTTGTAAATTATCTCTTCATTCATTTGAAAATTGTACTTTGGTTAAAAAAATTGAGAAGAAAATAAAGAACGTTTCACTGTTAGAAATTGTGGTATTTGATGGGTTTTTACATTTGATGAACGTAGTATCTTCAGGGCTCCTGCTTGATTATTAATCAGCTTTGCCTGCCTGGAGCCAATTTTCTGAACATAAAGTAATTAATAGTTTCCTTTGTTTGAAAGTAAGCTTCTATAATGATTGCCTCCTTTTTTAATGGATTTTTTAAAATCATAGTAGACAAATATGCATCTAATCCTGCAACTCTTACTCAGATTGACCAAATAGTATGTAAAAACTACTTGCATGAATAAGGACTGAGGAATTTATTAGTATTATTTATTAGTATCAGTATTTTCCTGTAGTTCAGTTAAGTATTTCACCATACAATATTATTTGGGAATCACATAGCATCTCATTTATAATAAAATATGTCCCTCAACTCCTTTTATTTGAAAAGTGAACACTCCCTGAAACTCAGGAGAATGGAGAGTGGAAAGCTTTTTCTTAAATATTATTCTTCACAATTTTGTGTGGCCCTTTCTGATGAAGGTGATAGGTGCCTTAGGAATAGCTGACAGATTACATGGATACAGATAAACAGTCATGTAAGACTCTGAAAACCATTTTCATGGTATGAAATGGAGCGAATCTTTTCAAATGAGGTCTTACTATATTTGAAATTGCTTTTAGCAACGTAACCAAAACTGGGTAAGACATGAAGTTGTAACAGCACAAGAAGATGTTAATTTTCATGAGATGTGACCAAAAAATCACACCTATTACACTGAAGCAATGACCAGGTCAAACAGGTTCCAATCTTGCCTTCAAGTGGCAATGGTCCAGTAGGAATGGGTGAAATCATTCTGCTTAATTGTGAACTCATTTTAAAACGATGGGTTCAAAATTTGGACTGCAATCACAATGTTATTGCATTCTCATTTTGTTTAGGAAAGATGATATGCAGAAGAGGAGTGTCACTGGGATTCTGTCTCAGAGCAAGAAGGAAAAGAAAACAAATGCATAGGTCCTGAACCCAGGATTTGGGGAAGAACAATCTGGAGAAAGTTGCAGTACACTGAAAAAAATCCTAACAATGCCATAACTGCATAATCTCTACCACAGGCACTGGCTTCCTCCAGGCCTTGGGGGTGCTCAACCCCCTGCTCTGCCCTAGGCTCCCACTCGAATCCTTCCCCCAATTCCCCACCCTTGCTCCACCTCTTCCTGCCCGCACTCTGCCCCAGCCCCCATCTCCACCCCATCCCTTTACTCAAGCAACTGCCTCTGCTTCACCCACCCCGCTTCTTCCCACCCGAGGGTGACCAGACAGCAAATGTGAAAAATCGGGACGGGGTAAGGGGTAATAGGATCCTACATAAGAAAAAGACCCAAAAATCAAGACTGTCCCTATAAAATCGGGACATCTGGTCACCCTATCCCACCCAGTTCATTCTGCTTTGCCCTTGAGCACACCCACTCCCTGCTCTCCCCACCCAGCTCCTCCTGAACACTGATTGCAGTGGACAGGGAGTGCTGTGGGGTTGCTGGTGGGAGGGAGGTGCTGGAGGGGAAAGAGGTGGCCCTTTTTTTAAAATGGGTGCTCCAGGGCTGGAGCACACACTGAGTCATGCCTAGGATCCCTCCTCCTCATTCCTTTTGGGGGAGTATTGCATTTCTACATGGATTTTCATGGTACAATGAGTCTCCTTCCCATCAGGACTGTGCTCATGGTCTGTGCAAAGCAGGAAGGTGGCACCCTTTGCCCTACTTGTGGACTTGCACATGTCTTCACACAACCTACTGTAACAAATCATGGCCCAGTACATTATCAGAAGTAACTGAACTAAAGTTGCCATCTTTCTAATGGCTGGTTACCTGACCCTTGAGGCTCTGCCCCTTGCTCCGCCTGTTGCCCCAAATCCCCACCCCTTCTGTGCCTATTCCTCAAAGCCCCACTCCTACTCCACCTCTTCCCCTCCCACATAAAAGAAGTACCCAAACATAAGGGCTTGGCAAGTGACACCCGGACAAACAAGCTGAAATCCAGACTGCCTGGTTGAAAACTGGAGAGGTGGCAACCCTACACTGAACCAGAGACTGTCCACAGCAACCGAAAGATCTCTATTGCTTGAGCTGAAGAAGAACTCCCCCTGTAAAGAAGTTAAGATCATATACAATGGGCCTGTTACACTCATTTTACAGATGACAAGTGACTATTCAAAAATGCCACTTTCTCCCTTGATTGATCTGCTCCATGTGGGTACTCAGAGTCAAAAGAGGTGCCTTTAGTAACTCGGACTTAGTGATGCTAAAATTAAAAGTAATCCAGACTGAAAGCAAAAGTCTAAACTTTGCTTTTTGGGGAATGGAAAATTTGGTAAAGAAAACTAGTGACAAGAATGGCATTATAAAAACAAAATGCTCAGAGAATAAGTAGTGAATTCCCTGGTTGAAAATGAGAATAGAAAAAGTGAGATGGCCACCTGGGGAAGCACAGACAGTTAAATGAAAAAGAAAAATGCTTGACAGCTGCACCTCAGAGTTTAATAATTGGAGATATACCTATCTCCTAGAACTGGAAAGGACATTGAGTCCAGCCCCCTGCCTTCACTAGCAGGGCTAAGTACTGATTTTTGTCCCAGATCCCAAGGTGGCTCCTTCAAGAATTGAACTCACAACCCTGGGTTTAACAGGCCAATGCTCAAACCACTGAGCTATCCCTCTCCCTCCTAAAACACCAGAGTTATGAACTGGCCAATCAACCACTCACCTCATTTGGAACCAAAAATACACAACCAGGCAGCAGCAGAGACCAAATCCCCCAAACAAATACAGTATAGTATTGTGTTAAATGTAATCTACTAAAAAAGAGGAAAACAGCATTTTTATTCTGCATAGCAAAGTTTCAATGCTGTATTAAATCAATGTTCAGTTGTAAACAACCATAATGTTATGTTTAGAGTTATGAACATTTCAGAGTTACCAACAACTTCCATTCCCATGGTGTTCGTAACTCTGAGATTGCACTGTAATTATCACACACATTCTACTGAAGACCAAGGCAAGGAAATACCTTTTTTACTAAATCAAGTTGGAAATATGACACTTGTGCTCAAAGAACGAGGCCAAAATTTTCCAATGGCTTCACTCATTAATGGTGCCCAACTGCTGACACTTTGAACCGATTTTTTTCAAAGAGCATAAGAACGGCCATACTGGGTCAGACCAAAGGTCCATCCAGCCCAGTATCCTGTCTACTGACAGTGGCCAACGCCAGGTGCCTCAGGGGGAGTGAACCTAACAGGTAATTATCAAGTGATCTCTTTCCTGCCATCCATCTCCACTCTCTGACAAATAAAGGCTAGGGACACTATTCCTTACCCATCCTGGCTAATAGCCATTAATGGATTTAACCTCCATGAATTATCCAGTTCTCTTTTAAACACTGTTATTGTCCTAGCCTTCACAACCTCCTCAGGCAAGGAGTTCCACAAGCTGACTGTGCGCTGTGTGAAGAAAAACTTCCTTTTATTTATTTTAAACCTGCTCTCCATTAATTTCTGAGCACCCACAACACAACATTGAGCTTCTAGTTGTTGGTCCTTGGTACCTCAGAAATGGAATTAATGTCTCCTTTTGAACATATTGGCCTTGCATTATCCATAGGAATTATGAGATGGAGTAAATGGACTTCATAGAGATACTTAAAAAGCATTTGATTAAATTTAGCCCTAATTAAACACACAGGAGAGAGTGAGGTCAGAATAGTGTCCCTTATGTACAAATAAAACGAACCATTTTCTAGCTGAAAGATGTTTTTCACTTAAAAAAATATATAAAGGAGAAAACACTCCGTACATATTAGCTTGTCTAACAAATCCTATCTACAACATGATGTTTTGGTAACATGCTCCTGGAAGCACTTAGAGATTGACTGTGTGGGTTTTGGGGGGTCATTGAGAAAAAGAGAAAGAATTATAAGGGGCCCTGAATGAATAGAAAGGTTTCTGAGCACTGAGCAAAGGAAGCTGGGCCGATGACATGCCTGGTAGAAGTGAAAGGCAAGATAATGAAAAGCCATGTATTGACTAATGTTACAAGACAGAGGTTCGGAAAGGCCCTGATATTTGAGCACTGGAAAGGAAAATTGACTCTGCTTTATATTGTCCTGAAGGAGACAATGAAAATGTTATTAAAGGGACAAAAATGATTCTTGCAATACAGAGGAAGGTGAGTAAGAACACAATGGTTTGCTGACAGGTACTTTCATCTGCAGTGTAAATGCAGACAAACCGATAGATTCAGAGTTACACTTTCTAAAGTGTCCACTGATTTTGGATGCCCTGCTTGAGACATCTTGGATTTCACCAGTGACGAACACCCAAACTCCATCTGAGGGTAAATCTGTGGGAGCTTTAGGTGCTCAACACCTCCTGAACATCAGAGTCCAAAATTGGGCACCCAAACTAGTGGAACCTTTTTTAAAAACCTAGACCTAAACTTATAGAGAAAATAGAAGAATAGATATGTTTATCTTTGCAAATGTTGGGGAGATGTAATCTTATGTACTTCACCTTTAGATGAAAGTCATTGCTGTGTTGTCAGTTGGGAGAGCAACAAGGAGGATCAATTCAAGATCGCTGGGTGGCTGGGAAGAAAGGATATAATAAATGAAGCATCCACCAGTGGAGATTTACATGTTTTGTAAACATAGTACAAAACGTGTGAGGAAATCAGAGGATTTTTCTGTTTGATTGAGAATCAGAAAATTTCATCCACCAAAGGACTTTTCCAGGATGGCACAGCACTATAGCACAAAAGCTGGTGCAAAACAAAGGGTGCTATATTCTCCTATTGCTTCTGCTGACTTCTGTGTCAGCTCCATGAGTGGAACAATGGCTGGAGATTGATATTCGGTTGAGAGGATTTCAGTGTTGGCAGACTGCTGCTGTAGTTCTGTAACACATTCATGTCATGGTATTGTTAGGTAATAAAGCAAGTCCTCACTCACCTCTCCAGCACCCGAGTTCGTGCGGAGTTGGTATGGGGCACACAATTCTGCAAGTCCTCACTCACCTCTCCAGCACCCGAGTTCGTGCGGAGTTGGTATGGGGCACACAATTCTGTCAGAGACCAGACACCAATGCGTTGATCAACGGGCTCACACTATCCTTAGCTCTCAAAGCTTTAGATTAAGTGTGGCCCCTTTATTAGGGGTGAGCATCAATATTTATACACAGAAGTAAACAAAGTGATTAACAAAAGATAATGGTCATGCATAATCAATCAATATTTTACAGGAAAAGCAAGTTTAACAAGTAAATGCATAGAGATAAAGGCTAATGGCTACTTAATAAAGGGGGTGTCATGAGTAGTTTGCAGGTCAGTGCTTTGTTCGATAAAGGGTTCAGAAAGGATTATGCAGAGACGGCCAGTCTGGGTGTGTTTTGGCTCCCCAAAGTTCACCAAAAGTTTAGACCCAACATTCCTCCATTTGTAGCTTTGAGATAACTATTAATCAAAAAGCTACACCCTATTTCAAGATCTCAAGGGCCGCTTGGCAATTTCAGCCTGGGCCAATTCGAAGAGAGTAAGGCTTTTAGCTGAAGTGGGAAAAGAATAAACTGACTTACATGAGTTTATGAGGGAGGGGACACACTGAATACAGCAACACAGTATTATAAGGACTACTATGGCCCCAACAACACCCACCAAGAGGTTTTTAACCCACCCAAGTCCGGGCAGCCAATTCCATAAGGCTCCCCACCAATCATAAGGTGGCTGGCCAGAGGAGTAGTTTTTAGCCATTTCCCTTAGGTGTTTGGTACGTTGAAAAGTGTCAGAGTAGGTGTCATTTACAAAAACACAGCATTCTTCATTTATGAGGGCGCAAGTTCCTCCCTGGGCTGCTAACATCATATCTAAAGCCATTCTGTTTTGCAAAGCTAACTGGCACAGCTGGGACATTTCCCCGGCCTGATTTTCAAATAGGGTTGCAGTTTCATTTGTCAAAGATTCTAATAGTCCCTGTAGGCGGATGATAGCACCCTTCAAGCTAGTGTGACCAGCCCACCGCTGCCAGGACAAACCATCACGGAGATTAATATCTCTGTCAGTTTCACGGATGTTACGAACGTGGGGAAAATGAGGGGGAGTGAGGGAGATGCGAGAAGGCGGTGCTAGCCATGCCAAATAACATGACCCTGCCCAATCAGGGGAGAGAAAATAATAAGCCTTGGGCCCGCACACCCAGTATGTTCCATATAATGCGTTTTGGGTATTCCATTTCTCAAAGTAGGAGGTAACCCACCACCCGTTGTACCACTGTTCCCCTGGTAACGCAGAGGGGTCGTTGTGTGAACTGCAGAGGCACAATTTGGTAGTGTTGTCCTCAAAGGGCAGTGTAGTACTGCTTGAGCAGTTGTAGAAGGCAATTGTGTATCCTTTAACAATTAGTTGGACACCCTCGAGATCTGAGCAGGGCTTTTTAAAAACTGACTCTGAAAACCTGCCCCTCCATGAAAAAGTTGAAAAGGTTGGATCGGGGTGAGGGATCCACATATGGGATAAGTGGGATGCGCAAGGCTTGAAGCCAAGATTTTTACTAAAGGCGGTGCCATTAAAATATATGTTGCATTTACTTGTTCCCACAAAAGTTGACCCTTTTCTTTAACAAAACACAGTGATCCTGTTTGATTGGTTACCCTGAGATATTTGTTAATTGGCACTCCTGTTTTGTCCCATGTAAGATTGGGTTGGACTGGATCTTTTATTCTAGTCGGTGGCATCCAAGTCATATTAGCAGTGGTTAGGGGAATGGGTGTGAAGGGGAGTCCCTGTGCTGCATTTACTGGAAATTGAGTACATACCCAGCAATCACTTCTATTTCCTAAAATACGAGTTTTAACCTCGTGGGAATATCTAATAAAAGCATTATCTTCATAAGCAGAAAATAAACTAAAAAAGCATAAAAAAAACCATACAGTTGTCAGAATAAAGGGTCCTCTCATTTTTTTCGAGTCAATTTAAGTCTAATGTCTGAGAGAGGTAAGCTGGTCCACTGGTCGAAGGCAGTGTCCTCAGTGGTGACAAGAGCTGCTGGTCCGTCACTGTGGTCCACTACGGCTGGCTTGACGTGGGAGTGGTGGATCCAAGATTTGCGTCCTTCCAGGAACACTGCAGTCTGGGTTGTCAAAAGAACCTGGTGGGGTCCAGTAAACCTTGGCTGGAGGGTGTCGTCACGAACGAACTTTTTGGCCCAGACGAAGTCCCCTGGTTGGAACGGGTGGATTTGTTCCTCCAGCGGCACGGTCTGGGAAAACTGCGAGGCTTTCCAAAGGGTACGAAGGCGAGCCTGTAGGGAGAGAAACTGACACGCGGTCATATGATCCCCTCCCAATAGTGAAACATCAGCACGTGGTAGCGCCCCGCCTTTGAAAGGGGGGTGTCCATAGAGCAGTTCAAAGGGGGATAATCCCAATGCGCGGGTTGGGCGAGTACGAAGGTGAAACAGGACCAAGGGAAGTACCTGAGGCCACTTTAATCCTGTTTCCTGACAGTATTTAGCCAATGTAAACTTAAGTTCCCTATTCATACGCTCAACTTTCCCGCTAGACTGGGGGTGGTAGGGTGTATGAAAGGAGTGTGAAATGCCCAGTCCTTGTTCTAAACGGCCAAGGACATGACCAGTAAAGTGAGGTCCGCGATCTGAGTCGAGCACAAGAGGGATGCCAAAACGGGGTACAATATCTCTAAGGAGAATCTTCGCCACTGTGGCAGCAGTACAATTAGCAGTAGGAAAAGCTTCGACCCAGGAAGTCAGAGGGCAAACCAAAACAAGGAGGTGCTTTTTCCCAAAAGCCTTTGGCATATCTGCAAAGTCAATTTGAAGATGTTGAAATGGAGCAGCAGGCGGAGGTCTTCCACCCTTAATTTTGTTAAGAGGCGGAGCAGGTCCATTACGCTGACATGTGCTGCATGCTTTCACTATTGATAGGCAATAGGGTTGAATGCCTGGAGCATACCAAAAGCGAGCGATAGTGTCCACGAGGGCGTGCGTGCCGTAGTGACCCCCTTTATCATGGTGCCAGCGAACTGCCACGGGGTATGTGGAGCGAGGGAGGCAGGCTCGGCCATCTGGCATAAGCCAGGTCCCTTTGACCAGAGTGGCCCCGAGGCTTTCCCACGATTGTAGTTCAGCAGCGGGTACTGGTACGGGGTGCGGTGGAGTAAAGGAGGAGGTTGCAATAGCCAATGTGGGCATGGCTAAAGGTAAGGTGGCAGCCTTCTTGGCAGAGGCGTCAGCCAGGGCATTCCCACGGGTAACGGGGCTACTATCTTTAGTATGGGCCCGGCAGTGAACTACAGCCAGGACAGAGGGTTTTTGGAGGGCGTCCAAAAGCTTGTGGATGAGGGGGAGGTGCTGAATGGGTTTACCGGCAGCTGTCTGGAAACCTCGAAACTTCCAGAGGTGGATATGACAATGCACAACTCCAAAAGCATATTTGCTATCAGTAAAAATGGTAACGGTCTTACCAGCGGCCAACTGGCAAGCTCGGGCCAGGGCATAGAGTTCAGCGGCTTGGGCTCCCCAGTTGCCTGGCAGTGAGGCGGCCTCTTGAATGTCCCATTCAGAGGTGACAGCATAACCAGTGAAACGCTTGCCATCAACATAGAAGGAGCTTCCGTCCGAGAAGAGGATGCAGTCGGGGTTGTCCAGTGGCACGTCAAACAGGTTGTCTCTTATCTGTAAGATGCTGTAAACTACTTCCACACAGTCGTGCTGATCCTGGAGGACTGGCAGGTCAGGAAGCAAGGTAGCTGGATTAAGGGGTCCACACCTTTCAAAAATTAGGTTAGTGTCTTCTAAGAGTTCGGCCTCTAGCTGTTGCTGACGATGGGCCGAAAAGACTTGGGTTGTGCCCCTACGCAGAAGGGCTGACAAGGCATGAGAGGTCCAAACCGTGGTAAAATGACCCAGGGTTAGGCTCTTTGCCTTTGTGATCAGCAGGGCAGCTGCTGCCAGAGTCCGGGTGCAGGATGGGGTTCCCTGAGCGACAGGGTCGATTTGCTGAGAGTAAAAAGCAAGCGGGAAATGGTGGGGCCCGCTCAGCTGGGTAAGGACACCACTAGCAATTCCGCCCCTCTCGTGGACAAAAAGGTGAAAGGGTTTGCTGTAATTGGGGGGGCGGAGAGACATGGAGGAGGCCACACTGTCCTTCAGTAACTGAAAGGCTTGAATAGTGTCCGGGGACCACTGCAAAGGGTCAGGAGCAAGGTTAGCAGTGAGTTGGTGGAGCGGTTTGCTTAACTCCCCGCAGGACGGCAACCAGGGGCGACAGAAGCCAATTAATCCTAAGAAACCTCGAAGTTGTTTCTTGGTGTTCGGTAGAGGGCAGTTTTGAATAGTCTTTATGCGGGCTGGGTCCATCTGTCTTCCCTCTGGGGTTAACATGAAGCCCAGATATCGGACCTTCTGTGAGACCCACTGAATCTTTTTAGGGTCTACCTTGTGGCCTCTGGTGTGTAGGTATAATAAAAGTGCCTTACCATCGATGCGGAGGGCAGCTTCTTCGCGATTACCTAATAGGATGTCATCTACGTATAGGACCAGTGTGGATCCCTGCGGACTGGTGAAACCTTCCAAGTCGTGGCGGAGGCACTGGCTGAAAATCGTGGGGCTGTCTCTGTAGCCTTGAGGAAGTCGTTGCCAGACATAACTTTGTCCCTCCCAGGTGAAACCAAAGAGATACTGAGAGTCTGGGTGCACAGGAATGCTGAAAAAAGCTGATTTTAAGTCAATAACAGTGAACCACTCAGCATCCCAGGGGATTTGGCTGATGATAGTAGCTGGGTCAGGAACTACTGCATGAAGAGGGACCACATACTGATTAACAACTCGTAGATCCTGTACAAAGCGCCAACGAACAGGGTCTCCGTCCTTTTTAGGAGGCTTTTTGACAGGCAGTATAGGGGTGTTACAGGGAGTGCGCTGAGGGCGGACTAGCTTTTGTGCAATGAATCCCTCGATAATGGGGCGGATGCCCTCCCGGGCTTCCAGCGACAGGGGGTATTGAGGGACTGACGGGGGGGTTAAGGAAGGCTTCACCTGAATCCTTACGGGCTCTGCCGAAAGGAGCAGGCCAACATCAGTGTCAGAAATTCCCCAGAGGGTTGAAGGCAAGTCAGTGAGGTCAGGGGAGAGAGAGGGGGGTGTTTCCCAATTACCCTGAGTAGGGGCCGAATCTCCTAACACTGTCATCAATAATCCTACCCCTTCAGGAGTGCAGGTTAAAGTAGCCTCAAGCTTACAGAGTAAATCCCGGCCCATCAAAGGGATCGGACAAGCTGGGGAAAAAAGAAAACGGTGAGGAAAACATTTATCAGCATAAACAACATTCAAAGGCAAAGTGAGTTCCAGAGACTGTGGGTTGCCCTCCACCCCAGTCGCAGTTTTAACCTCAGAGGATAGCCAGGGAGAGGGGGCATGATTTAAAAGAGAGAAAGTAGCCCCAGTATCAATGAGGAAAGAGACAGGCAGTCCCTGGACTGAAAGGGTTAAACGAGGCTCTTTGCTGGGAGGGGAGAAAGTGAGAAAGGAGCCGGCTAAAGACATTAAGGAAATAAGACCATCACATTGTTTGTCTTCGCCCCCGGGGTACCGTCATTGAGGAGGCTGAGTTTGCTGCGGCTGCTGCTGTTTCCCGTAGTTGATCCAGGCCTGGGGAATGGGCTGAGCTGGTGGTGCAGGGGTGTATTCCTCACTTGTGTAAGCATCTGCGGATGCAACCAGACCCTCTGGGCGTCCCCAGGGGCATTCACGTTTAAAGTGACCGGGCTGTCCGCACTGAAAACAATTTCCTGATGGCTGGGGTCGCCAGGACCCTCTTCCCCGAGCACCCTGGAATCCCCTGCCACGGCCACGGCCTTTGCCTCGAACACCGCCGTGAAAAGCTAAAGCCATCAGCTTATATTCTTCCTTTTTCTCTTTCTTTTTACTACTTTCCCTTTCTTTCTCCCAGGCAAAATCAGCTACGTCCAACACTGAAGTGACTGACTCACCTCCCCAACCAGGGCGAAACTTTAAGAAGTAATCCCTTACAGGGGGCACCGACTGATTCACAAAAAATGAAATAAGAGTAGGGTGGTCTGCTTCTCTCTCAGGATCCATCTGAGTGAACATTCGGGCCCCCTCCAATAGCCTCGACCAGAACTTTCTGGGCGGCTCATCAGATTCCTGCCGAATCTGCATGAACTTAGCCTGATTAGGCGAGCGGCGAGCCATTTCCTTGAGTCTCTCTAACAATCGCTCTCGATCTGTTCGCAGCTGAGTCAGCCTTGGCTGAGTCCAGTCTAGGGGATTCCAGCCAGCGGCCAGATCCCGCCTATCCATCCAAGTATGATTAGCTGCATTGCTATCTCCCCATGTCCTTTCTGCCATCCACAATCTACTACGTTCCTCTCCGGTCAAAACTCTACTTAACAACTGATCCACATCCGTATAAGTAGGATTATAACTTAAAAACAATCTTTCTAGAAGTTCTATGATCTTTCGGGGATTTTCCCCAAAAGACCCTGACAACTGTCCCCACTCTTTCAAGTCCCATTCTAGCCATCCTTTATATTCCACAATATTAGCATGTTGTAACCGTCCATCATTGCCCATATAAGGTTGATCGTGCACCTGTAAAGGCATCTCTCTAACTATACTTTTATTACTCGCAAGAGATTTGACGGGGACATCCTCTGGGCTATCCTCAGGGGGGGGGCATGCACCCTGCCGTACCTGCTTGGACATTAGCCTAGTAACCACTCCTCCCGAGGTTTGCCCCTCCATTTCCTCCTCATCCTTCTGCAGAAATTCCAATCTGGTATCCTGCAGATTCCCCTCTGCTACAAGGAGAGAGTTCCCCTGCGGAGGAATAGGGGCAGGTGCAGAGGGGACCAGCTGACGAGTCAAAACACGCCGTGGTCTACACCCTTCATCGAAATAACCTGGAGGGGGTTCACTCTCGGGAGAGTACCTGACTGCCATAATTTTTAAAGATTTCCACAGCTCTGCTGCTGTGTCCCAACAAAACCAGTAACATAACTGTCCCGGATGGTCTTTTTCGATCTGGCTCTTTACTCCTCTTAAGGCAGCCTGTTCGAAAGAGCCATACGAAGGCCACCTCATCTCCGGGTCGGCCAATACCGCGGTATACCCAGTCCAATTCCTTACACATAGTGTGTACAACTTCTTCCTAGACATTCCTGTCTGTACTGGGAGTTTCCCTTCGTTCCATAACTTATTTACAATCCCCAACGGACTCTCAAGAGGCACGCTAGTCCCTTGACCCATGGTGTCTGACAGGAGCCCTCCAACTGGCGTTTACCCTGCTGTCCAGTACACGACCCCTCAATATTGAATTGGCTGGGAGAAATCTCCTGTGGCGCCTTGCCAATTCATATATGAGTGGTCTGACCACTGGACAGAGGTACCGCACCAGAAGGAATCCCGGACGAGCCCCCAAATTGTTAGGTAATAAAGCAAGTCCTCACTCACCTCTCCAGCACCCGAGTTCGTGCGGAGTTGGTATGGGGCACACAATTCTGTCAGAGACCAGACACCAATGCGTTGATCAACGGGCTCACACTATCCTTAGCTCTCAAAGCTTTAGATTAAGTGTGGCCCCTTTATTAGGGGTGAGCATCAATATTTATACACAGAAGTAAACAAAGTGATTAACAAAAGATAATGGTCATGCATAATCAATCAATATTTTACAGGAAAAGCAAGTTTAACAAGTAAATGCATAGAGATAAAGGCTAATGGCTACTTAATAAAGGGGGTGTCATGAGTAGTTTGCAGGTCAGTGCTTTGTTCGATAAAGGGTTCAGAAAGGATTATGCAGAGACGGCCAGTCTGGGTGTGTTTTGGCTCCCCAAAGTTCACCAAAAGTTTAGACCCAACAGTATCATTGCAGGTGAGCTGTAATGTTCACTCTGATTCTACTCTTGCAGAATTCTCCATTCTGAGTATATAAAACATTGCTGGAATCAATATCTCTCAAACCAGAGCTAAAGCTTATGTCCAAATACATTTGTTAGTCTCTAGGGTGCCACAAGGGCTCCTTGCTGTTTTTGCTGATACAGGCTAACACGGCTACCCCTCTGAATTCTATTACATACACACTGTACTAAAAACAGTATCCAACAAAACTCCTCTGCCCACCTATGCCTTTGTTTTAGGAAGTGACCTGCCTGTGTTTTAGGTGTCGGCTGCTATTGTTTCAGGTTTCTGCATCATAGGGAGCTGAACAGCTTCTTACAGCTGTCTTAAAGGCTGTGGTTATGCCTCCCAGCTTCAGCAACATTTATCCCAACCCACAATATGTATTAATAGAGAGGAGTGGAAAATTGCTGCCCTGTGGTACATAATGAAAATTCTTAGTAAAATGTGATGTTTCTTGGGAATTGGTTAATGAGTCCAGATTAAAATAAGAACCCTGCCCCATCCCCAAGAGTTTTCCCATTATGGGATCAGAATGCAATTCAAAACTTCTTTTAAGAAATTAAAATGTTTGAGAAACAATTATTTAATTGCTACTATTGATTACTGGAAGTACCAAAGTCTTTTTTAACAAATTTGTGATTGCCACTTGGAACTTCTCTGAGGTGGCAGGAAGGAATTCTGATACACCTACTCTAAAACCTCAGCTTGCTATCACTGGAACTAAGAGAATCTCCATTAACTGCTCACAGTATAGAACCTCTGAGTGGTTCCATTTCCTTCCAACAGAGAATTGTAGCGTGCACATACAGACACATGCATTCTATGCAGTACTTTATAACAGAATGAGGAAAAATGCTATTGCAGCATATGTGGCCATCCCCAGAAACAGAAATGCTGGAAATTTTGCCAGAAGGCCTGTTCTTGGAAGAGTTCACCCCAATTTTGCACATGAAGGAAAGGGTTAAAGGAGTTTCCATAAAAATATGTACTTTAAGATACTTATCATGGACCCTACCCTTAAACAGTCAGCTCTCACTAAATGCTGACAGTGGTTTAATTACCCCTACACGCTGAATCCTTTTTGCATCTAAACCTCGCAACTTTGTGAAGAATTCACTAGAGATGTGAGCAGATATAGTAGCCATTAGTAGTAGAGAGTTTCAGTTCCCTTAAGAGAGATTCTCAAACTTAGACTTAACCATAGACACCGCAAAATTGCAGAAAAGCCAGTTTCCAGATCTGTTATTTTCTAAAGATGGTGAGCTGACAAATAATTTCAAAAGGGAGTTAGAGTAATTTCAAGAATAAACTGCAGAGTCGTGCAGCCTGTTAAGCTGTGTGCTCGACTCTGTGAGACTGTTACATAATGTAAATTCAGTAAATGAAAGAAAGTAGCAGAGAATCAAGCCATCCCCCAACTATCACAATTTTTCTCTTATCAAAGTTGCTGAGGCAACAGAATCACTGAATTCAAATCTGTTCTTTATTTATTGCGTTGCTTTTAAAGCGTCTGCCACTGTGGCAGCTAGAATATTAGCTACAAAGGTGTTTTTTTTTAAAAAATACCCACAGTACGTAGCACTAATAGTAATAAAGGTAAAGTAAATATTAAATGAAATAGCCTTCAATGATATTCTGAAGCTTGCTAGATATGGGTAAAGGAGAGCAAATTCCAAAAGCAGGAGGAAGGTGTTCTACTGAGAAAGCTCCGCTGTCAGTCATGGCATGTTTAATACAAAGAGACTCTGTGGAGATGGCCTATGTGATTAGAGCTTGAGCTCTTGGGATAATTGTTATCCCAGACTATTCAAGATTTTAAAGATTCTCCTGACACCTTGAATTTCACCATAAGAAAAGAGGAAGCTGTGACAGATATGGTGAAAGCTGCCATATCTTTGAGACTATTGTATCAACTTTATAAATGTTATCTGCCTTTTTGTAAGCCAGACCTTGGAAGCATGAAGAGTTCACAGACTATTATATTGAGATGTGACAGATGATAAGGTCCTGTAGAATAATCATAGACATTTGTATCGATAAGTGTTATGTGGATGTGTGTGTTCCCGGGTCACTGAATGGATTTCCTGTGAACTCTGGAATCATGAGGGGGGTGACTAATGCAAAACCCCAATGTAAGTTATGCAGGTACACAGCCTTTGAAGCTTCACCCCCCTGGGGAAAAGGGCATTGACTGGATTTAGCTGTTGCAGGTAGATTGGGAGACAAAGGTCTCCACACTGTGTAAAATGTTAGCCTGAACTAACCAAGAAGCCCTCATTTTGATTTAACAAGCTGACATGAACCTATAACCAAGGGGACAAACCCTACCCAAAAGCTCTGAAGGCTTTGAACTACCAGATCTCCTGCGGAAGATGGGCAATCCCTGGTAATTTTAGCAAGCATTTAGATCTTTCAGTGTTTTATGGTGTTTTCTCCATAATTTTGTCCCAAAAGAAAAGAACTGTGCTTTGTGTAAGGCTGGTTGATTTCTAATAAGCCACTATTGTAACACTTTAGAGAGAGAGAGCATAACTGCAGGTGCTGAGGTAGGTTAGACCTGCTGGGCTAATCAATGACTTGCAGGAATGTTGCAAGCCTAAAATCCCTGGAGGGAGAGAGTTGTAGGACTCTGCCTATAGGGAGGTGGCAGCTAGAGGCATGTGACCTAAGGGGGCATCCCTTGGGTAGACCACAGAATGGGTCAAAGATGCAGTCACTCCAAAACTGTGTCAGAAACCACTGCAAAAGGAAAGCACAGGTGTTGCTTGTTCACAGCTGCTTGCTCAGTGGGAAGATAACTACAAAAGTAAGTAGAAAAGGGAAGGAGAATTTGGGGAACTACATACTGGTCAGCCTCACCTCAGTCCATGGAAAAATCATGGAGCAGGTTCTCAAGGAATCCATTTTGAAGCACTTGGAGGAGAGGAAGGTGATCAGGAACAGTCAACATGGATTCACCAAGGGCAAGTCATGCCTGACCAACCTGACTGCCTTCTGTGATGAGATAACTGGCTCTGTGGATATGAGGAAAGTGGTGGACATGATATACCTTGACTTTAGCAAAGCTTTTGATACAGTCTCCCACAGTATGCTTGCCAGGAAGTTAAAGAAGTATGGATTGGATTAATGGACTATAAGGTGGATAGAAAGCTGACTAGATCATCGGGCTCAATGGGTAGTGATCAAGGGCTTGATGTCTAGTTGGCTGCCAGTATCAAGGGGAACGTCCCCGGGGTCATTCCTGGAGCTGGTTTTGTTCAACTTCTTCATGAATCATCTGGATAATGGGATGGATTGCACCCTCAGCAGGTTTGTGGTTGACACTAAGGTGGGAGGAGAGGTAGATACACTGGAGAGTAGGGATAAGGTCCAGAGTGACCTAGACAAATTGGAAGATTGGGCCAAAAGAAATCTGATGAGGTTCAACAAGGACAAATGCACTTAGGATGGAAGAATCCCATGCGCTGCTACCGTCTGGGGACCGACTAGCTAAGCAGCAGTTCTATAGAAAAGGATCTGGGAATTACAGTGGACAAGAAGCTGGATATGAGTCAGCAGTGTGCCCTTGTTGCCAAGCAGGCTAACGGCATATTGGGCTGCATTAGTAGATCAAGGGAAGTGATTATTCCCCTCTATTCGGCACTGGTGAAGCCACATCTGAAATATTGTGTCCAGTTTTGGGGCCCCTACTACAGAAAGGATGTGGACAAATTGGAGAGAGTGGAGTGCCCAGTGGAGGGCAACAAAAATGATTAGGGTACATGTCTTATGAGGAGAGGCCACAGGAACTGGGCTTATTTAGTCTGCAGAAGAGAAGAGTGAGGGGGGATTTGATAGGAGCCTTCAACAAGCTGAAGGGGGATTCCAAAGAAGATGGAGCTCGGCTGTTTTCAGTGGTGGCAGATGACAGAACAAGATGCAATGGTCTCAAGTTGCAGTGGGGGAGGTCTAGGTCAGATATTTGGAAAAACTGTTTCACTAGAAGTGTGGTGAAGCACTGGAATGGATTACCTAAGGAGGTGGTGGAATCTCAATCCATAGTGGTTTTTAAGGCCTGGCTTGACAAAGCCCTGGCTGGGATGATTTATTTGAGGTTGGTCCTGCTTTGAGCAGGGGGTTGGACTACATTGACCTCTGAGATCTCTTCCAAACCTAATCTTCTATGATTCTATGACATTGTTCTCCAGTTGGAGCTTCTGGGTGGTCTCAGGTGTAGCTCTACATAGTGCATTATATAATGTGTTAAGTGTAGTCAGTGGACACTGACTGGAGCTGGCCAAAAGACATCAGTTACATTTTGCAGCAACTTTAAAAGGTTTTAATATTTGGTTTTGCTCTTCATTGGCGTGAAACCGGAATCTTTGGAACACTTTCAAAAATTGTATCAAAATGCCTGTTTTCCAATTGAAATCTAAGCTTTCTTTTCTAGCAAGAAGAGGAAGGGTGTTTGGTTAGGGCACTGACTTGGGATGTGGAAGACTTAAGTTTAAATTGCTGCCTGATTCAGAGCAGTTTTTTTTCATCCCCAGATAAATCTGAGGCAGAACAGAGACATGAATGTGGTTCTCCCACATCTCAGTCTGGTGCCCAGACTTTTACTGGCAGGTCCTGTCAGCGGTGTCAGGAGGTGTGATGTCTGACTGATGTAATTGCATCAGCAAATGTCCCTATTGTAGATGCTGTTACACTGGCAAAGCTGTGCTTTTAACAGCACAGAGTGTTTCAGGTGAAGAGGGCTAAAATAGGCTATACCAGTAAAGATGCAGATTTGCCGGCATAAGCTAAGTCCACAGTAGAAGTGCTTAGTATACTGGCATATCTATATCCATAAAACACTCCTTGCGTGGACATGGCCTGAGTGTCTGTCTGTCTTTCTCAGCTTTGATTAAATGAATTTTCATCAGATGTTCTGATCAGCTCATGTGACAGGGCTTTGACCGCTGGTATCCTGATTCCTGTCAGGTGATAGAGAGGGGGGCCAGGAAATGAGAACCAATCTCTTAGCCACTTCTGTATGTGTCACGCCCTCATTACATTACTTAAACTTGGATGTGACAAAAGCATAGGTTACTATTGTAAATTCTGCATTGTAGAGGAGGCTTGCTGTCTTCCTCCAGACCAGCTATACATAATTAAAGGTACCAACATCCATTCTGGATGCCTTAAAACCCAGGAGCAGAGGTGAATTCAACAGGACACTAAAGCTCTGAACCATTTCAATTAAATATGGACATGCATTCTTAATAGAAGATGCAGCCACCGTGTCAAACCATTCCACTAAGTCCTCTCTCCGCCACTAAGCATCAGTTCCATCTCATGTGGGGAGAGTTTCAAACAGTTTGTTTTTTTCTAGAGTTCCATCTTTGTCAGACCTTGGGGAAAGTAATCACACTGTGGACTCTGGGCTTGATGACAAGGAGATTTAGAAGTAATACCTAGCAGCATATGGATGGCACAGCAGTCCAAAATATCCCACCATCTCCCAGAGTGTCTTCACAAATACACTGAATGTGATGGACCCTATATTTGAGGGCTGTTGTGTAGCACAGGCAGTTATCCATCAGAGCCCTAGGGTGGTAGGGTGGGTGGATACATGTACGTACACACATGCGTAAGTGTTTGATATCCTTGGTTCTGGAAAAAAAGAACAAAATCCTCTAAGCTTCCTTTCCTTGAGTATGTCCTTTGCTGAATATGAAATGTACACAGAAAACACAAGTAGCGCCGTTTTGCAGTAAAACTTCTCTCCTGGGATTATTGTATTGAGGGCTGACCTTGCAATCTAGTGTGCAGAAGCTCACTAGAGGTGCATGTGGAATACCTGTAAGATCAGGCTAAGGTTAGCATGGTTCCTTTTTCTGCTCGTGCACACACACACACACACACACACACACACACACACACACACACACACACACACACACACATACAAGAGCTCAAATGTCTCACTTAATAACTGTTATCATGGTATGAGGTGAAGGTGGCAGTGTAAAGGCCAGTGATCTGCCAGCAGGCCTATCCGCTCAAGAGCAGAAAGGGGACAAACAGTGCCACTATCATCACCACTCTTCAAATCACTAGCCTCATAACAAAGCACTTCTTTTATAGCAGTGTGGCTGCTGGTGCCATTTGCTCCTCTGCCCCCAACTCCCCAGCAATATACTGCAGAGGTATTTTTAGCATGGGTTTGAATGAATTGTATCCACCCCCTTGTGAATAGCAGCATGCTCCTGGGCTAATATGTCTTATTATGGAAATGTTGTCACTGTAGTCTGCGCTCTCACTGCTTCCTGCAATTTTTTGTGTGTAACTATTTGAGGAGAGGCATTTCAGCACCCAGCACACTGTAGTTAATTGCTAGGCAAAAGTATATTTTTCTGTTGATCCTTTTAGAAAAACCTCAAGCTGGATTCAGCAATACTGGCGAATATCCTCATTTCTAGGTGACCTTCTCTCTGCCTACACTGGCTATGCGGCCAGGGGCGGCTCCAGGCCCCAGCACGGGCGGCATGCCACGGGGGACACTCTGCCGGTCACTGAGAGGGCGGCAGGAGGCTCTGGTGGACCTCCCACAGGCGTGCCTGCGGAGGGTCCGCTGGTCCCGTGGTTCTGGTGGACCTCCGCGGCAGGTTCACCGGAGTCACCTGCCGCCCTCCCGGTGACCGGCAGAGAGCCCCCCGTGCTTGGGGAGGCAAAATGTCTAGAGCCGCCCCTGTATGCAACGACAAGAGGGTGTAAAGCCAAGGAGAAGGAGCATGACGTGCTGCCTCCAAATCTCATGGATTTTCAAGTGTAACTCTACATGTTTAATGCTGATATATGTTCCTGCTGTGGCTTTTATAATGCATTCACTAGGGTGAAAAAGAGTGGGCATTCAGTGACAGAGAGAAAGGGAGCCCGCAGAGCAGCATACAAGAAGGGTTGATTCTTCATGGGGATTGTTATGTCCTTGGGGGCAGCTGCTTTAGGAAGAAATCACTTGAGGCCAGACAGCTAACAAAACTACCATTTATTTACAGACACAGAGCTCGCCTAACTGGCCGAATCTGGCTGGGCTATCCCCTAATAATCTAACTCAGTTGCCATGGGAACAAAAACCATGACAACCAAATACGCAACATATTGCTCCCCCCCAATAAGAACATCCCCTAAATAAAACACACACTAGACAAGAGAAGGAGGGTAGACTGCCTCCATTCCCGGCTAAACCCTGGGGATTATTTTGCCTCATAACCGTGGGTTTGCCCTAGCTAAAGATCCAGCCGATGAGGAGGCCTTCTGTCTCTAGGTGGATTACAGCAAACTTCTGGTGTTGTTGCACCCAAAAGTACCATAGGCTCAGGGTCCACAGCACGAACAGGTGAGAAGGTGGTATCAGCTCGTGCTGGGCAAAGGGTTATCTCAGCCACCAGCAGTAATGGAGGAGAACAGTCAGCAACAGGTGATTCATGATTCAGTGTCTCACCGGAAGACTGACCACCGGACCACTCAATGCAGATGTGTACTGAGGACTGGCATGACCTGGCAACAGCTGAGCTACATGTTGCCACCAGGTAAGATTCTCTGCAGTCCGGACTGTGTAGGAAACAGGTCCTGTTTGAGTGATGATCATGGCAGGGACCCATTTAGCTCTGGAAATATAATTCCGAGCCAAAACTGGCTGTCCCGGGCTAAAGGTTCGGTCTTTTGCTCTGGGTGCCCGTCTGATGACTTGATCTTGCTGCTGAAGTTGCGCAATTTGTCGGGGTTCAGAAAGTTTCAGCAGATCAAAGCAAGTGCGCAGCTGTCATCCCATCATCAGAAAGGCCGGGGATGCCTGGGTCGTAGCATGAGGTGTGTTTCTGTAGGAAAGTAAGAAGGTATCCAGACGCTTTTGAATGGAGTGTTGTCCCCTTGCTGATTTCAAAGCGTGTTTCATTGCCTGCACAAATCTTTCAGCTAGTCCATTGGTGGATGGATGATATGGTGCTGACATGATGTGGTGTATCCCATTTGCCTTCATAAAATTTTGAAACTCCTGAGAAACAAACTGCAGTCCGTTGTCACTCACAAGTTGTTCTGGCAGACCGAAACGACTAAAGAGTCCCCGTAGTTTTTGGATAGTACTCTCTGCAGTAGTGGACTGCATTATAGAGACTTCTGGCCATTTAGAATGGACATCTGCTGCCACCAAAAACATGCTTCCTTCTAGGGGGCCAGCGAAGTCAATGTGAATACGTTGCCATGGGTTTTCAGGCCAGTCCCATGGGTGTAGGGGTGCCCACTGGAGTGCATTCCTCACACCCTGACATGACATACAAGCTTTTGCCTTCTCTTCAATAGCACTCTCCAATCCAGGTCACCAAAAATAGCTTCGTGCAATTTCCTTCATGCGCACTATTCCACAGTGACCGGAATGTAGCTGTTCTAACATCTGTGATCTCACTGGTGGTGGAATAATGACATGTCTCCCCCACAACAAACAACTAGATTGGACCGATAACTCCATCCTCCTGGTCATGTAGGTAACAAGGTCGGGTGAGACCGGAGAGGTTTGTCGAGATTTTCCATGCATCACCAGGTCCATAACTTGGGACGATACTGGGTCAACGCGAGTTGCCTTCTTTATCTGAGTAGCAGTGATGGGTGTATTCTCTACCTGTTCAAAGTACAAGATTTCCTTTTGGGCACTATCTTGATGTTTGACCAGCAAAGGCAACCTTGAGAGGCCATCTGCATTGCCATGCAGAGTGGATTTCCGATATTTGATTTCATATGTGTGTGCTGAAAGTAACAATGCCCAGCGTTGCATACGACTAGCAGCTAATGGGGGAATGCCTGTGTAGGGTCCAAAAATTGATGTCAGAGTTCGATAGTCTGTGAGAAGAGTAAACTTTCACCCAAACAGGTACTGATGAAACTTCCGAATTCCAAAAACAATTCCTAATGCCTCACGTTCGATTTGGGCGTAGTTAGTTTCTGCTTTGCTTAGAGTGCGTGAAGCAAAAGCAATAGGTCTCTCTTCTCCTGAAGGCATAATGTGTGACACGAGTGCTCCCACTCCATAAGGGGAGGCATCGCAGGCCAATTGTAGGTGTAAGGATGAATCAAAGTGCGTTAGAACTTCAGAATTTAGCAATGCATCCTTAGCTTTGTTAAATGCAACATCACAGGCTTCAGTCCACTTCCAGGCCTTGTTCTGCCCCAGGAGTTCATGAAGTGGTTTTAGCAGTGTGGCTAACTGGGAGATGAACTTTCCATAATAGTTCAGTAGTCCTAGAAACGAGAGCAGCTGGCTTACATTTCGAGGTGGGGGAGCCTCCACAATAGCTTTAACTTTTGCAGGGGCCTTATGAAGATCTACAGAATCAATGATGTGTCCCAAATATTCAACAGAGGGCTTCAAGAATTCACACTTGTCTTTGTGAACTCGTAGGCCATACTCTTCCAGTCTTTGTAGGGTAGCCTCTAAATTCTTTAAGTGATCCTCTTCATTCCTTCCAGTGACCAGGATATCATCCAGATAGCACCGAACTCCTGACAAGCCACACAAGATCTGGTCCATAGCCCTCTGGAACAGGGTGGGAGCAGACGTTATTCCGAAGGGTAGGTGACAGTATCGATAAAACCCCTTATGAGTCACAATAGTCAACAACTCTTGGGACTTTTCATCGACATGCATCTGTAGATATGCTTGACTCAGATCAATCTTACCGAACTTTTGTTGCCCAGCCAGGCCTGCGAAGAGGTCATCGATGCGGGGAAGTGGGTATTGCTCTGCACACAACACTGGGTTGACAGTGACTTTAAAATCACCGCAAATCCGGAGAGAGCCATCTTTCTTCACTATTGGAACGATAGGAGTGGCTCATGAGCTATGGGTAACTGGTATTAGGACTCCATTGGTGACCAGGCGTTCCAGGTCTGCTTCAACTTTTGGCCTGATGGCATATGGCACAGTTCGGGCTTTCAGATATTTTGGTGGACTGTCAGGTTTAACGTTCAATGTCACAGTGATTCCCTTCATGCTTCCCAAATCATCTCCAAAAACAGCAGCATGTTTCCTTAGTATAGGGGTTAGACTGGTTTCTTCTTTAGTCATCTGATGCACTTCTGCCCAGTTCAGCTGAATCTTCCCAAGCCAAGACCTACCCATTAAGGCTGGGTAGTTACCTCTCACCACAAACAGTGGCAATTTAGCAGCCTGTCCATTGAGCTCCACCTTAACATCAATAGTGCCCAACATGGGCACAGCTTCTCCAGTATACGTCTTCAGAACAGTTTTTGTTGCCTTAAGCGGAAGATGCTGTAGCTTTTCTTTATACACAGTCTCGGAGACCAGCGAGACGGCTGCACCGGTGTCCAGTTCCATGTGTATAGGTTTGCCATCCAACAACGAGGTTACCCAGTATTCAAGTGAGCCCACCGCCAAAGACAAAACATGCAGTGGCACTTCTGTCATAAACAGATAGTTAAGGGTTAATGTCTCTCTTACCTGTAAAGGGTTAACAAACAGGGACCCCAAACACCTGACCAGAGGACCAATCAGGAGACAAGATAGTTTAAAATCTCGTGGGAGGGAAGCCTTTGTTCTCTCTGAGTCCTGGATGGGGCTAGAGGTGTAACCAGGTTTCTGCCAATCTCCCTGCTACAATCTCTTATCTGTTCAGAATTGTAAGTAGAAAAGGCAGTCATAGTCTTTTAATTTGTTTTCTTTTTCATTTGCATATGTGTACTTGCTGGAAGTAGCTTAAATTGTGTTTCTACTGGAGAAAGTTTCTTTCTATTGTTTATAAGTTGAAAGACCCTGTAACTTTGTACCATCTAAAGTGCAGAGATAAACCTGTTACTTTTTTCTTTCTTTTTTTATTAAAAGCTTTGCTTTAAGACCTGTGTGAGTGTTTTCTCCTAGTTAAGGCTCAAAGAAGCTTGAGTTTGTATTGCCTGAGGGAGGGAATGGTAAAGTTCCTCTTTGTGTTAGATTCACGGAGTTGAATCAGGTGATCTCCTAGTGTTCCCAGGGCGGGAAGGAGCTGGGGAGGAAGGAGGGAGGAGGAAGGAAATGGTTTATTCCCCCTTTGTTGTGAGACTCAGGGAATTTGGGTCTTGGGACCCCCAGGGAAGGTTTTTGGGGGAGACTAGAGTCGATCAGGCGCTCTACTCTAAGTCCTGATTGGTGGCAGCCTATCAAATCTAAGCTGGTAATTAAGCTTAGGGGAATTCATGCTAATACCCATATTTTGAATGCTAAGGTCCAGAATTGGGAATTATATTATGACAACTTCCTCTTGCAATGAGGTGTCACCTTGATCATCCTGGGTCTGCTCTAGGGTATGCAGGGTTCCTCTTTTTGTTGGCCAGACCACAGGCCTCTTTTTCTTTTGTTTACAGGCACACTCAATGTGTCCCTTTTTGCCACAGTGTCGATACACCAGGTCCTTACACCAGCATTCTGATGCCCGGTGACCTGGCTTACCACAGCGGTAACATTCCTGACTCTGCACAGTTTTGTGGGTAGGTTCCTGTGACACTTTTTGCACCCTAGGGGATGCACCGATGTATTGCGCCTCCGTTGTAGCCAGTTCCATGGAGACAGCAATATCAACAGACTTCTGTAAGGGAAGCTGAGCCTCTGTGAGCAGGCGCTTCCATACAGCTTCACTGTAGAGGCCACACACTAACCTGTCACGCAGGGCATCATTTAACATCTCTTTAAATTCACAGTGTTCTGCTAGCTTTTTTAAAATTGCTACAAATTGTACAACTGTTCCATCTTCTTTTTGGTCTCTCTTGTGGAACCGATATCTTTCAGCAATTACCAGTGGTTTTGGGGAAAAATGGGACCCCAGGATTTCCACGATGTCACTGTAAGATTCAGTCTCAGGCTTAACAGGGTGTAGTAAGCTGCATAGCAGAGAGTAGGTTTTAGCCCCTACAACACTTAAGAATATTGGCACCTTCTTCTCTTCTGTAATGTCATTTGCAATAACAAAAAGCTCAAAACGCTCAGTATACACATGTTACTGCACTATATTCTCATCAAAAGGTTCCAGTGGCCTGGTCAGAGTAGCCATGATTTTTAGTTTCACTTTCACAGTCAGTGCAAACAAGCAATTTTTTTGTTTGTTTGTTCTTTACCTTGACTTCTACTTCCTTCTGTTACTGGAGCAGCACCGGAATCCCATCTATCGTCGCCACTTGTTATATCCTTGGGGGCAGCCGGTTTAGGAAGAAATCACTTGACTCCAGACAGCAGACAGCTAACAAAACTACCATTTATTTACAGACACAGAGCTCGCCTAACCGGCCGAAGCTGGTTGGGCTATCCCCTAATAATCTAACTCAGTTGCCATAGGAACAAAAACCATGACAACCAAATACACAACAAGGCTCTTTTGAAAAATCTCCCCCAAAATGACTTTCCCAACCTCATACAGTCAGTCGTGAGACAGATAGAAGTAGATCGCAATGCTCCTGACTACCAGTTTTCTGTTCTAGCCTTTAGACAACTCTCCATCCTGATTTAGCAGCAAGTTTACATGTGACTATAAGAATGGCCATATTGGGTAGAACCAATGGCCCATCTAGCCCAGTATCCTGTCTTCCAACAGTAGCCAATGCCAGATTCTTTAGAGGGAATGCAGAAGAGAGCAAGTATTGAGTAACTGATTCCCTGTTGTCCATTCCCACCGTCTGGTAGTCAGAGGTTTAGAGACACCCAGAGCATGAGGTTGCATCCAGGGCCGGCTCCAGGCCCCAGCGTGCCAAGCGCGTGCTTGGGGCGGCATGCCACAGGAGGCGCTCTGCCGGTTGCTGGGAGGGCGGCAGGCGGCTCTGGTGGACCTCCCTCAGGCATCCCTGCGGAGGGTCCGCTGGTCCCACGGCTCTGGTGGAGCATCCGCAGGCACGCCTGCGGGAGGTCCACCAGAGCGGGACCAGCGGACCCTCCGCAGGGACACCTGAGGGAGGTCCACCGGAGCCGCAGGACCGGAGACCCTCAGAAAGCCCCCAGCGGTGTACCACCGTGCTTGGGGCGGTGAAATGGCTAGAGCTGGCCCTGGTTGCACTCTTGCCTATCCTGGCTAATAGCCATTGATGAACCTATCCTCCATGAACTTCTCTGATTCTTTATGAACTCAGTTATACTTTTGGTCTTAACAATATCCCCTGGCAATGAGTTCCACATCATCCTCCTCTACATGTTTGTTAACCCCCACAAAGAATTGTAATAGATTGGTGGGGTACGATTAAGGCTGCGAGTCTCTCATGGAGGTCACGGAAATCATGGATTCCATGACTTTCTGGGACCTCTGTGACTTCTGCAGTGGCTAGTGTGACTGACCCGAAGGCCACCTGGGCAGTTTGGGCAGCCTCTAGGCCAGCTGCACCTGCCACTGCTGGGGCAGTCTCAGGCCACTGCCCCCCACCTCTGCCCCCACCCCAGCAGTAGCACTCTTGGGCAGCCCCCGTCACCCCACTCCCTGAGCCCAATGGTGGCCCAGGCTGCTCACTGCCCCCCACCCCTCAAGCAGCAGCCGCTGTCCCAGGCTGCCATCAGCCCCAGAGCACCCGTGGTGTCCTCGAAGCCCCCCTCCACAGCACCCAAGATTTAGTTAGGAGTATATACTATAAGTCATGGACAGGTCATAGGCTGTGAATTTTTGTTTACTGCCCGTGACCTGTCCATGATTTTACTAAAAATATTCGTGACTAAATCTCAGCCTTAAGCATGATTTCCCTTTATAAAAGCCATGTTGACTCTTCCCCAACAAATTTTGTTGATCTACGTGTCTGATAATTCTGTTCTTCACTGTAGCGTCAACAAATTTGGCCAGTACTGAAGTTAGATTGACCTGCCTGTAATTGCTAGGATCACTTCTGGATCCTTTTTAAAAAAATTGGCATCATGTTGGCTATCCTCCAGTCCCCGGTACAGAAGCGACAAAGAGTCCTGTGGCACCTTATAGACTAACAGAAGTATTGGAGCATGAGCTTTTGTGGGTGAATACTCACTTCATCAGATGCATGCGAAATGAAAGCTCATCCTCCAATACATCTGTTAGTCTATAAGGTGCCACAGGACTCCTTGTCGCTTTTTACAGATCCAGACTACCTCTCCGATACTGGTACAGAAGATGATTTAAGTGATAGGTTACATACCATGGTTAGTAGTTTTGCCCTATGTATCATACTCATTGTTTGTATTGCTCTGAGCCGTGCCTTTCATTCCCTGTTTGCATTTATCTTCAGTAAACTTATTGTACATTATATTAGTACATTTGAATATTTGTCCATTGTGATATTAGAAAAAAGCTCCCTGCTCACTCATGAAAAAGTATTACTTGGTGAAACAAAAGTCTACAATCAATCAGGGATGTCATTACTTTATATGTGTTCTACTCTATTTGTTTAAGAAACTCAAAAGATTTGTTTGAGAACAGCTGCAATTTTATCTCTGCAAAAATCATCTGTGAAATGTTTTTTCTCTGGCTTCAGGCCCAGGCATATTAATGAGCCTGTAATTGGGAGGGACTTTAATGACCTTTTTTGTCAGGTTGATCCTGGCATGAGTTCACTTTTTAGTTTTATTAGGGCTGCTGGTGGCTTGTGACGATCACGGGGCCATGATATAATTGACTTGAGCATCTGGTGGGCCTCTCTGACACTATGTTAATACTATTATCATCCTGTGTGATTTTAAAGGGCCAGTTTATTCTTTCTCCCTGAATCTATTCTGGTTAATTATGGTCAATGAGTCTCCTCCAAGGTTCTATTCCGGCCTCCATGATTTTCACTACCTACTTATCTTAAGATATTGTTTTCTGTAAGCAAAACATGGGCAGTATTCTGATAGCCTTATCTTTGTAAAGGAAGGGATGTATTACTTATGAAGACTGGGTAAAATTGCTTCAGCCTAAACAAGGTTTCATCCTGATCTTGGCTCAGTCTTTCAGCCAAAATGAACCTTTATTCTTCAGATTTGGATTACTTCAGCATGATGTTATGCAGGGACATTAACTGGTAATCAGTGAATAGGGAGTTAACTCCAGGTCAGCTTTGCTCATGGTAGTGGGTCACCATCTTGCGAAGTTTTTATATTTAGGTTGAATGGTTTTGTTTTCTTGAGAAGGAGACCTCGTTAACCAAGGACCAGACTCTTTACTAACTGCAGTCTCTGACTCAGGATCTACCCCAATCTTTGTAGACAACATTTGGGTTCGTTCCCCAACTTACCCCTTATTCTTCATGGTGCTCTGAAGTGAGGCCTTTTTGGGTTGCTTAGGAGTGAGGCCTTTGTGGGTTGCTCCCACCTCTGGACCCCCTAACTGGGGTATGGTGGGTTCACCTTCCACCCTTTCTTCAGGTTGTTCTTGTGTGGGTGACCCCTACTCCTTCATCCCCTTTTCCTGCTTTGCTTCTGCCCTGGCATTCTCCACCTGGGCCTCACTTTCTTGGATTGTTGGTATTTGTCTACAGGTTTTGCTTTTCAGCTTCTTCTTTGGACTGGTCTTTCCTACTTGGGCCCCACTTTTGTGGTTCACTGTTTTTCATTTAAGGTTTTCTTGTATCTCCCCTTCTGGGCTCTGGGTCCCATGCTTAACCTGGTCCTATGCTTAACCTGACTCTGAATATAAGAACCGCCATACTGGGTCAGACCAAAGGTCCATCTAGCTCAGTATCCTGTCTTCAGACAGTGGCCAATGCCAGGTGCCCCGGAGGGAACGAACAGAACAGGTAATCATCAAGTGATCCATCCTCAGTCACTCATTCCCAGGTTCTGGCAAACAGAGGCTAGGGGCACCATCCCTGCCCAACCTGGCCAATAGCCATTGATGGACCTATCCTCCATGAATTTATATAGTACTTTTTTAACCCTGTTATAGTTTTGACCTTCACAACATCCTATGGGAAGCAGTTCTCCAGATTGACCGTGTATTGTGTGAAGAAATTTTTCCTTTTGTTTGTTTTAAACTTGCTACTTATTGATTTCATTTGCTGTCCCCTAGTTCTGCATTGAAGTTCCTTCTCCAAGGCCTCCCTTCTCCCATGGAATGTTATCTGTCAAAGGTGACAGAGAGCAAGGAGCCAGCTTGTATTAGCAAGGAATCTAGAATTTCCCAGGGCATTATAAGGAACAAGTCAGGAAATTTACAGGGATTAAGGAGGGACCGTGGATGCCTAGAAGATAGGCTAGTCTGTGTCAGAAGTCAGTTTAAGAAAGACAAAAGGAAGGAGAATCGTATGCTGTCTGGCGTCATTTGGGGGGGAGGGGGGCAGGAAGTCTAAAGGGAGTGAGGTCTGTAGGATGCAGGAAGGTGATGTACACAAAACGTTACAGTTGAACACCAGCATGCTGATTATATGGTCCATTGCAATGAGATCCTTTTGCTTCTTAAATTCATTTTCAACAGATATAGTTAATTCTCAGTGCTGCATGTCCAGGAAAACTATATATCTGCCTGTTCTTTGTAGAACTATTGAGTGCTAAAGGCCATCACATCTAAAAAGAGTGAAAGAACATGTTACCTGCTAGAATAGAAAAAATTCACAGAAAAGCTAGAGCATTCCACATATACCAAAATACAACATGCACAAGTGCAAAAATTTTTTGTTTCCAGTTAAGAAAATAAGCATTGTATTGTGGATGAGACCAGTGGTCCATCTAGTCCAATGTCCTGGTCTTAGATACTGGCCTGTACCAGGAATTTCAAAATAAAGTGCAAGAGCCCTGAAGCATGCAGTTATGGAATAATCTTTTAAAACCCCATTAATTAGGGATTGGCTTGTGGCCCAAAGTCTGATTGTTTATAGTCCTTCCAAAATCATGGCAATTACCAATGTTTGCAATTTTATTTTTTAATCCTTAGTACTATAGCTCTAAGTGTTTTCATTGTCAGTTCTTTTTAGAAGCTTCTGTCCTCAATGTTATCTTGTGACAGTGAGTTCCACAGACTAATTTTCTATTCAATAAAAAAGTATTTCCTTTATTAGTTTTAAATTTCAGCCCTTCAGGTTTGTTTAAATACAATTTTAATCAATGAGAAGTAAAATATACAATTAAAGCCACACAATGGTAAGTATTGCCAAAGATTACTTTCTGCACTGCCATTACTCTTGAAAATGAAAGTTTGAAAGGAATTATGAAGGGACCATGTGAGACACGGAGGAGTCGCACAAGGACTCATCTTCCTACTCAGGGTCTTCAGAGATGTTAATCTAGTGTTTTCACATCCAAATCCCTATTATGACTTGGCCTTTTTCTGTCTAGGACATGATCAAAATATCTCTACTTCACCTGTGGAAATTGTGCTAGAAATTGTAATGGAAACAATGGCAATGGCACATTTTTCCCCTTGAAGAAAAGATCATGAATTCTCACCAAAATAACATGGCTCACTTTATTTTTTCTTTTTTTGAGGAACAATAACTTTGTTCAATTAAATCCCTACCTTCATGCATGAGCATGATAGAACCCCCAGCTGAACTTTGGCAAAAGTCAGAACAAAAAACAAACCAAGCAGCCTATATAGAATGGTGAAAATGCCATGGGTAAGGACACCGTACAGTTTTACTGCAGAATAAATGCATTTAGAAGCCTTGCTTTGGCTCTGTCAACTATAACCATGTAATTAAATGCCAGTGCATCCATACCAACAATCCTGACAAGGAATGTGAGTACAGAACATCCAGTCAAATTCCATCCTACAGCAATTCCTGCTTAAGCAGTAAAGAGCCAGATTCCTAAAAGCAGAAGAAAACATAAAGATGCAGCAGATTCAATTTTTTTTTCCGTACTTCAAAACATTGTTATTCATCAACATAGCCATCCTTGTTATCAGTCATTTTCAGTTGTCCAGAGACAAAGATCTCTTCATCACTGTCTGTGTTTGTCAGGCTCAAGGGTTTGTCTGAAACCCTGCCATGTTTGGAGATTGAATGTTGTGCAGTTGACTTGTGACATTTTTCAATACTATTTCCCCCAAAGACATTACCATGCTTAAGCCTGCTAGAATCCGTGTTCCCAGGTGTCACACTCAAAAAGTTGCCTGTTCCATTGGTAAACTCAAATGACTAATTGTGAGGCAGTTCCTCTGACTTTGGGATCAGAAGGAAACCCATAGGGATCTTCAAAACTAGTTACAAATGAAGGTGGTAGTCATTGAAAACAATGGCTCAAAGTCTGTGCTTTCTTACACTACTTGCAATCACTTTTACAATGGGACCGCAAAGAGGCTGTAGGCCTTGCTGGAGCCCAAGCCATAGCTAAAAATGTCAACCAAAGTAGGCTATGAGCAAAAGTAGGGCTTGTTAGAATTGTAGCTCTGGGTACCAGAAAACCACGTAAATACATTCTTAAGAGAATGGTACAGGAACACACAGACTCCTTGTAAGATAAGGATGGAGTGACAGGATAATGGATGAAGAGGTTTTGTTTGGACTATCAGGTACAAGGATGGTACATAATAATGTCTGGAATGTTGTATGTAACTTGTTTGTATCAATGTATAAAAAGAGTAATAGAAGTGACACAATTGTATTAGCCTAGGGAACAACTCTCTGTTGATGGATTTGATATCTTGTCACTTGTCATGGCATACATCGTACTTGTAAACCACTATACAAGGCCCTTCTGATAACAATAAACCTGGCTGAGCCTATGCCACTGAGCCAAGCCTATGGTCTTTTTTTATGATTAACACTGAAGTCTGGTGAATCACCAATCTACACCAGTGCAGAAACACTGGAGCTCCAGGAACAGCATGATATGATCAGTGCAGGACATGACCCAGTGTGCAGGTGGTTGGTAAGAGGGAGGGAAAGTACGTATATAAAAGAATTGGTTAAAAAATTTTCATCAAAGCATTTCTGACAAAAAAAAAGGATTTTCATCCAAAGCAAACATTTTTACAGAAAATTTTCATTTTGGTTGATTATTTTTGTTTTCTGTTGAAAAACTGGAAACCAAAATCTGAATTCATGGAGAATTTAGAAAAATATTTTGACAATTTCTATGAATAACAATTGTAACTTTTCAACCAGATCTAGTATATAAACTGTTGGAAAGTAGCTTGGACAGAAAATGTAACTCTTCTGTATAATACTGTAGTCCCCTGTGGGCTGTAAAACTTTGGTCCAATTTTGGTAGTTGGGTTTAGTGTTCAGGTAGTGACTGGTGTTGGTGGCCTGTGATATTCAGGAGATCCGACTTGATCATCTGGCTGTCCCTTCTGGCCTTAAACTATATGAGTCTATAAATACAGGTGCACCTAGAGCTCATGTTCAGCTGATTATCGATGATGACGCCCATGTGATTTTCCAGGATCACTTCTTTGAAGGATAGAGTACACCATCCTGTTAAGCATGGACTTCATTCTTTGTTCCCAGATGTGTGACCTTACATATTGTTTGCTTCTGCCTAGTTTACAAGCAATCCTGACTGTTCTATCAGTGACCTTTTGTCTTCATTATTTACCACTCCCCGTGTCTTTATGTCACTTACAAACTTTAACAGTGATAATTTTATGTTTTCTTTCAGGTCATTTATTAGAATGTTAAACAGAGTAGGGGCAAGAATGGATCCCTCTAGGACTCAACTAGCAACACACCCATTTGATGATTCCCTGTTGGTAATTACATTTGAGACCTGCCAGTTAGCCAGATTTTAAGCCATTTAATGGGTGCCATACTGATTTTGTATCATTCCAGTTTTTCAATCAGAATTTGGGTAGTACCAAATGACAGAAATCTAAGTATATTACATCAACACTATTACCTTTATCTACCAGATTTGTTATTAATTATCTCGTTGTTTCCTTTTGTTTCTCCTGTTCTTTGTATCCACCTGTCACCTATTATACTAAGATGTAAATCCTTCAGGGCAAGCACTGATTTTGTGTTTATGCAATGCCTAGCACTATGGAAACCTGCACCATTAGCAACGCCTGTATGTGCTAACATAAAAGAAATAATAAAGGGTAATAAAACTGTAATAATCTGGGTAGTCAAGTGCCTTTTATTCTGTCTCTGCATGTATGTGAGGAACTGAGATACAGACATTTTTGCATATAGCAAGTCAGCAGCAAAACTGGGAACAAAACACAGATGCCATTTGCTTTGAACACTAGGCAACACTGTTTTGCAATATTACATAAATTGTTTACACTGGAGGGATTTTTGAATTAATTACAATAAAATGTCTGACTGCAGCAGCTGTGTCTCTCTCTCTGTGCATGCTGCCTGAAAGACTGTCTCATAAGAGACAGACTGAAAAATGGAGGGTGTATTTCTGCACTCTTTCATTTGTGGATTATGATTCTGTAAGAAGTGGCTCAGTCTTTGTACTCCCTTGTCAAACAAGATCAATTTTTGAGTTTCTAAAGGTTTGAAATTTTTCTCCTGAGGTCTTAGTCCTGTAATCCTCATCAGTGTTCAGCGAGCAATTTGCAGTGAATAATTTACCTCACTAATTGAGCTTCCTTTTTTCGTCCATGAAATATCCATGAGTAGCTTGTAATTTTCTTACTACTTATTGGATATTGAAATGATATCTTTGGAATTACTTGTCAAATGTTCAGTGAGATTTTTCTTTATGGTTCGATAACAAACCATCCAGTACAAGTATGTAGCAGTAGAAATCTGATCTGTTGCTTGGTTACAATTGGTCATATTGTATAGTTTCTACTCCTTGATTGGATAAGTGTAAACTCAGAATATCCTATTCCAGCTCCCAATGAAATTAATTAAAAAACTTTCAGAAGGAGTTGGATCCACCTTATCATGATGAATGGAGGATTTGGGTCTGTCCAGGAGAAATAGCAGATAGGCAGGATTAGGGAGCTTTTGAAAACTTTCTTCTTTTCCTTTCTAAGCCTGGTAATATTTAGGCAATTTTAAATTGTTTTGCCTGGGAGAAGAAATGTACATAGTATTTAATTTTCTCTTCTTGCATTGACACACAATAATTGCATTTGTGGTCCTAAATATGAAGGATGTTTGTTTGCATCATTCAGCTCTCCATTAATGGCGTTTTGGGAACACTATCTCGTTACTGTTTGATGATAAACTGCCTTCAATCCTCTCTAAAATACACCATTTCTGTTGTGAATGCTTATGTGAGAGCTTAACGTTTGCTTTCTGTGAGTATTTGGATGTGGAAAACTTGATTACTTAAAGCTGGTAGCATAGGAACACAAACACGGGAGGAGCCGAAGCCAATTCTTTACTAAATTCAAACAAATTTAATATTGTATTTATTTATTTGCAGTTTTCACCCTGACCTATTTTTGATGCATTGAAAACTTGAGTGGGACATTTGTGTAAAAACTTATAAGAAAACATAAAGGAATAAAAGGGTCAAGGTTTCATGGTATAAATGGGAGTGCATATTAGCACAGCTGGCTTTCAGACAGCTTGACAGACAAACTTTGAGAACTGTGCTTTGAACTTGACTGTGAAAACTGAGTTTAACCAAGTGGAGTTGAAAATAAATCTGTTCTGTATTGTTATCATAAACACTGCTGAGGTACTATTGTCAGAAATGCAACAGACAAATGTTTATCATCCTATATATTTGCTGGCCTATGCGAAGTAAAGTAAAATGCTATTTTGTTTATTTCCCCATGCATTTGTGTGTGCACATCCTAAAACATATCATCACAAATATTACTAAGAAAAGTAGGCCTGATATTTATTTACATTACACTAATTCCTCTTTGCACCACTCTGTCAATCAAAAGAGCTTTTAAATTGGGTTTAGTGAATATAAAGTGAGGGACACTTAGATAGTCTGCTGGGATATGCTCTCTGGGACAATGACTGGCATCTGTGTTAATTATTTGTACAATTGGATACTGATCATTGATTGGGGTTCCTAGGCAATACTGTATTAAAAATAATAAATAGTCTAGAATAGAGTTTGAAGATCACTAATGTTGTGCCATATACTGGATGAGTTGACTAATTCTGGACCTGTCCGTTTGATATTGATCCCCATTAAAATAAAGGAGAAGCACAGGACTCAATTTAAAAAAGGATTAAAGGAGGGTAATATCAATCCATATGGGTTTATGGAAAATAGATCCTCTCTAATCTGATACCTTATTTGGGTGACATTACAAGTTTGATTGATAAAGGTAATAGCATTGATATAATAGACCTAGACTCTGTAAGACATTTGACTTGATACCACACAACATTTGGATTATAAAACTAGAATGATATAAAATTAACATAACACACATTAAATGCATTAAAAACTGGGTAATCGATAGGTCTCTAAATGTAATTGCTAAAGGAAACTCATCAGAGACTGGGTGTGTTTCTAGTAGAATTCAGCAGGGATCGGTGCTGTGTTAATTTTTTTTAATCAATGACCTGGAAGAAAACAAAATCATCACTGAAAGTTTGCAGATGACACAAAGATTCGGGGAATGGTAAATAAGGAAGAGGACAGACTACTGATAGAGGAGTCTGGATCATTTGATAAATTGGGCACAAACAAACAATATGAGTTTTAATACAGCTAAATGTGTACATCTAGGAAAAAAGAATGCAGCCCATGTTTACAGGATGGGCAACTCTATCCTGGGAAGCAGTGACTCTGAAAAAGACTTGGGAATCCTGTTGGTTAATTTTCTAAACTTGAGCTCCCAGTGTGACTTTGTGACCAAAAGGGCTAATGTGATCCTTGGATATATGAACAGTGGGATCTCAAGTGGGAGAGGGAAAAGTTGTTTTACTTCTGTATTTGACACTGGTGCAACCACTGCAGGAATACTGTGTCCAATTCTGGTGTCCATATTTCCAAAAGGACATTGATAAATTGGAGAGGGTTCAGAGAAGAGCCATGGAATTATTGAAGGATTGGAACATGTGTCTTATAGTGATAGATTGAAGTTGCTCAAGCTATTTAGCTTAACAAAGAGAAGGTTAAGGTGTTACCTAGGTTTTCTGAACCCATAGCTCTTGGTAACCTTACTCTTTGCAAGGTGGTGTCAGGAAATAAATCAATGGGGGCACAGCATGCTGGTCTTATATGTGGTTGGTCTAAATAACACAAATGAATGTTTTTACTTTAAGCCTTTAGTTTATTAGTCTTTAGCACCCCCAAAAGAGTGCTTTTACTTTACTTTATATAGTCTCAAGTACTTACACACATCTGCAACAGGTTAGTATAACACCCTAAAAATCAATAATTACTAAAGTATGGAGTGGTCTTCAAGAGCTACAATGACAGCCTTCCGATGGCCAGCCTTACGTCTGCTGTTGGGGATGCTAAGATGTGTCCATGAAGCATCCAACTAGCTCAATCTCCCCATCACCACTTTTACCTTTGTTAGTATAACAATAACATGTCATTCCAAAAAAAATAAAACCTGCTAAGCAAGCAATTTTAAAGGTTAAGCAAGAAGTTTCCAAGCCATTAGTTGTACAAATATGTTTTTGCAAAGTTTTAAGTGTTGTAGATGCAGACAAATAAACCCCAGAAATCAGATGTAGATAGACTTCTCATCTTTCAAAGCTGCATATTTCAGCAGTTTGAAAAAAGCAAGACAGAATGGCATAAGATCATGCTCAATTCTCATGGTCACCATCTCTCCCCTCCTGGCCTGCTTGCAGTGGCAGATGAATGATTTTGCTGCCCGTAGGCCCTGAAATAATTGCCGCCCCGACTCCATATGAACTTGTTTTAGTTTTTTTTACAGATTCATTTGAACTAAAATGAATCTAAATATCATTAAAATAATTGAACATTTACTAGTTTTATTATAAATAAAATTACAAGTACAGCGGACTCTCACTTGAACATGTGTCTGTATAGCATGATTTCACTTATAGCGCAGGATCATGCATGGATCCAAAACCCTGTGTTCAAGCTGGGGTCCAGTGCAGTTTAAGATTCCTGTGAGTATATTTACTAAACGGCATTGTGCCATCATTGGTGGTTTCAATATGCTCTATGATTGGTAGAATTGCAGCGTCGCTGATGCCACGATTACAAAAATGCTGCTATTATATATTTGCCACCCCTGCTACCCTAGGCCTTGTCAGCCTAAGTGATAATATGCTGCTGCCTGCTAGTTATGCTCAGGCTGCTACAAAGCCTTACTAGCTTAGCTGATTTTCACAATAAGCAAAATAATTGATATTCCAGTTACTGGCAGGGGTCTGGGAATTCTGCTAGTCTGTCAAAATCTCCCGTTTAAAAGGGGAGACTTGATCAGAGTGTACTGACATAGGCAACAAAAATTTGATAATGGGCTCTTCAATCTAGCAGAGCAAGGGATAACACATTCCAGTGGCTGAAGTTTCAAGATAGACAAATTCAGACTCGGAACATTTTTAACAGAGAGGGTTAAGTCTTAATTTAGCAAGGGTCATGGTGAATTCTCCACCACTGACAATTTTTAAATCAAGATTGGGTGTATTTCTAAAATACATGTTCCAGAAATTATTTTGGGGAAAGTTCTGTGTCCTGTGCTATACAGGAGGTCAGAGTAGACACTCACAGTGGTCTCTTCTGGCCTTGAAATCTCTGAATTGGAGAAGAGAAATTCAAGGAAGCATTTGTAGATGGTGAACTCAATTATTTAGAAATGAAAGGATGATGGGAGCTAGAACTAAATAGGGTGAATTGTGAGTTTTTATAAGGATAGTAATAGATTCTTAATTCATAAATAGTTGTAAAGTGTTTTGAGAGCCACTGATGAAAAGAAGAGCAATGTTACTCATACCCTTGATAGGCATCTTATCACAGCAAACAAAGACTGAATGTGTACAGAGACTGAAACAATCTCAAACCACCCTTAGAGATAGTTTCTTCAAGCAAGGGTTGAGACATATTTCCAGGGTAGTGTTGGGAAGGTTTCGCTGCTCCCTTCTGTACTATATTGATTCTGGTGACAAAGAAAAGAACTTACTCTCAGTCTCATATCTTTTATGAGCATTAAATTCATAAGAATATATTTTTAAAACTCTCATTAATAGATGTATAGGCTATTCATACACACCCAGAAAATACAGACACACATTCTTAAGGTTTACGGGGTTATTCTTATTTGCATAAAATAAAAATAATTTCCCAGGCTAATAGTAGTAAAATTGCTGAATAAATGGCATGATCCCATAAAGATTGGCATTTTGTATTAAGCTGTATGAGTGAAGAGGTTGGCAGGAGAATAGATGCAACCCATGGCATTTCCAAGCACCAACACACAAAACATCCCTTCTGCTCAGTTAATCAGATACTGCTACATGAAAATATTATCCTTCCAAGATAAGATTGTGAATAACAGATTACAAGAAGAATGTTTAAGATATTTTTCTACAGATTTCAATAAAAATATATAATAGTGAGAGAATACTTAGTGCAATAATAGTTAACAAAGAAAATGGAGAGAATATGAAAGTATTGGCTAAAGAACACATTTAAATGTATTCAGATTAACAGTGCCAAAAGAAATTCATTATGTAGTTACAGAAAATGGTGTTTTCTGGTCCTAAAAATTTATGAAAATTCAGCTTAAATTGATTAAGGTAAGGAGTGAAATAATTTAGGGATAGTTAAATATTGTGGAGAACTCATGGATAGAGACAGACTTTTAAAAAGAGGCCAACAGAGTACCTAACTTTAAGAAAGGGAAATAGAGAAATACAGGGGCTCCATTAGTCCCACTGACTTCAGTAGGAATTACAGATAGACAGCCTGTTTAATTAGGCCCGAAGAAATTATGTACCAATAAATTTAATTTCAATACCTGTTCACAGAGCCGACACACTTTAGCATATTGAGTAAAATGAGGTACAGAAGCTGGTAATATACAATATAGATTTGAAACTAATATGACCTAGACCAAAACAACTGAGCTTTAATGAATAGCATGCTCTGGGGCCCAATCTTACCTGCCTTGTGCACTAAAATTCCCACTCAAGGCAATGGGAATTTAAGTGAACAAGGCATATAGGACTCACCCCTCTCTGAATAAAATACATGAAATGAATAAGGGTATATCCTGACTTTATAAAAGCATTTGATTTGTTCCCACATGACATACTTATGGAAACTAATGAAATTTGGATGAGACACATGCAAAATTAGATCAAATTCCTGAGTATTAATAGAAATTAACAGTTCAGTGTTAACATGGCAGCTGATGTCAAGTGTAATTCTTCAAGGATTTGTTCTGGATTTTATATTCGCATTTTCCAGCAATGACTTAGATAACTTCTGTGGCTTGGTATGAAGCTGGAAAGGATTGCAAATACCCTAAACAACTGGAATATAATCCAATAAACACTTGATCCATAGGAGAAATATGTATAGACCTCAAGCAGAGAAGGACACAGCCAGCCTTCAGCTGTGTTGGGGGAGGGGTCATGTATCCCAGAAAAAACAACGAGGACTAACACATTTAGCTTTTGTGGAACAGAACCCACTTCATCAGATGCAAGGAGTGTAAAATACAGGAGAGGGTATAAATAAATGAAAAGATGGGAGTTGCCTTACCAAATGTGGGGTCAGTTTAATGAGACAGTTCAATTAATAGTAAGATACCAAGGGAGGAAAAATGACTTTTGTAGTGGTAATGAGAGTGGCCCATTTCAAACAGTTGACAAGAAGGTGTGAGTAATGGTAGGGGGAAATTAGGTTTAGGTTTTGTAATGTCCCAACCACTCCCAGTGTTTATTCAGGCCTAATTTGCTGCTGTCCAGTTTGCAAATTAATTCCAGTTCTGCAATTTCACATTGGAGTCTGTTTTTGAAGGGGTTTTTTTGTTGAAGAATTACCACTTTTAGGTCTGTTATTGAGTGACCAGGGAGATTGAAGTGTTCTCCTACTGCTTTTTGAATGTTATAATTCCTGATGTCAGATCTGTGTCCATTTATTCTTTTGCGTAGAGACTGTCCAGTTTGGTAACTGTACATGGCAGAGGGGCATTGCTAGCACATGATGGCATATATCACATTGGTAGATGTGCAGGTGAACGAGCCAGCAATGCCAATTCCAAGTTATGGGGCACCTTTTAACATACCCTATCTCTTAATGTACACTTCTTTAGCACCTACCCATCATATTTCCACTGGCAGTTACAGTCTCTGCATCTCCTACTGTACCACATCCCAGTTTGGGATTTTCACCCTTTGAACTCATTTATGGCCACAAAGTTAAGGGGTCATTACAGTTGGTGAAGCGGCAATGGGAGGGAGTTACATCTTCTCCAGGAACTAACATTTTGGACTTTGTAACCAACTTGCAAAAAACCATCAAAGACTCTCTAGCCCTTGCTCAAGAAAACATATAGGATGTTTAACAAGAGCAAAAGGCCTGGTATGATAAACATGACAGAGAGCGTTCCTTCAGATTAGGTGACCAAGTCATGGTCCTGAAAGCCAGTAAGATGGAAGCGTTGTGGTGGGGCCATTTATGGTCTGGGAGCTGTTAGTTACCTCATAGCATTCCCAGACCCTACCCTAAAACCTAAAGTATACCATGTTAATTCTCTAAAGCCCTTTTATTCCTGAGAGATCAAGTTTCTCCAGTTTACAGCCCAGAGAGAGACGATGCTGAGTGGCCTGAAAGAGTCTACTATGAAGGAAAAAGCAGCAGTGGCATAGAACAGATAAGCCTTTCCATGACCCTTTGGAGAAAACAGTTATAGCAAATACAGGAGATGCTCCCCAGCTTCACACCAATGTGTTCAGCCACCCCAAGATGGACAGAATGGGCGTAGCACTACATTGACACAGGTGGTGTTCCTCCCGTTAGAGTGCAACCCTACTGGATGGCTCCTCAAGACAAAACTGCAATAGAACGGGAGATCAAGGACATGTTACAGATAGGTGTAATCCACCCCTCTGAAAGTGTATGGGCCTCTTCTGTGGTTCTGGTTCCCAAACTGGATGTGGAAATCTGCTTTGATGTGGACTATCGTAAACTAAATGCTGTAATTCACCCAGAAAACTATACAGTGCCATGCACAGATGAGCTATTGGAGAAACTGGGATGTGCCTAGTTCATCTCCACCTTACACTTAACTCAGGGGTACTGGCAAGTGCCACTAGATGACCCAGTCAAGGAAAGGTCAGCCTTCATCACCCATGTAGGGCTGGATGAATTTAATGTGCTCCCTTTCGGATTGCAAAATGCAACCACCACCCTCCAGAGACTGGTACATAACCTTCTGGCTGGATTTGGGGAATTTGTAGTCGCCTACCTTGACAATGTGACCATATTCTCAGATTCATGGGCAGAACACCTGGAACACCTCCAAGCTGTCTTCCAGAGCATAAGGGAGGCAGGATTAACCATTAACGCCAAAAAATGTCAAATAGCTCTAAACAAGGTAACGTACCTGGGACACCAAGTGGGTCAAGGAACTATCAATCCCCTACAGGCTAAAGTAAATGCTATAAGTGTTTGTATAACTGCTTGTAAGATCCAGAATTCACACTGGGAAGCTGCTGGTAAATAGCTTTGGCATGCCAGAGAGCAACCGCTTAAACTCTGTCAAGTATTCCCAGATTCCAGTTTCATCTGCACTACTGTAAATTTCTTCTCAAGCAAAAGTGCCTTTGCCATCTTGAACCCAGTGGCACCAGTTGCAATATCGGCTTATAGAAATTAAAGAGTTTATTGGAACACTACAAATAACTCCAGCACCACAGGCAGGACTGACCTTCTCAATAACCTCCCCAGATCAGTTACAGCAACATACTAATATTAAAAAATACAATAAAATTAAGAATAAGATAAAGATACAGCACCATCTACTGGTGGGAGATGCTGTGTGTACAGATCTTTACAATTTAAAAAATTATTCCTGACTCCAAGTTCTGTGCAGTGACCACTAAGAAATGCTTCCTTTTATTATAAATCTTAAAACAAAATAAAACCTGACGACTTGTATCTGAATTGTTTCACTGTACATATTACTGTGATAAAAATCCATAAGCAAGAATTTGAGTGTGTCAGTCACTCTTAATAATTGAACCTTTACGGTCATGTTCATCGACAATTATATCTTGTTTATATGCATACCATGCTGTCCATCGGGATATTGCAGAAAGTGACCTTTCTGTATGAAGATGAGATATTCCTCTTTACCAAAAGAGCTTAGATGGAAAATAACAGTAATGATGAAGTGGATAAGACTGGAAAGTTGATCCAATAAAAGATATTCCCTCACACACCTTGTCTCTCTAATATCCTGAGACCGAAACAGCTACAACTACGTTGCATACATGGGAAAAAAGCAGCTGATATCATGGGACAATAAGCAATGCTATACAGAGAGTTTGTATCTGCAATGTTGATGTGTTTACTGACCTTATTTCTAAGAGGAAGATCTGTAGAATTCGATCATAAGCCGGTTCGTTTATAAGCCAACACTCCTGCCCCAAGATGGATAAGTAAAAATGGAAAATTTTTATAACCTGTTCATAACCCGTCCCTATAATTCAAGGGTCAGCAAACTTTGGCTCCCGGGCCATCAGGATAAGCCGCTGGTGGGCCGAGATGGTTTGTTTACCTCGAGCGTCCGCAGGCACAGAGGTAAACCTAAGTAAACAAAGAGTCCCGGCACACCAGCTGCTTACTCTGACGGGCTGAAACAGCAATTGGTGAAGAAATTTTTTAGGGGGGAGAAGCTGGGAGTCAGGGGAGTAACTCTGGTGACTACCCCTCACATGACTCCATCCATAGCCTGGGACCCCCACACTCTCCCCATCCCATCACTTCCCACCTTATCTGGGGAGGGCCAGGGTACGATGTCTCTGACCTTGCTGGAGCTGCTCCAGCAGGCTTGGCAGCACGGTCACAGTCTGCTCCGGTGGGCCAGACCATGCAGTGTGGCCGCAGCATGTTCCAGTGGGCTGGGCGGGGTGGCGTGGCCGCAGCCTGCTCTGGGGGGTGGGGCCAAGCAGCACGGCTGTGGCCAGCCAGCCCTGGAGCTGTAGTTGCTTCGGAGGCTGGGGGTAGAGCAGCATGGTCAGAAGCAGAGAGACTCTGGCCCCGCCTCTTCCCTACTGTCTCTGCTGGCTGTGCTGCCTCTCCTTGCTGCTTCTGTTGGGGGGAGGGGCTGTGTCCCACCTCTGCCTCTCTATACGTGTTCATAAGCTGACCCCCTCTCTGGTGCTTCCCTTTTTTACTAAAAAAATTCAGCTTATGAACGAGTATATACAGTATTTTATCACTGTTAAATACTTGTATTTGGTAGCAGCAAGAGGCCCAAGTCAGGGATCAGGGTCCCTTTGGGGTTGGGGTTGTACACAGGTACAATGAAAAGAAGCTCCCTGCCCCCAAAGAGCTTACGGGCTAAGTATTTGATGAAAGGCAATGGGAGAAATGCACTGAGTGTGCCAGCAGCACTCAGGAAGTGTTCCACTTTAAAACTGAAAGGCAAAGAGGCAACAGCTGAGCAAAGATGAGGCTTGTAGGAAAATTTCCTTCCAACATTTTCTGAGGGAGACATTATACAGCATTTGTAATGTCATCCCCAGGGTAGGTTTAATAGGGTGCCCTAGGCCCAGGGAAGTGGATCAACCCCACCTCATACAACAGGTCCAGACTCACTACAGCCCCTTTATTACAGCTGAGCATGTATAAAGGGGGTCCAAAGGAAGACTGCCCATAGGGATGGTATAGAGCTCTGTTAGATGCCTCATGCCATCTCTCCTGTTTATGAAATCATTCTCTAGTAGGGTTGCCATCATTGTATTTTATAAATAAGGGACTGTTTTCTTAACACTCCTGCCCCACCTGATATTATTATTATTATTATTAATTATTATTATTATTATTAACAACAACAACAACAACAACTAATAAACAGTACTCACCTACATTCACCAGGGGTATTTTCTTGCTGCTTTTTTCAATACTCAGCAACTGCTGATCTCACTGTACAGAGATGAAAAAATTAGGGATGTCCCTCGTAATAAGGGACTGTTGGCAACTCTATTCTCTAGTTTTCTGCTTAAGCCAGTAGGTGAAATTCTGGCCCCACTAAATCAATGGCAAAACCTCAATAAATTCAATGGGGCCAGGATTTCAGTCTTGGCCCTGGTCTACATTGGAGAGGGGGATCGATCTAAAGTCGACGTACTTAGATTGACTTACTGTGGTTTCTTCACCGCGGTGACTCGACTGCTGCTGCTCCCCCATCAACTTTGCCTGCACTTCTCATGGCGCTGGAGTACAGAGTCAAAGGAAGAGCACTCGGGGGTCAATTTATCACATGTAGACTAGATGTGATAAATAGATCTCCGCTGGATTGATTGCTGCCTGCTGATCCGGTGGGTAGTGTAGACGTCCCCTTGGAGTCTGGTGTGTGTCTGCCTATCCTGCAGTCATCAGCTCACAGGACAGCAGGGGAGAGGCTAGAGGCCAGTAAGGGGTGAGAGGAGTAGCTTGAGTATTGAAGGGTATTCTGGGCTCTCTATGTGCAGAGAAGATGAATGAATATATTCATTCACATATAATTAGAGCTAAGCAAAATTTTTACAGTGAATAGAAATTATGCTGAAAAGTGCATTGTTCAGGGCTCCAAAACTATTTATGAATTCACGTAGAATTTGGTAAATAGTTTCAGCTGAAAAAAAATGATTTTTTTAAATGTCAAAATGAAACATCTTCTAAACAAAATATTGACATTTTGTTTAGGAAATTTAAACATTTTGTTTTGGAAATGTTGTTTTGTGTCAACATTAGAAAGATTTCATTCAACCAAATAATTTTGTGGAGGGTCGGGGCATTGTTTTGTTGAGGAAAATAAAAATCTGTAGCTTCTAAAAAAAAATGTTGGCGAATTTTTTGGTTCAGCCAATGAAACAAAAAGTCAGTTATTCTCCCAGCTCTCTCTCCCATCTTTTGGTTAGGAAACATTTTTGCTGTAACTACTAACTCCAAATTCCAAATGTATTTTTCTGGGATATATCTCTTTCATAATTCCATTTATGTATCAAATTTGAGACCTAAAGCAAAAAGATCACAAGATGAAAAATATAATCCATTCCTGCCCACATCCTTGCCTCACCCTTACAAAAGGAAAAAAAAGAAAAACTATGCTGAGCCAGGCAGAATGAATGCATACTCTGCCTTTTTATTATTTATTATTATTAATTAATTACATACTCAACTCTATTTGATTAATAGGTATGTTTTAAGTACCTGTGAGATTATATCTTTTAGCTTTTATAGCATCTTTCTTCTTATGATCTCAGTGCCTTACAAACATTAACTAAGATTCACAACATCCTTGCAAGGCAGTTAATTATCATTACTATCGGGTCAGTGGAGACATACAGACTAAATCACCTGCCAAAGTCACACAGTGAGTTCATAACAGACCTGGGAAGAGAATCTAAGAGTCCATGCTCCTTGTACACATCTCTAACTGCTAAATAATAATATGTTCCTAGGTATTCTGAATGTAGGGGAAAACACAATGCTTATCTACTGCTGTTCCTCATTTCTGGTACAATGGCATGAGTGACATGGAACTTGTCATCCTTCACTTTCAATTTCCTGGTTTTCATCACTTTAGGACAGACACTGAAAGACTTACTGACACTTGAAAAATAGGACTAGAAAGCACATCTACGATCCTTGCAGTTTCTGTCTGTGAGAAGGATGTTGGAAAATGAAAATAATTTTTTCGTATACTAGTACCTGTTTGGTTTTGACAGTCGGGAATCACTCGAGTTACACTAAGAAAGCTGCCTCAGGAGTTCCTGCTGTGAAAAGGAACATGAACTCCAGCTCTCCACTGCATAGGCCAATACAAAGGAGTGACATTGCTTAGGAGGTATGCTTTGGGCCAAGTATTATGGCAACAGCACTGTTGTTACAGTGTAGTCTCAACTTCTGACATAAACATATCAGTATGGGGTCTTGCTAATTATTGACAAATCCTTATCATGTAAGACAAATTACCCATATTAATTAAAAACTGCTGCTACTGGTTTCTCAGGATTGGTGTGGCCCTGTCTTGTAGTGGAACGCTGGAAGAAGAGTCCTGGGAGATTTGCTATTGACTTTACTGAGGTCAGGATTTCAACCCTTGGTTCTGCTTAAACAAAAGGGGCTGTATTTAAACAATATGTGGGGGGTGGGGAGGAGGAATTGCAAGCACTTTGGAGTACAGGATTAGAATTCAGAACAGTTTTGACAATTTGGAGAATTGGTCTGAAATCAACAAAAGGAAATTCAATAAAGACAAATGCGAAGTACTACATTTAGGGAAGAAAAATCAAATGTACAACTCCAAAATTGGGAATAACAGGGTAGGCAGCAGTATTGCAGAAAAAGATCTGGGGGGTTATAGAAGGTCACAAATTGAATGAGCCGTCAATGCTGCTGCTGCAAAAAAAACCACAAAACCCAAATGTCATTCAGGTATGTATTACCAGGAGTATTGTATGTAAAACACAGGAGGTAATTGTTCTGCTCTATTCAGCACTAGTGAGGTCTCTGCTTGAGTACTGTATCCAGTTTTGCGCACCACACTTTAAGAAAGATGTGGGTAACTTAGAGAGAGTCCAGAGGAAAGCAATGAAAATAAGAGGTTTGAGGAATCCTGTGAGGGAAGATTGAAAGAATCACACACGTTTACCCTAGAGATAAGAAGGCTGAAAAGGGATTTGATAACAATCTTCAACTAGGTTAAGGGCTGTTTTAAAGAGGATGGTGATCAATAGTTCTCCATGGACATGGTGATCAATAGTTCTCCATGTCCACTGAAGATAGAACAAGAACTAATCAGATTAATCTGCAGCAAGGGAGATTTACGTTAGATAGAAGGAAAAGCTTTTCTACCTATAAGGATAGTTAAGCATTAGAACAGGTTATCTAATTCTGCCTCAGTGTGTGTTGGGGGGGATGACTAAATGACCTCTTGAGGTCCCTTATAACCATACATTTCTATGATTCTAAGACTGAGGTCAGGTTATCATAGCAGCACTCTTCTGATACCAACATTGTTTTCCTCAGAAATTAAACTGTCTTATAAAAAATTGTCCAGTTCTAACAATTGCAAAGACAACTTTCTTCTTCATATGAACCTAGGTATTGTTGCCTCATTAAGTCCCTTGACAGAAGCCAGAGCTCAAAGAGGTTAGAGTTGCCTTATCAGCTCCTTGGGACAGTATTAACACCGGAACCAAGCAAGAAGAATTTAAATGATAGTTCTGTTAACTACAGCTCATCAAAATTGATTTTTGTTTTTGCCAAAAATTTAAAAAACTGAAAATCTCAACTACCTCTACCGTTAACTATTTCACTGCTGATCATTTAGCAGAAACTCCACCAAGCATCCGTCTCTGGGGAGATTATTTGATCATACCTAAATCTGAGTTTGAGTACCACCCCAATCCTCCACACTCTATCCCCTGACAAAAGCAACTACCCCTGACTTTGAGATACTTTTTCTGGATGTTCAGCTTTCTCAGTTATCTGTGGATTCTTATATACTCTGGTGATAAGCATCGTCTAAGAACCTATATAGAACAAAATAGTGCCTGTGTCTTTCAGATAAATGGGAGCCCTTTAAAATATTCCTTTGAAGGTTTTCTTAGCTTTTTTATTAGTTTTTGATGCAAAATGACATGTTTCCAAACAATTATACATATTGGGTACTTCGTATTCTTTGGGAGCAGTCATTTTTATTATTGAAATAAAGCATTCGGCTGTGGAAACTTGGCTTCGTCATTGCCATATTAATTGTCCGAAAGGTACATCCTGTTCACTTTGATGGAAAGCTGCTGTTGTGAGGTCCTCAGATAGTATCAGAGAATGGCTCCAACTTCCCCTTCTCAGCTGGATCTCCTGAGATGTCTTTATTGGAACTTGACATTTTCCCACTGTCAAAAAATTGGAAAGTAATGTGGTTAATTTCATTTCCAAACATCCCTTTGATAGGCTGGGACAGTGAGCATGGGGAATCCAATTATTTGTCTTAAGTAAATATATTGTAGTGGAAGTTTCAAAGATTGTTCTCTATACCCTTAGGAATTCTAAATGCGGGCTACAGCGTATGATTTGCATGCTGTCAAGTCTACAGATTAGGCCATGTTTTCAGACGTGTTCCTACTCAGAAATGGAAAATAATGAGTATACATTGGTATTCTAGACTTGGGTGCAGAGCACAGGCAATAGTCCAACATGGCTAATACATAGTGTGTAACCCCTGTTCAGCCTGCCGACAAGTCAGAAAGCAAAGTAAGTGAAGAAAGAAAAGAGCTCAAACTTCTAGTCTTTAAAGTTCTGAGACAGTCACAATTTGTGATCTCTTTGCATGACAATGTGTAAGCCCAGGGACCTGACGCCTGAGAGAAAAGGGAGCAGAGAGCCACTACATGTTGGTGAAATAGGAGAAGTGCAGCACAGAGCTGCTTAAGAATTGCGGGTAGGCAGGAGCTCCTCTGGCAAGGAAGCTCTCTGCTGGCACCTGTTGGAGAGCAAGGAGAGTTGGCTGAATGCGCCATGCCTTATTTGCATGTGTTTTATAGGATGGGTTGGGGCATTTTGTTTAAAACTCAGTTTAATTTTGTGTTTGGGGAAAACAAAATGCATTTGACCTTGTTGGGAAATACAAGGGCAAGGGACTGACATTGAATGTTCCTGGATTTACCTTGACTGTGACTGTTGTCTGGCACAGTTGGGTAACGGAGCCTGGAGAAAGCTAAAGGAAAGAAAGAGGAGAATCCACCCCTCACTGCCCTGCTATCTGGTACTGGCAGTGCCTCTCTGGGGGTGAGGACTGTCAAGGTACTAGGTACCACTGATTTCCTTTTCCCGCATGAGCTGAGTCTGCAGAACAGTGGATAATGAGGACAGATGTGATGGCAGCAGCAGCAGCTTATCCGCCTGATTCAGTGTTTGCAAGTGGGAAAGTATTGGTTCACTCAGAGTAGTGCATATAATTTCCTAGGTTTCTGGGTGGGGGCTTGGGCTGGTGTCAAGTTTTTTAAGAAAACCTCTAGAAAATTGAACCCAGCCCTTTTTTGCTGCTGTCAATAACTAGCAAAAGGCTTATACATATATGTGCAGCATGAGTACATTTGAGTAAGTAGGTGTTGCTATGAAGCGTTTGTGGTAGTTTCTCTAACCCTAATGCTGAATGTCTATGTTCTGTCCACTGACTTACTAACAACATATGTATATTTTCAGGGACATCTATGAAATTACAGTGCAAGGTTATTTGTGTTTTTCTGTTCATCAACATAGGTGCACTTTGCCTATATTACATTGTTAATGTATATCTTTTTTGTGATGTTCAGTAAGAACCCTAATTGGATTGTTTCCCTCCCTCCAAAACTTGCTGTTAGCTCCTTCTCCATCCACATTGTCTCCATTTTCCCATCTACAGGCTCACTCTTGGCTGGCCCTTGCTCACTCTGTCTTCCCCCTGCACCTACTGTGGTCATCTTTTTACAGTGCAAAACTCACCAATGGTGCCAGTTCTCTCAACTTGAAAGACCACTGAATGGCTGGGTAAAATGTTTCTTTAGATTAGATGGTGTTAGTAATTTATACATGGGTATGCTATCACTCCTCTGGCAGCTTTTTCTTCCCCTCCTATATTAACTGCAGTATACTGAGCTCTGCAGTTCCTGCATTATAGTTTAACAAACATCTACCTCCTCTAGGCATTTCAGTTGTCACACACCCTGGCCCTCAGAACTTCATGGGAACAGATATCTGATCCTCATCTCCTAAAAGTTACAGATCCTTGCCACTTGAGAGCTAAAGGAGAATTTATATTAGTTGTTAGCAGTATATAGTCTATGATATATACCTAAGTAGCCCTGATTCCATAGAATATAGAGTAGTGGAGAAGATACCAGCTAATTCATCACAATGTTACACTGGATGAGTACCCATCTTGTGACAGTGAATCATATATCACTTATGGGTAATCTGCATGTCAAGTAATTTCTATATTTAATTACCCAGCACAGTGTAGTCCGTGGCCAGCATTTTCAGACCCTGCTGACTACATGTTTAAGTATCTATTTAAACAGCTGAAAGTTGCCCAATTTTGAAAAAACAGTACCTACTTCAAAGCGCACTGAAATCAAGGCAAATCTTTCCATTGGCTCCAATGGGCTTTGGATCAGGTTAATATTTTAGGCAAGCAGGTTTTAAAATTTTGGCTTGTATGTTTTGCTTGTTCGGCACCTCTTGCTCAGCACCTATATTCAGAGATGTTCTTCACAGGCCTTAACAGAAAAAAAATTTAAATGATCTACTACTGCAAAAAGTGGGAATGATATGAGGAAAGCAGAGCAGTTGAAAGCTGCTGCACTTTCCAGAAAAATGTCAAAGACTATTTGGTCAAGGAGTTGGTTCTCATGACCATGAATGGAAGATGAGGTGGTCCAAGTAAGGAAAAAGACTGAACCCCCCAGTATTTAAAATATTATATTTAAAATCATAATAAGCATGCCACTGTACTACATGCCACAGGAAATGCAACATGCTGTGAGAAACTGCAAAGGCAAATGATAGAGCCAGTGCTGCCTGTTAGCGCCATTGGCAGATGCTAAGTGAGGCTGACCTTGATTTTGATCTAGAAAAAATAACACTGCAAGAGAGATTGAAATTCATGGGAGAGATTGAGTCACTGGAGTATTATAAACATCACTTTTCTGAAATCAGTCTGCGAAGAGACCCTTTTTTCCCCTTTGACCTGAGGCACATTACAGAAGATTTTTCTACATTCCCTAGACTTGACACTTAAACTTTGAAAGCTGCGTATAGAGATTTTTTTTTTATTGGTAGGTTTAAAATGAGCTTAAGTCTTGAGGAAAGTGAAACAGAATGCTTTTATTATTTAGAAGATAAGAGTCTGAGATGTGAATACTTTGGTTCAACTGTATGAAATGCTCAGAGAAATGATTTACTGAGCAGTCTGTCTACAGCAATTTATTTCAGTTCAGTACTCCTACCTTTAGAGTTTGTTAGACATTGTAAGTGAATATTTATAAGTAACAAAAGCAGGAATAGAAATTGAGGATGGTTTGCAAATGCCAAATAAATAAATAAATAAATAAATCAAGGCCTATGTTTGTCAAAATTTCATTTGACAAGCTAGTTTACTAAATTTTTGTTAAGCAGCTCTAGCCAACATCATAAATATGAAGGTGCTTATTTGGATATGAAAAAGGTTCTATTTATGCAATGCATGCTTATGAATCAAAGCTGTCTCTTACCTGGGCAGAATTACTGGGGAGCTACTTTCACAAAGCAGATATTTTCTTGGCATACCTTATCCACAAACATGCTTTATGAAAATGGACATTGCTATCCCATTTTTTCCTTTGATTTCCAGGCATGATACTTTTATGGAAGAAATGACCACTGAGAGACTGAAGTATTTTGATCTACATTGTGTTTTGCAGTCTCCTTTTGAGAAATGTCACTGCAGCTGAACAACTGAAACGTCATTATGGATAGAAATTCACATTCTGGCGATAGAAGGATGTCTACCAAAGCATACAATGCACCAAAAAGCAGTGGCTATAGAAGTACATTATCTTCTTGGGCCAGCAATTGTGGCACCTGCAATAATATCTGCAGTAACAGACTCTGAGACAGTTTTCCTACATGGTGTAAATGAAGATAAAATATTCCAAGTTATCACCTTTTTATGTAGTGATGAATGAGGCCCATTATGTAGAAGAAATTGAACAATTATTTTATACAGTCATAGTCAGCCATCTCACTAAGCACTTCTGTGAGTGTATTATTTATTTGTATTACCACGGTACCTAGGAGCCCTAGTCATGACCAGGACCGCACTGTGCTAGGTGCTGTTCAAACACAGGGAAAAAAAAGACACTGCTTGCCCTATGGAGCTTACAGTCTAGGAGACAAGGGTTGGGGAATACTCCACATAAACAATAAGAAAATATTGGTCAGCATGATACGCTGTGGTCTCAGCATACCAACAGCCTGTTAAATTTTCTGTAGTCATCACAGCAAAGGCTGACAGCTCAAAGAGAATGGGGATGAAATGCGGGCTTTGACCTTATTCTAGGATGAGGTCATTAGAGACAGCTCAGTGACCAAGGTACTCACCTGGAATGTGCAAGTGTTACCCCAAAATGTGGACCCAAGGCATGCTAATAATGGCTTGCCTATAGCCATAAACCAATTGTCAATATGGTCTGTACCAATGGATAACAGAAAGTGGCCCTAGAGGAAATGCCCAGGTTTTACCAGGAAGTTTGTCTCTGGCCCTCAGAGGACTCCTCAGAACAGACTAGTTCTGTTAACCCGTGAGAGGACACGGATACAGCCTTCAGCTCAAAAGATTGACACTCAAGCAGTAATTCTTCAAAAACAAAATAACATTTATTTACAAGAAATAATTATACTTAATCAAGAAAGAATACTCTGCAAGACATGACATATAGCATAACACAATTGCATTACATTTAGAAAGCATATACTAAGGCAACATGATGGACTAGACAAACCGTATAATGGATACAATGTTGCATAAACCACTACACATTGACCCCCTTATACATATGTATGAAACCATGCTATTAAATCTATTATAGTGTAACACAGAAATTTCCTAAACATATGTATAAAACAACATTACAATGTTATACCTTAAAGAACATTAAGTACTAACAATAACATCCTATGAGTGGTGATTGGACACTCACAGGATGCGTGGGGTAAAAATCCATTCAGGCATCCAGCTTTATTTACAAGCATACTCAGACATACCTTTAGTATATAAAAATGATTATACTTACTTGCCTTCTTCTCAGGATCCCTCTCATACGTCTCAGGGTCCTTCTGCTCTGTCAGTTCTCTTCTTCTTGCTGCTGCAGCCACTGCTGTGCTATGCTCCGCTGTCCTGCTGTTTTCTGATGTTTTGCTCTTCTTGCTACTCCTTCTCCAGTCTTCTCCATTCACATCCAATGCCTGCCAGCTCTCTGCCTTATATATGATTTCTGGCCTTCTCTGATTGGTTGCTTCTTCAATTCCAGCTATTAACATGGATCCTTCCTGTGGGGTGATACCTGCTCAGCCAATCAGCTTTACCTGTCATTCGAGCTGAACCTCCTCCTAATCCCACCCTACTGGTATTTTGGAGTGAGCTCAGCCCTTTCCCTCTGAACTTTATTTCACCATAATATCCTGTCTGCTATTGGTCATTTTAGTCCGAATCCTCCATTTTGATGTCTCTAATATAAAATCATTGTGATCGCCATTTTGGATTTCTAGCTAATCAACTATCATGATTTATTACTTATCAAAAGCCTTAAATTCCAAACTAACTACATTTCTATGCATGTTTAACCATTATGACACTGAAACCACCTTTGTTATGTTAACTGAGAGAGGTTTTCTGCCCCATTTGGCTGTTTACAGCTGTGTATATGACTGCATGTCTCTGTCCTGGGTGCTGTATTTCTAATATAGGATCAAGGCAGCTAAAAAGCCTCTTGTATTAGGAGATCCCCTAGGTCAAGGCTCTTTTCCACCTGATAGGGAAGAAGGGATCTGAAAAGGGATCTGCCACATCTTTGGTGAATGCCCTAATCACTGAGCTATGTGATAGGCTGATGTGGGGCTCCCTCAGTCTCTCCTGTTGAAGCTGTTCCACTGTGTATATATCATTTAAACAGTCATTGGCCAGCATGAGAAAGCCCGACAGTGTATCCTGATGGTCAGAGCACTCCTGTGGCAGCTGGGTGACCCAGGACCCAGTCCCCCCTGCTCCAGTGACTTCTGAAAAAAATATTTATCCACAGTGGAACAGTTTCAACAGAAAGGAACATCCAACTGTCCCATAAGAAGAGAGAGGGGGGATTTTATAGCAGCCTTCAACTACCTGAAGGGGGGTTCCAAAGAGGATGGAGCTAGGCTGTTCTCAGTGGTGGCAGATGACAAAACAAGAAGTAATGGTCTCAAGTTTCAGTGGGGAAGGTCTAGGTTGGATATTAGGAAACACTATTTCACTAGGAGGGTGGTGAAGCACTGGAATGGGTTTCCTAGGGAGGTGGTGGAATCTCCATCCTTAGAGGTTTTTAAGGCCTGGCTTGACAAAGCCCTGGCTGGGATGATTTAGCTGGTGTTGGCTCTGCTTTGAATTGGACTAGATGACCTCCTGAGGTCTGTTCCAACCCTGATAGTCTATGATTCTGTAACCCAGTGGTTAGAGCATTTATCTGAGAAGTGGCAGATCCTTGTTCTAATCCTTTCTCCCCTTCAGGCGGAGAGGGAACTTGAATCGGAGGTCTCCTATATCACAACATGTGAAATGTCTGTAAAGTGCATTCTGGTGTTATAAAATTTAATAATAAATATTTGAGCACACTTTGAAAAGTTATATATACTACAATACTGACCCCTTTAAAAATACCGAGGCTGAGAAATGCAGAGAGAAATTGAATTCTACCTTAAATGATTACCTTATATATGACTGTGAAAAATGATTTAACTCCAAGAGGGAGGAAAAAGCCTGACAGTGTGACAACAACAAACACATTTTGAAATGTTTTTTCCCCCTCCACAACTTCTGAGAGATTAAATATTCCCTTCTCTCTCTTTTTAAGATTGATATCATCAGTTATACTGGAAACAAACATAGCAACTCAGCTGCTCATGGTGCCTCCCAGCATTTCTGCACACTTCCCATCAGAAACATGTTGGCAGTAAAATACCAATGAGACGGTGAAAAAGTAGGAGCCTGGGTAGGTAATAATGCACTTCATTCCAAAAGCAATAGATGGGCATAAAATTGTATCGCAAATAAAGATAACTTTGAAAAGCACTGGCAGAAGATAAAAATACCTTGTACCTCCTGGATCTCAAAGTAACTTTTAGGCATTTGCTTATAACCAGTGTACTAACTGGCTGCTTGACCTCTCACTTTTCATGATGTTTTTTTTTAAACCTTCCACACTGTGAAGAAGATGGTGGGAATGAGGCATGTTGTGCAGTGCTCCCTCTCCTTCAAAGCTGGAAGAAAACAAATGCTCCTGAAAGTGATAGGCAGGAACCATGTTTGTTCCAGTACCAAAAGGAATATGAACAGAGTTATCTTCCTAATTCTGAATGCACTGATCCCTAGCTAGAATGTTCAGAATTTTAGCACCCACAATGTGACCTGGCTTCAAAGTCTCTTCACAGTATGTCATCCACAAAGATTAAATTCATAAAGAACTTGGCACTGCCTTTTGGGGTAATACAGAAAGCATGGCAGTGGTGTAATATCTAATATCCCTCATTAATGGTTTTGGGAGACCAACTTAATCTTTTATCATTGCTCATATTTTAGGGCTCCAGTAAAAATCTGGCCTTGTTTACTTTGTGAAGGGATGGAGGGGCTCTTTTAACATCTGTCAAATAACATTTATTTTGCATCCTGATCTGAAAGATCAAACTGCAGGCAATCTGAATCTTCTCTCCATATATTTGTTTTCTTTTCAAAGTACACTTACATTTTTATTGGAGACTGTGATGGGGTTTCAGCCACACACTTGCCCCAAAGAGGTTATTGTATGCTAAGAAGGGGACCAATTCATCAGACAGGCAACAGCTGAGGGGATCAGGTGGCTTAAGCAATCCTCTGATCCAATGAAGGAGCCCAGCTGAGGAGGAATGAGCTTGGCTGGGTTTATGAAGGCTGGAAAATAGGCTGCAGTCACTCCCTGGGAGAAGGGAGGAGTGTTTAGAGGCTGCAGAAACATGTAGCCTGTGGTTGCTCCCTGGGAGGAAGGAGTTGGGAGGCTGGCAAACCCAGGGAAGTGGGAGTGTTAGATGGTAAGGAAAGGACTCAGGGAAAGTGAGGAGGGAACAGACCATGCCTGCTGGCTAGAGGGTCCCTGAGCTGGAACCCAGAGTAGAGGATGGACCAGTGTTCTCCTGCCAGCCACTGAGAGAGTGGCACTATGTGCCAGTAAATGGAGAGACTGCCCAGGATTGCTGAAGGAAGACTTGGGTACCCTGGAAGAGGAAAACAGAAAAAGTGACCTGGCTGGAGGGCTAAGTCATGGAAGTGGAGTCTGCAGCTTGTAGAGCTAGAGAGGGGATGCAGGCCCAGGGGGAGAGGCGGAGAGATGGCATACAACTGTGGGAAGGGGAGTTGACCTTGTGAGCAAGTCCCCAGAGGAACCAGGAGGAAGTGCCTGGGGCTTCTGGAGTTCAGTGCATGAGCTTCTACTGCGGTGTTCATTCCCTCTGGGCCACTTGGCAGTGGCAGAAGACAGGATATTGGGCTAGATGGACCTTTGGTCTGACCCAGTATGGCCATTCTTACATTCTTATAAGTACCGCATGACAGAGAAGTTTGCAAATCAAAAGAGAGCAAAAATCCTGATTTTTATTGCAATGTATAACTCAGAATTTTCAGACTGAAACCAAAGAATGTTGTCTGGTTTTGATCACTGGGTCTTCGTACTGTAGATCTTTGTTTGGGTCTTTAATTTAGCAGTCTTGGCATTTTTGAAATTATAGTTTCAATTTATTTTGGTGTGTATGGTCTGAGAGGTCTGCCTAAAGGATTGATGCATGCATCTGAGAAAATACATTTAGTTGGGAGTTTGAAAGCTCTGAGTTAGTTTCCAGCCTTCATGTTGACAATCAAATGCATTGACTTCTTTGACACAATGACATTTGTTGAGAAGGAAGTAGTTTGTCCAATTGCTTTTTTTGCCTGCCTATGAAATTATAATATTTTCTCTCTCAGATAAGGAATGATTGAAGCTCAAGAAAAACACTTCCATGTACAAATTGAATTCTGTCAGGAACCTAAAGCCATTTAATTGACAAAATAAATTCCATCTAGTCCTTCAAGCTTGTATTCCTCACAGGAGTAGATAAATATGCTGATAAAGTTCATTTTGACCAACATCTTGATATATTATTGGGAGACTGAATTTGAAGAAATCTTTGAATCTCTTCTGCAGATTTTCCATAGAATCATAGGACGGGAAGGGACCTCGAGTGGTCATCTAGTCTAGTCCCCTGCACTCATGGCAGTACTAAGTATTATCTAGACCAGGGATTGGCAACCTTTGGCATGCTAGGGTAAGCACCGTGGTGGGCTGGGCTGGTTTGTTTACCTGCCGCATTCGCAGGTTTGGCCGATCGTGGCTCCTACTGGCCACGGTTCGTCACTCCCGGCCAATGCAGGTGGTGGGAAGTGGCGACCAGCATATCCCTCGGCCCGTGCTGCTTCCCGCAGCCTCCGTTGGCCTGGAGCAGTGAACAGTGGCCGGTCCTGTTTGAGGTCCCTTATAATCACTTAAAACTTACCTTTTGTAGTTAATAAACTTATTTCTTGTTTATTTCAAAAACCAGAGTGTGCAATTCATAACGGGCGGGGAGGGGGAAAGAGCTGTGCATATCTCCCTTCACATTGAGAGAGGGGGCAATTTTTATGAGCTTACACTCTACTGATCTCTCTATACAGTGCAAGCCAATATTATTTTGGGTTTAAACTCCAGCGGGTGTGTGCACAGGACAGCTGGGCATTCCCTCAGCTGAGCCCTCCCAAAGAGAGCTGATCGCAGGCTCTGTGTGATTCTACTGCTGGGTATGTCCCTACCTGTGTATGTGTGCTGAAAAGAGGCTTGAGAACCAGTCACAGCAACACAGAGTAAGGGAAACCCAGGCTGCTGGGACAGGCGGGCTCAGTGGGACCCCAGCACCTCCAGTGGTACCCTGATAGGGGGTACAACCTGTCACACTGTGATGTGTACACCGCAACAGGTATCTAGAAATTCTATCTCTGCATCCCATGCTGAGGTTACATGTTCTCAGTCATTATTCCCCCATTATTTTCAGGTTTTCTGTTTTTGTAGCCTCTCTAATCTCCCTGAGCATTTCACAGTCATGATCACTTTAATGGTCCTGTGGTTGGCAGTCTATTCCTACTGCTATGCTATTATTATTTAAGCATAGAATTTCTATCCTGAAAGATGTTATGGTTAAGATTGATTCATTTATGATTTTTTACTATATTTGACTCTATACTTTCACATATAGTGCCACTCCCTCAACAGTGTGATATACTCTGTCATGCCTATATATTTTGTACCCTGCTACTACCAGGGCCCATTGATTATCATTCTTCCACTAAGTTTCTTTGATGCTTATCATACCAATATCCTCACTGAATACCAGGCACTCAAATTCAGCCATTTTAATATTTAGACTTCTAGCATTTGTTTATAAGCACTTACAAAATTTGTCAATATTTAGTTATTTGTCTTCATGTGATGTAATTGAATGGGACTCTTTTTGCATTTGATTCTCTTCAATTCCTACCTAGACTTCTATTCTCTCCTCTTTACTAGGATATAGAGTATCCCCTTCAACAAATCCTCCCCACGGGATGTCTCTGTCTAAACTATGTTCTCCTTTCCACACCTGTTAGCTTTCCCCCAGCCCTCAGTTTAAAAACTCCTCTATGACCTTTTTAAATTTTACATGCCAGCTCTCTGGTTTCATTTTGGTTTAGATGAAGCTCATCCTTCCTGTATAGGCTCCTCCTTTCCAAAAGGTTCCCTAGTTCGTAATAAACCTAAACACCTCCTCCAAATATCCTGCAATTTTACCTCTCTAACTGGCCCTGAGTGTGGAACTGGTACGATTTCAGAAAATGCTCCTAGGAGTTCCTGGACTTTAATCTCTTACCTAGCAGTCAGGATTTCTCTCCTACCTTTCCTATGTCATTGTTACCAACATTTACCATGACCACTGGCTCCTCCTCAGCACTGCACATAAGTCTGTCTAGATGTCTCAAGTGATCCACAACCTTTGCACCCGCAGAAAGTTCACCATACAGTTCTCCAGGTCATCACCAAGCCAGCTATCTACATTTCTAACAATTAAATTTCCCTTTACCGTTATCTGTCTCTTCCTAATAGCAGGGTCCCCTCACCTGGAGAAGTATCTTCAGTGAGATGATACCATGACATCATCTGGAAGGAGGGTCCCAACTGTTGGATCATTTCCCTCCTTCCCCAAGACTTTCATCCTCCTCAGTGGCATAAAGGCTGTCAGACTGGAGGTGGGACTGCTCTGCTGGGTCCCGAAAAGTCTCTTTTATGTACTTCTCTGTCTCCCTCTGTCTCTCCTCCAAATCAGCCACTTTGTTTTTAAGAGCCTGTGCTCTGTAACTGAGGGCTGTGAGCTGTTTGCACAAAATACACAGATATTTTGATATTATGTTGCCCTAAAGAGGGATTTGTGGCCTGTGCTATTGTAACCTACACATCTCCTGGGTGAGGTGGTCTGTCCCATCTAGTGGCACTGGGACCACTTAGAGAGAGATTAATGAGTCTGCTCTACAGCCTTAGCTAAGGCCTTTTCTACGCTGGGTGGGGGATTGATCTAAGTTATGCAACTTCAGCTATATGAATAATGTAACTGAAGCTGACGTACTTAGATCTACTTATCATGGTGTCTTCACTGCGGGAAGTCGATGGCTGATGCTTCCCCTGTTGATTATGCCTGTGCCTCTTGCTCCGGTGGAGTACCGGAGTCAACAGGAGAGCGCTCAGCAGTCAATTTAGCATGCCTTCACTAGACATGATAAATCAACCCCTGCTGGATCGATTGCTCTGGAGGTAAGTGTAGACATGTCCTAAGAGCCCCCACTTGTAACACTGACAGATCCTGGTCATCAGCAGGCAGGATTGAACCTGGGGCTTCTGGCGTTCAGTGCATGAGCCTCTACTGCATGAGCCTCTACTGCATGAGCTAAAAGCCATATGCCTGTTAGCTAAGGTGGTAGAGCAGACTCATTAATCTCTCTCTAAGTGGTCTTGGTACCACTAGATGGGACAGATGGGACAGAACCCCACACCCTGAAGGTGTGTGTGTTACACTATCACAGGCAGCAATGCATTATCTAAATTGCTTGACTTTGCTTGTCTACTTGTTTCAGAGCAGAAGGTACAACTGTGACTGGTAGGCAATTTCCCTCTTTCTCAAAATGAACCAGCAGCTGCTGCCATAGGGGCAGTTCATGAGTGAGAGAGTGTGACTAATACAGAGTAGCCATTTAGCTCTGGTCTACACTACGAGTTTAGGTCAAATCTAACAGCATTACATTGATTTAACCCTGCACCCATCCACACGACAAAGCGGTTTTTTTTTTTACTTAAAGGGCTCTTAAGATCGATTTCTGTACTCCTCCCCCGACGAGGGGATTAGCACTGAAATCGACCTTGCTGGGTTGAATTTGGGGTAGCGTGGTCGCAATTCGATGGTATTGGCCTCCGGGAACTATCCCAGAGTGCTCCATTGTGACTGCTCTGGACAGCACTCTCAACTTAGATGCACTGGCCAGGTAGACAGGAAAAGGCCCGCAAACTTTTGAATCTCATTTCCTGTTTGGCCAGCGTGGCAATCTGCAGGTGAGTGCAGATCTCATCAGCAGAGGTGACCATGAGGGAGTCCCAGAATCGCAAAAGAGCTCCAGCATGGACCGAACAGGTGGTACGGGATCTGATCACTGTATGGCGAGATGAATCCATGCTATCAGAACTCCGTTCCAAAAGACGAAATGCTCAAACATTTGAAAAAATCTCCAAGGGCATGAAGGAGAGAGGTTATAACAGGGACCTGCAGCAGTGCTAAGAGGGGGTCAACTGATGAAATATCTTACAGGGAATTAAAATCAACAAAGGGGGTGGGTTTGCATCAAGGAGAAACACACACAATGAGCCTCTCAAGGATTGAACTCAAAACCTTGGATTTAGCAGGCCAATACTCAAACCACTGAATCTCCATTAAACATTTCAAGGTGCCCCTGACAGACCTCACCGAAACAATTGTGGGCTGTTGATTTCATGAAGGGAGGGAGGAGGGAGAAAATAAATACAAATGAATACAAAACAAATCTGGTTTCTTTCTTGTTTTGATCCACTTGATCTCTTATACATCTTAGGCTGGCAGCAGACGGAGCAGTACGACTGCTAGCCATCGTCGTCTCCTGGCTGCTTGACAGAAGATGGTGCAGTATGACTGCAGGCAGGACTGAATCTCCAGGAAACAAAACTTTAAAAGAGAATGACCTTCAGTCATTCCCATTTATGTCCAGGCACCCCAACCAACCTCACTGCGGTCGGCTAAAAGAGCACCCAGGAGATGACGGTGATGGCTACCAATCGTAATGCACCATCTGCTGCCAAAAGGCAAAGAACTGCTGCTGTGTAGCACTGCAGTACCACGTCTGCCAGCACCCAGGAAACGTACGGTGATGGTGAGCAGAGCGGGCTGGCTCCATGCTTGCCATGGTATGGCATCTGCATGGGTAACCCAGGAAAAAAAGACGAGAAATGATTGTTTGCCATTGCTTTCATGGAGGGAGGTGGGGGGGCTGATGACATGTACCCAGAACCACCTGCAACAATGTTTTTGAAGCATCAGGCATTGGGTTCTCAACCCAGAATTCCAGTGGGTGGCGGAGACTGCGGGAACTGTGGGATATCTACTCACAGTGCAACACTCCAGAAATGGAGGCTAGTCTTGGTACTGTGGAAGCACTCCACCGAGTTAATTGTCTTAATGGTCTCAAGTGGGGACACACACAATTGCCTGTATAAAATCGATTTCTAAAAAATCAACTTCTATAAATTAGACCTAATTTCATAGTGTAGACATACCCTTAGATTCTGATCCAGCAAAGTTCTCTTGCATGTACTTAATTTTAACCATGTGAGTTGCCCATTGACTTCAAATCCATTGATTTATTCTTAGATAAAATAAATTGTCAAAATTACAGTAGTTGTTGCTAGATGTTTTATAATCTTTCAGCATCTGTTTGCCTGCTGTTTGAAAAATACTTCCCCTAGTTTCAGCTCACTGCAGATTGCTGGCACCCATGGCTTGCTTGTTCTCACTCATGTGGACAATTGTCCTTGTTTTGTTACTGCAGAAGATTGATATACATCCTGTTTTCTCTCTTCATCTTCACAGCTGTTAAATTGCTCTTGACCTTTCACCTCATTTTCTCCCTAACGCTAAGACTTTATCTTTAGTCCTCCTCTCATATTAAATGTTTGTTTTTTAAAAAAAGACTGCAGTAGGAATCGCATGTCAAGATCCCATTTTATAGTTATCTAGAATTTAGCCTCTTTTGCTTTATTGTTTTTCCAATTGTTCCCAAAGGTCTGCTGCAGAAGATAGTGTCATTTGTATGCTGTCTGTGTTTCTGGACAGTTAAGAAAAAATTCCATAGGTAGACTATGCAGCCTCAGCCAGCATCTGGTACTGTGCAAGACAGGGAATCTTCTCAAATGTCATCTAGCAGATATACATCTCCCGCACACAGAATATCTTTCAGATGTAAAATAATTGCCTTTTCTTCAATAATATTTAGTACAAAAATCCTACATTGAGTGATTTCTCTCAATTTTTAAAATGAATAATAATAATTAGCTCATGCATAGTAATTTCATCTATAGACCCAAACACGTTTTATAATGGAAATTAAGTATTGTTATCCACCTCTTTTAAAGATAGGGGAAACTGTGACTCAAAGATGATGGGACTTGCTCAAGGTTGCATGGAGGTTCCTTTGGGTCCCTCCTAAGAACACATTATCTTAGAGGCTGTAAAACCTGTTTCTTTAAAGTCCATTAAAAGAAAATAGTCTACATTTTTTCAAATACATTTGCAAAAAAATTAGAGTTTTTTCCAAATTTTCAATAAAACTAACATCTGAAAATGTATTTTCATTTTTAGTTTTACTGAAAACTGTAGACTGTTTTTGTTTTTTTCACCCCTTTCTCTAGCTTTTTTCCCTTTGTATCAAGGCAAAATAGAAATAAGGAAATAAGGGGGTGAAGAGAGGGAGGAAAGAATTGGAAACAGGAGGAAGAAAACAAAAAATGAAAATTAAAACACTTTTTATAGTTTTTCCATTTTTACTGAAAAATCAGAGAATTTGAAAATTTTCATTTCTAAAAATAAGACCATTTTTCATCAAAAAAAAGTTTTGAATGAAAAATTTTAAACAGCTGTAATTCATTCTTTTGGCCAAGGTCTTTGTTCCCTTATTCATCTTTAAGGTCAATAATGATAATAGTTTGGCTAGTCGAGTGTAATGGTATTTTACAGAGTACAAATGCAATTTCCAAACTTGGAATTTGTTACTGAGAATATCACGCTTATTCTTTGGTTACTCTTAATTTTTTAATGGTAATTTAAGTAACCCTTTTCCATAACCAGATACTTAATTGTAAAATTCTCTATTTCATTGGAAACTGCATAAAACATTATTACAAGTTTGTAATTAAAATGTAATGACACTGTATTACCTTACTGGTACTCTCTAACAAATGGAAATTCTTAGTCACTTTCTATCATACAGCAAAAAGTGTTGGAATTTTTATAATATACACTAAATTTCAGAAGAATGTAAAGTAGTTTGTCCTTTAGTTGGGCAATGCTGTTCTTTGTGTTTTTAAAGTTTTACTGACTAATTAAAAAACAAAACACTGTATTACACTTCAGGGATGAGAGTTTCCTCTAAAAGGCACAGCACAGCACTTATGGACAAGGGGAAGGAACATCTGTTGTGGCTTTAAATCATCTTTGTGCTCTCGCTATCCGGGGCTTCTCTCAGGACTTTTGAATCCGCCAGCATACTGAGGGTATGTTTACACACTGAGCTGGAGATGTAAATTCCAGCTTGAGGAAATATATTTGCATTAACTCTGATTGAGCTAATGCACTAAAAGCAGAGTGTAGCCAAGGCAGCATTAGTGCTGGGAGAAACCCCAGCAGAAGCCTGATCGAGACTCTAGCTACATAGTTGGGGTGGCTAGCTCCTCCTACTGCTCAAACTATGATGGCTATACTCTTTTTAGCATGCTAGCTCAATCAGACCTAGTACAGGTACGTCCACTCAAGCTGGAATTTATCCATCCAGCTTGAAGTGTAGACATACCCATAGAAAGCCTAGAAGCCTGTTTAAGACAGAAATGGAATGTGGAGATGGATTCCCTTGTAAATATTCTGGGCATAGTTTCAGAGATCGTTTTTGAAAATTTGGCACAGATTGGAATTTGAAGTGCATCTGTTTGATGTGAGGACCTTAAAATATTCAACAGGGGAGGTATCATACCCTATTTCTCAAATGAGAATAAAATAGAAAAAGATAGATGAAGAAAGCATTAAACTTTCGTATAAAAATCTACAGGCAGAGTCAGATCAAGAAAAATAAGAAAACAATAAAAATTTAACCTCAAAATTCCATGTCTATTTTATTTATAACTATTATATTTTCTGTATTAATAGAATGCCTTGAGGAAACATTGCAAGGTTGGGGATATATGCTGCCACTTTAGCACATGTATAATTTTACTCACATAAGTAATCACTTTAAACTCTATGGGTGAAATCTTGGTGCCATTGAAATCAAAGGCAAAACTCCCATCAACTCCAGTGGACGCATGATTTCATTCTATGCAATTGCTCATTTGAGTAAACTTTTCCAACTATTTAGAGGTCTTCAGGAAGAAGGCCAAAATGTGCCTAACCGGGGACATTTTCCATGTAATTAATTAGAACTAGTCAGAATTTTTTGCCAAAAAAAAAATTCCAGCTGGAAAAAAATTAAGTGATACTTTATTTTTGGACTGGCTGTAGTAATCAATCGACTGAGGCTGCAGGAACATGGCCCTGATTCAGGCACTAGGAAGCTTCCCATAATTCATATTAGGGTAACTGAGGTTGTAGTGTAGATACATTCCATTTTATAAGAAATTACAACATTCTGAGTTCAGTAGGATCATAGACAAACTGCTTTGAATGATCATTGAAAGGGAGAGGAAGCATTTCAAAACCAATGGGGCTGGATTTTTGCAGATACAGTGCTAAAGGATGGCAAATGTTCAAATACAGCCTCTGAAGTGACAAATTCTAACTGGAAGCCTGAATATAGTATGAATAGCTTATGCTTTCTTAGAACACTCAAGGCAAAGTGGCATTCCTTTCACTCAAATGCCTTCTGTAAATGTAGCTGTTTACACTTTCCATGGTTTAAAAAGTCTTATCTGAGATGATTGAGGGGTGATTTTTCGGTCTTCCTTCTAAGTCTCCTTGAATAGAGCAGAAGTGCCTAAATGCAACATGTATTAGGGATAGCCATTTTAGTTTGGATCTGTAAAAGCAGCAAAGACTCCTGTGGCACCTTATAGACTAACAGAGATATTGGAGCATGAGCTTTCGTGGGTGAATATCCCACGATGTCCCATGCATCCGACGAAGTGGGTATTCACCCACGGAAGCTCATGCTCCAATACATCTGTTAGTCTATAAGGTGCCACCGGACTCTTTGCAGCTAAATGCAACATGTACTGGTGAACAGTACGGAGGTAGAGGAGAGCAGATGAGCCAAATGGTAGAAAACTGTTAAATTTGTGACATCCCATAGAACGTTAGTAATTGCTTGTTTACTTCAGTAAAAATCCTTCCCTTCTTCATTGATTAATAGCAACAGGCCAAATCCTGAATTTCTTATCCAGGCTTAACACCGTTGTTTTTACTCCTTTCTCCAGCCTTTCTTATCCACCCACCTTAATGCTTGCTCTGAGCATGCTGCCCTCATGATGCTCAATTCCCTTGACAGTCTAGTAGGAAACTCCAAGCAAAGTCTTGCCATTTTCTCATGTCTTTCCTGGACAACCAGATGTAGATAACATTTTTTAAAAGCAAGTACAACTACATTCAGCATAATAAATAAGGCATAAGTCCTATTCACAAGGACAATGGAATGTTATTTAAGCATTTTTGAATAAGGCAAGCCTCACCCCAGTCATTTTGAAATCAATGGTAGGTTTCACACACTGGACTGCTTGCAGGAAACACAGAACTGGAAACATTCTCCTCTTTATCATCTATTCTATAGAGGAGAGAGGGGTCATTGTAGCAGTTTAAAAATAGTGGGTTGGATCTAGAGACAATTACAGGACTGCCAATTCTGAACCTTTCTGTACACAAACTATCTTTACATCAAAAATTAGTGTTTCAAAAACAGCTAGGCAAATGCTTCATTAAAAGTATTTGTAAACATTTATTTTAATAAGAATTGCAAAGTCATATGGACAGGATTCACAACCTATTTCATTTATTTTACACAAACAAATATGATTTTAAGGAGTTTCTTTCTGCAAACAAATATAAAGTTTTGCAAGTACTTGTGTGACAATGTGTTTGCAGAGATAGGGTGGGTGAGGTAATATATTTACTGAACCAACTTCTTTTGTGAAGAGACAAGCTTTTGAGCTACACGGAGCTCTTTTTCACATCTGGAAAAGTGTCTCAGGCCTGGACTACACTAAGGGCTTGTCCACACTTGAAACTGCTCTGTGAGGGTGCTTCAGTGTTGATGCTACCTATGCCAACAGAAGGGGTTCTCCTATCAGTTTACATAATCCACCTCTACAGAAAGCAGCAAGAAGTGGGCCTGGGTTTGCCAAACATCTCCACTGAACAAATGCCCATTCTGGACAATGTGGGGGACTTATATCTGAAAACCTGGCCTTAAAATTAAGAAAGATATGTCTTTATTTTTGCCTTTTGTTCCTTGTTACTGTATAATACATACCTTGTATTCCTCCCTTGAGGGCTGGGGGGAATGATAAGGTTGTCAAAACTAGGCATACACTGAGCAACAAAAGGAGTCAGGACGGAACTATCCACAGGAAATTAAAACACGCACATGGAGAGAAAGAAACGGAGAATGTTTACATGCTTCAGAAGTAATTCTAAACAGGTGGATTGGACAGTGGGAAGAAAATTCTAGGCAGTCACCAGAAGGACAATACAGCATGACATCACCAGTATTTGCTATGAAAACTGTAGGGAAAGTTTTGCTCCCCAAGGTAAGGGTGAAAAATATAGAATCTTTTTTTTAAACCACTTTTGGAAGAAGAAGAAGAAGAAGAAGAAGAAGAAAAAACCTGCTTGTTTTTCATATGAGAAATGTACCTTGCATCACAGTGGGGTGAAAGAGAGCTTTTCCTGTTTGAACAGCAGCTCTCACATTTATAACAGGGAGGATCTAAGTGGGAACAGAGACAAATTACTCAGATGCTGAGCTATGAAAATTTAATGCAAACATTCCCTTGCAGTTATAAATTGTTTCACAAAGTATGATAAAGCTGAGGCAGTGTGGCCTAGTGGACATGAGGGATGTGGGTTCAAGTCTTAGCTTTGCTGCTGGTGACCATGGGCATGTCACTCTTCCTCCCTATGTCTCAGTTTCCCCATCTGTAAAATGAGAATAATGCCACAGTAAAGCACTCCAGGATCTATGGATGAAAAATGCTATAAAAGAACAAGATGTTACTATTAATGCTAAGAAGTTCTGAAACCTGAGCCACTTGCTGGAGAGTGAATGCCTGAATTTTATCTTTGTCTACCATGTATGAGTGTAATTGCCTGTCTTCAAATATTGTGTTTGAATTAAAAGCCAAAGTATTAAATAACGAAGAGCAGGGTTAAAAGGACTCTCTCTACTTTACAATAGCCAGCAAGTGGATGGAGAAAGTGTGCAGCTCAGCTCCTAACATTTTTTTCTCTTCCCTCCCCCTCCTAATTTCACAGTCTCTCTGTAGTTGTTTCCCACTCCATTTCCCCCTATTTTTAATATTGATTTTTTTCTTGTTCCTTTTCCCATAGTAACCTGAACCCAATAAATTAAATTTGTGTTTAAGCTGAGCTTCCAAACCTTGCCATGTTGGAATGAGTTCAAATATAGGGAAAATAAATGTACTCCATTTTCTTTTAAATGATTACATTCTAGGAACAAGGAATGTTACATCTAGTTACAGTTACACTGTTTAAATCTGTATAGCAGTCGCTTGCAGAGTTTTTACCTTTGGTCCTTTGGTTGGCCTTTTTCATTAGCTTTATGATCCAAACTACTTTTGTAAGCTAAAAATATCACAAGTAAATATTTTCATCGCTTGCTATGTTCTTCCTCTCCACTTCAAAGGGAGGCGTATACCTACACAGAAGTCCAATTCACAGCTCTCACAGCAGTGTAGCTCACCCCAGGTGTTCTCTGCTATTAATCCTGACCACCTTTATGTGCTTCATGCCTGGCTGGGCAGAGATTACTTTTACAAACTCTGTATGAGAAGTGGCAATTGCCTGAGGTACCTCTGTGCTCTGGGTGGCAGCATTCCCATGAGTTGCTTACTGCCTGTTCCATCCCAGCACAGGGCATTTATTCCTCAGATGTTCTGTGGAATTAAAGTGATAGCACCTTCTGGGCTCCTCTGTTTTTATAAGAGAGGACTAGAGGAATGGTTTTGGGGAGGTGAGTATCCAGCCTCCCAGCCACCCTCTTTCTTTCCGTGGTAAAACAGGAACCCTGCTTCCTACCTGGTTTAAACCTCTCTATCTGTGGTTTGTTTGCAGTAGATGCTTGAGTTTGCTCAAACTGATCAGCTACAGTAGTCAGTTCATCAAAAGTTTTCACTTCTTTTATCGCATAAACACTGTTTCACATCATCTCTACATATACTCAGGAAACGTTCCTGAGCAAGAAGATCACACATTCCTTCAAAGCTTGTAACATCTTTTCCCTTTACCCACTTATCCATTAAAATCTTTCATCTGGTTTACACATGCCACATTACTCATCCAAGCACCCCTCTTAAGGCTTCTAAATTTTACTCTATGTTTTTCAGGTGTAATCTGAGAGTATTTTAAAACCATTTCCTTGAATTTGCTATAATCTGAAGCATCTCAAAATACATCTTACTGAATATAACCAGAGCTCTCCCAGACTAGTTTACAACCAAAGTGGGCATCTTTTGGTCCTCAGGAATTTCATAAAGTACACACAGCCTCTCAAAGATGATGAAATATTCAGCGATATCCCATCTCACTGTATGAAGGACACAATTGTTCCCATTTTGGAGAGGTGGGAGTCCCTGGTGTGTGTGGGTTCTGGTTCTGATTCTCTGTCAAGTCCAGTTGATGTTCCTCTCTCTTTCCTTCGCTTCCATTTTTTTTGGCTTGCAGTTCCATGGCTTTTCAGTGCACAGCTTCTTGTGCATCAATTTCCATCTGTTTTAATCCCATAAGTCTTTTGTGTTCTTTTCCCCTCTCTTCTGCCTGCAATCTGTGCAGCTCCAGCTTCTTACCAGCTTCACTTTAACTCATTTTGCTTCTTTTCTATCCCTACTTCCCTTTCCTGAAATAAGCAAATAGAAAATACAAACTGGTAACCTCTTTGACTGATCTCAAACCACCACACTTGAAACTCACTTGAAATCACCACCAATGCAGGAACTGCAAATCTCACTCCAAACAAGCAGCTGTGTATATGATCCTGTACGACTATGCCACTGTGATGGGCTCCCCCTGGTTGCCACCTGGAACTGGGGTACCACTGAGCCCCCTGACCCACCAGCCTGACTTCCTCTAACACTGTACTGGTGTGACAAGCTACAAAGCCCTCTAGCTTCCATTTTCACCAGCATTCATAGAGATAGAGACACCCCCAGCTGCATTTACAGTTGTCCAGCCCCTGCAATGAACCAACAATAGAAAGGTTACAACTAAGGCAACTCCCAGCTCCCCAGGCGTCCACTCCCTCTGGAGTATAAACCCAATTTTACCATCTTGCAATGCACAGGGAAGTGTACTGTGTAAGGTCACAAAGTTCGCCTCCTTCACTCAGTGTGGAGAGGAATATGCAACTTTTGCCTCTTGAGCTAAGATTCCCATTCACTTCACTCCAACTCACTGGTTAGGTAAAGCAAAAATAAGTTTATTAACTACAAAAGATAGATTTTAAGTGATTATAAGGGTTAACAGATTAAAGCGGATTGCCTAGCAAATAAACAAAAACACAAACTAAGCTTAATATACTAGGTAGAGTGAGAATCTGCTAATTCATATCCAATCTAAGAGATGATACAAACAGACTGCAAATTCTTAAGGCACAAGCTGCATTAGCTTTACAGATTGGATTTCCCCAGGCTTCATTCACAGGCCAGTAATCACATTAATCTGCATCCAGTGCTTTGGCCAGTTCAGTCTTTGTTCATCAGCTGTTTCCAAGAGTCTTCCTGGATGGGGAATGAAGAGCCCCAGATGATGTCACTCCCTGCCTTATATAGTTTAAGCACATGGTGGGAACCCTTTGTTTCAAAACTTGGTTCCCAGACCAATTTGTGGAAAAATACTTATATCCCAAGATGGAGTGCATAGACATGTGATCTGGTCACATGTCCTTGTAGAGTTATAGCAGCCATTGCTTACAGGCTCTGTGGGGCATTCTCAGGAAGGTTCACCAGGTGGGGGATAAGCTTCTCCTGAGGCCTATTGTTTTTCTCTAATGGCCCATTGCCCTGAATAGTCCTTTCCCAGCCACTATCTAGACTAAAAGCATCTTCTCTAGTGGGATTTTCCCAGATACATAGTCAATATAGTCATGCATCAGACAAAGTGAGTATTCACCCATGAAAGTTCCTGCTCCAATATGTTTGTTAGTCTATAAGGTGCCACAGAACTCTTTGCCGCTATAGTCAATATTCATAACTTCAGATACAAAAATGATATATGTATACAAATAGGCTGATCATATTCTGCAGATCATAACTTTTCCAGTGACACCTTGCATTACTTATCTTACATAAAATATATCATAATAATATCACTATGAAGAATATGGGGTGCAGCGTCACACCAACTAACTCCTTTTCCCTTTAGAGAGTGAATCTAAGCCTCTTCCTTGCAACCTCCTCTTGCTCTTACTTATGGTCTTAACAATCCTATCCCAGCTCTTCCCACAGCTGGACAGCATCTGCAATTAGTCTTTATCAAGCCCTGGCTCCCCTCCAGATGCAGCATATTAACTGCCCACTTCTGGCCCACATTAGACTACTCAGAGCTTGTGTGAGATGAACCCTCCCTCACATACACAAAGACAAGACATATAAAATAAACCATATACTTGGACATGGAAGTACAGTAACACATAAGTATCTTCATATTACAGCAGAGGGAAAGCAGTGAGGGCCAAATCCTTTGAAATCATTGGGAGTTAGGTACCTAAACACCTTTGACATACTGAGCCTGAACGTCAGTAGGAATTTGTATGTCTGTGTTTCAGATGCCATCAAGAATTATTTATATAATTTTCCCATGTCTTAAACTCTCATTAAGCATGTCAGAGGTCTTGTATATGTTGAATATATTCAAATAGCTACAACACACCCTCTAGCCTAGTTTCTTCATTGGAATCCATCTACGAGGCATATACTTTTCCAGTAAGAAAGGATGAAACTCTTAGCTGGAACATACATCTCAAAAACTATCACATCTAATAAATATTGAAGCTCCCTCAGGTGAACAGTATCCCAAAATATTGTTCTATCACTGTAGATCCTGGAGTATAATGTCAAACCAATTCTTGTGACAAAAACTTCCCCAATAGTGCTGGATGCTCCTGCAGTCTGTGGATTTTACCTCTTTCCTTTTCATCTTCATTAAGATGCCACAAGGGTCATTTTGAGTTGTGTTGGGATCTACTGTATCCTGTACAGCGCTGTTAATTGGATAGCTATAGGTCTTAGACCTCTGTTAATATAATTTAAAATTATACTCAATTATTGTAGAAGTCTTCTCATACCAAACTCTACTCCACTGACCACTGTGGGCCGGATCCTGCACCACTGTCATCAATAGAAGTTTGCCATTGAGTCTGGTGGAAACAGGAGCAGGACCTAAGCTTAGCAGGACCCTTCTGCGGGCAATGTGAGTAATGAAAGGTGACAATGTCTTCTCAGTCAAGAACGTAAATATCATCTCTGCTATTTTTTTTTTCAGTTGTTCCCCTCTTCGCCCAGCTCTACCCTGTTGTCTTTGGGTGGAGCATCAGCCATCAAACTAATGTGAAAATATAGCTGTAAAATATATATTCAATGTACAGCTGGTCAAAAATGACGCCCTACATTTTTGCTGAAATATTGATGACAAAAATTGATGACAAAAATTTAAAAAAATATTGGCCAGGTATTATTGAAAAGATAATTAACTTAAATAATAGTACATACATCACTCTTAAACTTAACAAGGAATGTTCTTCTCCAGTACAGTTACACCATCAATAGGCATTCATAATTTCTATATGCAGTGATGGGGTGCTTGGAGGGTGAGTGGGAAACAAGGAAAGGCAAGGAAAGTTCACCATAAGATGATACTATAGTTTCAACTATAGCTTTACTTCAAATTTTTAGGGAAAAAAATTCTTGTTCAAAATTAATTGGGGGGGGATATGAAAGTCACTAGAAGAAAAAATAACTCAGTAACTGAAATGAATAATTGCTTATTTTGATACAACAAAATGTATATTATAGCAGCTCAATCATCCTCATGAAGCAGACCTCCCTGGTAGCAAGTTTTTCCACTGAATGCAGGAAGAAGTCTGCATTTTCCACATGTAGTCTAGTGAGGCCTTTCTTTGTTTGAAAAGATATGGGGAAAGTGCCGGACAGAAATTCCAGTGATGTAATTGGAAAGAGTTGCATTGACTTGGGTGGGCTTTATATCAGGCCCCAAATCCTATTTGCTTTCTTCCTGGAGTTGGTAAAGGTAGGGATTACAGTGCCTCAGTGCAGAACCTCCACAGGAAATGAACGAATGCTGTCTATATTTAGTTGCAGCTAAATCATCACACACTAATCTACAGTACAGTGAGAAAGCCAAACAAAATTTGTCTGATCATTCAACATTTCAGAGGTGTTAGGAAAAATATCAGTCACCTGTGGCCAGGAAATGCTAATATAAATAGATACTGAATGAACAGGAGCCTCTATCAATTCCATCAGAAATAATGTTGCAAGGTGAATGAACGTCAATTTGTCTTTCTTGTGACCAGCATGTAATGTTTTTCTTCACCATTTATACTGAGTCTACCATTGGGAGGTTTTGCAAATGAGCTTCATTGTTGACAGGTGCTTGCTGCAGGAACACTGATTCTTCTTAGCACATTCAGTGTAAACACGCACAGTTTTTACTGAAAAACTCATATGTAAACTCCTGGGTGTAACAGCACAGTGGATTACAGTCCCGCTTTCCCAAGCAACTCTGAGTGGACGGACCCTAACCTAAAAAGGCTGTAGTTCAATTTAGATAAGCATCCACCTTTTTGAATCTGTGTCCAAACTTCTTGTGTCTTCAATAAAGCCTAAGAAATCTATTGAGAAAAGGCTTTCCTGTGAGAGTCCTGCTACTTTGTGCTTCTGGTCAGGCTGGAAATGCTATTTTCACATTGCAGCTCCAGGCTGAAATTTGGAATTTAACAAAAAATAAAAATAGAATCCACTGAGGTAGTAACTAACATTTCTGGAGTCATAAAAGGCTAAGGTCAGGTTCAGTTCAAGTTAAAGTCTAAGACAAACACTTCCTCCATCCTTATACATTAGTTTCTACAGCAAGAGAAAGCTATAATCTGCTTTATGAACCATGTACCTCTGCAGTTCAGTGTCTTAAGAAAGCCAAGGCTATTACTGTAAGTGACAGGAAGACATCATTCCCGAGATGGAGGATCGCTTTTAACTAAACTTGCTGATTATTGAAAGGACTCAATACAACCCACAATACAAAACAGAACAAAAACTCTGACAAGATGAAAGAATACACATATTGACAACAGAAAGAAAAGCTGAGCAAAAATTACCATAGGGCATTATCTATGGCTACCCCCAAAACATCTGAAGCTCTACTATATGGAATGAGTAGTGTGATGAGTGTCCAGGAGTAAGTAGAGTTGAGGACTTCAGTGTAGCTCAGTTTCTCAATTTGTCTTCACTTTGAACAAAGATGGCAAAGACAACAGTAAAGCTTTACACAGTTAATTCCATTTGCCAAATCCCAGCTAGGCCTTTTCTATGTCTAGCACCATTTTAGTCAAAAATTCACTGTATCTGTGTGATACTTTCAAATCTCTTGCCCTAAATATTGGCCTAGAAATTCCCAGCCTACACCTGTTCTTTCCTCCCTACATGGCCTCTGTTGTTCCCAATACTGAGCACAGTTTGGTCCAGGTGGAGTTAGTTTCTCTGGGTTTCTCCATACAGTGCAAAAATGTGCTCACATCCACCCAACTACTGACAGACTGGGTGAGCCTTCAACAACAACAACATGTTGTATACTCTGTTGTTTAAATCCTTTTTATGCAGCATTTCATATCAAGTACAGTACTGATATCTCAGCAACTCTCATTTCATTATTTTCACTAAACAGTAGGCTTCCTGGATTTCACAGAGACAGCCTTTCTTTTGTCTCTCCCAGTCCAATCACTGAAGAGCAGAAAAATTGATGTAATTAAGGTCTGAATGAGCTCTCCCCTGACATTTAGTGATAAGCTGGGGGAAAAGACTTCAGGAGTAGACCATGTTTGCATAGACCTGCCTACTCTGCCTAAGTGCACAGCTGGTGGAACTGCTTTGCCAAAATGATTAATTTTGGCTGGTTTTGAGTTATAAATCACTCTAGTATTTGAATGTAGCAGTAATGAAATCTTGTTATACTTATTATATGAGTAAATGACAGCATAACTGTGCTTAGCACACCCTGCTTGAGAGGGGTCACCCTAAACTGAACTTCACTTGATAAGCAGGGGGTATGGATGACAGTAGCTGGGGACTCTTCTTAAGGAGATTTAGGCATGATCTGACCTGTTTGCTGATTACAATCAACTGTGAGTTCTTGTTTCTGTGGGCGATTCCTGAAGCTGATATTACTGCTGAGTTGATCTATGGAGGGTTAAGTCTTAAATCTTGTGTGCTGATAGTTTTACAATGAAAGACAACACAGAAACTTCTCTGGCAGCAAGGATCCCCACCCTCTGCTGAAATCACTAAGAGCTGGGTTAAGTGGTGGAATCTCAGAGTATGATATGGTAGAAAGACAGTAGCAGTAGAGAGCCAGATGCAAAAGGAGCAGCTGCAGATTCATTGCTCAATGGCCTCTCCCAGCAGGTGGGAGGTGAATGCCCTGTGAATGCACCTCTGAATTCTGGGTCTTCCCTAACCAAGGACTACTGCCTGTGAGTGGGGTGCAGAAGAGGGAGAGCGGAGTGGTATGTGAAGGGTCATTTGTTGGCCAGACTTTCACACTGCAAGGCAAGAAACTGAGGCAAAAGGATGGTGCCCAGTGTGTTGTGGAGTGGGTGGGCCTATGGTCATATGCTTTTGAATCATGATTGTGGTGTTTTCCCAAATTCATATTGGGTCACCTTTTCCCATTTAATAATTCTCTTTTGTTGTACACAGACTGAGTGCTTGGGAATGGGCAAGTACCGCCTCTTAGAGGGGCATCGGGTGGTGGTAAATTTTCCCAGATTATTGGTTGGGGCTTCAGCTGGTTCTGTTTTGTATTGTTAAGGAGAACCCCTAGATCAGGGGTAGTCAATAATTTTTTGTAATGGTCCAATTTTATTGGTCAAGATATAGGCAAGGTCCAGACCCCCCACCCAGTTCCCCTCCTCTAATCCCAAATTGCCTCCCCAAGCTCCTCTCTACATACACACATACACCCTGCCTGAAGAGGTAGGTGACCTTATTTCCCTAAACTGAAAATGGGACGCATGGTACTGGCCTGAGTCACCTGGCATTGCTGGACCCCTCCAAAACATTCCTCCGTGCTCCCAATTGAGCCGAGTAGCTGAGAGGAGGTGGATGTGGGGAAGGGGGGAGAGAGAAATGAGTATGGGCTGGGATCTGGGCAGCAAAGTCTCATGTGAATGTGTGTGAATACTATTGAGCTTGGACTCAGGAGGTGAAGCTGTTAGACTATGATCCAACTAGCAGTGCAATGCCCTTTGGGGGCTGGGATAGCAAGAGGGGAAGGAAGGAGGCTCCAGGTAGCTGGAGAGACAGAGAGGCTCCAGTTAGCAGCCCTGGTGGGATGCTGAGGTGTGGCAGAAGTGGGTGACTGGAAGCGGACTGGGCAGGGAAAGTGGCTGGTTGGGGCAGCGGGGGTGGGGGGAGCTGGAGAGGGCTCTGGGAATTGGCCCCAAAGGACTGGCAGTAGAGAGGATATGAGACCAAGGTTGGGGGAGCTTCGGGGCAAGGAGGCATGCGGCTGTGAGGAGTGAGCTCTGGGGACTGCTCATGGACAGGGGGCATGAGGCTGAGCGCTGGGCTCTATGGACCACTCAGGGTGGGGAGCACAAGGATGGGGGGTGCTCTAGGGACTACTCAGAGCACAAACATGACTCTGCATGGCTCCAGCCCAAGCTCAGTTTAGCTTCCACCTGTGTGCAGAGGCGATCCATGGCTCTGACTATTGGGGGAACAAATGAAAGGTTCTGGGGGGCGTCACAAGAGCCAGGTTCAATATTTAAGGCAGGGGTCATCAATGGGTAGACCGTGGTCCATATCTGTACAGCCAGATGCTTTTGAGTGGACCATGGGGGCAGAGGCTACATCTGGGTGGGGTATGCAGGGTCATGTGCTCCCGCTAGATTGCTCTGGACACCTCTAGAGAGTGTGCCCAGCAGCAAGAAGGCAGCACTCCTGTGTGTCCCTGAAACTGGGGAGGGAGTAAGTAGCAGGCTGCAGGCTGAGCTCCTCTTCCCTCTTCATAAACAGAGCAGATGCATGAAATGCCTGAACTTTACTCCTCTGTTCAAAAAAAATTCTCTCTGGTTCCTTTTAAAACCAAACCGTTCCTCTCTGCTTAAAAGCCCCTAGCAGAGAAAAGAAAAATATAATATTCCTACTGGCTTCTGGATTCTATCTTTCCCACAAACGCTGCCACCATATCATAACCTAGTCCCAGATTTGGACCTTAGCGTCCAAAATATGGGGGTTAGCATGAAACCCTCCAAGCTTAGTTACCAGCTTGGACCTGGTAAAGCTGCCACCACCCAAAAAATTAGAGTGTTTTGGGGCACTCTGGTCCCCCCAAACCTTCCCTGTGGACCCCAAGACCCAAATCCCTTGAGTCTCACAACAAAGGGAAATAAACCTTTTCCCTTCCCCCCTCCAGGTGTTCCTGGAGAGACGCACAGAAGCAAGCTCCGTGAATCTAAACAGAGGGATTCCACCCTCCTCGTTTCCAGCCTTGGAAAACAAAAGTACCGAGAGCTAATCTCTCTTCCCCCCTCACCCAGAGGGAATGCAAAGTCAGGCTAGTAAATTTAACACACACAGATTTCCCCCTGACTTCTTCCTTCCACCAATTCCCTGATGAGAACAGACTCAATTCCCTGGAGTTCCCCACTAAAGAAAAACTCCAACATGTCTTAAAAAGAAAGCTTTATGTAAAAAGAAAGAAAAATACATAAAAATTGGTCTCTCTGTATTAAGGTGACAAATACAGGGTCAATTGCTTAAAAGAAATATGAATAAACAGCCTTATTCAAAAAGAATACAATTCAAAACATTCCAGCAACTATACCCATGTAAATACAAAAGAAAACAATAGAAACCTTACTGCCTTATTATATTTCTACTTACAACTTGGAAATAGAAGATTAGAAAGCAGGAAACAGAAATCCTCTCATAGCCGAGAGAGAATAAGACAGAAGACCAGAACAAAGGACTCAGACACAAACTTCCCTCCACTCAGATTTGAAAAAGTCCTGTTTCCTGATTGGTCCTCTGGTCAAGTGTTTCAGATTACTTCTTTCCAGGTGAAAGAGACGTTAACCCTTAGCTATCTGTTTATGACAGGAGGGCTGCATTGCTCGTGCACAAGTGTAGCCTCTGCTCACACTTGCACTGCAATTTAATGACTTTGAGTATGTTGCTGCAAACCATGCAAGGACTTTCAGACTCAAGGCCGTTGTACACACAATAGCCCAATACTCTGGACTCCATCTGCCATTTCTTCCTTCCATATCCCATTAGCAAACGTTACATTTGAGATTATTTTCCATAGATTAATGAGCTGCATAAATATTCAAGCCAAACAAAATGTATACATTCCTCTTCGTGCCAAGTGCCCCTTGTGCAACACTGGCAACAACAACAGTGGAACAATGAGAGTAATTTGTAGTATTCTCAGGTCAGTGGAACACATGATCTCTACAAAAATACATAACTGAGGCAATTTCTTCTCAACCAGCAATGAGTCAGATTTATCCTGTTCCTGGCTTAATTCTAATTGCTTTGGTGGAGGTATGCTGTGGATGAATTTGGCCTATCATTGGAAAGTTTCCTCCCAATGTTAGGAATGAAGGTGTCCCGCATAAATAATGTCATTCTGACGATTAACTAGAGCTGATTCAGTCATCTTACCATTTCTCCGGTGATTATTTCCAATGAAAATAACATTTTGGTAAAAATCCATTGCTGGATCTCCTGGGAAATAAGATGTTACAATTAATATGCAATTCACGCACTTCCACAATAACTGCACTCTTGCAATAAGAGGATACATATTGATTTGCTGCTATTTGATACAAAATCCACTTTAGCAGTTAGTAAAAATAAGGAGATTGCTGGCTAGATGTAAAAGTCATGATATTTAAACAAGTTAGAGGAAAATGAGGATTTTTCAGATATATTTTCAGTTTTTTTCACCCATATCTTAAACCATGTCTCATGACTCAATTACAGCTAGCAAAGCGATATGTATAGTGTAGCAAATGGTTCTTCATATGTGATGACCACTTGTTTAAGATAGGAGTTTTAATCAATACAGCTGCACCCCATTCAGCTGCATAATCATGTGAGAATGAAAACTAGAATTGCTCCTAGTAACATGGTTCAGTGTCTTAGATAATCATTTAAGAAAACGTTTACAAGATGATATAAACATTATACAGGCCACAGAATCTTTCTTGCATGAGGTTGAGCGTTTGTTGTTCTTTTGCTTTTAATGTCAATTGTTACTCTCAGTGTAAGGAAACGTTTTCATTCCTATTTTCTTATGCATCTGTAGTGTGCTTTGGCACTGGAATGAATGATTCTCATGTTATATTTTACTATCTATATAGGTCCCATTGAAGTTAACAGAAAAAAAAATGGGGAAGGGACCATAGTAGTCCTAGGAAACAGATGAGCAGGGGTCATATCACAGAGTGAACCAAGCTGAACTGCACCTATGAATGAATTGGCAATCAGTGCAACTCATGGAATACAGGTGTGAGGCATCACTGAGTAACTAGCGAAAATTCTAGTGCTCTTCCAATGTTGCAGTAGCCAGAGAACTTTGTAGCAATTCAGCTTTGATATGACACAGACCTGGATAACTGTAATAAATCCTGCACCTGGAAGAAAAGCTTACAATGAGAGCTAGCAGGAAACTTTTTGATGAACTGTTTTGTCATCGAAAACAGCCATCTTGTTGAAACTGAAATGTTTGGTGAAAACATATTGATTTCAATCAATGTTTTGACAGGATGTTTTTTCAGGGTCAGATTGAATTTTCTGAACCTGAGAGACACAGGAAGAAAGACCTAACCTTTTTGATCAGGTAAAGAACATTTCAACCCAATTTTTGTTTCACAGAAACCTTCAAAGGTTTTGTTTTCATTCCAATGTAGAACAAAAATGAATTTCACAACCTTGAAAGTTGCTGTGAAATGGAATTGTTTTCAGGCCAGCTAGTTACAAGTGAACTGGACTAGTTACACTTCTAGCCAAGTGAAGATTTAAAAAGGGTTCTTTGTTATCAGGAGTCCAGAAGCAGCCTGGGAAATCAGTCAAAATGTTCCAGCTGATATGAAAAGCACATACCACCATAACACTAACTTGTCAATAAGGGAATGAATATCTATTTGCTGCAGTCTAACATACTGGTCAGAAGAATCTTTGGAATGGTCTCTACTTTAGAGAGAACCCCAGGTTGTGAACCTGCATGTTGCATGATCTTATTTAATAATGATAATATTAACAACATGAGATGTCAGATAATCAGCTCAATCTAAATTATTCACTCAGATTATTAGTTAAAGATTAATACAGAAGAATACAGAAAGGAAAGCATACTTTAGCAAGCCCTCTGTAACTGGTGAAGTGAAAGCTGCTTGTCTACTTCCAAAATAACTCCCAAACCTGTTCTTTTTCATGGGCTATGGGACAAAAAATTCGTTGACAGTGAAGAGAAGATATTTTCCTACAATTGATCCTACTATGTGTTCTGTTTTCCATATCTCAATGTACCTAATAATTTATGGAACTTCTTTTGTGGTAAATCAGTTTACATGATTGATAAGAGAAAGGAAAGAGATTTCTAACCCAGTTTTTATTACTAAGAACATCTGTGTCGAAATGCAATTCCTAATGAGTTAAAAGCATCTTTCAGTGGGTCATTATGTCATAAATCACAGAAAACATCTGCCATAACAAATATCCCTCATCAATCACAGAATATATTTAGATTATAAGTACCCCTTACCATTGCACAATCTTGTTCATTACAACATACATCTGTGGTAACAGAAATTCTTTGTTAGCTGTCAAGGGTCCCTCTTTGGATATGTGGACACAATTTGTCACAGGTCTCCAGGCTCATAGAAAGATTATACATATTCCATTACTGACTACATAAATTTCTTCATTTGGTTAGCCACTATGATTCAAACTAAGTACTTTTTTTTCTGTTTGATAGGTACAGAGCACTGGATTTTATAGATATAAAACACTAGTTTATACATAATGGATTTTGATTAACTTTTATATAAATGAATTGTAGAGGTTTTAATATCTAACAACATGTGTCACAAACAGCTGGTGAACTCCCCCAATCAAGGGAGCTGCAATAACCTCCACCAAGTCTTCTGAAAGCTTGAACCGATCTACAAGTATTTTCTCAGATTTGCTTGAGCTCCATGTCAGCCTGCTGGCCCTCACCCAAGCCCCAGTCTCTGACCTTAAGTAAGTCATTCAACTACATTGATCAGGTTAAATGAAATGGAGATATAAATCTGGAACTATCAGTGTAAAGACTTTCAATGTGACTGAGAACTTGCCTTAGTGGCTCTGGCATGGCTAATGCAAACAGAATTTGCCCCATGATCTTGGAGGGTAAGTATTCTGTAACAGCTCAGAGGGTAAGTATTCTGCACAAGAAGCAAATCAATTTTCCCTCAGATTTATTTCATGCTCCACAAATTCGAAGACATGCATTTATTCTTCTGAGGATTGAATTCCATCAATAAAATTGAAAAATCTTTATCCAGTTAAAGTGAAGTGATTCATCAGGGGTTTCATTTTCTCCCCTTGCAGACATATATAATGTTAAGTATTTGTTAGATGTCAGTCTCTGAGGTTACATTTTCCCCAGTAAGATTCTGAAGTGAAGTCTGAGGACAGCTAGCATCAGAGGGCACCTCTAAGCTACTCAGTAAGCAGTGAGCTGTTTCCATGGCCTCCCAGTCAGTAACACACACAGTCTGTTTCCTTTCCCCCTTTAATTTTCTGTTTCTAAACAGGACAAGACATAGCACAGATATACAGGTGGAGGAGGAGCCTTTCACACAGCTTCTCTCCTCCACTCAGCTCCCCATTCACTTCCTGGTCCTCCCAACTCCATGCCCTCCCTAAGCCAATTATCTCATTAGCCCAACAGTTGCCCCCATGTGTCAGTAATCCCCGCCAGTAAAAGATTGGTTGTTTCCAACTAAGCCTGCAGTCAGGGCCGGTGCAACCATTTAGGCGGACTAGGCGGTTGCCTATGGCGCCGAGATTTGAGTGCGCCAAAAAGTGCCCTCAAATTATTTTTTAAATGGTTGAGCAGCCGCTGCTGCTGGGACAGAGAGGGAGTCTGAGCTGCTGGCAGCAGCCGGCAGCCCAGGTTGTCCCCTGGGTCAGGGTGCTGCCGCGGCAGCCCGCAGTCCAGGGGGTCCCCTGGGTCAGGGCGCCACTGCAGCAGCCCGCAGTCCACAGGGTCCCCTGAGTCAGGGCGCTGCCGTGGCAGCCGGCAGCCCAGGGTGTCTGGAGGGGGTGACAGACAGCTCCCTTGGAGCTGCCGCAGTCGTGCCTGCGGAAGGTTGGCTGCTCGCGCGGCTCCAGTGGACCTCCTGCAGGCACCACTGCGGCAGCTCCACCGGAGCTGCGGAGCACCGGACCCTCCGCAGGCACCACTGTGGCACTGGAGCTGCCTACCTGCCCAATCAGGGCATAGTGGGGGGTGAGGGGAGGGTTGAAGTATGGCCGATAAGAAACCTTATCACTGTTTGGAATGTTCAGTGTCCCCCTTAAAAATGCTAACAAGCTTATTCAGCGAAGTTTTGATGTACTTGATACATGCTATTAGATCGTCAATTAGGCATCAACGAGATAATTTAAGAGTAAATATCTTTTTGTTTGAAGTACCACTGAACACTAATCTGTCCATTGCCCTCTCCCTCCTGTGTTACTGCTTGAAGCAGAATCCTGGGTAACAGTAATGGGGATGCTGGTAAAACCTTTTAAATATTTCCCCTTTATAATGCCACATGTATAATACAATTTTAAAATTAGATCCCATAATTTCAAGGCATCGATTTCCCCGTTTGGACAATTAAATTGCAATTGTCGGCATGAACATCATTTTAAAGCTGGGTTTTGAAAATCTAATTTAACTTCAAAAATTAATGACCAAAAGATGGGCACGTGAAGTAAGGTAAAAGTAATTAACCGAGGGTCTAGCATTCACTCCCAACACCGCAAAAGAGCTGAGGGATTTCCAAATAACTCCGACACCACTACAGTGTATCATTCAAATGTGAGAACATAGTTACGACAGATAATAAATAATAAGTTACCTGGGTTGGAAATAGATCTTTGTGGAAGGGAAAGCAGACAACTTGTCTTTTTGATTACAGAATTATTTTGCTTCTGGATCTGTTAAAATCATAACCGATTTTTTGGGGGACTGGATGTGGGGAAGAAACTCTTTTCTCTACTAGGTTTGTTTATAGGCAGCTGAAAAGAAAAGTTAACCTGCTTTGCACAGAACTGAAACCTAAAGGTCTCTCCTCCCTCCTTCTCTACTCTGACCCCTCTGGGCTATTCCAAGTTAATTGTCATCTAATTGCCCAGCAAAGAAAGAGATAGTGGCGGCAATTAGACATAGCCCCCACCAGTTCAGGAGTCATTAACACAGTACAAAGATATGCTGCATGCTTTCCCTGCACCCAGGCCTAATGAGGGACTGGGGGCAAGAGGAGCAGGGCGGGGTGAGTCCCTAGGGAGTGAGCAGCAGAGAGCCAGTGCCCAGGAGGCTGAGAGGGCAAGGGGCTGCAAGGGCGTCCCCACTGCTATTTAAAATGCAGATCCCGCAGTGGTACCTCTCCATGGGACAAAGCCGGTTCCTCACAGAAGCTTCTGTCCAACAGCTCTTCCTTCTGCCGCTGCTTTTTGTGCTCCAGCTCCATCCATGGCAGTTGAACCCCCTGTCCTGACTGCAGCCATCCCCTCATCCCCTGCCCTGCCTTTAGTCAGCCTCACACCCCTTCCCCTGCCTCCAGCCAGCCCCTCACCCCCTGCCCTACCCGCAGCCACCCCTGCTGCACCCCCCGCCCTGCCCACAGCCAGCCTCACACCCCCTGCCCTGTCTCTAGCCAGCCCCACTCTCCTGTATCCAGCCACCCCACACCCCCTGCCCTGCTCACAGCCAGCCCCTCACTCCCTGCCCTGCATGCAGCTAGCCCCTGCTGCACTCCTTGCCCTGTCCATAGCCAGCCCCACACCACCTGTCTCCATCCAGCCCCTGCTGCAGCCCCTGCCCTGCCTGCAGCCAGCCCCACACCCCCTGCCCTGCACGCAGCCAGTCCCGCACCCCCTGTCTCCAGCCAACCCCACACCCCATCTCCAACCAGCTTCGCATCCACTGCCCTGCCCAGAGCCAGCCAGCCCCACACCCTGTCAGGTTATTCAAATATTTTCATTAAATATGTAGGCTAAATAATGAAATTAATAAATTTTCAAGCCGAATATGTATTAATTCTAATGAACAATGCCACATTATGCAGTATTCATTTTTGAAAGTTTATAATAAGCAATGCTCTGGGGGGAGGGGTGGTGGCAGAGGGCGCAAGGTGGAAGTTTCGCCTAGGGCGCAAAATATCCATGCACCGGCCCTGCCTGCAGTCTTCTCTCTACTGCAGCAACCTCAGTGACCAGTGTGCTACAGTTAGCAACATGTCACAGCTAAGCTGATAAATCTGTGGGAAACTCATCTCCTAGCCAACAAGAGCTTTAAAGATGTTTTGCTGCCCCTTTTATATCCTCATCTCTCTTCTCTTTATGTTGGCATTTATGAAAAAAGAAAGCTTAGGTTGCTGAATATTTCCTTTGTTTATTGTTGGATTTTCTTTGCTTACCTCTGGGCTGGTAGAGGCGGATTGCCACTTTGATTTGGCTAGAAGGAGAAATCATTAAAACACATGAGAATTAATTAATTCCAAGGCCAGCAGGTATCATTGTACCTAGTCTGACGTCCTGTGCAACACAGACACTAGAATATGCACAAAATAATTCCTAGAGCAGATCTTTGAGAAAAATGGCCAAGCTTGATTTCAAAATTGTCACTGACAAGGAATCTACCAGAACCCTTGGTAAATTGTTCTAATGGTTGATTACTCTCAGTGTTAAAAATGTATACTTTTATTTCCAGTCTGAATAGGTTCAACTTCCAGCCATTGGACCATGTTATACCTGTCGCTGCTAGATTGAAGAGCTCATTATCAAATATTTGCTCCCCATGTAGGTACTTGTAAACTTGCAATCGAGTCACCTCAACCTTCTCTTCGTTGAACTAAACAGATTGATGTGCTTGAGTCTGTCACTATAAGTCATGTTTTCTAAATTTGTATAGTTCTTGTGGCTCTTCTCTAAACTCTCTCTAATTTTTCAACATCTTTCTTGAATTGTAGACACCAGAACTGGACAGTGGTCACACCAGTCCCAAATAACCTCTTCACTCGTATTCAAGGTCACCCTTTGTTTGCATTCAAGGACTGCATTAGCCACATTACTCATTACTCTGCAGCATTACTCTGGGATTTCATGTTCAGTTGATTATCTACCATGCCTTTTTCAGAGTTATGGCTTCCCAGGATAGAGTCCACCATTGTGTAAGTATGACCTATGTTCTTTTTTCCTAGACGTATATATTTACATTTCACCATATTCAAACACATATTGTTTGCTTGCACCCATTTTACCAATTGGCACAGCCAAGATTGGGGAAATTGAGGCAGCAGCTGACTCCAACATTATATGAGGTGAGACCCTATTACATTTGATTGTTTTAAGAAACTAGGTCTAACTTGTTCCCTGGCACAACACCATTGACTGAATCTGAGTTACAGATAATTTGTTTCTCTGTGTGTACAGGAGAAAAAGAATAATGGAGTATAGTCCACCAAAACCATTTTGAACACCAAAAAAATTTGATTTAAGTTTTTGGTGAGGAGGCCTTCTGATAGAACTGCTCATCCTTCCCTGATTTTAAGTGCAACACGTCTGGTTCTTTAGTGCCCAATGACTGCTCTATAGCTTCCTTGTTTGTTACATATTTTGAGGGAAATCACCTTTCTAGTTCTGATGCTTGCACATAACCCATAGCCGTGATGTTTCACTGTGACTTTAGTGGACAATAGGGATGTGGCACTGAAGCAGGATGTGGAGGACCAGTAGTAAAGGTGATTTTACAGTTGGACATCTTTCTTCTCTTTGCCTAAAGAATGGGGAAGGGAAACCTCAGAATGTGGCAATATTAGGTGTTTGAGGCCATAATTAAAGGCACATAAATTCAACTGAGTGTTCATAAGCTTCTTCACATGATGTTGTATTACCATAGATTTCTTGAAATATTTTAGCTAAGTAAAGAACTTAAACTTGTTTGATACTGAGTCTCTTTGATGTAACATTCTCTCTTCATGATATTTATTGAAAGATGTGATAACACCTGCCATGTTTCAGACTGTAGAGTACTGCATGTGAGTGACTGGACAGAAACTAGACATGAGTTACTCATAAGTATGTTTTATAACTTGATAATTCACTGTGAGATATTAGGAATTCACTCTTCTTTTTTTTAAAAAAACTATATTGCAATAGCATTCTTCAAAAATATATTATTACCCCTATATAACTTAGTACAGCAATGGTTTTAAAATATTTTTTATATATATATATATATATATATATATATATATATATATATATATATATATAATGTGTGTGTGTGTGTGCCTCTTTCCATTGAATTCAATGATGAAACTTTCATTCTTTTCAGTGGGAGAAAGGTCAGAAGCTACCATACAAAATATTGTATTATAATACATAAGGAAATTGCCACTTTTCTTACAATAATTGAAATTTATTTTTTAAAGATCTTTTGTGCCTTAGTTATGTAGCTCAGAGGAGATAGCTTGGTCTAGTGGCTAGTGAAATGGACTGGGAGTGAGGAGACCTACATTCGGTTCCAAGCTCTGTGACCTTGGCCAAGTCTCATCATTTCACTGATTCTCCTCCCAGACTTTTCTCTTAACACAGTAAAGTTGCTGGGGCAGAGACTGTCTATCACTATGTGTGCACAATGTGTGCTACTATAATACCAATAATGAACAATAATAGTTCTGCTGAGGAGCATACTGCAGTGTAAATAATTGGTAAGTTACTGCTTCTTATTTCTTTCTGATACTCTAGTCTCCATGCTGCCCTGTAGGTTTAGCAATCTCTCTATTTTGACTGTGGTTTATAATTTATGATGTTTTACTGAATTATAAATTTGGAAAACACATTGGGTAACACATGCAGGTCTGTGGTACCAGTGTTGGACATTTTAAATAGGTAGGGCGAGGTGGACATTTTTCACCTAGTACTATATTTATTTACATCTCAACCCATCCTAACAGCTTCCATCAATTCATGTTCTCTGTCACTGTTTCTGTTATCTCTGTGTACCACCACTGTCCAGCCATAGTTTAAATGATTCTTCCTAACAGTCTACTCTGGCTAAACAGATAAACAAACAAACTTGTGAACATAAGTTTTATAATTGCTTAAGTCAGTTTGGAAATTCATTGTTGAATTTCAGACAAGCATCTCTGTCAGGAAATTCAAGGCCCTTAAGTGTTGCTATGGTGCTAAGTAATTACCTGGAAATGAGTGCCTGGGGTTGGAAAGAGCTTTTCTCATCAGCATTCAGCACTACCACTGCAGTGTGAACAAAATACAGCCTAGACAAGGAGAGGAAATAAAGACGAGCAATGAAAGGAAAACCAGGTTTCCTATAATGACTGGAAATGTAGATTAATCCTGTGGTGGGAAAGGGAGAAGGTTAAGGGAATTCATATTGTGGATTAAGGACTAGATTATGTCCTTTTAGGGAAAGGATTATTGCTCAGGGAGCTACACTGCTACTCTTTTGCTTCAGGGGATAGTAATTTGCTGCTGTCCTGTAAAACATCAAATGGCATATCCACTCCCCCATGCTGGCTCAGAGCTGTGGCCTTGTGCAACACAGGGGGTGGAATCAAATATTTTTCAATTCTCCTCTCCCATAATCCCTGCCCCTTTTCTCTGGGTCAAGGAGTAAATGAGCATAAAGAATCTGCATCCTTACACGCTCATACACCCAAATCCATACCATTTTGTAACACTATCCATCCTAAAAGCCTCCTTTAAAGAAAGATGAGACTTTTGACTTGCCTGAAACTAAAAAAACTTGAACTATTTCAGACCAAAGTTAGGGAATGAGTGGAAAAAAGCCTAGGGGCCCTTGTGGGGAACATCCTACCTGTAGTTCTTTGACTTTTATATTAGGAAACTTCAGCTTGCATGTTTTAGCGACGTCCACTGTGGTGGTCTGGCTGCGGGAGATAGGTGATACTTCATGTGGGCAGGTCCATAGACAACTGCTCTCTGCCATGGAGAGTGGGACCAGTACAGACAGAATGCAGACTCAGAATTAAATCTCTTCACTGCATTAAATCTTCCCTGCTTTGCTTGCTGTTTTCCAGTAACCTCAATCGAGTTGCTCCTGATTAAACCTTTTGTATGTTAGAGCAGAATTGAGTCCACTGTGGGTACATGACTGTTGTCTGCTTAGAATGTTAATATTTGTGTCTATTACTAAGCTATCATATAATAAAAAATCAAGTTACAAATTTAGTGAGAGCTCACTAGTAGCCAGTAGAAATATTTTAAAACTGGAACAATAATGTCAAAACACTCATAGACCAGGGACCTGTTTCAGCTGCAGTCTCTCAAGAGTGCAGTGGAAGAACAGAAAACTATTAATTAAAAACACTGAGTGACATCACTGTGCAATATTCATTTTTATAAAACAGGGCGGAGTCTGGCAGGTATGAAAAATAGAAAAAAGCAACCCAGTGACTGGCACAAAATTGAAACTTTCTTAACACCTGATAAATCTGTTACCTTAAATCTATGACATAATCATAAATAGTAAGACTGTATTATTACAACAGGCCATATCATCCCTACTCATTCTGAATATTACCTTGCTCTGCAAGTTGTTGATTCCAATGGGATTACTCAGTGTTAGCAGTGGTAGCAGACCTTGGCCCTAAATTAATTGCAGTAGTGGAGGCCAGGCTTTACAATGTCGATAACTGATAACATTCCAGTCTCACTAACATTGAACTCCACAAAATACATCTCTACCAAATATCATATGAGCAGTTGTTTAAAGCTATAGCAGGACAGGAAGTTAAGACTAAATACCCTTGTTCTCTGCATGAGTGAAATTTGAATGTTTAGTTTTAAAAAAATCATATCCACATCCATGCAGAAAAGTGACCAACTCTAAAAAGAACTTTGTGATGTCTAAATATAAATCAAAAGGCCCAAACTCGAAGCTCCTCTTGACACATTGATTGAAACCTGCATATTACTTTCATTGACTTGTTCTCCTGCTTGGATATTGCTGTTGCTCTGCAGACTCTTCTCAGAAATTACTTTGCTTTATGATCTCTCTTTAATTTGCCTTTCCCTCTTCAAAATGCCATCATCCTTTCCTTCTGTCATAGTATACTTCCCAACTCTGGACCTTAGCATCCAGGATATGGGTACTAGCCTAAAGTCCTCTAAGCTTAATTACCAGCTTAGATTCTGTAGCGCTGCCACCAATCAGGAATTCCAGGGCCTGACACCCTCTGGTCCCCCCAAACCCTTCCCTGGAGACCCCCAAGACCCAGATTCCCTGAGTCTCAAAACAAAGGGGAATAAACCATTTCCCTTCCCCCTCCTTTCTTCCTCCCAGCTCTTTCCCGCCCTGGGTACACTAGGAGACCACCGTGATTCAATTCCTTGAATCTCCACCCCGAGAGGAATGTTCCCTTCCCCCTCCCTTCTTCCCCAGAGAGAGATACAGAGATAAACGCAGAGAGCAGGTTTTTCTTCCCTCCTCCCTTTCCTTTCTCCCACCAGTTCCCTGGTGAGTGCAGACTCCCTTCCCTGGAGTCTTACAAAAGATAACCCAAAAAAATCAATTAGGTTCTAAAAAAGAGGAAAACTTTAATAAAGAAGGAAAAAACATAAAAACTGTCTCTGTAATCAAGATGGTAAATATACAGGGTTTTTATAGCTTATAGACAATACAAAGAAGCTTTCTCCAGCAGAAGCACAATTTAAGCTACTTCCAGCAAATACACATCTGCAAATAAAGAAAAACAAGTTAAAAGACTATAACCGCCTTTGTACTTACTCACTATTCTGAATAGATAAGAGACTGTAGCAGGGAGATTGGCAGAAACCTGGTTGCACCTCTAGTCCCGTCCAGGACCCAGAGAGAACAACCACAAAAACAAAACCCACAAACAAAGGCTTCCCTCCACCTAGATTTGAAAGTATCTTGTTTCCTGATTGGTCCTCTGGTCAGGTGTTAGGGTCCCTGTTTGTTAACCCTTTACAGGTAAAAGAGACATTAACCCTTAACTATCTGTTTATGTCACCTTCTCCCAGGCTGCTGCTTCTTCATGAGTTTCTTACAGGCTGAATTTTGTTGGCTGCAATCGGTAGGCAAAAATAATTACTAGCTTTCACTAGAAAAAAGTAGTTTATCATCCCACACCTTATTCTATATTTCTGTTTATTAGTCAGGACAGGAATAACTCCTTTGGGAGCCTCAAATTAACCAAAGTGAGGGAGAGTTGCCCAGCTAAATTCTAGTCAAGAATTAAGAGTATCGCTCCAACTCTAAGGCCTGGTACTAGAAAGTTTTAGTTAATATCCAGTGGAGACTAGCCTTCAACACCTCATTCCGTGGCCCTGTGGGCCTTATAATCCATGAGTGTTTTCTTTCACATGTAAATGTAAATGTGTTTCTCTATCTAGCATATGTTTGACAGATGGTGTCTGATTCATAATCTGTGCCAGGTTAGCAGAAGCTATGCATGGAATTTGTCTGTAAATTCTGCAGCTTCCTTCCGATCTCCATTTCTGATGTGTTTCCAAGGTTTTAAACATTTTTTTTATAAAGAAGAGATATTTATTGTGGGAAAATGTGTCTAGTGCATTTACTCCCTCACACTTGTAGTGAGAACTGCAACGTTACTGGGCATGGGAGGAGCCTAGTTCATTATTTGAGGCAAGGTCTTTGGGGTTTGCAGAGAGGTCTAGCCCCATATAAAGCTCACAAAATAGTCTAATCTTGAGGCCCAGTTTCTAAGGTCCATATCTGAGGAAAAAGGTTGAAAACTCCTGACCAGACATAGATGAGGGGGAAGAGAGGAAAATGCTCCTACTTACTGCAGATACCTGATTATTAAACTAGTGGAGATCTAACAAAACACTCACATTATTAATATAGGATCTATTCCAATGCCCACTGAAATCTAATGGTGCCATGCATTGACTAATGGACGTTGGACCAGGTTTTTACCTAACAAAGGACTGACTCCTGCAATCATAGGACAGGTAGTACCATTGCCATAGCTTCCAATTGCTTTTTCCACGCTGCCAAATTCTCCCTAGAGCTAGAGCTGTGGGTTATACAGCAATGTCAGTTTTCCAATGGGCCTCTAAAACGGCATTCACCAAAAGGGCAGGTTCATCTATTTGCACATGAAGATATGAAACTCTGCCTCTGTTAAATGGCGAAAGTAATCTGGAAATCTTGAATGTTAAGCACTCCAATAAGGATACTCACAAGTCTTATGGGTGCAATTATATAGGTGCACTTGAGAGGTTTTTCTATATCACCAAAATACCTATGTGTAAACTGACCTTGCAATGGTAATGACAAGAGATTTCATAGTAATTATAGTATAACAAATCTGGCATATTGTAAATATGTTTACATGTCTGATACCAAAGTGCCTTTCTATATTCTAAAGCCAGGGTCAGCAACCTTTCAGAAGTGGTGTGCTAAGTCTTCATTTATTCACTCTAATTTAAGGTTTCGCATGCCACTAATACATTTTGATGTTTTTAGAAGGTCTCTTTCTGTAAGTCTATAATATATAACTAAACTATTGTTGTATGTAAAGTAAATAAGGTTGTTAAAATGTTTAAGAAGCTTCATTTAAAATTAAATTAAAATGCAGAGCCCTCAAACTGGTGGCCAGGAGCCGGGCAGTGTGAGTGCTACTGAAAAACAGCTCGCGTGCCGCCTTCACTGGTGCCATAGGTTGCCTACCTCTATTCTAAAGAATACTACTTCTAAAGCTTAACCCAAAACCCATTAAAATGAATGGGAATATGCGCACTGTCTTCAATGAACTCTAGATCAGACCTTTAGTCACTTATGATATGTCTATACTGCAGTTAGACACCCGTAACTGGCCCAGGTCAGCTGACTCACTGTGAGTGTCTAATTGCAGTGTACACATACCCTTCCAATTCAGTAGTCCCATCGGAAATCAATGGGATAACTCATATGTTTAAAATTAAGCATGTGTTTAATATGTTGTGGGTCCTTATTTCTCAGACAATCTTGTTGTGCGATTCAGTACTCCAGCAGTACAACATTATAAAGGAACTGTTCCCTCTAAAGGTAGCTTAATAAATTAACAGTGTATTAATCAGTCCTGACACTTACTGAAGATTTCAGGAAACTTTTTAACATGACTTACGCATATTAATATGCCTTCTCTTTTTAACAAGCTTGACATTTGTAAATGAACCTTTATGAACCAGACAAGAATATCTATGACTTCTCTAATCCTTTTCCAAGCTAAACTTATTCGTGTGTGTGTGTGTGTGTGTGTGTGTGTGTGTGCTGGCTTCTCCTGAGGTGTGCAAAGACCCGCTAAAGAGAGAGGAACTTTTAAAATTATACTTGTAATCATGACTGACACTATTTAAGCACTCATCTGTGAGGAACATCACATGATTATATATACAGTGATTATGGGCTGTTGAAATAAATGAGCAATTTGCTCTTGATCATCTCAAGGGAATAAATATTTCAGTGGAGTGCTCCGAAATCATCATTAGCGGTGCAAAGAGCAACTATGGGAGCTGACTACTGCCATGTCACCATCTCCCCAGCAGTGGCAGGGCACAATTTGGATCAGTCTTCAGTCGTCACTGGATCAGTCATACTAATGCTGACCCTGACATTTCTGAGTGTGTCATGCTTTCTCACTATCACTTTGCTGTCTGTTAAATGCAGAGGACTTGCCTGCCACAAGGGTAGCTTGCTGAAATATTTGTAGAATTTAATTTTAAAGTAAACCTGGAATTTTCAGGTAAGTGGGGATAAAGAATGACCAACACACAATGAGCTGCATTTACATTACCTATGTAATTCTTAGTGATAGCAGTCTACATGGGTATAATTTCATCAACGGGGCTAATCAGAGCTCCAGTGCAATGCATTGTAACTATTTGCAGCATGACAAAAGGGGCACCTGGGAGTCTTAATTAGTATAAAGGAGAATTATTACTTCATTGCTCCCCTTCAACTAGTGCTCTGTGTTTGATGCTTGCAGTCACTGGGCCTGAACTTCATAAGTCCTTGGCACCGCTCAGGATATACCCTTTCCACAGGTTAAAGAGTAGGATCCACATTTTCCCACAGTAAAACTCCGGTCTGGATATACTGATTCTTTTTCACTTTCATCTGAAAGAATTCCACAGCAAAGGACACCAGCCAAGGAAAGAGTTACAAAGGGATCTCACAAAGCTGGGTGACTGGCAACAAAATGGCAGATGTAATTCAATGTTGATAAATGCAAAGTAATTCACAGTGGAAAACTTAATCCCAACTATACATATACAACGATGGGGTCTAAATTAGCTGTTATCACTCAAGAAAGAGATCTTGAGAGTCATTGTGGATAGTTCTCTGAAAACATCCACACAATGTGCAGCGGCAGTCAAAAAGCTAACAGAATGTTGGGAATCATTAGTAAAGAGATAGATAAGAAGACAGAAAATATCATATTGTCACTATATAAATCCATGGTGTGCCCACATCTTGGATACTATGTGCAGATCTGGTTGCCCCATCTCAAAAGTGATATATTGGAATTGGAAAAGGTACAGAAAATGGCAACTCCTTCTCATAGTACAAGAAGTAGTGTTCACCAAATTAAATTAATAGGCAGCAGGTTTAAAAGGAAGTATTTCCTTCACACAACGCATAGTCAACTTGTGGAACTCCTTGACAGAGGATATTGCGAAGGACAAAACTATAACAGGGTTCAAAAAAGAACTAAATAAGTTCATGGAGGATAAGTCCATCAATGCCCATTAGCCAGGATAGGCAGTCCCATGCTTTGAAGTGTCCCTAGCCTCTGTTTGCCAGAACCTGGAAACAGGCAACAGGGGATGGATCACATGATGATTACCTGTTCTGTTCATTCCCTCTGGGGCACCTGGCATTGGCCACTGTTGGAAGACAGTATACTGGGCTAGATAGACCATTGGTCTGACCCAATATGGCTGTTCTTATCCAAGTGCACCATTTAGGTGCCTCTGATGCAGTTTTAAATATGAGTTTACAGTTTAAATAATCCAAAACAATAGCATTTTCTTCACTTCTCTGCCTATTCTCATCAAATCCCCAAACAGCAGACCAGTATACTTCCATTTCCCATACTACCACACATTCACACCCTCAATTTCTTCAACATTTCACCAGTGCCTACTCCAGCTGATGGCCTATGAAGGGTGCCAGGAAATCAACAGACTTAGCATATTCTGGATCTGAATCAGCACATGACTTCTGACACCAGTGCTCTTGCCATCACATTTAATAAGTTGGAAATTATATATGACCAGTAACTTATTATTAAGTTTTTTGAGTCATCTCCTATTTTGACTATTTTGACTTATTTTAATTCATATTTATTATATCGATTTTTAAGTGGAATTTAATGAAGAACAACATTTGTTCAGTTAATTTTGATATGCCTGCATTAGAACATTGTTTATTCTTCCATTTGAATAAATTAAAGATTGTCTTTTTTTCAAATGGACTATGCAGCAACATTTGAAATACTAGATATTTATTGACAAAGAGTTCTGTGGCACCTTATAGACTAACAGTCGTATTGGAGCATAAGCTTTCGTGGGTGAATACTCACTTCGTCAGATGCATATAGAGCCATGCACCTGACTAAGTGAGTATTCACCCATGAAAGCTCATGCTCCAATATGTCTGTTAGTCTATAAGGTGCCACAGGACTCTTAGTCGCTTTTTACAGATCCAGACTAACACGGCGACCCCTCTGATAGATAATGATCATCTCTCTTGCTTAATTCCTCACACTCAGTACAAGCAAGTGTGTGGAGAGCTTCTTTTCTTCTTTATGTAGTTTTATTTTACTACTTTGTTTCTCTTCGGTGTTGGTCAGATGCTGGAAAAACAATTTGCAAATAATTTTTGTTTCATTTTTTAAAACTTCCGTGCTTCTCTTAACTGAAATTGTTCTCTAACGCATTATAGACATTTTTTGTTTACCAAAAACTGCAGTTTTCACGAAGGAAACATTTTCACAAATATTTTGATAGAAATTTATAATTTTTTAAAAATCAAAAATGTTAACAAATCACAAAACTTTCCTTTTGAAAAAAGGCCATTTTATGAAGAAAAGACTTTTTGCTAGAAACATTTTGACCACATCTAAATCTTTTCTACTCCAAATCAGTACTGAATTTACAAACAAAGCAAAATTTTTGAAGAAAACATTACTTAATATAAGTATAAAACAAAAAGACAATATAAATCCTCACAGCAATAGTATTCTACCCTTCCAGCTCTTTCCCCTCAAAAGTATGGAAAGTTAAGATTTCTTCTAGAGAAATGCAATAATATATTGGAGAATTAATATTAACTACTAGCTGAATTGGTGGTTTTCTGAATTGGCTTTCCTCCCATTTTTCCAGAGATTGAGGGGCTTTGCCTACTAGTTTTTGTTATTAGTAAAGTGCAAAGTCTATGAGTCTTGGATCCTCTCTGATATAGAAATGGCCATGGTCATTCATGTCTTTGCTATGATCCACTCTGCTGTCCTTGAGTCTACACATGAAGGCCGCTAAGAAACTTCAGCAAGAAAAGGACCTATTGGCGTCTCATGTACTATCCTGTCAATAGAAGATTAATCCCTGCAACATATGTAAAAAAAAAAAAATTAAAAAAAAAATCCTCATCCTTGTAAAGCAGACACTTATCCCCGTGAATTGCTTATAATTAGTATGCACCTAATATCCAAATTTTTCAGCTACCAGCTCATGATTCCAACCATTCACTTCTTATTTATGCACCTCTTGGTTTGTTTACTCATTTCACACTATTTCTGTGAAATATAATGTCACAAATGGTAACAGCCAATAAGTACTAAATCTTTGTACTGCCCAATACACAAGGAATAAGATGATGATTATTTTAGCACATAAAACTGCTGTTAAAACTATCCATTGTAGCAAGCATTGAGGTGTCTAGGGTGGAATCAAATTTTAATTTAAAATATTACAGAAACAGCATAAAATCAATAGGGGACAAAGGGCTATTTTTCCTTTTGTTTGTTTGTTATTGGATTGGAACATTCTGTCCTTGGAAAGTTCCCCCAGTTTCCCAATCAAAGACTAACTTGTGGTTATAAAATAACTCTTTCCAATTAGGGATGAAATTCTGGTTATCATAAAGTTAATGGGAGCTTTTCCATAGACTTCAGCAGAGCCAGGATCTCACTTTGAGAAGGAGGAAGCTCTTGTTTTCATCACTCGATGACTACAATTTTATAAATATACACGATATATATATTAAAAAAATAGAATTCAATTTTACAGGAGACGTTCTTAAATCTTGCCCTTTTCATTCCAAATACCCCCTAGTCAGCCTAATTTTTAAAATAGAAACCCCATTAAATTATTCATACCGTAGTAGAGTAAGGCTTGTAGCTTTACCAGCTTATGCTATTTATCCTCACAGCTCTCACAAGCTAGACAGAGCCTATCAATATCAGAATACAAGATTAACAAAAAGAAACAAGTCAGATGCTCCAGGAAGTGGTGGAAGTTCAATATTGGGCCCTCTAATTTAATGATGCTAAATTTGCTGCCCTTCAAATGAGATGTGCACTACCTGTGATGTTCAAGGAGCCCATGGCACTCTTTGGGAGAGTAAAGATTATGTTAAACCTACTTTTTTGGTTTAAACTCTTTCTTGGGTGATTATTTTCTGCCTTTTTGAAATTCTCCATCCAGGTCCAATTGGAGACAATTTTTCTCTGCTGTGTTTAAAGCACTGCACATTTCAGCTCAAGCTTGCTTTATTGTGGTGAATGAAATGATACTTTAAGCTTACATATGTTAATTAAAGCATGTGGCAACCTTGGAGATAAAAAGCACTAGCTAAGTGCAAAATTTAAAAAGCTGAAACATTTTGGTAATTAAATGAAGACTTAGTCTGAAAAAAACATGCCCCTAGATAGAAACTGCCAGGGATGGAGCCAAAGATCATTGGCCAGGGATTTCAAGGAATTAGACTTGTGAAGATTCATTTCTATTCTAACTTTACTATAACATTAAAATCCCATTTTAATTTAAAGTATAGCAGTCCTAAAAGATTAATTTTTATGAATAAATCTCTTTTGTGTGGGGCATCATTAATCTCCATTTTAAAATTATGAATTAATACATATTTAATCTTGTATCTGCATAATTTAGCTACTAACTATACTTGGATGTGGTTCTGAAAAATAAAATACAAAACACAGTGGAAGAAATGTACAACTGGGGACTTCTAGTTCTACAACTCCCTAACGATTTTTGAGGTCCTATCTCTTGATTATTCAAACAGTTTTGAAAAAGCAAGAGAGAAGATAGTACCAAGACACAAGTGGTGTTAGCCCAACATATACTAGATGCAGGCTTAATGGAACTCCAAAGCAGAGCTAGTAGAGACAAATTTGGCTATTGTTCAGCAGATAACTCCACTGAATTCAATGAATTTGCATCATGAATGAATTTGACTCTTGACTTGTAAATATACTTCAAAATGCACCCAAGTGAAAATTAAACTGGAGGTGGAAGATAATACACTGGGGTCTCACAACTGTTGCAGAAAGGGCAGAGTAACAATATCAAGCAGCCAGTCACCAGCACAAATGCTTCCTATGACTATTTTCTGTTCCTAGGAGAATATTTATTTATAGCAGTGGCCACTGCTGACTTGCTGACAAAGAAGGAACGTCCCCACCGTGTTGATGACAAACATACTGATAAAGTGCTAATTTTCATCATGCTGGAGCAGCCATTATTTGTCGGCAGCTACAAATGCTGAGAAATTTTGACATTGAGAGTGTCAGGCAAGACATGAATTTTTCCAAAATGGTAAAAACACATTAACAAATTGTACATGCTAATGCGTTGAAATAAAAAGCTAGATGGTGTAATTTTAATTATAAGTACATTACAAATGAGTGTAAATTATGGCACTCTAAATAGTGTATGTGTTTGATCATTGTATTAGTCAAAGTCTGACCCTGAAATCCTTGTTTAAGTAAAAAAAATCAATCACCCTTTTGCCTGAGTAAGGACTCCAGACATGCTTCCCAAATGACAAAGCATAGAGAGATTGTGCATTGCTGTGCTTTGCTGTTAGAGTATGGGTGGTGTCATGGGGTGCATGTATTCCTCACTAGCCCAGCGACCAATGGGTTAACACAGGCACTGTGAGCCACTGCTGATTGACAGTCTAACAAGAGCTGGGAGGATAACAGGGCTGGGAAGCAGAAGTAGGGGTAGGTAACAGAGGAAGGAGCAGGCATGAGAAAGGAGCTCCTGTCTGCAGATTGCTAGAGAGCCATCCAGAGACAACACCTTGGATGGGGGAAAATGGGCCAAGACACTGAAGAGCCTACAGAGTCCTGAGGGAAGGAAGGAAGGAGCTCAGGGCTCTGTCAGAGTCAGTAAACCCTGACTGTCCTTGTCTAGCATGAGGGCCCTGAGCTGGAAACCAGTGGAGTGTGCAGGCCTGGGTTCATTTACTAACCTCCCCGATGGACCTGAGAACAGAAAGGGTTTCCAGACTCGTGGACACCAGGAATGGACTGACAGCCCCACTGAGCTGAGTGAGCCAGAGCCACTCATCCCTCTCTGTTTAGATGGGAAAGGGTTCGGGAGCATCATTGTGCACTGATGCACACTGTCTCATAGTGGTCTTTGTCTATGTCCCTTTGTAGTCTTGTTACAGTGTCCCCATGATATATTCAATACTGCACTTAGCATTAAGCCTGTTTGGCTTGGACAAATATATATACACACCTCTACCTCGATATAACGCGGCTCAATATAACACAAATTCAGATATAAAGCGGTGAAGCAGCGCTCCAGGGGGGGCAGGGGTGCGTGCTCTGGTGGATCAAATCAAGTTCGATATAATGCAGTTTCACCTATAACACAGTAAGATTTTTTGGCTCCCAAGGACAGCGTTATATAGAAGTAGAGGTGGCAGATGACAGAACAAGGAGCAATGGTCTCAAGTTGCAGTGGGGGAGGTCTAGGTTGTACATAAGGAAAAACTATTTCACTAGGAGGGTGGTGAAGCACTGGAATGGGTTACCTAGGGAGGTGGTGGAATCTCCATCCTTAGAGGTTTTTAAGGCCTGGCTTGACAAAGCCCTGGCTGGGATGTTTTATTTGGTGTTGGTCCTGCTTTGAGGGGGGGGGATTGGACTAGATGACCTCCTGAGGTCTCTTTCAAACCTAATATTCTATGATTCTATGGTGCCAGATAATCTTTGGTTGGTTTATTTGTTGTGTGTTTTTTTTTCCTGTGGCTGGAATGGGAAGTGAAGAAAATGATTTTTGTTTGGGCATGGGGGTGGAGTCTAAACAGCATCAACCTCCTCACCTTCAACTCTATGCAAAAATCAGTACTTTTGAGGTTCTGTAGTATTAGGAGAGCAAAGTGCATGGCTGAGACTTACTTCCTTCTTCAGACTCCATTTGAGAGGATATTCTGTGTCAGCCACCAGCAGAGAGCCCACTGCAAGTGGCTAGATGGAGTCATGCTGCCATGGGGAACTGAGCACTGAGGGAGTAGTTCAGTGGTTCTGGTTATCTATGTGAATGTGCTGGACTTCAGTGAATATTTCCAAGATCTGTAAGACTTTTCTGTGGATCCTGTCACTGACATCAATGGAATCTATGTCTGATGAATAGGGGAGTGGTGTGTGTCCATTAAGCATGTCCTCCTAGAATCATCCTTTCAAAGAGATCCTGATACTGAAACATGTGAAATATCCTGGCTCTTCACAGGGTTTCCTAAGGAATAGCCCCTTAGGACTTTAGGTTGGAAAGTACCTGTACTTGGCCCTCTAATCTTTACACTTTCACTTACTAAAATGTTAGTCATAGAGTCATACCCAGAGCACTAAGAAAGAAAGAAAGAAGGAAAGAAAGATAGAGGCAAGCAAGCCAATTTAGGTATCCTAGTGCATACCATACCCATGCAATACTGTTCCCTGCAGCTTATCCAACAGTTTTATGTGCAATTTAGTTTTAACCCTCCTCTCTTTTGCTTTCCATTCTCTCCAATTATTTTTCTTAGTTTCAAACTCCTAATTTTGTTCTTTTCCTTTCCATTCATTTTTCCTACTTTTTTTAATGTATTTGAGACTTTAAATGTCTCCTGTCTTGCTGCCACCACTCTGCCAGCCCCTGCTGTTCAAATCAGCACTTTAAGTAGCTGACACTTCATGTGAGTGGAATAAGGTTCTCCCTGGTGAGAGTCAGAGAAACAACTATATTAAACTATACCTCTTGTCTTGAAGCCCGACCTGTTGGAGGGCAAAAGGAAACCAAACAGTAGGATACAATAATTCAGTCTTGATGGAAGGGTATAAAACAGTGGTGAGCAACCTGCAGCCCGCGGGCTGCACACAAACCATCAGGGAAATCCGCTGGAAGTTTGTTTACATTGACTATCCACAGGCATGGCCACCTGCAGCTCACAGTGGCCATAGTTTGCCATTTCCAGCCAATGAAAGCTGCGGGAAGCATTAAATCATTAAAGAAATCCTGAATGTAAAAACAGTGAAATCTATGTTCATTCCCTTAAGCCTCTCTACAGCATTCCGCATAATCTGTCACAATGGCAGGCAGAGAGAAATATATAAAAGCTTGCTGCTGCCACCATAAATCTTTCCATCAGTTATGCCTGTCTGCACTTGAGACACTTGTAGAGCAACTCTTTGCTGTCATGGAATTCTCATAGCTTCAGTTCTGAGTGTATGTCTTTTAAACAAAGTAGGTGAGATAAAGCATTGTGGACTGCAACTTAGTCTTTCTGCAGATGACCTGGCATCAGTCCCATATATCTTTGTTACTTCCTAACCTGAATATTGCTGTGCAATATACATTGCTTGGAAAACATCAGGACTGGAAAAATTACAGTTCAGAATGCAACATCATCCCTTCACAGTAGTAAAATGAAAGCATGTCATCCCTATACTCACTGGCTTCAATAGCATCCTACTGAACACTGAGATAGTGTAAATTCTTGATCCTTATTTTCAAGGCCCTCCCTGGCCACAGCCAAAGAGACCTAAAATGCCCCGCTGACTCTTCAGAACCTTGATGGCCTTCAGCAACTCAGATTGTCCCATTGTTCTAACAGAGCTATCTCAAAGATGAAGCTCCTGTGCGCTGCAGACAGGACTGTCTCAGCAACTGGTCTGAGATTATGGAAAGTTAGTTCCGCGGGAACTAACAGAGAACATTAAGCTCAGTACTTTTAGGTCCATGTATAAAACACATTCTTTCCCCCTCCAGCTAAATACCTTGCTAACATTTATGAAGACAAAAATAACTCATAACTACTGGTAATTCTCCTTTAGATGGAAGGGGAATGGACTGGAGAAGGAACTATTGATTTAAATCTCCTTCTACAAATGTATTAAAACCTAGACAAAATGGGAAAAAGTAAAAGTCTAGTAGTTTATTTTTATTTTATCCCTCTGGATCTCAAATCTCATGGCATATTTACAGTGGTGTTGTTTTTAAAAAAAAAAAACCTGTAAAAATTTATAATAAAGCAAATTCAGAGATTTTGGTATTTCGACTGAAACCACTGAGAATTTATGTGACTATACCTTGATATAGCTATAAATACATAGACTCCATATTTCAGTGATCTACATTTATTGTCTCTTAAGTTAAAAATATTGACCTCTGCTTTGCCCTGGTCAATATATAACCCTTTGGGTTAATACTGATGATCTACTTACAATATGTACATTCCATGAGCAGTCTTAAGGACAATGGAGAGCTGGTTATAAGTATACTGAGATATAGGCCACTGTACTTCGTAATGATAAATAGGTCCCCTGTCAGAGTAGCTACACAATGTCTTAAAACCAGCAGAAATGTGAACATAGATTAGAATTAAATATAAGGTAAATGGGTGTTTTCAAAGATTACTACAAACTGTTCTAAAATACAAAACTTAAATATCTTTAACAGCTTTTTCCAGTCTTCACAGAAGCCTCTGCAAATCATTTTCCTGGTCAGTGAACCCAGCAAAAAGGCCTCTCAGAATCTGTGAGCTGGAATTCCCTGCCAATGAGCTTCTTGCATCTGCTGGACCATGAGGTGTGTGCTTGTCAGAAGTAAATCATACAACATTGAGGACCTATTTTTCAAAGCACATAAGCTCCTTTTCTCTGTGAAAAAGGACTATAAATGGTACTCAGGCTTCTGTCCTGAAATTTTAAAATAAATGAAAAGGATAATAAAATTGTTCTCTGCTGCAAAGTGTTCACGTCTAGTTTTTTGTTTTAAAACTAAAAAAGTGCTTGCTTAAAAGCAGGCTACTTCCAAAAAACAGGCAGCATGTGATCTGAATGCAGCAGCAGTTTTCATAACAGGAGGAACTAATGCTAGAATCTTCACACTCCCATGATATTGTTGTTTACTTACATTACAGAAGCCGTAATCTGGAGTAGCGCCCCATCTTGCTAGGCACTGTACAAATATCAAATAAGACTGTCCCTGCCTCAAAAGCATTCTAAAAAGGAATGTGACTTGGCAGGCTGGCTACAGGATATGCTTACAACTGATGCCAAACAAAGAGTAGTGAAAAGTCTTTAAGTGGTGAGCAAATAGTAGGGATCAGGAATAAATAGTTTTAGTACTTGGAAAATTAAGCCCAAAGTAATTAATGATCCTAAATGCAGGATCATTGCTTCGTGATGTACAAAGATGTACAAGATGTACAAAGATGACTCCTAAGAATGTGGGCCTTGGTTGTTGTTGTTATTATTTTTTATATTGTAGTAGGCTCTGTAGCCATGTATCATGGAAAAAGATGGTCCTTGCTCCAAAGATCTTGCACTCAAAGTATATGCCAAACAATGGGCTGTGGGGAAGAGAAGCACAAGGGAAGGTAACAATGGAAGAAATTATAATTAGTATAAAAAGCAGTGGTCACAGCACATCAGCTGCTCAGTCATTTTATTCCTAGATTGGGAAGGGATGGGGGATATTCTACAGTTTCTTTTTAAATCCTATGTGGCTCCTAGGAGAGAAGCTGGAGGGAGAAAGCAAGTGGTGATAATAAAGGGGATGGAACAGGGCACAAAAGCCCTTCAGGGAACATGGTGAGCAGTAAAGAGCGGCAAGCAGAAGAATATCAATGTAGTTCCTCAGAAGTTGTGAAAGAAGTGTCTGTGCAATGGCAATTGCCTATAGCCAAAGAATCCCCTTTAAAGATGTAAATTACAATTAGGATACAAGATGGACTGTTGTGATATCCAGGTATTCCATATGGGAAGCTGCATCATGTTTCTCTCCCAGAAGGAAAAGCAGGAGGGCTAAGTTTGACAAGGAAATGCACAGGGACTCAAGCAGCAAAGCTGAATGAAACACAAAGGAAGGAGCTCTGCCAGAGATCCCCAATTGACTTAGTATTTCTTGCATTACCATACTGCTTGAGAGTCCTAGTCATGGCTGGGACATTTACAGAAGGTGAAGAAGAAAAACAGAATAATGTGGAAAATAGAGATTAGTAGGAAAAGCAAGGGTTTAAACCCCAGGGTTCAGAAAAGAGCGTCCAAAATATGGGGGTTAGCATGAAAACCTCCAAGCTTAGTTACCAGCTTGGACCTGGTACTTGCTGCCACCACCCAAAAAATTAGAGTGTTTTGGGGCACTCTGGTCCCCCTGAAAAACCTTCCCTGGGGACCCCAAGACCCAAATCCCTTGAGTCTCACAACAAAGGGAAATAATCCTTTTTCCCTTCCCCCCTCCAGGTGCTCCTGGAGGGATACACAGACACAAGCTCTGTGAATCCAAACAGAGTGACTCCCCCTCTCCGTTCCCAGTCCTGGAAACAAAAGCACTTTCCTCTTCACCCAGAGGGAATGCAAAATCAGGCTAGCAAATCCAACACACACAGATCTCCCCCTGATTTCTTCCTCCCACCAATTCCCTGGTGAGTACAGACTCAATTTCCCTGAAATTTCCCAGAAAAGAAAACTCCAACAGGTCTCAAAAAGAAAGCTTTATATAAAAAGAAAGAAAAAATACATACAAATGGTCTCTCTGTATTAAGGTGACAAAATACTGGGTCAATTGCTTAAAAGAATATTGAATAAACAGGCTTATTCAAAAAGAATACAAATCAAAGCACTCCAGCACTTATATTCATGCAAATACCAAAGAAAAGAAACCATATAACTTACTATCTGATCTCTTTGTCCTTACACTTAGAAACAGAAGATTAGAAAGTAAAACTACTTCTCCAAAGCTCAGAGAAAACAGGCAGACAGAAAACAAAGACTCAGACACAAACTTCCCTCCACCCAGAGTTGAAAAAATCCAGTTTCCTGATTGGTCCTCTGGTCAGGTGCTTCAGGTGAAAGAGACATTAACCCTTAGCTATCTGTTTATGACACGCCCCCCAAATTGCAGACAGTGGGGAAGCTCACTGGCGGCGATTTCCTTCTAGAATTTGAAAATAAACAGATTACTACAACACATGCACCTTTACATATACTACTAAGTATATAACTAACAGACTTCTACATTTTAAGAACACTTTTTAACTACTGAATTCTGGGAAACTCTCAAGGGAGAGAGCATCAGCAACTTTGTTAGAAGCTCCTGTGATGTGTTGAATTTCAAAATCAAAATCTTGGAGAGCTAAACTCCAACGAAGAAGTTTCTTGTTGTTCCCCTTGGCAGTATGAAGCCACTTTAGTGCAGCATGGTCAGTTTGTAGTTGGAACCGCTGTCCCCAAACATATGGGCGTAGCTTTTCTAGGGCGTACACAATGGCATAGCATTCCTTTTCACTGACTGACCAGTGACTTTCCCTCTCAGACAGTTTCTTGCTGAGAAACACGACAGAATGGAAGTTGTGATCTGTTGCTTCCTGCATGAGCACTGCTCCTATACCACGCTCAGATGCATCTGTGGTTACTAGGAATGGCTTGTCAAAGTCCGGGGCCCTGAGCACAGGGTCAGACATGAGCATCGCCTTAAGCTGGGTAAAGGCCTTTTGACACTCATCAGTCCACTTAACTGCATTTGGCTGGGTCTTTTTGGTCAGGTCGGTCAGTGGGGCAGCGATTTGGCTGTAGTGTGGTACAAATCGCCTGTAGTATCCGGCCAAGCCTAAGAAGGATTGGACCTGCTTCTTGGACCGTGGGACAGGCCACTTTTGGATAGCATCCACCTTGGCCTGTAGGGGGTTTATGGTTCCTCGACCCACCTGGTGCCCCAGGTAAGTCACTCTGTTTTGGCCTATTTGACACTTTTTGGCCTTAACAGTTAGTCCGGCCTGCCTGATGCGCTCAAAGACCTTTTCCAGGTGTAGTAGGTGTTCGGGCCAGGAGTCTGAAAAAATGGCCACATCATCGAGGTAGGCAACTGCAAATTCTCCCAGTCCAGCTAGTAGACCATCTACCAGCCTCTGGAAGGTGGCGGGTGCATTTCGAAGGCCGAAAGGAAGGACATTGAATTCATACACCCCCGCATGGGTGACGAATGCTGACCTTTTCTTGGCAGGTTCATCTAGCGGTACTTGCCAGTACCCCTTGGTTAAGTCTATTGTAGAGATGAACTGGGCACGTCCCAACTTCTCCAATAGCTCATCGGTGCGTGGCATTGGATAGTTATCCGGACGAGTTACCGCATTTAGCTTACGGTAGTCCACGCAAAAGCGTATTTCCCCATCTGGTTTGGGTACCAGAACCACTGGAGATGCCCATGCACTGGTAGATGAGCGGATTATACCCATCTGTAGCATGTTCTGGATCTCCCGTTCTATAGCAGCTTGAGCATGAGGAGACACCCGGTAGGGTGGGGTTCTGATTGGGTGAGCATTACCTGTGTCAATGGAGTGGTATGCCCATTCAGTCCGTCCTGGGGTGGCTGAGAACAATGAGGTGAAGCTACTGAACAGCTCCTTGATTTGTCGCCGCTGCAGACGTTCCAGGGTGGTTGAGAGGTTCACCTCTTCCACGCCACCGTCTTTTTTCCCGTCGTAGTAGACACCGTCAGGCCACTCAGCCTCATCTCCCTGGACTGTAAACTGACAAACCTGTAAGTCTCTGGAATAGAAAGGCTTGAGAGAATTAACATGGTACACTTCAGGCTTTAGTGAGGAATTGGGAAATGCTATGAGGTAGTTTACAGTTCCCAGGCGCTCTTGGACCGTGAATGGCCTTTCCCATGATGCTTTCATCTTATGGGCCTGTTGCACCTTCAAGACCATAACCTGGTCTCCTACCTTGAAGGAACGTTCTCTGGCATGTCTCTCATACCAGGCCTTTTGCTCTTCTTGAGCATCCTTTAGGTTCTCTCTAGCAAGGGCTTATCATAACCTTAGTCCCAGATTTGGACCTTAGCGTCCAAAATATGGGGGTTAGTATGAAAACCTCCAAGCTTAGTTACCAGCTTGGACCTGGTACCTGCTGCCACCACCCAAAAAATTAGAGTGTTTTGGGGCACTCTGGTCCCCCTGAAAAACCTTCCCTGGGGACCCCAAGACCCAAATCCCTTGAGTCTCACAACAAAGGGAAATAATCCTTTTCCCCTTCCCCCCCTCCAGGTGCTCCTGGAGAGATACACAGACACAAGCTCTGTGAAACTACACAGAGACTCCCCCCTCTCTGTTCCCAATCCTGGAAACAAAAAGTACTTTCCTATTCCCCCAGAGGGAATGCAAAATTAGGCTAGCAATCCAACACACAGATCTCCCCGATTTCTTCCTCCCACCAATTCCCTGGTGAGTACAGACTCAATTTCCCTGAAGTAAAGAAAACTTTAACAGGTCTTAAAAGAAAGCTTTATATAAAAAGAAAGAAAAATACATACAAATGTGCTCTTTGTATTAAGATGATACAATACAGGTCAATTGCTTAAAAGAATATTGAATAAACAGCCTTATTCAAAAAAAATACAAATCAAAGCACTCCAGCACTTATATTCATGCAAATACCAAAGAAAAGAAACCATAGAACTTACTATCTGATCTCTTTGTCCTTACACTTAGAAACAGAAAATTAGAAAGTAGAACTACTTCTCCAAAGCTCAGAGAAAGCAGGCAGGCAGACAAAGACTCAGATACAAACTCCCTCCACCCAGAGTTGAAAAAATCCGGTTTCCTGATTGGTCCTCTGGTCAGGTGCTTCAGGTGGAAGAGACATTAACCCTTAGCTATCTGTTTATGACAGGGCTAAAGAGTGTCGGAGGGTGCTTTGTAGGTTGCTTACAAAGTCCAGAATGTTAGTTCCTGGAGAAGGCGTAAACCCCTCCCATTGCTGCTTCACCAACTGTAATGGTCCCTTAACCTCGTGACCATACACAAGTTCAAATGGTGAAAACCCTAAACTGGGATGTGGTACAGCCCTGTAGGCAAACAGCAACTGCTGCAACACTAGGTCCCAATTATTGGAGAATTCGTTGATGAATTTTCGTATCATGGCCCCCAAAGTTCCATTGAACCTTTCCACCAGGCAACCAAGTGATTCACCCCATGAGTTTCCCACAGTTTTTCCATGGTCCCTGCCAGGAAATTAGACCCTGAATCTGTAAGGATGTTGGAGGGCCAACCTACCCTGGCAAAGATGTCTGTTAGGGCCAGGCACACAGTGTTAGCCCTGGTGTTGCCTAGAGCGACTGCTTCTGGCCATCGGGTAGCAAAGTCCACTAAAGTCAGTACGTACTGCTTTCCTCTGGGCGTCTTTTTTGGGAAAGGGCCCAGAATATCCACAGCTACTCGCTGAAATGGGACCTCAATTATGGGGAGTGGCTGGAGAGGGGCCTTGACCTGGTCTTGAGGCTTTCCCACTCTTTGGCATACCTCACAAGACCAGACATACTTGGCAACATCCTTGCCCATCCCCTCCCAGTGGAAGGACTTCCCCAACCTGTCTTTGGTTCTGTTCACCCCAGCATGGCTACTGGGATGATCATGGGCTAAGCTTAAGAGCTTCTCCCGGTACTTAGTTGGAACCACCAACTGTTTTTGCGGCTGCCATTCTTCCCGGTGTCCACCAGAAAGAATTTCCTTGTATAAAAGTCCATGTTCTATAACAAACCGGGATCGATTAGAAGAGCTGAGAGGCGGTGGAGTGTTCTGTGCCGCCGCCCAAGCTTTCTGAAGGCTGTCATCTGCTTCCTGCTCAGTCTGGAACTGTTCCCTTGAGGCTGGGGTCACCAGTTCTTCCTCAGACTGTGGACTTGGGCTTGGTCCCTCTGGAAGCACTGTAGGTGATGGGGTTGTTTCCGTTGCTGGTGAACCGCTCTCCGCTGGTGCACCTGAGGTTATTTCAGGCTCTGGCTGAGCCTTTTGGGTATGGCTGTCTGTTGCTTCTGCCAGTTCTGGCTCGCTGGCGCCCTCTGGCGTTGAGTTTGAAGATGTGGTTGCACTTGCTGGTGCTGGTTGCTGTTCCAGTTCCGGGCCTGGGACTGGAGGTGCTGTGGCTGTTTCAGTGGTAGGCATGGAATCCGGGTCCACTACCTCTGTCTGGGTCTCTGGTAACACAGACGGGGCGTCTGTGGACAGCTCAGGAACAGGAATGGGTCTGGAAGCTTGCCTGGTTTGGCTACGTGTAACCATTCCCACTCGCTTGGCCCGCCTCACCTGGTTGGCCAAGTCTTCTCCCAGTAGCATGGGGATAGGATAATTGTCATAGACTGCAAAAGTCCACATTCCTGACCAGCCTTTGTACTGGACAGGCAGTTGAGCTGTAGGCAAGTCTACAGCTTGTGACATGAAGGGGTAAATTGTAACTTTGGCCTTTGGGTTGATGAATTTGGGGTCAACGAAGGATTGGTGGATAGCTGACACTTGTGCCCCCGTGTCTCTCCACACAGTAACCTTCTTTCTGCCCACTCTCAAATTTTCCCTTCGCTCCAAGGGTATTTGAGAGGCATCCGGGACTGGGGATCTTTGGTGTGATGGTGGTGTAATGAATTGCACTCGCATGGTGTTCTTGGGACAGTTGGCCTTGATATGTCCCAGTTCATTACACTTAAAGCATCTTCCATCTGATGGGTCAGTGGGCCGAGGTGAGTTACTGGAGACTGGTGAGGTGGAAGAATAGGGCGTCTGTGGCTTGACTTGGGTTGTATGTAGGGTCTTTGGCTGTCCTCGGTTGTAAGGTTTATGGTCAGTGTGCCCCCTGGGGTATTCGTTCCCCTTGACCGTAGCTTTCTTGCTTTCTGCTACTTCCATCCATCTGGCTCCAATCTCCCCCGCCTCAGCGAGATTTTTGGGTTTTCCATCTTGTATGTACCGTGTGATGTCCTCAGGAACACCATCCAAGAACTGCTCCATTTGTATGAGGAGGTGCAGTTTGACACTGGGACTTTTCAGCTTGGAAAAGAGACAACTAAGGGGGAGGGGGCAATATGATAGAGGTACGTCCTATACCTCTGGAGGGCTATGTGTAGTTGAGAAAACTTTAGTTTGGCATCCCAAAGCCAGGCATTCTAAATTTGGTGGACATAAGTGGGTATCAGATGGTTGCAACCACCCTCCCTTCCAGTCTTTATAGATAGATAGGAGGGACTGTGTTTGTCAGGGGGCTGAGAACAGGCTGTCTCAAAATATGTTTCTATTGTAACATGGATGAGGGGGTCATAGTTTGGAAAAAGCTGAGAACCACTAACCTGTTCCTGATATTTGTCCTTGAGACTCCCCTACACTGGAGAAGGGTGTCTGATTCCCTTCACTTATTTTAATGGAAGTAGCATTGCATCTTCTGACTCAACGACTGGAATGTTGGTGTGGATGGGTATAGTTTGCTCAGGAAGGATAGACAGGGGAAAAAGGGAGGAGGTGTTGTCTTATATATTAAAAATGTACACACTTGGACTGAGGTGGAGATGGACATAGGAGACGGAAGGGTGGAGAGTCTCTGGGTTAGGCTAAAAGAGGTAAAAAACACAGGTGATGTCGTGCTGGGAGTCTACTACAGGCCACCTAATCAGGCGGAAGAGGTGGATGAGGCTTTTTTCAAACAACTAACAAAATCATCCAAAGCCCAAGATTTGGTGGTGATGGGGGACTTCAACTATCCAGATATATGTTGGGAAAATAACACCACGGGGCACAGATGATCCAATAAGTTCCTGGACTGCATTGCAGACAACTTTTTATTGCAGAAAGTTGAAAAAGCTACTAGGGGGGAAGCTGTTCTAGACTTGATTTTAACAAATAGGGAGGAACTTGTTGAGAATTTGAAAGTAGAAGGAAGCTTGGGTGAAAGTGATCATAAAATCATAGAGTTTGCAATTCTAAGGAAGGGTAGAAGGGAGTACAGCAAAATAGAGACAATGGATTTCAGGAAGGCGGATTTTGGTAAGCTCAGAGAGCTGATAGGCAAGGTCCCTTGGGAATTAAGACTGAGAGGAAAAACAACTGAGGAAAGTTGGCAGTTTTTCAAAGGGACGCTATTAAGGGCCCAAAAGCAAGTTATTCCAATGGTTAGGAAAGATAGAAAATGTGGCAAAAGACCACCTTGGCTTACTCTTGAGATCTTGCGTGACCTACAAAATAAAAAGGCGTTATATAAAAAATGGAAACTAGGTCAGATCACGAAGGATGAATATAGGCAAATAACACAGGAATGCAGAGGCAAGATTAGAAAAGCAAAGGCACAAAATGAACTCAAACTAGCTATGGGAATAAAGGGAAACAAGAAGACTTTTTATCAATACATTAGAAGCAAGAGGAAGACTAAGGACAGGGTAGACCCACTGCTCAATGAGGAGGGGGAAACAGTAACGGGAGACTTGGAAATGGCAGAGATGCTTAATGACTTCTTTGTTTCGGTCTTCACTGAGAAGTCTGAAGGAATGTCTAGTATAGTGAATGCTTACGGGAAGAGGGTAGGTTTAGAAGAGAAAATAAGGAAAGAGCAAGTAAAACATCACTTAGAAAAGTTAGATGCCTGCAAGTCACCAGGGCCTGATGAAATGAATCCTAGAATACTCAAGGAGTTAATGGAAGAGGTATCTGAGCCTCTAGCTATTATCTTTGGGAAATCATGGGAGACGGAGGAGATTCCAGAAGACTGGAAGGGGGCAAATATAGTGCCCATCTATAAAAAGGGAAATAAAAACAACCCAGGAAACTACAGACCAGTTAGTTTAACTTCTGTGCCAGGGAAGATAATGGAGCAGGTAATCAAAGAAATCATCTGCAAACACTTGGAAGGTGGTAAGGTGATAGGGAATAGCCAGCATGGATTTGTAAAGAACAAATCGTGTCAAACTAATCTCATAGCGTTCTTTGATAGGATAACGAGCCTTGTGGATAAGGGAGAAGCGGTGGATGTGATATACCTAGACTTTAGTAAGGCATTTGATACGGTCTCTCATGATATTCTTATAGATAAGCTAGGAAAGTACAATTTAGATGGAGCTACTATAAGGTGGGTGCATAACTGGCTGGATAACCGTACTCAAAGAGTAGTTGTTAATGGCTCCCAATCCTGCTGGAAAGGTATAACAAGTGGGGTTCCACAGGGGTCTGTTTTGGGACCGGTTCTGTTCAATATCTTCATCAACGATTTAGATGTTGGCATAGAAAGTAAGCTTATTAAGTTTGCGGACGATACCAAACTGGGAGGGATTGCAACTGCTTTGGAGGACAGGGTCAAAATTCAAAATGATCTGGACAAGTTGGAGAAATGGTCTGAGGTAAACAGGATGAAGTTCAATAAAGATAAATGCAAAGTGCTCCACTTAGGAAGGAACAATCAGTTTCACACATACAGAATGGGAAGAGACTGTCTAGGAAGGAGTATGGCAGAAAGAGATCTAGGGGTCGTAGTGGACCACAAGCTTAATATGAGTCAACAGTGTGATACTGTTGCAAAAAAAGCAAACATGATTCTGAGATGCATTAACAGGTGTGTTGTAAACAAGACACGAGAAGTCATTCTTCCGCTTTACTCTGCACTGGTTAGGCCTCAACTGGAGTATTGTGTCCAGTTCTGGGCACCGCATTTCAAGAAAGATGTGGAGAAATTGGAGAGGGTCCAGAGACGAGCAACAAGAATGATTAAAGGTCTTGAGAACATGACCTATGAAGGAAGGCTGAAGGAATTGGGTTTGTTTAGTTTGGAAAAGAGAAGACTGAGAGGGGACATGATAGCAGTTTTCAGGTATCTAAAAGGGTGTCATCAGGAGGAGGGAGAAAACTTGTTCACCTTAGCCTCCAATGATAGAACAAGAAACAATGGGCTTAAACTGCAGCAAGGGAGATTTAGGTTGGACATTAGGAAAAAGTTCCTAACTGTCAGGGTAGTTAAACACTGGAATAGATTGCCTAGGGAAGTTGTGGAATCTCCATCTCTGGAGATATTTAAGAGTAGGTTAGATAAATGTCTATCAGGGATGGTCTAGACAGTATTTGGTCCTGCCATGAGGGCAGGGGACTGGACTCGATGACCTCTCGAGGTCCCTTCCAGTCCTAGAGTCCTAGAGTCCTAAGAAACTGCTTGCAAATATAACCACATCCCTACTCTAATTACTGAGCGCGGTACCTAGCTTGTTAGGGCAGGAGACTATCTTTGGTACATTTGTACAGTGCCAAACAGAATAGGTCCTGGTCACATTCACAGTACGTGGTACAGCAATATTAAAATGTGTAATAAAGCTGGCCAGAAAATGGAACATCCATTATGTGGGAAGTTCCAAGTGTTTGAGATTTTTATTTTGTTCCAAATCTGAATGAAACCTGTAACCTCAGGTTTTCCTACAAAAGGGAAGATTCTGATTCAAGAACGTACTGGTGCTGCCACTGCCTGTCCCAGGTCTCCCTTTCTGTTAGCACTGCTGCTGGGGGTAGGGAAACCCCTGGGCAGGCGATGGAAGAGCAGACCAGGGAGCTGGGGATATGGGCAGCCCACCAGGTTGGCTTCCAGGGAGGTAAGGAGTATGGGGAAGGCCCAGTTCTCTGCCACACCGACTGGTGAGTATCTGGGAGTCTGGAATCTTTGGGAGCCCTGGCAGTAGGACAACCCACCAGGTGAGCTTCCAAGAACTTGGGCTTCCAGAGTCCTAGCCCTTAGTATCTGACCTGTCAAGGACTTGGGAGCCCTAAATCCAAAGCTGTCCCCCACGTGGGCTGCCTCAGAGCTAGGGAGCCTGGACCCCGGGGCTGCTGAGAAGCCAGGTGGGCAAGCTAGCAGGAAACCGGGCAAGCTAGCAGGAAACCAGGCAAGTTTTGAAACCTGGCTGGCAGATAGAGTTCTTCCAGAATCCTGTCTGGTTTCCATCAGAACAGTGCATTACCAAAAAAGGTTTTGCTTTTGATGAATTGGCAGCCTCTGATGAAAAAATATCCCTTTGGAAAATTCCTGAGCAGCACTCATAATTAGATATAGTGGAAAGATGGTCTTGGAGTTAAGGCATCCAACAGAGACTCTGAGAGATGGGTTCAATTCCTAACTCTGCTACTGACTTTTGTGTTACCTTGGACAAGTCTCTTAAGGCCACATTTTTAGAGGTACTTAGTTGTCTAACTCCTGTTGAAATCAATGGCAGTTATATGCCTAAATACCTTTAAAAACCTGACCCTTAATCTTTCTGGGCCTTGGTTTCCCTTCTCTAAAATGGGAATAATAATAATCTCATTTTCCCACTCTTTGTCTGTTTTGTCTCTTTAGGTTGTAAGCTATCTGAGCCAAGCACACTTTTACTTGATATATGTACAGCACCCAGCACAAAAGGGCCCTGATCTTGGTTGAGGCCACTAGGTATTGCCTTAATGCAAATAATAATGACAGTCCCAGTCAGGTCAGGAATCCAACCATTGTGCACAGGAGTAATAGTAACAGACTAGAGGCTACAAAGAACAACAAAAAGATCAGGGAACTAGAGTATGCCAAAGGACCAGTCCTGAATGGCAGATAATGCCCTCTGCACTATTTCTATGTATATGAAGGTTTCACAGAGTACTCATTAGGTAGAACAGTTTGCTGTAAAACTATAAGAACCTTCTCCCTCCTTTTTTTTTTTAATATCAAATTGTGTTGTAAGATATTATAAAAAAAGTGAAGGGAATGTAATAGGATTTTAAAAATGATGAAAAATAAATTGATATCAGCAGAAGAGCTAGCAGTAACCTTTGTCACAGGGAAGATCTCTTCTCCATTATAATATAGAACTCTGGGACCTTCAAAAATAATTAGACCCAGATGAAGTTTTCTGGGTAGGGTGACTCATAACTCTGTGCATGTGTTTGTATTTGGGATACAATTTATGATACACATCTTTTGAATGCTAAAAGCAAGTGAAGTGTTCAGACATCTTCTATTCTCTTTCATGATTCATGTTTCAAGTCAGCTAAGAGAGGGTTAAAAAGTCTGCACATATACATTAGTCCTATTTCCAAAGGGCTTTTGCTTTTTGTTCTGGATATGAAAAGCAAGTTGGATACAAAATTTAATCAAAACCATTTAATGACTATGAGTTAAGATGATTCTGTCATAAAACTGCAGTGAAATATGAAGCTTTTGCATTAAAACTGAGTGTTACTTATAATATTTTTGTCATTTTAAATAGATAAAACTTCATTTATACATTATATAAATACAACTTACAACATAGATATCTCATATTATTAAGTGTTAGAGATGGGTAAGCTATTTACAGCAATTGGACCAATTTCTCCATGTTTTCTATTTCCAAATATTCATAGATTCAAAGAATGGTTTACAAGCATTTTTTCAGCAGATGGACTTGCTGCAATGATTCATTGAAATGTCAGGAATTCATTACTGATAATTTGCTGTTCACACGGAGATTGTGTACATGACATTTGTTGCTGCTTCCCGATTGGAAGACTCCCAAACCACCCTACAAACAGATTTCCAAATGAACGTGTGAAGCTCTCCATACACATTTTGACTGTTTCACTGTCCATACAGAGAAAACTTTGGAGGAAATGTGAGGGGTCGAGTGGGAGGAGAGACCTCAGGCACATTACAGAAGTGAGAAGATGGCTTACCTTTGAACAATATTGTACTGAAGAATAGTATTTATAGCATTCACCTACTGTAGTAATCATGATATGCTCCTAAATGCAATTCACAATGATAACACGCAACTGACAAAAGAATAAACTGACAGAGTGGGAAGAAAGATGAGATATAATTACACTGCATTTGTCTTGGTAGTTTCCATGGCAATTACATTTGCTTACTCAGCTCTGTTGGATTGAATTTGGCCTATAATCATTTCACCTACTTAAACGTCTTTAAAAGGTTCCACTTCCCATAAGCAAGTTCCAGCTCTGAAATGTCAAGATGTAAATCCTGATGAGCAATGATAACACTGTCAAATATAGAGACAGAAGGAGAAAAATGCTACATTTTCCGTAGTATTCGAAAATAGCATTTCCCACACATCCTCTGCAAGGGCTCTAGCCAAATAAATCCAAAAGTGATTTCTTGGAGCTAGGACTAGAAAACAAGCATCAAAGCAGATATTACAAGAACAGCAAAACCAAAAGCCACGTGCCTTTACATTACATTTCAGCGTTGAAGTGATTTGTCTACACTTCTCTAAGGCTATGACTATCCTACCACGGTAAGTCGACCTATGCTATGCAACCAGCTACACCGCGGGGGGTCGACAGGAGAAACTCTCCCCTCGGGAGTAGAGTACAGGGATCAACCAGAGAGTGATCTGTAGTCAATTTGGCAGGTCTTTGGCCTGGTCTACCCTACGAGTTTATCTCAAATTTTGCAGTGTTAAATCGAAATAACCCTGCACCCGTCCACACAACTAAGCCCTTTACTTCGATATAAAGGGCTCTTAAAATCAATTTCTGTACTCCTCCCCAACAAGGGGAGTAGCGCTGAAATCAACATTGCCATTTTGAATTAAGGTTAGTGTGGTCACAATTCAATGGTATTGGCCTCCAGGAGCTATCCCACAGTGCACCATTGTGACCGCTTTGGACACCAATCTGAACTCAGATGCACTGGCCAGGTAGACAGGAAAAGCCCAGTGAACTTTTGAATTTTATTTCCTGTTTGCCCAGCGTGGGGCACTCATCAACACAGGTGACCATGCAGTCCTAGAATCAAAAAAGAGCTCCAGCATGGACTGTATGGGAGATACTGAATCTGATCTCTGTATGGGGAGAATTCCAATGGGCGGGGGAGACTGCAGGAACCATGGGATAGCTATGGGTGCAACGCGCTGGAAGTTGATGCTAGCCTCGGTACATGGACACACACCACCGAATTAATTTGCTTAGTGTGGCCACGTGCACTCGACGTTATACAATCTGTTTCCAAAAATCGGTTTCTGTAAAATCATAATAATCCCTTAGTGTAGTTGATACTAGACCCACTAAATTGACTGTGGTTGGATCGATCTCAGAGTGTCAATCCCTGCAACAGTGTAGACCTGCCCTAAGGGTTTGATTCTGTGAGTCACTGAGTACTCACAAAACCTGGTAAAGTCAAAGGAAGCCTATATCTAACAGGATCAGGAGCTTAGGCCACTTTTCTTAGTTTTTATCTTTATTCCTGTAGCTGTATTTGTATTGCAGTCAGGCTCACTGTGCTAGGCTCTGGACACACACATAATAAAACCCTGGCCTCTGACAATCTAAGTGACTAAGAAAAATGGGAATATATATTCTTTTTTTTTCAAGGAATATTCAGAAAGCTATATGCAATAATGGTGTACTAAGGTAATGCAACATAGCAGTGTGGATATAGCATTGTATTAATTCAGCTCAGTAGTTTACATAAGGAAAACCACAACAGGTGAGTGCCTGTTTAAATCTGCTTGCAATCACTGAAATCACTGAGAGTTGTGTTGAGGGGGGCCTGAAGACATCTTGGCTAGCAGGGCAGTTGGTGGAGAGGCATGGCAAGCATCCACCAGTGCTCGAAGAGGGCCAGAAGAGAGCCCCACAGAGGAATGGCAATCAGCTGTTGGTGCAATGAGCGAGTGCCCAAGGAGTCCAGCATGTAAAGTGTCTCCTTACCCACCCACCCCGTCCTTCCAACTAGGATGGGAGATGAACCTCTGAACTCTGGGGCTCCACTAGCCAAGGACAGCAACTGTGAGTGAGTACAGAGAAGGGACGGGCACATTAAAGGGACTTTTGGGTCATTGGACTTTAGACCCTGAGGATAAAAGGACACTGCCCAACTTATTTGGAGGCGTATCTTTTGCTTATGGTTCTATTATGAACCCTAGTTGCAGTGTTTTCCCAAATTAATGCTGGTTAATTCCCTCCTTTTATTAAAAGTTTTTGCTACACTTATACTCTGTGCTTGTGAGAGGGGAAGTATTGCCTCTTAGAGGCACCCAGGGGTTGGTGTATAATTGTCCCAGGTCACTGGGTGGAGCTCGAACCGGTTTTCTGTTGTATAGTTGAAAAGTAACCCCTAGATACTGAACCTGGCCCTTGTTGCTGCTAGCTTCACTTGGCAGAAGGGTTACACTGACATAACTTGAATTCTGAACTTCCATCTCCCTTGTGTGGCACACATATGGGCCAAGCATTGGGAAGAGGAATGCAGAGGCTGTTCCATCCCTATTCCCCAGGAAGAATACAGTGCAACAAAGATTGCAGGGATAGAGTGGAGCCATGACACTGCCCTCCCACCCCTAACCATGCATCCCAGCCAGGTGAGATGTCCTGGTGCACAGGGAGTAAGCCACACCCCATAACAGGTTTCTGTGCCATTGGGAGCTCTGTGAGGCATTCAGTGGTGAGTCTTGCATATGGCAGGGCCGTGTAGACCTTTGAAAGAGGAGATGGAACCAAATAGAGCCATTGAAACTCGGGTTATACGGTCAGACTGGCAGGAGAAGAAAACAGGTTTGGCAGCAGCATTTTGGATAGGCTGGAGGAGAGTGAAATGGATGTCAGGAAACCCAGTGAGGATATATTCCAGGCAAGGGATAATGATGTCATTGCCAATGGAGAGTTAAGATTTGTGTAAAGAGAGTGGTATGATTTAGCAACAGCTAGAATGGGAGTGATAAAGAGAGAGGAATCAAGGATGACACTGAAGTAATGGGCTTGGGAATAGGGTGGATAATGTAATTATCTACTTTGCTGAAGAAGAGACAGGAGGATTTTGGTTGGAGGAGGGAAGAAAACGAGCTGTTTTTGCTGTGTTGGGTTTAAGTCAATGGTGAGACATCAGGAAGAGATATCTGAGTAACAGTGACAGATGTAACAACATGTGTGCTGGAAGAAGTGGACTTATAGCAACAGTAAGAGAAGCTAAGTGGTGAGGTGTACAGTGAGAAAAGGAAAAGTTAAGGACTGTGAGAAATTCATGAAGAATGTAACCAGAGAAGGGTGAAGCCACTGAGACAAGAAGTATGTGGAGTTGGAAGTGCTTAGGAAAGATAGAGTTGAGAAGGACAGTGTAATCAAATTGCTGAAAAAGACAGAAAGGAGTTCTGGTCTACACTGTAAACTTACATCAGCATAAATGTGTTACTCAGAGGTGAGAAAAATCCACGCCAAAGAGTGATGCAGTTATACCAACCTAACCCCCAGTGTAGACAGTGTTATGTCAACAGGAGGCTTCTTCTGTCGACACGGGTACCACCTCTTGCGGAGGTGGATTAACTACATTGATGTGAGAAGTTCTCTCATTGGTGTAGTAGCATCTTCATTAAAGCTCTACAGTAGCGCAGCGGCACTGTTTTAAGTGTAGACCTGCCCTGGAAGGAGGCCTATGGGACTTTTCTAGGAAGAGATAAATAGGGACCCTAGAAAAAGCAGACTCAGTGGAGTGGAGGGAAAGAGAGATTGCAAACAGTCAAGGAGGGAGGTGAAATTAAGAAAGTTGTCACTTCAGTCTCTTCCTTCATCCTGTATTCATTTGAAAATCAGAGAACTTCATTCTTGAGGGCTGTCAATATGGCACCTTCTACAAGCAGTAAATTTACCTTTTTTTAAAAAAGTTGTAGTGATTTTTTTCCATTATGCAAATTCCTTTGAAAGTGCATTGGCTACTGGAAGTGTAAGAGGAACAGTAATATGCTGCAATTCTTTTTGAATTGAGATTGTATCAGCTCCAAACAGGAGTGCAGGACAGACCCTTTTTCAGCTTGGAAAGGTCTGCTTCTTCAAACCCAATCTGATTTTCATGCAAGTCTTTAAAAAAACATCAGGCATGAATTATTTCTGCTCTCCCTCATGGTCATCAACTTCCAAGCCTGTTGCAGACTTTATTTACGATATTTGTTCTAAATTGGACAGCAGAGCTGTGAGAGTTTTTCCTTCAACTCATTCTTGACAGAACAAGGATGGTCTCACATTGCAGTGGGGGAGGTCTAGGTTGGATATTAGGAAAAACTATTTCATTAGAAGGGTGGTGAAGCACTGGAATGGGTTAGCTAGGGAGGTGGCGGGATATCCATCAGTAGAGGTTTTTAAGTCCCAGCTTGACAAAGCACTGGCTGGGATGATTTAGTTGGGGTTAGTCCTGCTTTGAGTAAGGGATTGGACTAGATGACATCCTGAGGTATCTTCCAACCCTAATGTTCTATGATTCTAGATAGAAGTATGTAAACCCTAAATTAGTGTCAGACTGCACTGCCTAGCCCTTTTGAGTAAATGACTACACAGCGCAAAGAATGCATAAAGTAAACAAGTATATATCATTATACAAAGTAGTGGAGAATTGATCTCAAAGACCATTAAAAAAACTGAAGAAGTTTAACCCTTAGCACAGGTCAAAATAAGAGATCAGGAAATGCCCACTGATTTAATGTATATCATGTTTCTAAAATGCTATGGGAGTGATAGTAGGTCATGTCTAATTATAATAGTAAAATTAGCCATGGGTCAAACTTATAAGGCTCATTAGATACTATTAATGTAATTTTGATTTGGTACATTATAATGGCTACTTCTGTCATTATGGTCAATCAGTTGACTCTGAGTGATGTGGACAAAATAGGACATAAATATTTAGAAACCATTCCTGCCTTTAAAAAAAACCAGAAAATAACATTTGAATTATTGCTGGACCAGTTGTGATCTAGTGAGTATCCCTCAGTTAGAGGAACTTTAAATGGCAATCTAGACTAATTTTAGGCACAATCCCGCAAACGCCTGTATGCATGAGTAATTTTACAACTATAAGTAATCCCATTAAGTGTATATGAAACAGAGATGGACTACACTGGCACAGAAGAATATAGGTAACTCCCAAGCAAGAGGATATCTGAAGGTCATGGAATTTTTCTGTAGACTCATTTCAAAACATGGTCCTCTAACACTTACTACATCAGCATCTTTACTCATATTTGTAATAGGATAGCCAAAGAACTCGTTTATCTGACTGAGGCTGCTGCATTTTGGAGCCACTTAATTTTTGACTCAAATGAGGCTTGAAGAATAAAGTTTTGCTAACTGGCATAGATATTTAAAGATCTTTTATCATCTCAGTCATAAGTTTACTGTTCACATCAGTGGAAAATATATTCACAGATTTATTGATTTTTCATGTGCTTGATACTCAGAATGGGTTTGGGCCAACCAAGTCATGTGTATTATAATTAATTTTATGCTCCAGTAGCTAAGGGATGCTGTAACTATGAGTAATTACCTTACGTTTTCATGGCACTGATTCAGCTACCTTTAGGCACATAGTAAAGGTGACATAGGATAAATTATTCTCACTGATAATATAAAGAGAGATGAAATTTCTAGTATGCCTAGTAAGTACATGTTTATTAGTGAACCTTTCTGAAAAAAATATTAGTGGTGTAGGATTGAAACATGACACAGCCTTCTTGTATTCAGTAAATCAACAAATTATATAGACAGAGAGAGAGGATCTTGAAAGTTAATATTTTTCAACTTTTGCATGCATAATGACAAACCAACTTTAAACAGCAACCAGTGTTTTAAAGATAGATTCACAAACATATAGCACATTATAAAAAACAGCAATGAGGATTCCTTGTGGCACCTTAGAGACTAACACATTTATTTAGGCATAAGCTTTTGTGGGCTAAAACCTGCTTCATCAGATGCATGGAGTGAAAAATACAGTCAGGGCCGGCGCTTCCATTAGGCGACCCTAGGCGGTTGCCTAGGGTGCCAGGATTTGGGGGGTGGCATTTTGTGCGCTCCCCACGGGGCGCACGGGAGCTTCCGGTTCCACTCCTATCGTGCCGCCAAAGAAGAATCTTCTGCCGATGTGCTGCAGAAAACAGCAGCAGGCAATTGAGCAGCTCAATGAATTCTGCTGTTGCCTGCAGCATTTCAGTAGAGGGTCCTTCTTCGGCGGCGTGATGGGAGTGGAACCAGAAGCTCCTGCGCGCCCTGTGGGAAGTGCACAATATGCCGCCCCCCGAATTCTGTCTGGGGCACCAGAAACCTTGGCACCGCTCCTGAATACAGTACGCAGGATATATATATTTCAACACATGAAAAAGATGGGTGGGAGTTGCCTTACCAAGTGGGAGGTCAGTGGTAATGAGGCCAATTCAATCAAGGTGGAAGTGGCCTATTCCCAACAGTTGACAAGACGGTTTGATTATAAACAGAGGGAAAATTACTTTTTGTAGTGACCCAGCCACTCTAAATCTTTATTCAGGCCTAATTTGATGGTATTCATTTTGAAAATTAATTTCAGTTCTGCAGTTTCTCATTGAAGTCATTTACAGGTGGACGCAGTAGGTGCAGCACACTACCAGATTCCAATGGGAGCATGTTACACCCACTTTTCACAGGGTCCGTGGCTCCACGGAGCTGCCATTACAGCTCTTACCCTGACCTGGCTTCAGCTTCCAGCCTGGCCTGTGGATGAAGCCTTGGGGGCTGAATAGCCTCATCCGGACCACGATAAGAGCCACCCCGGCAGCTGTATCTAAGATACAGGAGGTAATTGTTCTGCTCCAGGCAGCACTGGTGAGACCTCAACTGGTGTACTGCATCACATTTTAAGAAAGATGTGGACAAACTAGAAAGAGTCCAGATGAAAGCAACCAAATATTTTTTTTTAAAAAAAGAGGCTTAGAAAACAAGATTTGCAAGGAAAGTTTGAAAGAATAGTATGTGTTTAGTCAAGAGAAGAGAAGACTGAGTGGGGACATAACAACAATTTCCAAATATGTAAAAGGTTGTTATAAAGAGGACAATTATCAATTTTCTATGTCCACTAAGGGTAGGGCAAAAAGTAATCAGAGTAATCTGCAGCCAGGGAGATTTGGGTTAGATATTAAAAAAAGCTTTCTAATAGTAAGTTAGTTGAACACTGGAACTGGTTATTTTAGGGATCCCCCTCACTGGAGGATTTTAAGAATCAAACACCTGTCAGGGATGGTCTAGGTCAGGGGTCCCCAATGCGGTGCCTGCGGGCGCTGGGCATCTAAATGCGCTCGCATCCTGCCTGGTGGTGGAGCACCCACCAAAATGCCGCTGAATTTCTGCGGCATTTAGGCAGTGACGACTCTCGATGACGCCGCTTGCCACCGACAAGCGACATCATCGAGAGGCATCACCGCAGAAATGCCGCAGAAATTCGGCGGCATTTCGGCGGATGCTCCACCACCGCCACGGTCCTTCGTTTGGCGCCCGTGAGGCGAAAAGGTTGTAGACCATTGGTCTAGGTTTACTTTACCCTGCTTCAGGGCTGGATTAGATCTCTGAGCTCCCTTCCAGCCCTACAGTTCTATGACTGTATAATTCAAACTGTAATATTAACAAGTAAATTTAGCATACAGGAGTTCAAACTACTGTCTTTCTAACTCTAACTGTACATTTTTAGGATTGATGGCTGAATTAAAAACAATAACCCTCTTCTGTGGCAACTACGTTCACCCACATGATTTAACTGACTTATGAAAATGTTTTTCCTATTTTATGTGTAGCAATTCAACAGAAATCATCTTGCCAGTAACCCATAATAAACATTATTACCTCAATTATTACCAGCAGGGACAAAAATACTGAGTGATTGAAATCGTTTGTCAATTAACATTTATAAACGTACACTGCAGCTTTTAATAACATTTCCATTGAGTGCTCACTACTCAGACACTCAGTGTGTTTGATTCTCTTTTAAAAATGTGATTTGCAAACTGCTATAACTGGAGTTTAGTCTGAGCTCCATAGGTTGTATGCTGAACTTCTGACAGGGAGGCAGTGAGCTGCCACTCCTCCTAAATTATTATGTTGAAAGCAGGAACATCTGCACTATTAATAGACACCTAGCAACTAAATTTTCTGTGTAGCCAGTTGTACTCTTTCAGAAGCAGCACATTGCAATACCCAGAAAGCCAGACCTCATGGCACAAATAAGAATACAAATGTATCATACTAGACTAATGCCAATGGTCTAAAAAGCAAATGCATGAAGAGATTTGAATTCCAATATATTCTTAGAAAATATTGCTAATCAATTTATAATTCTGATTTCAAATGTGGAGAGACAAGGTGGGTGAGATAATATCTTTTACTGAACCAACTTCAGTTGGTGAAAGAGACAAGCTTTCAAGCTTACACAGAATTCTTCAGGATCTTGTCTCTTTCACCAACAGAAGTTGGTCCAGTAAAAGATACTACCTCACCCATCCTATCTCTCTGGTATTCTGGGACCAACATGGCTACAACACTTCAAATATGGAGTTAAGGTTTTGTTGTGACTTGCTTTCCCTCTCATCTTAAAGATCAGCAAAGCCCTTTATTTCAATTTATTGATTATTCTTACATATCTTTTTTTTTTAATCATTCAATTAGAGAGCATAGTGATTATAATATTATAAAAATGTGATATAATAGATGTTACTGTAACTTGGTGAAATGATTCTCATAATAGGAATGATAAAATCTCTGGGTACATCCTATTTAGAAAAGAGAGGGCAATCCCTCCTTCCTACTCTGTCAAAGATGGCATTACAGGCTTTTGAGTTATTGACAGTTCAGAAGGACAGTACCTGGAATGCATGTGTATCAATGTACTAACTAATGAATCACAAGATAGGGTACTAGTGGGGATCAGCTACAGATGAGAGAATCAATATAGTTCTGATCAGTAATGTATTTTTGATGCTTTAGAAAGGCCAGCTTCCCAAAACTGAAAAAAATCATGAGCAAAACTGAGTAGGAGGAAAAAATTAAAAATTAAAATATACAAGAATGTTTAAAGAGTGTTTCATTACATGCACAAAAATCTTGCAATTCTTCAATAAAGAAAGAAGAATTTTTGTTTCTTCATTTGTTTATACCATCGTAGTTAAGTGGGGAGGAGAAAGTAACAATAAAAAAATGGGAAAGTTTATAACAATGAATACAAATAAGCAGTTGGGAAATGCAGACAATTGATAAGCGAAGCTAATGGCATCAATGAAAAATCTGTGGCCAGGATTAAGGACAATAAAAAGAAATTATTTAGATATATCAAGACCAAATGAAATTCTAGTAATGGCATGTGTCTGACACTAGCTACGTATGGTAAAATTATCAATCATGATGCAAAAAAGAAAAGGTGTTTTACATTGTTTGATTTTTGAATGCAGTTATTTTTTGTACATAATTCTACATTTGTAAGTTCAACTTTCATGATAAAGAGATTTCACTACAGTACTTGTATTGGGTGAATTGAAAAAATACTATTTATTTTGTTTTTTACCTGTATATTTGTAATAAAAAATATAAAGTGAGCACTGTATACTTTGTACTCTGTGTTGTAATTGAAATAAATATATTTGAAAATGTAGAAAACATCCAAAAATATTTAAATAAATGGCATTCTAGTATTGTTTAACAGTGTGATTAATCACGATTACTATTTTTAATTGCTTGACAGCCCTAGTTTTAATGCAACAAAATGCATGGTCGTACATCTAGAAACATATCTTGCAAGATATGGGAGTGAATCCTAGAATGAATGACCCTGAAAAGGGTTTAGAAATCATGATCAATAACCAGTTGAACATGATCTTTCACTATGATGCTGTAGCTAAGAGGGTATATGTGATCCTTGGATGTGTAAGCAGGGGGAGAACAAATAGGAATAGGGAGTTAGTATTACCACTGTACAATTCATTAGTGAGCCCTTTCCTGGAATAGCATGTCCAGTTCTGGTGTCTACACCAAACAGTTGAAAACTGGAAAAGATTCAGAAATAAGATACAAGCATTTTTTGAGAGTTGTAAAATCTCTAGAGACACTTCAGAAGCTCAGTTTAAGCAGTAAGTTGATAATCAAAAAGCACCTATATGAGGAAGAGATGTCTGATGTCTGTCATCTGCAAATTTGACACCATCAGCTCAGGATTGAACAAAGACTGTGAATGGCTTGCCAATTACAGAACCAGTTTCTCCTCTCTTGGTTTTCACACCTCAACTGCTAGAACAGGGCCTCATCCTCCCTGATTGAACTGACCTCGTTATCTCTAGCTTGCTTGCTAGCACACATATATATACCTGCCCCTGGATATTTCCATTACATGCATCTGAGGAAGTGGGTATTCACCCACGATAGCTCATGCTCCAAAACGTCTGTTAGTCTATAAGGTGCCACAGGATTCTTTGCTGCTTTTACAGATCTAGACTAACACGGCTACCCTCTGATACTTGATGTCTGAGGGTAGACTATCTTAGACTAGAAATAAGGTTCACATTCTAACAGTGAGGATACTTAATCATTAGAGCAACTTGCCTAAGAATGTGGTAAATTATCCATTGCTTGAAGTTTTAAAATCAAGCAAATCTTTCTAAAAGCTATGCTATAGCTGTAATAGAAGTTATGGTCTCAATGAAGATATTACTGAGTCAGGTTCTGTGGCCTGTGCTAGGTAGGAGGTCAGATTAGGTGATCAGAATAGTCCTTGTTGGCATCAAAAATCTAGGAATAACATATATCCCTCTGTCAAAGTGCCCAGAGGTTAGAGCAAGAGATGGGAGATCCCTGTTAAAATCTTTTCTCCTGTCAGGCAGAGTGGGGGATTGAACCCAGGCCTCCCACATCCTGGGTCAGTGAATGAACCTCTGGTCAAAAAGTTATAAGGGAGTCCCTATCACTACCATCACCACCTCCTCTTCCTTCTTTCCCTCATCTAGCATTTCTCGCAAGAAAGGTCTTAGAAACCAAAGCCATCTGACTCCATGCAAGGGGCGGGGCTTAGGACACAACTTTCTTATCAGCATCTCCTATTGGCTTATTTAGGAGGCTCTTCACCTAGCATGCTGGCTTTTATAGATCTCATCCTAAGGAACCCATCTCCCCACGTTTAATGTATAGGGAGCATAGGTGCCTAACTTGGGCTTTATGGGTCTCATTGTTGTTCCAGTGATTTTCTAGGCACCTAAATGTCGGGCATAGCAATGCTGAGCATCACAGTGCCTGAGTCCCTTTGTGGATCTGGGCCAGAGACTCTCACCTGATCTGGAGCTTGGCACAATCTAGCTCCCATCTTTAGGTGTGCGGATTGACTAGTGCCCCTTAGGATATATTTCTGGGCGGGGCTTATGTGCTGGGATTGCTGTACCTGTAGTACAGGTGCAACTCCTTCCTGTGTCTTTCAGAGACATAATACCTCCTACCATCATTATGCAGTAGTGCATATCTTCTGCCATCCCAGCATGGCTCAGGCTTGTAAAAGCCATAATTGAGATCTTAATTTCTTTTTTTAAAGAACTAAAATCTGCTCTGTTAAACTGCTAGGTGCAATGCAGTGCTAATGACTGAGTGGTATGTAATTTTGTGGTATTAATAGCTATTTCCAGACATGTGTATACCTGTCCTATTGATTAATTCCTTTCTCACTGTTCTATTACTGCCTCTCAAATAGTATTTTTCCCTTCCATCTATCAAGTTGCTCCTTGTGTCTCCCTTTATTTGTCTGCTTGCTATAATTAGGGTTAAATCAAGTTTCTCTTGTCTAGAGAGCTTTCAACTTTTTACCCTGAGTGGAATTTCAGAGTTCTGACTATGTGCCCCCTGCCACATTCTAGAAAACTTTTTAAAGTGTCTTACTAAATCTTTATTAAACACATAGGAAAAAATCTTCACACTTAAATAACTAAAATGAGGGATCTCAATACACCTTTCCTGATCATATTAGTTCTTAATCATCCACAATTGCCACTGAAGCTGATGGGTATACACAGGTTTAAATGAGTGAAGAATTTGCCTCTTTGCCTTTCTGTTACAATGACAATTAAACAAAAGATTGGAAAGGAGAGGAAAAAAAAATTTCTGAGAATTTGGAGGGGTGTTGGTGGTTGTTTTTTCATGTTCTAGGAATAGGGCAAATCTTGCATTCTTCACTCTGGACAAAGTCCCTTTTCTCATGGTAAGCTCCCATCATCTGAGTGAGAAGTAAGGGGTCTGGCTCAATGCAGAAAGGATAACATTGTCAGAAGTGCTTAAGAGCCTTAGTATCATTTTAAAAAGTGGGTTAGACACTTAGGCTCCTAAATCTCATTGACTTTCAGTGAGACCTAAACTTCTAAGTCACTTCTAAAAATGATACTTAATTGTTTTGGAAAATGTTAACCAATATGATTTGTACTGAACAAGAGTGGCTATATACTAAAATAAAAGTTAATCATATTTTACATGTTTCCCGAGTTAAACCTTGTCCATATGATATGATGTGGTGAGAATATGGTTCAAGTCATGAATACCCTTTACAAGAAGTATCATGAAACAGGAAGAGTGTGGGTATGTCTGGGAAAAGGGTAGGGTTAGTGGCCAGAGTAGAAGAAAATGGATGGTGAAAGAGGGATTGGTGTTAAAATGACTACTTTTGGTTGATCTCTTTGGGGTGAATTTTTATCCCTGTTCATACACTTATTTTGGGCCAGATTGTGAATGCCTTCCCATTGGTGTATGCTGTGTTGTTGCAGTTGTCTCTCCCAGGATATTAGAGAGACACAGTGAGTTAGGGAATATATTTTATTGGACCAACTTCTGTTAGTGAGAGAAACAAGCTTTTGAGTTTACACAGGGCTCTTCTTCAGGTCTGGGAAATGAGCTTAGAGTGTCACAGGTGGTACAGATAGTTTAGCATATGCAGTTAACACATATTTCAAGGGACCAGTTAAGGTGAAGTGACCTGTTAACACTTCTCCACTCAGAGGGTGGAAAGGTGATGTGGGGGGGACGTTGTTAGATTGTTGTAATAAGCCATACATCCAGTGTCTCTATACAGACTGTGATTTTTTAGTGTCTAGCAAAGTTATGAATTTAAGCTCCCAAACTCGTCTTTTGAAAGTGTTGTACAGGTTTCCTTTGAGGATGAGGACTGATAGGTCAGCTATAGAGTGATCATTCTGTGAAAAGTGTTCACCCACAGGAGATGTGGTGTTTTTGTCTTTTATCATTTTCCTGGTCACCATCACCTTGAATGGTCCCTTGAATGGTCCCTTGAAATATGTATTAATTATTTATGCTAAACAATCTGTTCCATCTTGTATTTAAGCTGTGACACTCTGAGTGCATTTCCCAGACCTGAAGAAGAGCTCTGTGTAAGTTCAAAATCTTGTCTCTCTCATATGTAGAAGTTGGTCCAATAAAAAATAGACCCACTGGCAGGCAATTATTTGTATGAGGAGCCCCGCTGAAGTCAGGAAGGATGGGTTTCTTAAACTGACCCTATGGTGAACAAAAATAAACAAAGTAAAAATAACATTTAGAGCAGAGTTGGGCAAACTAAGGCCCACGGGACCAGCCTGCCCTGCCCCTAAGCTCCCGGCCGGGGAGGCTAGCCCCTAGTCCCTCCCCTGCTGTCCCCACTCCCACACAGCCACGCTACAGCAAAGAGAGCACTCTGGTTAGCTGCTTTTTCTGGGCTGCACAGCTTGTGCACGCCCAACTCCCAGGCTTTCCAATAAGCCAGTCCTGCCACTCTGAGCGGCATGGTAAGGGAGTGGGGAGTGGGGGGGCAGGGGGTCTTGGGGTCAGTCGGGAACAAGGAGCAGGGGCAGTTGGATGGTGTGGAGGTTCTGGGGAGGGGGCAGTCAAGGGGTGGGGAATGGGGGGGTTGGATAAGCATGGGAGTTCGGGGGGCCTGTCAGGGAGCTGGGGTGTGGATGGGGGTCGGGGCAGTCAGGGGACTGGGAGTGGGTGGATGAATAGGGGATGGAGTCCCAGGGGTGGTTAGGGGCGGGGGTCCTGGGAGGGGGCAGTCAGGGGACAAGGAGCGGGGGGGGGTTGGATGGGTTGGAGATTCTGAGGGGGGCAGTCAGGGGGTGGGAAGTGGGAGGGGGCAGATAGACGGTGGGGGCCAGGCTGTTTGGGGAGGCACAACCTTCCCTACCCAGACCTGCATACTGTTTTGCAACCCCAATGTGGCCCTCAGGCCAAAAAGTTTGCCCACTCCTGATTTAGAGGCAAATGTTCCACACCCCAGAAATTCACCCTGAGGTCCAGTCTGTTCTTGCAGCTGTACACAGTTACATGTGCATGGTTGTGCCATAACCCGCCTACCATCCACATCTGAACCCCTGAAGCATGTTCCTGAAGGACAGTGAAGTGCACAGGCCAGCACTCCTGAGGGGTGTGGGTACTCACACACCAATGCTGAGGCATGGAACCAGACTGGTAACACAGTGCAGTATGGACAGCGGCAAAGGGCATGTACCAGGCCATGGGTATCAATAGTCCTCCAATGCCATTCTCAGAGTGCATTGCTCACTTTGCTGCCTGATTCTTACCTGAAAAATCCATAATGGTCCCTAACCTCATGTAGCCAAAATCAGGAGCGACTTGCACCATGTACTTTTTAGTTCTGCTGTGAGCTCTTGATTACCATAGCATGGAGGCTTATGTTCCTAGAGCTGCCATCTAGTGTCTGGAGTGCCCCCAGGTGCTGATCAATAGTACAGTGCCCTTCATGACTTCTCCCGGAGTGGGAAGAAACATTTCTTCTACCGGGAGATTTCATGGATGCTGGAGGAGTCAGGCATTCACTGGAGTTCATCCCAGTGCCGTGACAGCATGAAACACCTCAGGCTCCTGTACTAGAGGGTGAAAGACTCCAATAATCATGCATAAGAACATAAGAACGGCCATACTGTGTCAGACCAATGGTCCATCTAGCCCAATATCCTGTCTACCAACATTGACCAATGCCAGATGCTTCAGAGGGAATGAAAAGATCAAATCAATTCTCAAATGATCCATCATCTGTTGTCCAGTGCCAGCATCTGGCAGTCAGAGGCTTAGGGACTTAAGTTCCCTGTAAGCTGCGTGGCCACATGGCCACCCAGAAGCCTATGAAGCGCCACGCAGGTGCTCAGGGAACCTGCCCGGCTGGGACCTGCAGTGGCCAGGGATGGGGTGCCCCTTACCCAGCCCCAGCTCAGTCCTGGACCTGCCATGGCTGGAGGAGGGGCACCCCTCACCCAGCCCAAACCCAGCCTGGCCTGGACCTGCCACAGCCAGCGTGCCCCTCCCCGAGCCCAAACCTGCCACGGCCCGGACCTGCCATGGCCAGGGGAGGGGCGCCTATCCTGCAGTCCCAGCCCAGGAGTTGCTGTGGCGGGAAGAGGTACCTCTCCCCCCAAGCCCAGGTGCTGCTGCAGGGAGAGAGAACTATAGGGAGTCTTCTCCCCAACCAAACCCCACCCCAAGCAAGTCCTTGATGCATATAAAATTACAATATTTTAATAAAAGTAATTCAGTTAACTTACCATTTTCAACCTCAGCTCCTTCTTTGAGGGCACCAGAAATAGTCGGAAGGAAGGTTGCTATAAAAGCTGCATTCCTGGGATTCTACAAAGTATCAATATTGTGGCCTTCAGCAGCATAGTTGCTTTATGTGGAGGGAATTAGGTCACTTCCAATGAAAAATTGAAAAATAATGCTACTCTTGTCTTTGACGTACCAGAACATTCCAATGCGGACAGAGAATTCATTCCACTGGGAGAATAGGATTGGCATTGGAGAAAGAGAGAGAGAGAGAGAGAGAGAGAGAGAGAGAGTGAGCAGAGGAGGACTCTGAAAGACTTGTTCACTGGCATAGGAAGAAGAAGTCAAGAACAGTTTGTGTTTCTTAGGCCAAGGGAGGATTGGGCTCTTAGGCTGATATAATGAACTATTTCCTACAAATGGAGACACAGCACAGGCAATGGGAGCATGAACAGAGGGAAAGGGACCACATATGTGCTCATGCAGTCTCTAGTCCAACTGGTGTCGGAACACTTCTGGGCATTGTCTACTGCAGTATCTACTGCTCCTGTCTGGGACCGAGAAGCACCACTTCCCCCTTCACCTTGTCCAGCTGCTGGCTGGCCTGCTTCTGAGGTGGCAAATCCAATCCTCCTTACTCCCCAAAGTAAGGATGAGCATAGTGGAAGCCTGGCACAGCATTCTCCACAGATACTTAAAACCCCTTGAAGAGCATTTGCAGGGGGAGATACTGTTTGCCTACTCATCAAGGAATTTGCCTGTTTATTTTTGTTTGATTTGTTTCTGTTAGAAAGCATTTTTGCACTAAATTAGATGGATGTTTGTAAATAAACAAATTTATATTCACTTCACTTTCATGTGTGTGCACCTTGTTTTCTGATTACAATCAAGGTGCTAGTTGATGGAGGTTTGGGTTGAGGCAGCAGGAATCCCAGCTCATAAGTCCGCAGCCATTGCTATCAAATAATTATATTTCTAATGCTACCCCTTCTTCCAACTTCTCTCCACCCCCTGGCCACAAACATACTTATGTGTTTAAAAAAGCACCAAAAAAAGAGTTACTGGCAGTGAAGTAAGCTGTGAAAACACTGCTGCTGTTCAAAAGCACCGAAGTGAGAAAAAGAGAAGTTAACTGAAAAGGCTTTATGGGTTTGTTAACGATTTCACTCACAATACCAAGGAAACAAAAATAAAGTGACATGGAAAGTGTGTTACACTATGCCTTGACAACCACTCATCTTTCACCTCCCACAACTGGTCACACCCATGGCAGTAGTCAGGGGATGTGAGTAATCATGCACACCACCGGATAAGCTGTCTCCCCATGAACTAAGCTAATCAAAGCATTTAATAGGTAACAGAAACATCGATGAATGATGGCATTACAGTGTTTTAACAGTGTGCTCAGTACAAAAGCGGGGCTAAAGGGGTTAACCTTCAGTACCTTTGCCATAATTATGTGCTTTCAGTGATTAGTTAGTGCCTTGCAGGGCAAGTTTATTACAATGCTCTACTGAGCTTTTGCAGCCACACCATAGCACCCCAAGTCTACCTTAGCACAGTCCCAAGTCACCTTCTGGCTCCCTAGAGGTCCATAATGTAGGAACACGTAGCAACCCTAATTCCCTGGCCTGCTGGGAACCAGGAGCAATTGGGTCGGGATGCTTATACATGGATCAGAAAGCAGTTCTGTCTTGTGCCTGCTCACTGTGGGCATATTCCCCTTTGCATTCACAGATGTGCAAAGCACCACATGCTTTTATAATCCACACTGTGTTGGCCACACTGATATTCACCTGGGTCTGTATGTCTGACCAATGGGCTTTCAGATGCCCAGAAACACATTCCACCACCATTCTGCAGCTATTAAGTCTATTGCATTCCCTTTTCCTTGGGTCAGTGATGTTGCGGTATGGCTTCATTTGTCGTGGTAGAAGCAGGTATGCAGGGTTGCCCTAATTAAATGTCAGTACAGAAATACTGTACATAAAAACTTTATTTCTGGAAAATAAAATCCTTTCCTGCTCCCTGCAGTACACTTCCTACTTCCTGAGCACCCTGGCTTCATGGATCTTCCCCTGTATCTGACACTGATGTTCATGAATTGACCCCTCTGGTCCACTAAGCCTTGGAGACCCATTGAACAGTAATCTTTTTGGTTGATGTATTCACTGCCCCTTTTGGTGGGGAATAGAGAAGGATGTGTCTTCCATCTGCACAGTTTGAAACCCCATCCTCTGAAATCCCACTGTAATTTCAGGTACGTTGGTGATGGCAACCACTGCTTGGTAAATTACAGTAATGATAGCCTTGCATACCTGTATAACCACCACACCAATCAGGTTTCCAACCTCAAACTGATTTGCATCTGACAGGTGTTACCAGCTTCCAAATGGCACTTGCCACCCTCTCCTGTACCTGAATGGGTTTCCAAAATCCTGAGTAGTCCTGTGCTGGAGACTTGGTGCAAGCACCTCACACAACTCAAGGAAATCTGCTTTTTCAGCATGAAGTTCTGCTGCCACTGGTTGTCATCTTGGGTTTCCAACATTTATGGTTCCAATCTTAACATGCTGGTTCTCTGGGACCAGAAGCAGCAGGCCACCCATGGGCATACCATTGCAATGCTAGTATTCAAGACCTCTGCTCCATGGGGCGCTACTGGACTTTCATTCTCTTCCAGTATCATCTATCTTCAGTGTCTCAAAATTCTCTGGAGCTAATGCATCCATTGTTAAGAACTGGATCTCATGAACATTTGTCCCATGAGCAATAGCAGGAGCTGAAACAAATCCTCATGGACTAGTTTCATGTTTCCACAGTAGTTTGGCAGAAGGGATAGATAAGCAGAAGGTGCCATCTCTAAAAAGTCAGCTTACAGTACAAGGAACACCCAGCAAGGCAGTGCCTAGAGTGTCTCCTGTGGTGCAAAGGACTCTGGGATACCATCCCTGAATTTGCAGAGCTACTGTTGTGTGCCATAAAGGTCCAGTGCGGACATGGGTACATGGCTGAAAACAGCATATATCTATGAATGAGTTGTGCTGGTACAGGGTGCCCACACTAGTAAGGAGCAAGCATCACATGTCCACTTGCAAATGTAGATGTACCCTAAAAGATATTATAATCCTTTCTCATGAGAAAAGAAGAGGAAAGGCCTTATTTATCCCTTTCCCACCGCTCATTGAACCACTACCACAATCAGAAACATTGTAAACTGTGGCACTGATGCAGTGGTTTTCAACTTGTGGCCTGTGGGCCACTTGCGGCCCAATCAGCATACAGCTGTGGCCCATGTGACATCCTTGGGGCCATAGAGGTAGTATTGGCTATGCGGCCCACAATGGTAAATAGGTTGAGAACCACTGCACTAATGAGACAACATGTCCAGCTTCCCTTAGTCACTCTTTTTTGTTGTATCCCATTTCCCTTCCTTCATATGGGCAGCAGGTTTAAAACAAATAAAAGGAAGTTCTTCACACAGCACACAGTCAACTTGTGGAACTACTCCTTGCCTGAAGAGGTTGTGAAGGCTAGGACTATAACAGGGTTTAAAAGAGAACTGGATAAATTCATGGAGGTTAAGTCCATTAATTGCTATTAGCCAGGATAGGTAAGGAGTGGTGTCCCTAGCCTCTGTTTGTCAGAGGATGGTGATGGACAGCAGGAGAGAGATCACTTGATCATTACCCGTTAGGTTCACTCCCTCTGGGCACCTGGCATTGGCCACTGTTGGTAGACAGGATACTGGGCTGGATGGACCTTTGGTCTGACCCAGTATGGCCATTCTTATGTTCTTATGTTCATATCCATAATGATGAGAATTTCTGAGGCTGGATTCTTCCTTCTTATTTGTCATCTATTAGCTACAAAGAGAGTTTTGCTTAAGTACATTTGGTAGAATTCAGACTTGTCACTTTATGGTCTAATGCTTTATTTCTTGCATATCAAAAGCTCGCTTATGGAGCTTAGCAGGAGGATTGGGTGACAAAAGTTGGGTCAAGTCCTTAACCATCATAGCAAATCAAAGAAGTAGCATGTTTTGTTCAATAATAGTAAAAGTCATAACATTTATGTCAGTAAACACCAATGCATATCTGTTAACGACTGGGACTAGACTTGCAGACAACACCTGTTGTGCTTATTGAAACAGACTAGAAGTGTCATTTATTCATTGTTAAGAGTTGCTGAAATGCATTGTGCTTTATCTGTTTTCTGGCAATCTTCCAATGGAACAGGTGTGCTATTTTTCAGGCTGCCAGCTAGTTGAATTCCATTGTATATCACTGATGCCTTTTAGATATCAGGATAGGTAAACACTCAGCTATGAGTAAAATAAGATGTAAAAAGTTTGTGTAAGATTTTAATAACATTTTGTAAAAACATTGTATTTGTTGAAGTTAGATGTGTAGGGGACAGAGAGATCAACAGGAATACTAACTAATGAATTATACCAAATTATCATACAAATTATATACAACTATATTATATACCAATTTATATTATTATATAAAATTATTTATAATTATATTTAAATTATACAAAAATATGTTGTATTTGTCTGTTCCTGAGTATTGCATTTTGTACATCTAAGATGCACATTACATTGGTCTAACACTGAAAAATGTAATGTGGAAAGGGGAAAACTTTGTTCTAGAAAGATAAAAATCTCTTTGGGTGTTTTCAGTGCCTAAAAATGTCAATTAATAATAAAGGTCTGTCAGAGAAGCTTAATGAAAATGAACCAAAAACAAATATTCTTTACCACCCATGCATACAGAGTGGCTATGTCATTCCCATAGGAAATCTACCGGACAGCTTTAATGAAGCAATACAAAGATTCATACAAACCTAAATTCAGCCCTACTGTAAAACTACGGACTTCAGGGTTGAATGTTGACTTTTGCAACTCTATACAATGAAAACATATTTACCAGCTTTATTGGTACAATTAAAAGATAAAATGTTGGGAAGCAAATAAATAGTATTTACTGTTTTTCACTGAATATAATAAAAATAGGACTAAATTGTGGCAAATAGCTGGAGCTCTGAATTTGGGGCACCCTGGAGTCTCACAATGCCAAGGAAAGCTCCAGGAGGTCTGGAGGATCCTTGCTCTTGGAGAAACATGGATACTGCAGTACCAACATTAAAGAGGATGCAGCACATATTTTCCTTTGAGTCTTGCCAGTGGTTCTGGCTGGCATAGAGAAGAGGTCTGGAGCCCTAGACCTGTCCTTACACCACTCCTTTTAGAAGCTAGTGGCGCTAGCTTTGCAAAGTCCTTGTACCATCAAAGCACAAGGATTCCTGTTGTTCCCAGCCGGTGTGGGTGGCAAGGCTGGGTGGAAGATGTTGGAAGGCAAGACATGGTGATGCACAAGATGGGGAGAGGTGCTTTATGCTTTATGCTTCACTTGTATAACTCTGTAGGAGCAAGAAACAATCTGTCCTCGTCCGTTACAGTTTTAACTGGCTTCTTTTGAGCAGGTCTGATGACTGGTGGAATCTGTCTGTTACACATGAATTCTGTTTGATATTGGGGCTCTTTCTCTATATCTCTGTCAGAATGCAGACTCCTTTCTGGATGTGAGCTGCTTCATCTTCTTTCTCTCTTTACCTCCAGAGTTGGACTGAAATTCCAACATGGTAATTGTACAGGGCTGATAATAAGTTGTTAAATCTGAATGCCTGAGCAGTGAAATGTAATCACTTGAGACAAGACTGGCTCCCAACCAGGAGTACTGGTTTATTAGGGGAGAGGTTGCCTAGCAGCAAAATCATCTGATAGGACTCTGTGATCATCTGTTGAGGCTAATTGTGGAGTCACCTGGCTGAAAGTTTATAAAAGACAAAAACTGCTCTGTTTGCTCTTCTTCATTTTCCACTGGCTTAAGATGAAGGCAGCTGCTGAAGGAACTGGATGAGGCAGTGGGAAGACCCTGCCTATCTGAACACAAGTGGTTCTCCAAGGGGAAGAGTACACTAGAGTGAGGGAAATACATGCAGGGTTTAATTTTTGCATGGATCTATGTAATTACTTGTGTGATTAAATAAAGAGCTAATCATGTGTGAGACTTCTGTGCAAAGTGTCTGTGAATGTTATATGCTTCACTACTGCCACGTGCCCCCTGAGAAAGTAAAACTGTAACTCAGGAGGCTCACACTTTCTGTGTGATTTTGGGAGCAATTGTGCTGCTGATAAGCCCAAGTATGCCTACTGTGAAATAAATATTTCCAGAAGGCCGAGCAGATTCAGTGTTAGCTAGGAGCTTGTGCAGTCATTAAGAGTTCTGTGCCTCATTTGCACCCACTCTGTCCTGAGTGGACATTAGACAACTTAGGGTTGCCAATCCTCCAGGATTGTCCTGGAGTCTTCAGAACTTAAAGATTACTCTTTAATTAAAGATTATGTCATATGATGAAACCTCCAGGAATATGTATGCCCAAAACTGGCAACCCTAATCGTCACTCTAAACATTATGTTCCAAATTTCTCTGCAGGGTTTTGGTCTGGGGTTATTTTTAGCAGGGATTTTTTCACTACATCACATCCTGACAGCTACAACACTTATTCATGCAATGATCCTCTCATGTCTGGCTTGCTTGCAATGTGCTCCTTTGTGTCCTCTCTCTTTCCTGTACTGCCATCATCCTTCCAGACCGTCCAAACCACAGCTGTCAAAATGATCTTCCTTGCTCTTCAATCTGATCATGTCACCCTCCTGACTGAATCCCTTTCTGCCCCCTCCTATCCGTGGCATCAAGATTCAACTTGTTTTTCTCATCCGTGTCCTACACCACTCAGTCTCAATCTCCATCCTATGTTTTGTCACATCACACCTCTCTTCCTCTCCACTCTGCCAAAAATTCCAGCCTTGATGCCACATTCCTTTCCTTTAGACTTTCTCTTTTCCATGCCCTTTCCCATATCCCCACATATAGCTCACTGTCCCAATCCCAGTCCACCAAACCACTACTTTCTTATTTAGACTTCCCCTGAAGACTTGCATTTTCCCTATTACCCACAAGTAGCGAGGTAAACCACACAGAACTCCTTCCCAAAGTTAATACCTTATTTAACAGTGGATCCTTTTCTTCTTATGTCTCTATTAGACATAGTGCAGTGCTGGTTGAAAATCTGAGAAATGTAGACATTACTTATCTGTATTTGACTTAATTTAACTGTGGAGAGACACTTTCCATAACACACATGAAAGGTCAGACTGTGTTCTCGCATACTACCATCAAATTCAGTAGATTTTCATCAGTAACAATGAGAGCACAAGTTTGTCCTGATCTTACAACATAAAACCAAGATTCTATACTATGGTTTCCTTTTTAGATTGTCTCTTAGTATTGAGATTTGGGATTTTCATCTTAAAACTAAAGTATTATGCCTTTATATTTCGATAAGTTTTTAAAATGTTTAGAGAGATTTGCTGCCTTTATTTTAAATGTGCCTGTTGGTACGAATGCTGAAAATAGACTGCATAAGATGATGTGGTGAATCAGAATAGCTTGTTTGAGGGTTTGGGACTTTGAGACTCATTGGCTATGTCTATACTGCAAGCAGAAACCCCATGGCAGTGAGTCTTAGAGGCTGGATTCACAGACTCAGGCTTACAGGACTCACGCTACAACGCTAAAAATAGCTGTGCAGATGTTTGGGCCCAAGCTCCAGCCAGAGTCTGAACATCTGCACAGCAATTTTTAGAGCCCTAGCATGAACCTGAGCCTGTAGAACTAGACTCTGAGACTCCTTGCCATGGTATTCTATTTACTGTGTAGATGTCAAGCAGGTGTTGTCATCGAATAAGTGCTAAACTTTCAGTATCGGAGGATTTATTGGTCCTGCCATGTGGTATGCAATTAAATATGCTGTCATTATTAACTAAATATTGTATGAGAAATCATGCCACTTCTGAACCACCGAACACAGGACATTTCAGGACATTTGGGGCTAAAACCTGGATCTAATGTTATGGGCCTAACAATGTACATGCAACTACATTTCAAGAGTGAGCTTTTCCAAGCATTATGGGGATTTGGACATAATAGTCCCCTTAATTTCTAATAGGTGATTAAATGCCCTAAGGTCAAATTTAAGGGTGCCTAAACAATTTAGGAGCTGAAGTTCCAGTTTCAAAGGTGACTTTGAAATAGGACTTAGGCTCCTAAATTGCTTAGGCACTCTTAAAAGTGTTACACATAGGCAGTTTTGAAGATCTCAGCTCTTGATTATTATATCTGTTAACTTAGAGAAACACAGTTCACTGACTCAGGGTCTGGCTACACTTGAAATTTCAAAGTGCTGCCACGGCAGCGCTTTGAAGTGTGAATGTGGTCGGAGCGCCAGCGCTGGGAGAGAGCTCTCCCAGCGCTGCACATACTCCACATCCTCTACGGGTGTAGCTTGCAGCACTGGGAGCCGCACTCCCAGTGCTGCGGCACTGATTTCACTGAGGCTTTACAGTGCTGTATCTTGCAGCGCTCAGGGGGGTGTTTTTTTCACACTCCTGAGCACGAAAGTTGCAGCGCTGTAAAGTGCCAGTGTAACCAAGGCCCTAATTGGGGAAGAAAAATACTCCAAACATTTTAGCAGCTGTATAAGCTTTTCTAGATAATACTTCTATACTGTTGAGAAACAGTCGCATCCACTATATAAGCCAAAAGTACATAAACCATATACATTAGCACCTGATACTTCAAGTGCTCCGGGTCAGTTACACTTTTAAATGAAAGACTAGAAGATCATCCAATGAAGTGGGTATTCACCCATGAAAGCTCATGCTCCAATATGTCTGTTAGGGCTTGGCTACACTGGAGAGTTGCAACGCTGGTGATGGGGTTACAGCGCTGCAACTCACTCTGTGTCCACACTTGCAAAGCACAGCCAGCATTGCAACTCCCTGGCTGCAGCGCTGGCTGTACACCTGGTCTGCTTGGGGTGTAGCGATTCCAGTGCTGGTGATGCAGTGCTGGTCATCAAGTGTGGCCACCAGAAGCGCTTTTATTGGCCTCCAGGGTATTAGGAGGTATCCCAGCATACCTTTTCAGCCACTCTGCTCATCGTTTCGCACTCCACTGCCCTGGGCTCAGGTGACCCGCCCTTTAAATGACCCGGGAATTTTAAAAATCCCCTTCCTTTTTGCTCAGCCAGGTGTGGAGTGCAATCAATCAATCAATCAATCACTGACCATGTCTCCACACCCCAAACGAGCCCCAGCATGGAACACTTGCGAGCTGCAGGACCTCATCAGTGTTTGGGGTGAGGAAGCTGTGCAGTCACAGCTGCGCTCCAGCCGTAGAAATTATGATACCTATGGCCAGATATCAAAGTCCATGCTGCAAAGGGGCCATAAACGGGACGCTTTGCAGTGCATGGTTAAAGTAAAGGAGCTGCGGAGTGCCTATTGCAAAGCCCGTGAGGGAAACCGCCACTCAGGTGCTGCCCCCATGACCTGCCGTTTTTACAAGGAGCTGGATGCCATACTTAGGTGTGAGCCCACTGCCAATCCGAGGACCACAATGGAGAGTTCAGAGCAGGGAGAAGAGGGGGAGGGTGTAAAGGAAACCGAGAGTGAGGGTACTGGGGTGGAGGGAGACACCCCAGAGTCCCAGGAGGCATGCAGCAAGGAGCTCTTCCCAAGCCAGGAGGAGGCTAGCCAGTCGCAGCAGCTGGAACTTGTTGGTGAAGAAGAAGCAGAGGAGTGGGTTCCCAGTAAGCAGCTTTTATTTTAAGGATGGAAATGTTTTGGGAGAGGAGGGGCGGGTTATGGCTGCATGCATACATGCATGCCTAGATGTGAAATAGCCTATTGATTTGGTCTATCACATCTCGGTAATCGGCCTCAGTAATCTCTTCAAAAGTTTCAGCCAGAGCGTGGGCAATGCACTTGCGCAAGTTTATAGGGAGAGCCACTGTGGTCCTTGTCCCAGTCAGGCTAACACATCTGTGCCACTGTGCCGTGAGGGGTGGGAGGACCATTGCTGCACACAGGCAAGCTGCATAGGGACCAGGGCGGAATCCACATTGCTGTAGAAGACGCTCCCGCTCTTCCCAGGTAACATGCAGCAGCGATATATCTGGCAGTAGAAAATCCTGTTGAAAATGTAGGGATAGTGTTCAGTGCAGGTCTCCCCCAGCTACTCTCTGCTTTCCTCAATGCACAGAAACCCCAGTGAGCCTTGACTCAAGCAGCTCCGCTTCCCAGGTGAGTCGCAGCAGAAACACTCACCCCATTACTCACCCTGTCTTCGCTGCTGTGGCCTCTCTGTGCTATGTTTGCTATGTGTAAATGATGCTACAAATAGTCTACAAACTCCTTCACTGTGATTATAAACAATGCAGTCTCTGTATTAAATGTTTCTATTTCTGTTTTTTTTTTAAGTGTCCTTGAATCCTCCGGCCCTATCACAGCCTGCTGAAAGATTACAGAACTTGAGGAGTAAACCAAGGAAAGGCAAAGAAGATTTGGTGAAAGCAGTTATGAATCAGTATGCCAGAGAGAATAAGAGGCTGCAGGACTGGAGAGAGAAAATGCATCAGTGGAGGGAAACACAAAGCAGGAGAAAGGAATTGGCTACCAAGAAAAGCACAAAGCAGCTGATAACCCTCCTGGCGCGCCAAACGGACTGTATGCAGTCACTCGTAGTCATGCAGGCAGATCACTACTGTGCTAATCCCCCCCTCCCAAAGCTCCCTCCCTTGTGCACCAGTGTTTGCTCAAAACCCCTTTCTCCAGCAGCCTGGTTCTTCCCACCACCAGCTGCCCCCAACACCTGTACGTTCACCTACCAGCCCTGAGAACTACGACCCTTACCCTATGCACTCAACCCCCATCACCATGCAGCATATTAATCCTGAAGTGCAGCAGGCATTGCACAGCAATCCAGGCAGGACATATTCAAACCTCTGAATGTACAGTTCAGCACCCTACCCCCCTGCCCTTTTATGTACTGTATTTTGAATAAATGATTTCTTGCCTTTTAAAACATTTTTTATTATTGCAGACAGTGAAAAATGCTGTACCTCAAGGGAAAAACAGGCACTGCAAATCATTGTAACCACTGCACTTCACACCCGTGCAAGGCACCAAACATTACTGTTGGCTTTCAGCCTCAAATTGCTCCCTTAAGGCATCCCTAATCCTTGAAGCCCTGTGCTGGGCCTCTCTAGTAGCCCTGCTCTCTGGCTGTGCAAATTCAGCCTCCAGGCATTGAACCTCGGAGGTCCATTCCTCACTGAAGCTTTCACCCTTCCCTTCACAAATATTATGGAGGGTACAACACGCGGATATAACAGCGGGGATGCTGCTTTCCCCCAAGTCTAGCTTCCCATAAAGACACCTCCAGCGTCCCTTTAAACGGCCGAAAGCACACTCCACAGTCATTCTGCACCGGCTCAGCCTGTAGTTGAACTGGTCCTTGCTCCTGTCAAGCTTCCCTGTATACGGTTTCATGAGCCATGGCATTAAGGGGTAAGCGGTGTCTCCAAGGATCACAATGGGCATTTCAATGTCCCTTACTGTGATCTTGCGGTCTGGGAAAAAAGTCCCCAGCCTGCAGCTTCCTGAACAGGGCACTGTTCCGAAAGATGTGTGCATCATGCACCTTTCCAGGCCATCCTGTGTAAATGTCAGTGAAACGCCCACGGTGATCCACAAGAGCTTGGAGAACCACAGAGAAATGCCCCTTCCGATTAATGTACTCGGATGCTAGGTAGGGTGGTGCCAGAATAGGAATATGCGTCCCATCTGTCGCCCCTCCACAGTTAGGGAAACCCATTTGTGCAAAGCCATCCACAATGTCCTGCACGTTCCCCAGAGTCACGGTTCTTCTTAGCAGGATGCGATTAATGGCCCTGCAAACTTGCATCAACACTATTCCAACGGTCGACTTTCCGACTCCAAACTGGTTCACGACCAATCGGTAGCTGTCTGGAGTTGCCAGCTTCCAGATTGCAATAGCCACCCACTTCTCCACCGTCAGGGCAGCTCTCAATCGCGTGTCCTTGCGTCACAGGGTGGGGGTGAGCTCAGCACACAGTCCCATGAAAGTGGCTTTTCCCATCCAAAAGTTCTGCAGCCACTGCTCGTTGTCCCAGACTTGCAGGACGATGTGATCCCACCACTCAGTGCTTGTTTCCCGAGCCCAAAGGCGGCATTCCATGGTGCTGAGCATGTCTGTTACTCCCACAAGCAATTTAGTGTCTTGTGCGTCAGGCTAATCAATATCATCGTTGGACTCCTCACTGTCACTTTGGAGCTGAAGGAATAGCTTAACTGCCAAATGTGATGTGCTGGTAACATTCATCAGCAAGGTCCTCAGCAACTCGGGCTCCATTTCTAACAGAAATCGTGCTGCAGACTCACAATGGCGCCAAACTGCGGGGATGTGTAGTGATGCACCACGGGGCATTGGGACAGGAAGCGGAATGACCCGCACCCTTCCGTCCCCTTCCCACAACCCACAGCGCAAAAATGGGATGAGGTGCTCTGTGGGATAGCTGCCCACAATGCACCACTCCCAACAGCGTTGCAAATGCTGCAAATGTGGACACACTGCAGCGCTTTCCCTACACAGCTGTACGAAGAAAGCTGTACAAATGTTAGTGTAGCCATACTCTCAGTAAGCTGAAATGAATAACAAGAAACTAAAACTAGTAAAACAATGCCTAGAACACGCTTTGTCTTTTTTCTTAATCTCTTCCATAAACATAAAGATAAATAAGAGATTTCTGTTATTATAAACAAGTCCTTCTGCCTTTCCCTTAATATTACCCTTATGACAAACATTAGACAGTGACCCAAAATAGGTACTTTGCTGGTGAATGATGTTAATTAAAATTTCCAGGTTAATAAAACCAGAGTGTTACAATTTTACTTCAAATCATTACTCAGACATGGTTGTATTTTCATGAATATATTGTACTTCAAAAATAGAGTTATAATGAATATATAATGGAATTGCCTGTCATGAATTGACTTCTGACCACACTTTTAACTGTGCACTGGTAAGTGGAGATTTAAAACACTCTAGTACATTTTAAAAGTGGCTATTGGGGCCATTAAAAAGAGTGCTCATGCAGTGGCTACTAATCATCAGGTACAAGGGAACAAAACATTCTTTGTTTGCTCCTCTTGTTCTCTCCTGAGTTCACTTCAGCATAGTTTTTGTCACAATGTTTTTTGGTTTTTTTTTTGTATCTGAGGACATTATCTTATTGAAGTTAGTTATTTATGGGGCTTCAGTAATCAGTTCAAATATTTCTCTTTGCTAACTATACATTCTACAAAGTATTATTTTTGTTTGATTTTCGAGAGAGTTTTCTGCTACAGTGTTAATTCAAAGATCTTGTTAAAAGCAGCATTGCTGCTCTTTAAAAATGTTTTTATGCTTTCTTTACCATGTGCATACTTCAGTAGTAGTCACTACTCTGCTTCCTTCAATTCTGCTCTGTTTTAATTGCAGGAGTTGGCAGACAGTGTTTATTTTCATGTTTGTTTCATTATTGTTATTTGTGAATTTCAGTGATTTTCTAGGCTCCTAAAATGTGGATGCTGTCACACTGAGCGGCACAATGTCTTACTCCTTTTGTGCATCCAGGCCTTGGTTCTTTAACATTTCTATCAGCAGAGGAGGGAGGATAGGCCAATAAAGCCCGAGTTCTCTTATTTTTACTCAATAGTACATTGGTTTTCTGAGGCTGTGATTAGTACCATTGTGGTTCTTAGTGGTTATCTTATATGTGTAGATAATTCTTGAGGTGATACAGAAATGTTATGGGTAGACACAGCTATTGGGCTTAGAAAGACTCATTCAGGAAGCTTATTGATTATGTATTAAGTGTCTTAAAAGCAAAAAAATATACTTCATTTGTATAGCTTGTGTTAAAGTGAAGGTAGATTATTTTAAGTGGTAGACTGGTCTCCTTGACTGCCTTCCCCTATTCCTTACAAATTATTGTTTCATCTCCGGTTTGAATCTTGTTTAGCTTCTAATTTAAGACACTTTGAGGGCAAGGTCTGTCTCTTCCTACATGGTTGTTGTGATGTTGCACTCCATAATACTTTATATAAATATGTTTATAAGTGTGAATATGATGTAACTGGAATATGCTTTATGCAAAATGTCTCTTATAATCTACTGAGTGTGTTCATCCTATTTGTATGTATGTATGTATTATTCTTGTATCTAAAACTAGAAATATGAAGTATTACTCTGAAGTCCTATTGTAACTATGCAAAGTGTGAGCCATTAATGGTGTTTTGGAATCTAGATGGCTCCCATTAACAAGGACAATTGATTGTTTATGACTTTGTTTACTTGCAAAATTTCCTGGGTATGCGCAGGCCAGCCCTGGAAAAATGAAGACAGAGGTCTTACAGTGACATGTAATCATGTCACCTGAACTGGAATCCATCTTTAACCTGGTGCTTTTCCATTTAGAAGGAGGAGTGGGAACCCAGAGAGAGCAAAGGATTCCCAACTTGTGCCAAAGATATAAAAGTGGGTGGAACAGAACAAAGGGGGCTGCCAGTCATGAAGAAATCCCCTAGTTATCACCTGAGTTGGAACTAACAAGGACTGTACCAGGGGAAAGGACTGGACCCAGACTAGGAAGGAGTCCAGTCTGTGAAAGAAGATTATTGAAACCTATCTGAGGGTGAGATTTCATCTGTAATCAGTTTCTTAATGTATTAGGCTTAGCCTTGCGTGTTTTGTTTTATTTTGCTTGGTAACTTACTTTGTTCTGTCTGTTATTACTTGGAACCACTTAAATCCTAATTTTTATACTTAATAAAATCACTTTTGTTTATTAATTAACCCAGAATAAGTAATTAATACCTGAGAGAGTAAACAACTGTTCATATCTTTCTATTGGTGTTACAGAGGGCGGACAATTTATGAGTGTACCCTGTATAAGCTTTATACAGAGTAAAACAGATTTATCTGGGGTTTGGATCCCATTGGGAACTCGGTATCTTGGTGCTAGAGACAGGAATACTAGCTAAGCTGTTTTCAGTTAAGTCTGCAGCTTTGGGGACATGGTTCAGACCTGGGTCTGTGTTGCAGCAGGCTTGCATATCTGGCTCAAGAAGACATGGTTCTGGAGTCCCAAACTGGCAGAGAAAATGGCCTCAGAGGTAGTCTCAGCACATCAGGTGGCAGTCCAAAGGGGGTCTCTGTGACTGAACCCATCACAGTTGTATGGTGCTGTTATGTTTGTGGCATGCAAACAGAGAAATTAGATAAAAATACTCTTTCTCAAAGGTTGTAGTGCAACACTAATTCCCATTTCTTAAAATCCAGAACCTTAACATACATGAAACACAAATAGTGAGAGAGAAAGCAGGCTGTTCCCTATGGCAGAGACACAACTCATCCTACCTTGCTCTAGGCTGGCCCGTTGTAGACTGACTCAGATCGCATGCTTCCTTACAGAGACCACTAGCCTGCGAGCAGGACTGGGAAACCCCTTACAAATGGAAGTGATAGCTTGTAATTTTAAGATTGTTTTCTACATACCACAGGTATCTAACACAATGGGGCCCTGATCATGACTGAGATCTGGGACTTTTTGATATCAATATATGCAGTTATGTATTTTAATAAGCACAAGCTCCATGCTCCATGCGATACAATTCAAACAAAGATAATCCCTCCCTTCATTAATTTGCTGATTACCCCAGCAGGTTTTGATTCATGATGACCAGGCAGAGACCAGCCCAGATTGTAGAATCCCTCTATCCTAGCACAGGGTATGTCTTCACTACCAATGTTAAAGTGCTGCTGCTTAAAAAAAGCACCCCCACGAGGAGAATAGCTGCCAGCGCTGTAAAGTGGCAGTGTAGACAAGGCCTGGGTTGATGAAGCTAAGCCTTGAGCCTGCTTAAAATATTGAGATACATATCTGGTGAAAATTATTGGCTCTTCTGTGTTATCACACATCAACACTTTTATCAATATAGCTTCACAAATGTTCTCTCTCTAACATCTGCTAAGATGCATGTACTTTAGCTGTTTGCAAAGCCTTAATTTAATTTTGTTATAAACAGGGGCTCTGATTTATAGGTTAGCAGTCCAGAGGGAGTAAGGAGGTAGATGTAGTGGCTCCAATTTACTAAACAGGAGTTTGGGTGGGAAGGCAAACTGTTTATTTTCCCCGTAAGTTCATAGATTTCAAGACCAGAATAGAACATTATGATTATCTAGTCTGACCTCTTGTATAACACAGGCCATAGAACTTCCCCAAAATAATTCCTAGAGCAGATCTTTTAGGGGAAAAAAAAGACATCTAATCTTGATTGAAAAATTGTCGGTGATGACCGTGACCCTTGATAAATAATTTCAGTGGTTAATTACCCTTACTGTCAAAAATGTAGATCTTATTTCCAGTCTGAATTTGTCTAGCTTCAACTTCTAGCCACTGGAATATGTTAAACCTTTCTTTGCTACACAGAAGAGCTCATGATTAGATATATGTTCCCCATGTAGATATTTACAGACTGTAATCAAGTCATCCCTTAACCTTCTCTTTGGTAAACTAAATAAACTGAGCTATTTGAGTCTACCACTATAAGGCATGTTTTCTAATCCTTTAATCATTTTGTGGCTCTTCTCTGAACCCTCTCCAATTTTTCAACCTCCTTCTTGAATTGTGGGCACCAGAACTGGACACAGTATTCCAGCAGCAGTTGCACCAGTGCCAAATATAGAAGCAAAATAACCTCTCTACTCCTACTTGAGATGCCCTTTTTATGCATCCCAAGATTGCAATAGTTCTTTTGGCCACAGTGTCACACCAGCAGTTCATGTTTAGCTAATTACCCACTGCTCCCCCAAATCTTTTACAGAGTCACTGCTTCCCAAGAGAGATTCCCCACCCTGTAAGTATGGCCTACATTCTTTAATTCACTACTCTTTTAGAGGAGAGGAAGGAAGAAACAAGTCAGACAGCCAGGTCAATCAGGGAACCCCAGCTCAGGTCCCAGCCTCTGTGTGTCCTGGGGAAGGAGACATGGAGAGAGGAGCTGCAGGCGGGGAGAGAAGCTGGGGCTGGAGAAGAAGAGCTGTGTGAAGGGCTGGAGGGAGTTGCCTGAAGACACAGTGTCCCGTGTGAGGGAGACGGTGTGTGGGGCAACAGGCAGTGTGGAGAACGGGAATCTGCCATGAAGAGATGACAGGCCCAGCGAGGCAGAGCCCCACAGCAAGGAGTGAACAACAGTCCCAGAGATGGGGGAGCCTGTGGAGAGTGATCTAGGGGAACATTGTAAGGGAATGAGGGACAGTCACAAAGACCCCAGCCAAGGAGAGTCAGTAGAGGGGCAGGGAGGGGGAAGACATGTATCCCACCCCTTTATATTGCCCTAACCCTAATCCTAACCCTAGCCCAGCATGCAGGAGGCACTGCGAGGGAGAGGAGTTGATCAGCGGGGCCAGTGGTCTCAAACATGATTCTGCCCCCTCCCCTCAGCATGCCCCACCCTGCTCCTCCCCCTCCCTCCCAGCGCCTTCTGCATGCCACTGAACAGCTGTTCCCTGTCATGCAGGAGGCACTGGGAGGGAGGGGAGGAATTAATGCAGGGAGGGGAAGGAGTTGAACAGCAGGGTTGGTGGACCCCCTGGAGTACCCTTGCAGACCCCAGTTTGAGAAATGCTGATGTAAAGTGTCACTTTTATTCAAATCACAGAAGGAAGACTGAGTTAATATCAGCTGGTGACAGAGAATGCAATATTTGTATGGGAGTATGGGCATAAAGATATCTAGTGATACAAATCAATCTAGACAAAATAAAATTAGAGGAGATAGAATTACTTCATTAAAATCACAAATTGCTTCCATAGGTTCAATAGTAAATATCTCAGTTACATGGGATGATAATGTAATTAGACTCATAGATTTACCAGAAGGGACCATCATGATCAACTGGTCTGACCTCCTGCACATCACAGGCCACACAACCTCACCCGCCCACTCCTATAATACGTCCATAACCTCTTGCTGAGTTACTGAAGTCCTCAAATCATGATTCAAAGACTTCAAGTTACAGCGAATCCACCATTTACCATAGTAAAAATCAGCAAGTGACCTGTTCCTACTCTGCAGAGGAAGGCAAACCCATCCCCCTCACAGTGTCTCTGCCAATATGACCTGGGAAGAAATTCCTTTCCAACCCCATATATTGTGATCAGTTAGACCCTGAGCATGTCGACAGGACCCACCAGGCAGATACCTGGGAAAGAATTCACTGCAGTAAGTCAGAGTCCTCTCCATCTAGTGTATCGTCTCTGGCAGTCGGAGATATTTGCTCCTAGCAGTCGCAGATGGGCAGCATGCCATTGTGGGAAATATCATCATACCATCTCCTCCAGAAGTTAGTGTTATATGTTGATATTTCCCTTCTGTTTTTCATGTAAATTATAAATCTTAAGATTTTATTTAGGAAATACAACCATTTCATTCCTCCATAATATCAGGTCTTTAAAGAAATAGATTGTGAGTGTGTGTGTGTGACAGAGAGAGAGAGAGAGGCATTAATTGCTTAAACAAACGTTATTCCCGAAGGGATAGGAATACATTGCTCCTCTGCTTGTGCTGATGACATTCAGCTCTTTCACTCAGCTAGGCCATGTCTCCATGGAAACATTTGATGAGAGAATGCTGTACCTAGTGGCTACAGAACAAAGATTTTCCTTTTGCTTTGTTCAAGAGGGGAAATATATACTGCTTGGATTAAAGCAGTTTTCCTTGGACCTGATCCTGTAAGTCTCCTTGACGTGCTGGTGGCTTAATATTTTTCATTTTCCTCCATCTTGGCTTCTGCAAGATCAAAACAAGCAGCAGCAGGGAAGAAAAGGAAATATAAGTAGAATTCAGTGGTTTCTGAAAAATGATTTTTTTCAAGATCATGTGCAAAATCTCTAAAATCAAAATTATGGTACTTCATTTGCATTTAATGAGACAAAAAGATACTTCTGACTCATCCACGTATATAATTCTATGTACAGTCTTTTAAAAAGCAATATTGCACTTGGATGAAGTTCAGAGTGAGAGAGAAATGAAAATGGAAAATATACCATTATATAAGATGATGGCAAGCTTTAGTACTATGTTCATGTCTGCTTGCTTCAGCTCAATAACTATACAGCAAAGAGTGAAAAGGCTAGAAACAGTGACAAAATGGTGAGTGATAGGGCGGGATTTATGTATTATTAGAGACTGTATAGAATAGGATTATTTAGCATAAAAAAAGAGGAGATTTAACTAAACTACATCAAATTATGAAGAGTATGGGGGAAGGAAGTCGAATCAAAAGACTTTTTGTTTCCTGTTCCAAGAGACATAGTGAAGAAGACAATCAGCATTAAAGAGCTCTTAACAGTTAGAATAGCTTCATTGGGGATAGTTTATTGTATTTATATTAGTGTTTCTCTCTGAAGGTTAGGATGAGGTGGAGCTGAATAGACACTGCAACATCTGGATGTTCCTCTCAAATCTGTCTGGATAGCCATGAGGGAGACTGGTTGCAATATTAACTCCCTCTCCATGCCTGCACCCTCTCCCCACACATATGCATGAGAGCGAAGTGATCAGTAGGGGTAACTGAGTCACTCAAAGTATTATAGGATGAAGCCAGGCTATAACCCTCCTTCCTGTTTAGTCAGTGAAAGTTTTCACCCTACTGTTAAAATGATTCAGAGCAAAATAAAAATTTCCTTGCTTGGTACAATTCCCAATTAATTCAAAAGGAACTTTGCCAAAGTGAAAACTGCATAAGACCAGAATGAAGTAAGGACTGTTTAGGCCTCTGGTAAATATCTGATAATGCTCAATTTATAAATGTAAAAACTAAATACTGAGTTTCAGATATCTCAGCATATGTATGAGCCCTTCCTACAAAGAGTATCAGAGGGGAAGCCGTATTAGTCTGGATCTGTAAAAGCAGCAAAGAATCCTGTGGCACCTATAGACTAACAGACTAATATTCACCCATAAAAGCTCATGCTCCAAAACGTCTGTTAGTCTATAAGGTGCCACAAGATTCTTTGCTGCTTCTACAAAGGCCTGGTCTACACTATGCATATAAATCAATTTTAGCAGCGTTAAACCGATTTAACCCTGTACCCGTCCACACAACGAGGCCCTTTATATCGATATAAAGGGCTCTGTAAATTGGTTTCTGTACTCCTCCCCAAAGAGAGGAGTAGCGCTAAAATCGGTATTACCATATCGGATTAGGGTTAGTGTGGCCGCAAATCGACGGTATTGGCCTCCAGGCAGTATCCCACAGTGCACCATTGTGACTGCTCTGGACAGCAATCCGAACTCGGATGCACTAGCCAGGTAAACAGGAAAAGCCCCGCAAACTTTTGAATTGCATTTCCTGTTTTCCCAGCATGGAGCTCTGATCAGTATGGGTGGCCATGCAGTCCCAATCCAAAAAGAGCTCCAGCGTGGACCGTACTGGAGATACTGGATCTGATCGCTGTATGGGGAGACAAGTCTGTTCTATCAGAGCTCCTTTACAGAAGATGAAATGCCAAAGCATTTGAAAAAAATCTCCAGGCCATGATACAGAGTCCACAGCACAGTGCTGCATGACACACGTAACAGAAAGCCAAAGAATCAAATGGACGTTCATGGAGGGAGGGAGGGGGTACTGAAGACTCCAGCTATCCCACAGTCCCCAGCAGTCTCCGAAAAGTAATGGAATTCTTGGCTGAGCTCCCAATGCCTGTAGGGTCAAAGACATTGTACGGGATGGCTCAGGATATAGCTCGTCAATGTACCCCCTCCCCCCCCGTGAAAGAAAAGGGAAAAAAGTCATTTCTTGATTTTTTTCAATGTCACCCTATGTCTACTTAATGCTGCTGGTAGACGCGATGCTGCAGCAGTGGAGAGCAGTATCCACTCCCCTCCCCTCCCCTCCCCGGTGGCAGACGGTATAATATGACTGATATCCGTCATCACCATCAGCCCGTGAGTGGTCCTGGCTTGCCTCAGGTGAGGTCGGCTGGGGGTGCCTGGGTAAAAATAGGAATGACTCCCTGTCATTCCCAGTAGATGGTACAGAACGGCTGGTAACCATCCTCATCATAGCAACTGGGGGCTGAGCTCCATCAGCCCCCTCCCTTTCATGTGTAAAGAAAAGATTCTGTACTGCCTGGACTATCACAGCAGCGGGATGCTGGGCTCCTCTCCCCCGCACAGCTTAATGTCCTGCCTGGACTATCATAGCAGCTGGAGGCTGCGTCCCCAGCATTTTATCTCAGTAACAAGTCAGTGTTTCTTATTCCTGCATTCTTTATTACTTCATCACACAAATGGGGAGGACACTGCCACAGTAGCCCAGGAAGGTTTGGGAAGGAGGGAAGCAACGGGTGGGGCTGTTGCAGGGACACCCCCTAGAATGGCATGCAGCTCATCATTTCTGCGGGATCTGACACAGAGCAGCTGTGCTCTCTGATTCTCTGATACACTGGTTCTCTGGTACCCTGACCCCATATTCTAGGCAGGACTGACTCTATTTTTAGATACCATAAAGCAGGAAATGACCCAGGGGGTCATTCCCATTTTTGTCTTTGTGCCCCCGACTGACCTCAGCCAGGGGCACTCATGACAGCAGCAGACGGTACAGAACAACAGATAACCGTCATCTCATTGCCAATTTACAATGGCACAGCAGACGGTACATAAAGACTGATAACCATCTCTGCTGTTATGCAAAGGCAATGAATGCTGCTGTGTAGCACTGCAGTATCGCCTCTGTCAGCGGCATCCAGTACACATATGGTGACAGTAAAAAAAAGCTGAGTGGGCTCCATGGTTGCCGTGCTATGGCATCTGCCAGGGCAATCCAGGGAAAAAGAGCGTGAAATGATTGTCTGCCGTTGCTTTCCCAGAGGAAGGAATGACTGACGACATTTACCCAGAACCACCCGCGACAATGATTTTTGCCCCATCAGGCACTGGGATCTCAACCCAGAATTCCAAGGGGCGGGGGAGACTGCGGGAACTATGGGATAGCTACAGAATAGCTACCCACAGTGCAACGCTCCAGAATTCAACGCTAGCCTCAGACCATGGATGCACACTGCCGAATTAATGTGCTTAGTGTGGCCGCATGCACTCGACTTTATAGAACCTGTTTTACAAAACCGGTTTATGTAAAATAGGAATAATCCCGTAGTGTAGACATACCCAAAGAGATGCATTTGTGTTCAAATTTATTCCTTTAGGGTGAAATACCTTTCTGGGATTGCTTACTCAGTGGTAGATTTTGCTGTTCGATGACCTGGAGAAAGACTTGTACTCATTGCACTTCTCAGATTATACAGTACAGAGCTTCTAAGTTCAGTATATCATGTAAAACAGGAAATAATGAAATACACTCCTGATAGCTAGTACCATACTGCTTAAATCAATCCTGAAAACAATTACTATGGAGTATAATGCTCACTAGTGTAGTAGTCCCATTGAAACCAATGTCACCACTCAGAGTAATAAGCAATATACCCTGTAGCATTTGCAGGGTCCCTGCACTGGTGAACAAAAATAGATATAAATTAACTAAGAACCAAATCCTGCAGTCTGTAGGCAAAAGTCCAATGGGAATTTTTGTAATCTATCCTCTATAGGTTCTTTTGCTGTGCCCATCACCAAGACATCTAAGAACTTGAGTAAAAGCTGCAGGAAATGGTTTTTTAATGTTTAAGCAAGAGCTACAAAATATGTTTCTGTTTTATTCTGGAGAGGCTGTCATCTGTCTTCTTTAAGGTTTCCAAAGAGCCATGGCAGCAATTTTAGACATATATTTTCTCTTACATTCCTGTACAAGCTAGTGGGGGGGATGGGAATTTTTCCTGTGACATTATGAAAGGGAAAAATGCCTCTTTACAATTTTCCTATTGGAAAAATTCAAGTTTTCCATGGGTCACTTTAAAACAAAACAAAAATTTCATTTCATTTTGAAATATCAATTTGAAATAAAATTGAATGAAAAATTATCGGCTTAAAATGTTATGTTGCTTTTGTTATTGGGAACTGAAAATTTTCAGTTTTTCATTTTGGTTTGGAGATTTTCAGGATTTTTTTCCCCTCTCTCTTAAACTTTCCCCTTATTTTTTCCCCAGGAAAGGGAAAGGTTGGAAACTGTTTTGGTTTTAGGTTTTGTTTGTTTGTTTTTAAGTGGAAGAAAAACTTATATTTTTTTCTACTGGGAAGGCATATAAAATGTACTTTAAAAATTAAAGTGAGAGAGAATACATTATTTTTTGTACAAATGTTTTATTATTTTTCAGCTCAAAATAGTGAGGGACAGAGTGAGATTGCTCCCCTTTTTCTCATTTTTAAACTTTTTCCAACCTTTTCCCATTGGGGAAGGAAAACCTGAAATGGAAAACTGAAATGAGCTGATATTTTAAGACGAAATGAAATGATTTTTTTATTTTGAAAAGTCAACTTAAAACAAAACTTTTATTTTGCTGATGTGAAAATTGAAAAAAAATCATCATAATTGACATCATCCTGTGAAAAATGTTGAGTTTTGCTGAAGCCACATTTTTTTCTGTCAAAACACTTCTTAAAATGGCATTAAATGTCCTTGCTAAAAAGGCTCTAGAAGCTGTTCATCAGTTAAACTTCCCAGGAGGCTGGTTAAATTCATTATTCTTCATTGTCCAAAAATCTTATGAAAAGTACCACACAATCTTCTTGCTGTTCACATGATTATTTAGGAGAGGCTTATTTAGGGGAGAAGCTTAAAAAGGACGTATTTTCAATGTCAAGGATACTCGTTGGGGGAAAATAATCCACACAATGTTTTCCTTACAGCTTTTATCTAAACAATTCTTATCAGTAGAGATTGACTTAATATCCTCAATGAAAAACATGGCATGTGTCATAGGCCAAACAACAAAGACACACACAGCCTCAAAATCTGTGAAGAGAATTCCTTTGTTTATGGTTTTTGCTTTAATCTTCCCAAACAGGAAGAAAAACGCACTCTCAATCTCATACATTGCTTCAGACAATCCTATGTGATGTTCACCCTCAAATCACTAAAGAGCAAAGGTTTGCAAAATGAAAGATGATATAGAATGTGGGTTTCCTTGCTCTCACTTTTCAGGAAAATCATCAATGCAGTATGGCTACCTCCACTAGAAAGGGTACAGTTTTATATACTCCCCTTATTGTTCATCATGCTTTGCCAGAAGCTAGAACTACTGATATGGATTATGTTTCCCTGTCTACCCTGCTTTCCTTGTCTTTCAGAGATGGAGGCTGTAATATGTTCATGAACAATAAGGCCTAAGGCCTTGATCCTTCAAGGAGTTCCATATGGAAGTAGGCATCCAAGTGCATGCAGCTCACTGCAAGATGGGGTCACAAAGCAGGAACATCACATAGTTGTGATTTTTCTTTTTAATAAATAAGTGTTCAGCGGATGCAAAGAGCAGGGCCGGCTCCAGGCCCCAGCGCGTCAAGCACGTGCTTGGGGCGACATGCCACGGGGGGCGCTCTGCCGGTTGCTGGGAGGGCTGCAGGCTGCTCCGTTGGACCTCCCACAGGTGTGCCTGCGGAGGGTCCTCTGGTCTCGAGGCTCCGGTGGAGCATCCGCAGGCACGCCTGCGGGAGGTCCACCGGAGCTGCGGGACCAGCGAACCCTCCGCAGAAATGCCTGCGGGAGGTCCACCGGAGCCGCGGGACCGGCAAGCAGCAGAGCGCCCCCCACGGCGTGCCGCAGTGCTTGGGGTGGTGAAATGGCTAGAGCCGGCCCTGGCAAAGAGACATTCACAGGAGGCAGTTAAAACTTTTATTAAAATAGTTTTTCAAAATTCATTACTTAATTGATACAGCAATAAAGTTGCAAACCTCAGTCAAAACATTGGATATCGACCACTCTGTCGGGTATTTAGACAGACATCTGATGAGCTTCAGTAGAAAAAATGTGTACATTGAAGTAGGCTATTGGGAAAAAAAGGTGGAAAGTGTCTCAAGCTGGGCAGCCATACATTTTTGAAAAAAATAGATTGTGACTTGCCCTTTGTTATGTAGTGAATCCTTTGCAGAAATGGAATAGGATATGTAAATATTATATCAAATCCCTGAGAATTCTGTAGGTCATTTAAAGACATTCTGGTTAATTATATTAGTTTAAACTTATCATTAGGAGAGTTTTGCCACAAGGCTATTTGGCTCATTTGTCTTAATACTTCAGAAGGGCCCACAATGTGTAGTAGCAAAAGACCAATTCCTTTATTACCAGAATGTAAGCAGCTTCTCATGAGAATATTAGAGAAAATTCTAATCATAAATATAACTCACATTAACTGGAATCTCTGGAGACAATCTTTTGCTTATCTTCGCAGACTGAGATGAGTGGAGTATCATGGAAGTCAAAGGTGATGTTAGAACTTTCAGTTTCTCTAACATTTCATTGGAAGGAGTTTTCTGAAATTCAGCAGACATTTATAGTACACCCTCTAAAAGTTTGCTGCAGATTAATTCCTATTTTTAAGTAAGTAAATTCATTATTAATGCTTTATATAAAAACAGTTTCAACAAGAGAGAATGAGAGCTCTGTATGTAGATAATATCTTCTTCACAAAGAGACTGTCCTCAGTAGGACTATTCCTTTTATGCTAAAGTTTATGAAGGCTTTTGGTGCATTTTTGGGTTCTAAATTCATAACTGGTCAAAATACAAGAGTTTACCATTCTCAAGAGTCTATTATCCTGTTTAGGTTTTCTTCTTGGAATGTAAAGAGCATACCTAAAACTTAAAACATCTGGGTATTCAATTGAGTAAATTCTTACTCTGTCAGGCTAGCTGAAGACAGCTGATATCCAATGATTCAAACTAGCAAGGAAGACTTTACTTGGAGTCCCCTAAATAATATAATTTATCAGTGACGTTTTAACCTGGAAGGGCCAAAAGCTCAAATGCATTTGGTTATATATAAACTGGACCCAATCCTTCAGTTCCTATTGTTTGAATTTGATAGGAGGTTGTTGTTTTTTTCTTGAGTAAGGTCATAGGATAGGGTCCTTAGAGTTTGGAGTTAAGCATCCAGATCTAACCAAACACCAAATAAACAAACAAAAAATCCAGCCAATGAATCAAACAAACAACTTCCTTTTAATTTTGTTCATAAATACATATGTATCTATAGGGTTTATACAATGCTGTGGGTGGATACAGGAACAGAAAGTTGGAGTATGGAGCTTACTGGCTTTCTTCTCCAAATGATCTGTATAAACAAGTAACTGGTAATTAAGCATATAGGGAAATCCTGGAATAGGTTTTCTAGGGAAGTAGGATGCTGGACCTAGACCAGAAAACAAAAATAATTCATATGCAAAGCAAGATATATTAGAGATGTACTGGATTCCCAAGGGTATCTACTGCCAACATACAAGATTTCCTTGATGGGATTTGGTGGTTTCAGTAAGAGAGAGAAAGCGAGAGGAGAGTCTGGACATATCTCTATTGTAGCCTCAATTATTATGATTTTTTGATTTGGGAAATCTGTTTAGTGATCTGCCACAAAAATTACTAGACTCTGATTTGCCCTTATCCTTAACCATATGAAGGCATTCTGAACATATAATTTTATGTGTTGTGAGTGATTGAAGACTTTGGGGTGAAACTGTAAGGAAAGAGTATTTGGAGAAGCAGTGAAGTTGATTTGTAACCCTCACTGTATTATACAGATCAAATAGGATAATTTGGAAATAAAGCATACAATATATTGAACAATTTTCAAAGTAGAGAGGTTGGGTTTAAGACTGATTTAAATAAAGCTACAAACAGATGAGGGACTTAGCTGATATGGTAGTTTTGAGAATGCTATCTTTCAAAGAGTGTTTGAATAAATGTGCTGAAGAGAAACAATGATCTAGATTCAGCAGATGTAAACTGCTACAGCCCCATTGTCTTCAATAGAGTTTTGCCCTCTTCTGTCAGGGCAGAGCTTGGCTTTAAGCATTTATCCTCACATGCTGGGAAAATCTCATCCCTTATTCATTTGTGTCTGTCTCTGTAGTAATAGGGGCTCTTACATCTACAGTAATTCCTCACTTAACGTCGTCCTGGTTAACGTTGTTTCATTATTACGTCGCTGATCTATTAGAGAACATACTCATTTAAAGTTGCAGAATGTTTGCTTATAACAACATTTGGCCATAGAGGCTTGGAACCAGGATGGGCTGGCAGCCCCCATATCAGTTCCCCACCTCCCCACCAGTGCCTTCCACCCGCTGGCGGCTCCACAGATGAGCAACTCCCCCCTCCTTCCCCATGCCTCCTGCCTGCAGCAATCAGCTGTTTCGCAGCATTCGGGAGGCTCTGTGGGGGAGGATGTGGCACGCAGCCTCCCTCCCTCCCCCCTCCAAGCCTCCTGAATGCCCCAAAACAGCTGATTGCTGCAGGCAGGAAGTGTGAGAAGGGAAGGGAAAGGCTGTGCACCGTGTCCTCAGTCCTTCCCCCTTCCCCCTCTGAGCCTCCTGAATGCCGCAAAACAGCTGATTGCTGTAGGTGGGAGGCACAGGGAGGGAGGAGGAAGCTGCGCCCCTCCATCCACAGCAATCAGCTGTTTTGCAGCTTTCAGGAGGCTCTGGGTAGAAGGGGGAAGAGCTAGGATATGGCATGCTTGGGAGGAGGGGGTGGAGCAGGGGCAGGAAGAGGCGTGGTGGGGCAGGACCCTGGGGGTAGAGGTGGAGTGGGGGCAGGGCTGGGGCTGAGCACCCCCCAGCACTTTGGAAAGAACAGCAAGATGAACAGCCGGACGATCCACCCGCTTTCAACCTCTGACTCCACCACCTCAACCAAGCTTCACAATCATCATTGCTGAGTACAGTATTAAAATTGTTTCACTTATACTGTATATGTATATAATATCTTTTGTCTGGGGGAAAAAATTTTCCTGGAACCTAACTCCTCACCTATTTACATTAATTTTTATGGAAAAATTGGATTCGCTTAACATCATTTTGCTTAAAGTTGCATTTTTCAAGAACATAATTACAATGTTAAGCAAGGAGTTACTGTACTGGCCACTGATGGATATCTAGACTAGATGGTCCTCAGCTTTTATCCAGTCTGGCAATTTCTATTTTGCAGTGGATTTTCTATTTTTAAAATGTCTGATTAATAATATATCCTGGCAAACTTGTAGAATGTTTTCTAAAGCACAGCAAGTATCATTTGCATATGGGTTTTCTCAAGTTCTTAGAACTGTAAATTATTACAGAAGTCAGACTGAGATTTCAGCTAATATTTTTTTCAGGCAAGACTGAGGGATAAAACTGAATAAATGTGAGATCTGACAGTAGAAAAGAAATTTGCATACCAGAAAAATAAGTTACCTTGTCATCAGTACCCATTTCATAAAAACAGGATCTGGTACTCATTCAGCTATCTAAGGAGGAAGTGTTCTTGAAAGAGGTCTTTCCCATGCCACATCCACTCCACTCCACTCTTGAATGTTTTTATTTCTCATTTAAAAGACTTTGCAAACTGACATATAGGGCATGATTTTGAGACATGTAGCTAAAAATATGCAAAATCGGACCATTTAATATCTACATCATAAATATTGTTTCAGCAAAACTGTGGCTGAAAAATATGAGATTGGGACTTTTAGTAACAAGGACATGGGCGATTGTATCTAGTGGCCAGGAATAGGAGTCCAGGGTCAGAGCTGGAGTCTGAGGGCAAATGCCAAAACCTAGAGTTAGAGCTGGGGTCAGAAGTCAGAAATCGGAGCTGAGGGTCAGAATTGGAGGCAGAGCCCTGATGCCAGAGCCAAAGTCAGGAATCAAAGCTGAGGGTCAGAACCAGGCTATCTTGAGTGAGACAATGCAAAAGCAAGGCTTGGCTCAAGGCAGGGGCAGGTCTAGAACAAGGACAGAGCAAGACTGGAAACAAGCAGATTCAAGAGATATAGCAGCTATAGTCAAATGTTTTGAGCAGCCACTGAACTCCTGCTGCTGGGCTAAAGAACTGGTCTGCTAACTCCTCCTACCAATCAGATGGTGTAGCCAATCAAGCGGACTATTACAAGTCAGCTGTGCTCATTAGGTTACCCGGAGACTGGTTCAGCTGCAGGCCCTGATTCCTGACAATAACACCCATCCCCAAAGGCTCTTCCTACTGGCCTTGGGTCCAGTTCCTCAGGGTACTTCCAATGGAACTCTCCCAATAGTTTTAGGGTGTGGATGTTCTCTACCACTTACCAAGACCGCTAATCTGGCCACCAGTTATTGGAACCTTCTCCTAACTCAATGACAGTTGAGGATTCAGTGGACTAAGTACTCCTCCTGTCTGCAGACTTTTACGGATGGCAGTGGTGGGTATGAGTTCTCGCTGTAAGGCTTTAAAAGTTCGGTATGAAAGGTGGAGTGGAGCTTAAAAGACTTGGGCATATGTAACCTGAAGGCCTCTGGTTTTATCTGTTCTATAATCTTGAAGGGGCCCAGATATTGGTAATCTAGTTTAGCGGATGGGTGACTTGATCTAAAGTTCTGCGCAGAGACCCACACTTTGTCCCCTATGACGAGACTGAGAACCTGATGGTCTTTGTCTACCTGATGCTATAGGCTTCTGTGGAGGACTGCAAGTGTTCCTTGAGTTCCTGATGCACTCGGTGTAGGTAGCAGTCTACATACATGGTAGTCAGTGAGGGGGACTTTACAGGTAAGTTTCAGTGGAAGAGGGGATAAAAGCCATTGTTTGCAAAGCATGGGCTATATTGGCTTGAGATGTGGATTGCAAAGCACGGGGGAGCTAGTCATCCTGATGGTTACTCAGAAAACAGCAAAGATGCTGCCCCACATTTCATTGGCTCTCTCTGTTTGCCCATTAGTCTGAGGGAGATGGGCAGATGAGGTAAGAGACACAATGCCAAGAATCTGAGAAATTCTCACCAGAATTGGGAGATGAACTGGGTCCTCAACCCAATACTCAGACTCATAACCTGTAAGGCCAGAAGTGACCAACTCATCATCTAGTCTGACCTCTTGCAAATTGCATGCCAAAGAACCTCACCCACGCACTCCTCTAGTAGTCCCATAACCTATTCCTGAGTTCCTGAAGTTCTCAAATGTTCATTTACAGACTTCAAGTTACAGAGAATCCACCATTTACTCTAGTTTAAACTAGAGGGTGTTTGCCAATCTGACCTGGAGGAAAATTCCATCCTGATACCAAATATGGTGATGGGCAAAACCCATCAGCCAGATGCCTGGGAAAGAATTCTCTGTCGTAACTCAAAGCCTTCCTCTCTAGTATCCCATATCTGGCCATTGAACATATTTGCTACTAGCAGTCATAGATGTACCATGTGCCACTGTAGGCAATCTCATCATATCATCTCCCCTATAAACTTATCAAGCTCAGAGTTAAAACAAATTCATGGTTTTGCTCCTACTAATCCCCTTGGAAGACTGTTCCAGAAATTCATTCCTCTGATGGTTAGAAATTTTTGTCTAATTTAAAGCCTAAACTTGTTGATGGCCAGTTTATATCCATTTGTTTTAGTACCAAGATCAACCCTTAACTTAAACAACTTCTTTCCCTCCCTGATGTAACCCTTTGATGTATTTATGGAGAGCAATCTTATCTGCCCTTATTTTTCATTTTGTTAGGCTAATAAAGCCAAGCTCCATAAGTCTCCTCCATGAGGTAGGTTTCCCATTCCTCTGATCATCCTAGTAGTCCTTGTCTACCTTTTCCAATTTGCATTCATCTTTCTTAAATATGGGAGACCAGAACTGCACACAGTATTCCAGATGAAGTCTCACCAGTGTCTTGTATAATGGTAATAACACTTCCCTATCTCTACCGGAAATACCTCGCTTGATGCAACCTAGGATTGTAATAGCCTTTTTCATATCTGCATCACATTGGTGGCTCATAGTCATCCTGTGATTGACCAATATACCCAAGTCTTTCTCTTGTTCTGTCACTTGCAACTGATACTTTCCCATCTTTTAGCAAAAATTCTTGTTGTTAGTCCCTCTGTTATTCCAATCACATCATAGGTCCTTGACTCCACTTCCGTAACTAACTTCCTCCACTTCCCTAACTAATTCCCTTAATTTTTTAAAGTTTGCCCTTTTGAAACCAAGGACCCTAGTTGCAGGCCTATTTTTGTTTACCCTTCCATTTAGTTTAAACTGAGTTAACTCTTGATCACTCAAACCAAGGCAGTCGTCTACAACCAGTTCCTCTGTGAGTTCCTTGCTACTTACTAATACTAAATCTAAAATGGCATCACCTTGTCTTGGTTTGGTAGCTAGACCCTACCATTATTAGTAGCACTTGTCCTCCAATATATATCTAGGAAATTAAAGTCTCCCATAATCACAGAATTCCCAGTTGTATTTATTTAATTAAAAATATCAAAGAGTTCTCTATACATATCCATATCAGATCCTGGGGATCTGGAGCAGACCCCAAGCACTATCACCATGGAGCTTCTGTTACCTTTCTTCCCCAAAATGATTTTGATCCAAACAGATTCTGTTTTATCTGTTCCATCTTTTCTAATTTATTTACAGTCTACTTCATCATTAATATCCGATGCTAGTCTACTACCTTTACCTTTATTTTGGTTTAATCTGAACAGCTAATACCCTTTAATAACTTTACTCCAGTCATGACTACCATTCCACTCTGTTTCTGTTATTCCTATAATATCTGATTTCACTTCCTGTACCAATAGTTGTAGTTCCTCCATTTTGTTATCCAGACTCCTGTCATTGGTGTACAGACATCTTAATTGTTTTTGCTTGGTTTGCCCCAGATTCCTCACACAATTAGGCACAGTAATTTTAATGCCAGCATTACCTACATGACTGTAAGTGGTACTGGCACTATCTTTCCTCCTTTTGTCCATTTTCCTATCCTCTGTTGTTCCTTTCTTCATTACTATATACTCTTTTGCTTGATTTTTCTCATGCTCAATATTAGAATCAGGCATGGAGATTACATGAGAATCTCTCAATCGTCTTCCCCAAATTCCTAGTTTGAAGTTCCTTTAATCAGCTGTGCCAGTCTCCATCTCAAAAATCTATTCCCTTTTCTACTCAGATGTAGTCCATCCCAGGAGAACAGGCCTCTGTCTCTGAATGACTCCCAGTGGTCAACTATCCCAAAGCCCTCCTTATAGCACCATTGCCTAAGCCATCTGTTGACCATCATAATCTTCTCTCACCTTTGCTCCCCTCCTCTAGGGACAGGTAGAATCCCATTGAAAATCACCTGAGCCTCCATTTCAGCCTCAGATCCATATACCGTATCTAGAGCTGCATGCAGTATGGCTTGAGCTTTCAGGACTATGTTCTGCATCTTCAGGGAATCAACCTGGCCCTGAAAGATCTGTCGGGCTCCCACTATCTCCGTCAGAAATAAACTGTGGGATCCATGTTCAGCATATCAGCTCTAGTTTCCTCATTGTTTGTGGTGGGAGGGAGGGTTGACTGATTAAACTCACTGACTGGGACATGGGCGGTGGTGCTTTGTGATTGGAACAAAAGTCATGTCTAGTGGTTAGCGCAGGAGTTGATATCCAGGAATCAGAGTGCAGGGCCAGAGCTGGTGTCAAGAATCAGAGCCAGGACACCTGGAGTGAGGCAAGGCAGGAGAAGTCTGGGTCTGATGCAGGAACAGTGGTGGAACAAGGAGGGAACAAGGCTGAGAACTAGCAGGCTCAGGAGCTATCACAGCCATGGTTGAATGCTTTAAGCAGCTGCTGGACTACTGCTCCTGCTAATCTTAAGAGCTGCTCTGTTGACTCTTCCCACCAATCAGGCATTGTAGCCTATCAGCCAGCCTATTACAAGCTGTACTCATTAGGTTGCCCAAAGACTAGATGTGCTGCAGACCCTGATTCCTGACAGGGGCATGATCTCCCTTTGAAAATCAGGCCCACAGAACATACACTGAAGTCAATTAACTCCCCACTGAAATGCACAGCTTATGGAAAGAAACATAGCCACTATCTAATGTTCAGAGTCACATTTTACAGCAGTAGATCCGTTAAACCATGAAAGCTTTACTTTAAGTGTCCAATAGGAGATGCTTTTCTGCTCTCAAGCAGTTCTTCCAATATCACAGTGGCCTCCAGTGTCTTGCGTCAAGGAGCACAAAATAAATACCTCAATTGAGCTAAACTCGATTCCTTCTCTCATCTCAAGGAATGCTTCAGATAAGTGTTGTTGGATTTTTATACAAATTATTATCTGTCCATCTTAGAGTTTCATAGCGTTTCATGTGACGCTTTATGGAAACTGCATCTCCTGGGACTTATAACAAGAAGTAATGCTCCAAGAGAACAGAAATCCTTGTTACAACTGTTCTGGCAGAACAATTTCTGAAGGGCTTTCTTTCCCAGTATTCTATTTTTGGCTGCCTGATTTTTTTTCTCATGTTAAACTTCAAAGGGAATAATTATGGATTTTCAGACCTACTCCATATGACCATTTTAAGCACCTTCAGGATGGTGTTTTGCTTTCACCTCAAACTGACAATTCAACTTGTTGGTTTTATTCAGTAAATTTCCAATGTACTTAACTCTTGTTTCAGGAACCTAGATTGTCTCTGCTGAGGCTAGTCTACTTTTTTTAGTTAAACTCACTAGACCAGCAGTTCTCAAACTGTGCGTCAGGGCCCCAAAGTGGGTCACAGCCCAATTTTAGTGGGGTTGGCAGGGCTGGCTTGGACTTGCTGAGGCCCTGGGTTGAAGCCAAAGCCTGAGCCCCACCACCCAAAACGGAAGCCTGAGGATTTCAGCCCTGCATGTGGACACTCAGGTAACAGGCCCCCCACCTGGGCTGAAGCGCTTGGGTTTCAGCTTTGCTTCCCCCACCCCCGCCCTCCTGGGTCAGTGGGGCTTGGGTGGGCCCAGGCTTCAGTCCCCCTCCTGGGGTCATGTAGTAATTTTTATCGTTAGAAGGGGGTCGCGGTGCAATGAAGTTTGAGAACACCTGCACTAGACAAAGGCATTATTCTCAGACATGGTGTCCAACCTGGATGGCTTCTTCTTAGCATGTGCACAATGTGCCTCAGGTGACACTTGATAAGGATTCATCACTGAATTTAGTCTGCTGGTTGGATCATTAGCTTCTCTGGCCTGGGCTGGTATTAATGGGGAACGCAATATGAATGATGATCCATGCCCCCAGTGAGTTACTAATGACTGGAGAGACAAATGGAAGAGCTGCAACTGAAGAGCTGTGGGGGAACTCTGAGAGAGGCTGAAAACATATTTTAAATTTAAAACAATTACACTTGTTTAGCTTATTCTTCTCTGATAGATGTTATCGACAGGTTTTGGATTATGACGTGTTGATTTACTTATATCCATGATTTAACTATAAGTAGTAGCTAGATGATCTAACTTTGACACTATTCCATACAATCAATATAGTTTCTCGGGACAAACCATTATGTGGCATTTTCTCCTGGCTCCCTTATCTTATTTTTATACTTCATTCCACATTAAATGATATTGAGACTAATTTTAGAATTCAGTTAATGACATGAACACTGTTTGATGGATGATTCATAGGAAAGTGTAGGGGGGTATTTTTTGATATTTTTATTGCATGTTTATTGAGAGTTGACTTTTGATTCTTTTTACATTTCATTATGTTGTTTCATTATATTTAATCAACTGTCAGTTGCCTAGAGTTTGAGATAGGAACTCATGTTGTTGTTTATGAATCCAAATAAACAAATAATGTTGATCTTAAATTGAGAGAATCATTTCATTTTTAGTCTCTATACCTCAAATTGCGGGGGCTGAAATTTCTCATGATCACACTTTGCCCAAAATTGATTTTATTTGTAGAATAAATCAACAAACACCATTAAATCTTTTTAATTATAGATCATGTGTGAGTGGGGGAAGGAACCTTACAAATCCAACAAAAAGTAAAGATGTTTAGTGCTAAAAGTAAAAAAAAAAAATCTGTGGAAATCTACTGTCCTTCTTATAACCCTTACTCATGTGAGTAGGCCCTTCCCATGCAATCAATCACATGTACTTCAAGAGCTATAGCCAGAAATGTGTTGTAGAGCCAAACTCATAGGCTATAAATTGACTTTGCCATTATGGATCTGGCATATATCATTATGTTAGAATTAAAATTTAGATAATGCACTGTAATTAAGGGCCATTTCATCATTCATGTAGAACCTTCACTATATCACCTAATTTAAACAGCAATAAAATCTCAGTTTAAGCACTTGAAATGTTTTGTGGGGATGATTTCATGAAATTTGATCTATAATACAGACACATTTATGACTGCTTTGAAACAATTATGTTGATGAGCTTTTGGAACTAAGCTAATTCTGATTGTCTGACTTAACCTTTAACAAATGGAGCCACCTTCAGGAAAGCCTACAGAGCTGTGAATTGTTAGTATTCAAGGTGCCCTGAAAAGTGACCCTACAGTCTCCTGTTGTAAGAAATATGCATAGAATGAAGACTGATATAAACAATATAAGCCATAGCAGTGATTGGACAAGGTTACCCTGAGTTTCCCAGCATTGTGAATGCTATAACACTGCCACTAATATTAACACTGATGAGCTATGCACTGCAGCAAATTTAAATGAAATATTCACTGCCTTTGTTAGTCATTATGATCCAAATTCTGCTCACCATTATTCTAGTGTAAATGTGTATCACTGAAGAAAATGGAGTTACTCTGGATTTGCGGTAGTGTAAATCAGAGCAAGTTTTAATGTGATATGTCATTTTTTGTTTCAGAATGGGCTCTCTTTTTCATATTTTTGCATTAGCCTCGCAGAAATAAATTCAATATCTAGGTTTGAAGATTTGCAGAAATAGCAGAAATCATTTAACCAATTCATTTCCTAATAAAATAGAATCCTCCTATAGTGAAATCTTTTGTTTCACAGAACATCAGTATTTAAGTAGAAGATCACTATGGGCATGTCTACACTGCACTTAAAATCCCTCAACAGGCCTGTGCCAGCTGACATGGGCGTGCAGAGCTTGGGCTAAGGAGCTGTTTAATTGTGGTGGAGATGCTTGGGCTGGAACCCTGGCTCTAGAACCCTGCAAGGTGGGGCAGGGGCGGGGGGTTTCCGGAGCTCGGGCTGCAGCCTGAACCTGAAAGACTGCATCTCAATTAAACAGTCCCTTAGCCTGAGCCCCGTGAGCTTGAGTCAGCTGGCATGGGCCAGCTGCCAGTGTCTATATGACAAACCGTATAAGTAAATTCCATTTGTACCTAGTAAAGACTTCCTTACAACTGCAGTTGCACTATTAGTGTGCTCCATCGTACACATTGGTTACTAATGGCTAACAGTTCTTCATTATGTCAAGATTGTCATTGGCTTCAGTCTATTTCTAATGAATAAGTATCCACATCATGAAAGACTAGCATCATGCCTGGCTTTCTCAACAGACACAGCAAGGACTGAAAGAATGGGGAATGGACTAACTTGGCACTCCAGAGGTAGTTCCCTGTGACAGTGCTGAGGTTCATTGATAGAGCAATGAAAGGTAACATACCCTGGCTCTGCAAGCTTCATTCCTTTTCTGTGGTTTAATAGGGAGGATAATGTCTTAACTATAAAGTTTCTCAGAGTGCTCTCATGTTTGCCCAAACAATGAGTTTACACCTCCCTTCCTGTATTTGTAGACAGGAAAATTCTTAAACCTCTTTTGGGGAGTATTTCCCCTATGAATAGGAGTTATGGATGGCTAGTCCCTGGTTGAACAGTCTAGCAGTAAATACAGTTAGTGCAATGTGTGAGGAGAGAAATGGAGGGAAGAGGGGACTGTAGAGTTAAAAGAGAGAGGAGGAAGCAAGAATGGGAGCACAGAAGAGATCGGAGAGAGAAGCAGAGATGTTAGAGGCTAGTAAGTTAGAGATGATAAATGCAGTGAACGAATGGACAGGGGAGAGATGGATAGTGAGCAGTGCTGAAGGAGTATGTGTGTCTGTTGGGGGTTGGGCAGAGGTCAGAGAGAGAGAAGAGTGTTTTGGTAAAGACCAGGACGGTAAGTGGGAAAGCCAATGCAAAGCTGAAAGGTTGATTAAGAATCAAGAGGTACTGGAATCAGAAGAGTTTTCAGTGTAGAAATTAAAGGCATCCAGGATGAAGGAATGGGATTTTAACAAGAGGAAAAGAGCCAGGCTTTAAAGTCAGAGTTAAAACAGGGTGAGAAGTCAGATTGAGGGTGGCAGTAGATAATGGCAGACATGCCTAGGCAGTGAAGAGAAGGATTGCATGGAGAGGTTATGAAGAGTTAGAGTGAGGAAGGGACGAGGCTGGAAACAGGAAAAGAAAGACAGCAGTGTCCAGATGCCACTGCCATGGCCACTAAAGGTGTCAGCAGCAACAGATGTGCTGTCAAAGGTTCACAGCCAAAATCCAGTGAGTGCAAGGAAATGGAGGGAGAAGGAAAGACAGAATGTGGATCTCTTAGAATTGGAGAGGCAGTATTGGAAGGGAAGGAGGAGCATGGGGAACATGTCTAACATTGGCAGGATTAGATCCCAGTGAACAGAGAAGAAGCTTTGAGAGACTGCACAGAGTCTCCCTAGGCATGAAGGTCCTTATTCCCCTACTTGTTACACAGTGACTGGGATACATCTGGTGAATGGGGACAAAGCATCTGCTGATAGGCAGGCACATGCTCTCTGCCGTGCTATGCTCAGTAAGAATTGGTGTCTTGCTTATTCTGTTGCACTCAGTGGAGAATAATGTGGTCAAGCACATCAAAAGAGAAACCCTCAGCAATCAGACCATTACTTCCCACATTGCATAGTTTCTGTGTCAATGAAGGAGAATTATAGAGGGACAGAAGAAAGTTTTAAAATCTTTTAGAAGAGAAAAGAAAAACATCTAGGTCTAAAAGTAACAATAGCACAGGCAGCCAACATTACAGATACAACCTAGAGAAAACGAGAGACACCTCAACAAGGATAGTGACCTCAACTATCTCCTATCTGGAAGGGAGTTGGAGTAAACACTTGTCTCCGAGCTGGGACAGAAGTATGACTAAAACCCTTTCATGAATACTGAATGGGTGCTTTGGCATTATACTGACGTTAGCATGCAATGCCAACCCAAGGGCAATTTTGTTGTTAATCAGATTTGAAGGAACTATAAATGCAAATACAATGGAATTTCAGCTCTCCATTTTTTTATGTGCTTCAATAGCTCAGAAACTAGTGATTTAAAAAAAATACTGGTACAAGATCAGTTCATAAAATGGCATCATCGTTTTGCCAAATATGAAAAATAATAGGAAAAGGGCAGTGATACAAGGAGGGAATAAAACCCCATATGTAATGATTTGGGGAACCTGTCTGAACTCTGGTTGATAGTATGATTATTCTTATGGAAACTCCTGTATCATGGAATACATCTATGTCTATGTCTATGTGCCATGAGCAGGGGCCAGTGGAGAACATTTACCCTTAATGACTGTACTTGACTGGTCAATAGATCAAGGAGGTTGACTGGAACTGGAAGAAGCTACTTCCTTCTGTTGGTCTGCAGAGGCTGGTTTTGGAGAGTGGAGAAGTCCCAAACAACACAGAGACAGAAGTGACAAAGCAGGGGTTTAAAAAGGACTCACAGGGAGACGTCTCAAAGAGCCACACAGGGAACTTTGGGCAAGAGGAGAAGAGACAGATATGTTTTTGTAGCAGGGGAGGGGATGGGGAGCAGTTTAGCTTTGGACCAACCAAAGTCAGAGAAAGCATGCTGACCCAAAGGGATAGAGAAGCTCTATGGTTCATAAGTCAAGCCATAAGCTGCAGCATAATGTCCTAGACATCCTCAGACCTGGACCCCAGCCCAAAGAAGTCTTCAGGGTGCTGAGGAATCTATAGAAGGGAAATGCATGAAGCGTTTATTATTTTGGAATAGATCTGTCGATTTCTTGTGCTATTTAAGAAAGAGCAACGATGTTTTAGAATCCCGTGCAAAGTCTATTTGTATGTGGTCTGTGTCTTAAGATACACCTGTCACATACCTTTGAAGAGCTAACCTGCATACCTGGAACACCTACACAGCTGGAATTCTAGGAAAGGGTGTGTTTAAGCTATGGAGGCGTCTGAGGGCTCAAAACAGGGGCAAAACATTTGGACCCTGGGGTCTTTAGCTCTCAGGAGAGTGTGCTAATTAGAGGACCTGAACGCTGAGAGTATACCTATGGACCTCAATGTAGGGGTAGTGCTTGGACTTGGTTCAGACTCCAGAGGCTTGTTGGATCCCTTCACAGCAGTCTGGGCCAAGAGGGGGCACTTGACTGGATGTATGACTCCATATTTGTATGTATATATATTACCACTCTGATTTGGCATCTGATCTTGCCATTTCACATACTTGATACAGACGGAGCTCTTGAAATATTTATAACATGTATTACAAGTTATATTGACTTATTTGCATGTATATTTATGTCAAGGTTTTTTCCCCCACTTTGAACTTTAGAGTACAAATTTGGGGACCTGAATGGACACTTCTAAGCTTAATTACTAGCTTAGATCTGGTAACACTGCCACCAGCCAGAAATTCAGTGTCTGGCGCACTCCCTGTCCCTCCCCCCCCAAACTTTCTACTCCCTGGGTTGCCTTGAAAGGCTTCACCAATTCCCTGGTGAACACAGATCCAAACCCCTTGGATCTTAAAACAAGGAGGAATTAACCATTCTCCCTCCCTTTTCCCACCAATCCCTGGTGAGTCCAGACCCAATCCCCCCCAAGGAAAAATCAATCAGGTTCTTAAAAAAGAAAGCTTTTAATTAAAGAAAGAAAAGGTAAAAATCATCTCTGTAAAATCAGGATGGAAAATATTTTACAGGGTACTCAGATTCATATAGCCCAGAGGAAACCCCCTCTAGCCTTAGATTCAAAGTTACAGCAAACAGAGGTAAAAATCCTTCCAGCAAAAAGAAACATTTACAAGTTGAGAAAACAAACATAAGACTAATCCGCCTTGCCTGGCTAATTACTTACAAGTTTGAAACATGAGAGACTGATTCAGAAAGATTTGGAGAGCCTGGATGTACATCTGGTGAGACTGATTCAGAAAGATTTGGAGAGCCTGGCTGTACGTCTGGTCCATCTTAGTCCCAAGAGCGAACAACAACAACAAAACAAAGAGCACAAACAAAGACTTCCCTCCACCAAGATTTGAAAGTATCTTGTCCCTCGATTGGTCCTCTGGTCAGGTGTCAGCCAGGTTTACTGAGCTTCTTAACCCTTGACAGGTAAAAGAGACATTAACCCTTAACTATCTGTTTATGACAATTTCTGAAAAACAAAGAGGGTATCAGTGTCACTTACATCCTCAAACCATGCTTAGAAGACTTCAGTAACTCAGCCAGAGGTTAGGGATCTATTACAGGAGTGGGTGGGTGAGTTTCTGTGGCCTGCAATGTGCAGGAAGCCAGATGAGATGAGATGGTCCCTTCTGACTTTAAAATCTATGAGTCACAGAGCAATTATATGAAATATTTCACACCTTTCACCAGACAACATAGTAAAACAATATTGAACAAGTTCCAATCCAAAAAAACAAGGAAACTAAATTAATTATGACAAAGGCTCTGAATATAGGTCATAAATGGACACTTAATTAGTGTCTCCCTTCTATGCCTTCAATGCCTAGTTACATAGTTAACATTTAACTCTGTATTCCGTTACTTTTCAGGGTTTTTCCTGAGGGACAGAACCATAACGTTTTCTTTGGTTAGCTGAATATCATTTCCAGATGTTATTTGCACTTGAAATGTGCTAGCATCTTAATTAATCTTTTATTAAGTATATATGTCTTCTTTTCCTGATTATGACTGCATTAATCCTTTATCCATAAACAAAGAAAGAAAATTCCTATTTTAAACGTTGGTGATTTAGTTACTGCTCACAAAAGAGAGAGTTATGAAAAATGATAGATTTTTTCAGATCAAACTTCTGTGTATGTGTGTATATGTGTGTGCGTGTTTAAAATTTCTGATGTGGTGCTGAACGAGAGTGTGACATGTATTATGGTACAATTAACCAGTATTGATCTGACACATCCTATTATTGTACAATGCACATAATGACGCTATAATTATTCTAATGATAATGTCTGAGCAAGTATCTCTCCCATGTTTGGTGACTCATTGTTTTTCAGATGGAGGCAAAGCTAGATGAAAACAAAGCAGTACCAAATACATGAATGAATAATATATTCAATAGAATTTAGCAAAGAAAGCTTCAGAAAAGGCATCATAAAGGACATCATAACTTACGTCATGTTATGTGCCAAGAATACATGCCAGACTTTATTGCAGTTTGCATTATCATAGCTGAACAAGAAAATTCCTTTCTAAAAATTAATCTTAATAGGAGGTAAATCTAGGTACACATATCATATAGGGCACAGGTTTAATGCAGTTTTATTAGCAGAGCTCTTTCAGCTTCCCTACAGTGTAATAACTCGTGCATTAAATTCCAGTATGGTCTCAAAACTTAAGGGTCTGACCTTGCTATTGGGAGGCCTGGGCTTGTTTATAGAATATTCAGACAGGTGAAAGACCTCTTGGGTTTTGTACATCCAAAATACCGCAATTCCTCCACATCTTTCCACAAGCCACTTTGGCAAAGAGATGGCAAGTGCAACGAGCCATCAGTGCTAGCAAACTAACTGTGAATAGGGGGTTATTGAATTCCCATCCCATTGCCATAACAGAGTTGAAAACCACCAACTAATGGAATTGTTCCATCTGATGAACAGCCTGAGACTCAGGCCTTGGCTACACTTGGAGGTCTGCAGCGCTGGGAGTTACAGCTGTCTTCGTACAGCTGTGTAGGGAAAGTGCTGGAGTGGCCACACTGACAGTTACCAGCACTGCACTGTGGCCACATTTGCGGCATTTGCAGCACTGTTGGGAGTGGTGCATTATGGACAGCTATCCCACAGAGCACCTCATCCCATTTTGGCGCCGTGGGTTGTGGGAAGGGGACGGAAGGGTGCGGGTCATTCTGCTTCCTGTCCCAATGCCCCATGATGCATCGCTTTGCATCCCAGCAGTCCTTGTTTTTCCGTCCACGTTTGGCACCATTGTGAGTCTCCCAACGGTTTCTGTGCAGCGTGATTTCTGTGGGAAATGGAACCCGAACTGCTGAGGACTTTGCTGACGAGTGTCGCCAGCACATCACGTTTGGCAGTTGAGCTGTTCCTTAAGCTCCAAAGTGATGAGGAGTCCGATGATGACTGCAAGTCACCTGACGCGTACGACACGACATTGCTTGTGGCTTTGACGGAAAGGGTCAGCACCGTAGAACGCTGCTTTTGAGCTTGGGAAGCAAGCACTGAGTGGTGGGATCACATCATCATGGAAGTCTGGGATGACGAGCAGTGGATGCAGAACTTTCGGATGAGAAAAGCCACTTTCATGGGACTGTGTGCTGAGCTCACCCCCACCCTGCAGCACAAGGACACGTGATTGAGAGCTGCCCTGACAGTGGAGAAGTAGGTGGCTATTGCAATCTGGAAGCTGGCAACTCCAGACAGCTATCGATCGGTCGGGAACCAATTTGGAGTGGGAAAGTCGACCGTTGGAGTCGTTTTGATGCAAGTTTGCAGGGTCATTAATCGCATCCTGCTAAGAAAAACCGTGACTCTGGGGAATGTGCAGGACATTGTGGATGGCTTTGCACAAATGGGTTTTCCTAACTGTGGAGGGGTGATAGATGGGACATATATTCCTATTCTGGTACCACCCCACCTAGCATCCGAGTACATTAATCGGAAAAGGTATTTCTCTATGGTTCTCCAGGCACTTGTGGATCACCGTGGATGTTTCATTGACATTAACACAGGCTGGCCTGGAAAGGTGCATGATGCACGCATCTTTCTGAACACTGGCCTGTTCAGGAAGTTGCAGGCAGGGACATTTTTTCCAGACCGGAAGATCACAGTAGGGGACGTTGAAATGCCCATTGTGATCCTTGGAGACCCCGCTTACCCGTTAATGCCTTGGCTCATGAAACAGTATACAGGGAAGCTTGACAGGAGCAAGGACTGGTTCAACTACAGGCTGAGCCGGTGCTGAATGACTGTGGAGTGTGCTTTTGGCCATTTAAAAGGGTTCTGGCCATCTCTGTATGGGAAGCTAGACTTGGGGGATAGCAGCATCCCTGCGGTTATATCCGCATGTTGTACCCTTCATAATATTTGTGAAGGGAAGGGTGAAACATTCAGTCAGGCATGGACCTCTGAGGTTCAACGCCTGGAGACTGAATTTGCACAGCCAGAGAGCAGGGCTACTAGAGAGGCCCAGCACAGGGCTTTAAGGATCAGGGATGCCTTGAGGAAGGTATTTGAGGCTGAGAACCAACAGTAATGTTTGGTGCCTAGCAGGGAGATGTCATAAACAGATAGTTAAGGGTTAATAGAACAGGAGTACTTCATGTCTCTTTTGCCTGTAAAGGGTTAACAAGTTCAGTGAGCCTGGCTGTCACCTGACCAGAGGACCAATCAGGGGACAGGATACTTTCAAATCTTGAGGGAGGGAAGTTTTTGTGTGTGCTATTAGTTTTTGGTTGTTGTTCTCTTTGGGTTCTGAAAGTGACCAGATGTGCAACCAGGTTTCTCTCCAATCTCTCTGATACAGGTTCTTATGTACTCAGAATAGTAAGTACTAGGTAGATAAGGAGAGTTAGGCTTATGTTTGTTTTCTTTATTTGCAAATGTGTATTTGGCTGGAAGGAGTTCAAATTTGTATTTTGCTGAAAGGATTTTAATTTGTACTTGAATACTTATGCTGGGAGGGTATTCCCAGTGTCTATAGCTGAAAGACGCTGTAACATATTCCATCTTAAATTTACAAAGATAATTTTTACTGTTTTTCTTTCTTTAATTAAAAGCTTTTCTTGTTTAAGAACCTGATTGTTTTTTTATTCTGGTGAGACCCCAGGGGACTGGGTCTGGATTCACCAAGGAATTGGTGGGGAGAAAGGAGGGAAGGGGGAGAGAAAGGTTAATTTCTCTCTGTATTAGGGTTACTTTCTGTCTCAGGGAGAGTCTGGAAGGGGGAGAGAGAAGGAGGGGGGAAGGTGAATTTTCCTCTCTGTTTTAAGATTCAGGGAGTTTGAACCACAGTGATCTTCCAGGGTAACCCAGGGAGGGGAAGCCTGGGAGAGACAACAGTGAAGGAAAGGGTTTACTTTCCTTGTGTTAAGATCCAGAGGGTCTGGGTCTTGGAGGGCCCCAGGCAAGGTTTTGGGGAGGACTAGAGTGTACCAGGCACTGGAATTCCTGGTTGGTGGCAGCGCTACAAGTACTAAGCTGGTAATTGAGCTTAGAGGAATTCATGCTGGTACCCCATCTTTTGGACGCTAAGGTTCAGAGTGGGGAATTATACCATGACAGGAGTGAAGTGCAGTGGTTACAATGTTAGTAGGAATCTATTTTTCCTAAGCTGATTTACAGTGCCTCTTTCTTTCCTGTTCTAAGGTATCTTTGACTTTCTGCAATAATAAAGACTGTTTTCAAAGCCAAGAATTCATTTATTGAAAAGAAAATAACTTTATTGACAGACACACATTTCGGGAACTTAAAAGGGCAGGGGGGTGGGGTGGTGAACTGTACAGTCACAGGTTTGAATATGTCCTGTCTGGAGTGCTGTGCAATGATTGCTGCACTTCAGGATGAAAATACTGCATGGTGATGGGGGTTGAGTGCAGAGGGTAAGGGTCGTAGTTCTCAGGGCTGGTTGGTGAACGTACAGGTGTTGGAGGCAGCTGGTGGAGGTAAGAACCTGGATGCTGGGGAAGAGGATTTGGAGCTGACATTGGGGCACAAGGGAAACAGCTTTGGGACGGGGGGTAGGCGACGCGGTAGTGCTCTGCCTGCATGGCTACAAGCACCTGGATACAGTCTGCTTGGCGTGCCAGGATGCTTATCAGCTGCTTTGTGCTTTTCTTCCTGGCCACTGCGTTTTTCTGGCAGATCCTGCTTTCCCTTTCCCTCCAGTCCTGCAGTTTTTTATTCTCTCTGGCAGAGTGATCCACAACTGTTTGCAGCAGGTCGTCTTTGCTTTTTCGCTGCTTCTTCTGCAGGTTTTGGTGTCTTTGAGATGCTGTTGACACGGGCAGCTGAGAACTCAAGGTCACTTGTGGAAAGGAAAAAAAGGCTACAGTTAACAGAGGCAGCATTGTTTATATCTCAGACAGTTATTCCCAGACAGTGAAGGAGTTTACAGTCTTCACTTTAGCATAATTTTCCCATACCAAAGAGAGCGCACATAACCTACAGGAGCCCCGAAATGGTGAGTAAGGGGGACTGATTGCTTCAGGACTGTGCTGGGGTTTCTGTGCATTGGGGAAAGCAAACTGCTGCAGGGGACACCTACAGTGAACACTCTCCCAACATTTTCCATAGGAGTTAATCCTGGAAGCTATCTTGCTGCTGCGGGTTACCTGGGAAGGGGGAATGATTGCTTCAGGGCTGTGCTTGGGTTTCTGTGCGTTGAGGAAAGCAAATTGCTGCAGGGAGCACCTACAGTGAACACTCTCCCAACATTTTCCACAGGAGTTAATCCTGGAAGCTATCTCGCTGTTGTGGGTCACCTGGGAAGGGGGAATGATTGCTTCAGGGCTGTGCTGCGGTTTTTGTGAGTTGGGGAAAGCAAACTACTGCAGGGAGCACCTACAGTGAACACTCTCCCAACATTTTCCACAGGAGTTAATCCTGGAAGCTATCTTGCTGCTGCGCGTCACCTGGGAAGGGGGAATGATTGCTTCAGGGCTGTGCTTGGGTTTCTGTGCGTTGAGGAAAGCAAATTGCTGCAGGGAGCACCTACAGTGAACACTCTCCCAACATTTTCCACAGGAGTTAATCCTGGAAGCTATCTCGCTGTTGTGGGTCACCTGGGAAGGGGGAATGATTGCTTCAGGGCTGTGCTGCGGTTTTTGTGAGTTGGGGAAAGCAAACTGCTGCAGGGAGCACCTACAGTGAACACTCTCCCAACATTTTCCACAGGAGTTAATCCTGGAAGCTATCTTGCTGCTGCGCGTCACCTGGGAAGGGGGAATGATTGCTTCAGGGCTGTGCTTGGGTTTCTGTGCGTTGAGGAAAGCAAATTGCTGCAGGGAGCACCTACAGTGAACACTCTCCCAACATTTTCCACAGGAGTTAATCCTGGAAGCTATCTCACTGCTGTGGGTCACCTGGGAAGAGCGGGAGGGTCTTCTACAGCAATGCGTATTCCGCCCTGGCCCCTATGCAGCTTGCCTGTGTGCAGCAATGGCCCCCCCACCCCTCGCGGCACAGTGGAGCGGACGTGTTAACCTGACTGGGACAAGGGTCACAGTGGCTCTCCCTATAAACTTGCACAAACGCATTGCCCACACTCTGGCTGAAACTTTTGAAGAGATTACTGAGGCCGATTACAGCAATGTGATAGATCACATCAATGGGCTATTCCACATCTAGGCATGCATGCATGCAGCCTTACCCTCCCTCCTCTCCCGGAACATTTCCATCCTGAAAATAAAAGCTGCTTACCGGGAACCCTCTCCTCTGCTTGTCCTTCACCAAGTATCGGCTGCTGCGACTGGCTGCCTTCCTCCTGGCTTGAGAAGAGCTCCTGGCTGCGTGCCTTCTGGGACTCCGGGGTGTCTCCCCCCACCCCAGTACCCTCACTCTCGGTTTCCTCCTCCCCCCACTCCTCCTCCGCCTCCACCTCTCTCCCCCTCTCTGAAGTGTCCATCATGGTCCTCGGATTGGTGGTGGGGTCACCCCCAAGTATTGCATCCAGCTCTTTGTAAAAACGGCAGGTCTTGGGGGCAGCACCAGAGTGGCAGTTTCCCTCACGGGCTTTGCAATAGGCACTCCGCAGCTCCTTCACTTTAATCCTGCACTGCACCGCGTCCCGGTCATGGCCCCTTTCCAGCATGGCCCTTGAGATCTGCCCATAGGTATCGTAATTCCTACAGCTGGAGCGCAGCTGGGACTGCACAGTTTCCTCCCCCTAAACACTGATGAGGTCCAGCAACTCGCCATTGCTCCATGCTGGGGCCCGTTTGGCGCGTGGAGGCATGGTCACATGGAAAGATTCACTGATTGATTGCACTCCACACCTGGCTGAGCAAACAGGAAGGGGATTATTAAAATTCCCAGGGCATTTAAAGGGTGGGTCACCTGAGGCCAGGGCAGTAGAGTTTGAATGGATGAGCAGAGTGGCTGAGCAGGCATTCTGGGATACCTCCAAATACCTCTGGAGGCCAATAACAGCACTTTTGGTGGCCACACTGGCGAAGCAGCGCTGCATCACCAGCACTGCAGTCGTTATTCTCCAGGCAGAGGAGGAGTACAGCCAGCGCTGTATCCAGGGAGATACAGCGCTGTATGTGCCTTGCAAGTGTGGACAGTGAGTAAGTTGCAGCACTATAAAGCCATCACCAGTGCTGCAACTCTCCAGTGTAGCCAAGGCCTCAGTGACAAGTCTGAACGTTTCTGAGAGAAATTCTTAACTGACAGAAATTTACAGATGAGACCAGTGTGATCCAGTCTGGTTTGGGCTTCTTTTGAGGAAGCAGTTCTGAAAGAGGAGATTAATGTAGTCTTTGCACAGAGTGGCATATCAGCAACTCTGAATTTGTCCTCCAGGATGAAATTATTTGGGTTGGATTTTATCATGAATATATTATTCCCTCTAGCTGCAGGTTCTTATCCTTTTTTCTTTTTTTTTTTTTTTTGGCATAGCCGAATTAATAGATTGGTATATTGATCATTGTTTAGTCTCTGAGACCACAGTGGTCAATAAAGGTTCAGTCTCCTGAGGACTACCTCATCAGGAATTATTATCAGTATCATTAGAATGAGAGACTCTAGGAACACGAAAAACAATTGGAATTTTATCAAAAGTCCCTATATTAACAAATCCACTAAGCTGATAAACAATCACACAAACACTGAAATACAACAGCAGCTAGAGAGTGCAATTTTTAGCCTCATGACTAACATCACTCATGTATCGCATTTTGTGCTGGGGTCCTTGGAGTGTCAGTCATTATCTGTCTCACCATCTTCATTGTCACCATCATCACCAGGGGTTGTCATGCTAGTGTCTCCTCAGATGTCCTCCTCAGCACACAGCCAGACAACACCTTTATCCTATGTTATGCTTACACCTACTAAAGATCATATGTACACATAAAGGTTCCAGCCCCTTTTCCCTTATCCATACCTCCATATTCCATTAATTTAGGGGTGTCCCATTTCTCATTGGCTGTTCCCTTTAGTTTCCCTTATTCTCATTAACATCTACAGCAGTGAGTTGCCATAGCAACTTGAAGTTATTACAGAATCCTGTGAAATGTTAGTGTTGGTCATCTTGTGCTATTAACTGGCACATTGCAGCATATTTTCCAGTCTATGGCTGCATAGTTTCCAGAACATCAGCACTTACCACATCTTTTACTATAACCTTATACTTCATTGGTACAGGGTTATCTTCCGGTCAGCTAGCCATACCAAACTGTTTCAGGCTTGCGTCCTGTTGGCCCGATGTTACAATATTAATTAATATTTCTATTTCACCTCTTTATCATAAATATACTTAATATCTTTTATTCTTGGTTACATTTGTCTTTAGTGCTTACAAATTTCCCAATAACTCTGAGGAGCTATGTCGTGTTATAAACCAGGATTCCTAGCTACTACACAGCATTACTACTACAGCATACACTGCTCTTCCAGACAATTTGGGCACATTGCGAAGACCCTGCTTTGTAGATGGTGCCAGATTTCCGGAAAAACAAAACAACAAAAAAACAAAAATAGCTTTGTACTTATTGGCATTTATGATGCTGACAATTTGGAAATTGTATCGCTCACTTCAGGCATAAGCAATGTCGGAGGACTGGGTACATATGGTCAGCACTGCTGAAGTCAAAACAAATGGAACTGATTAACTCTTTTGAGAGCTCAGGGTACAGCACACAAATAATGAAGAGGCATTTGGAGGGAGTCTATGAAGTACATTATATATTGCTACTTCTTCATTTTAATTTGTTTGTCTTGATACTTAGGAATATTGCTCGTGCCAAGGTCCCGAGTGGGCCTTTGGGGAGAATTGTACTGAGGAGAAGAAGCTTTTTATCGAGTAGGGACTAGTGCCTCTGGGGAGACATGATGTGAGCACACTTTGCTCCATAGTCTCTCCCCCCAACACATTTCGTTTTGGATGTTATTGTTGTGTAAGATATTGAAAACAATTTACCACCTTAGCCTTCCTTAGCCACAACGAAGTAAGGGCCCACCAACTCCAGCCATTCATAAAAACCAAAGATAACAAACAAGAATTAGAACAAAACTACTTAATGGACAGTTTACCATGCATTTTAATAGGAATTAATACAGTGCTGTATTTGTAGCACCAGGGGGTGCTATTTGAGAGTATAAATATTAGCAGTCCACAACACCCCTTTCCCTCTTTACATAACTTACAGTGGTGGTCTCTATTGAGTACTGCTAGCATTTTCAGGTTCCAAGGAAAATGCCCAGCAAAAAATCCCCCATCTACTTCTCTGAGGTAAGAGTGCCCCATTGTCCATGTATTATAAGAGCATAGAGAAAGGAAAAAGCAACTCAGTAGATGGGTCCTCCTTCTGGCATTACCCTTTGGCTTGAAATATTAATCTGTCCATTGCTGACTAAATCCTGAAGTCCTTCATTCATTTGTTATTCAGGCAAAATCCAATGCTGAATTATAAAGATTTGGAAGTAATATGCCGTGCAGATATGGCAAATTTCAATTCAGGGCCCAGAGAATTCAGAAACATCTAGGATAAGGAAAAGTCAATGAACAAGAATAAAATTACAAAAGGTGGGTGCAATGGAAGATTGTGTAAATGGTAGGAATTTCTATCCAGGAGCGGGGTGAGCACCTCTATATACAACAAAAATGTGTTTGGAGACAAATGTGAACCACAGTACCTAAGGAAGGCAGCTATGTTAGCTCAAATATCTCCAGGGAGCAGACATGACATGAAAAAAGAAAAAGACAGAAATTGAGCTTGTTTTTGGCTTAATTGGCTTGTGACTTGCTTGTTGGATAGTTTTTTGCTTATAGCTTGTTGCTTCTTTTTTTATCAGCTCCCGGTAAGCAGGGGCAAGGAGGGGGAGAGAGTCAAGGTGCACAGCAGGCCCACCACAGTCCCAGACTGCACACCGTGGGGATCTAGTCACATAGAGTGTTGGGGTTCTTAGGAATTAGCTTGTTTTGGCTGTTTTGAAATGGGATTAGCTTGGATTTTAGCTTATTGTGAAAGTCGGGGTGCTTATTTACCCCGTGAAAGTTGGCAACTGTGCTAGGGAGGTGTGGGGGTTGACTGTGACAAATTTTTGTGAATCTTGTTTTTCTAATGGAAAATGTATATTGATGTGAGTTACTTAGGAAAAGCATAGGTTTCTGACACAGACAGTCTGGAAATAAAGACTACTGAAAGAAAGGCAAGATCAGAAATAAGAGACATTTTTCTTTCATTCATTTTAATGTTTTCAAGGAACATTATGGGGAGGAAATAGCTAGGAGGAGGAAGAGACATGGTACAAGAGAGAAACTCATGATTTCTAGAAGACAAATTAAAAGCCTTGTGCCCCCAACTTTGAAAATGAAACTCAATGAAACAGAGTCGTCACTGGCACTTATTGAGACCTCATTCCTATGTTCAGATCCATGCAGGCAGACTCCTACGCCTGCATGGAGCTACATTGATGGGCTGGGATTCCAACATGAATTAGGCATGCTGTTAAGCACCTTACTCCAACACTCCCATCTCTTTGACTCATAGACTCATAAACTTCAAAGCCAGAAGGAACACTGCAGGCCACAGAACCTCACCTATCCACTCCTGTAATAGATCTATAAACTCTGGCTGAGTTACTGAGGTCCTTAAATCATGATTTAAACACTTAATGTTTAATCTACCATCTAACATTTATTTCAGTTTAAACCTGAAAGTGTCCCATGCCCCATGCTGCACAGGGAAGGCAAAAAACCCCAGGGTCTCTGTCAATCTGATCTGGGGGAAAATTCCTTCCTGACCCCAAATATGGCGATCAGTTGAACCCTGAGCATGTTGGCAAGATCCAACAGCCAGAAGCCTGGAAAAGAATTATCTGTAGTATCTCAGAGCCCTGCCCCATGTAGTATCACCAGCCATTGGGATATTTGCAACTAGCAGTCACAGATCAGCTACATGCCATTTTAGGCAGTGTCATCATACCATCCACTTCATAAACTTGTCAAGCTCCGCCTTGAAGCCAGTTAGGATATGTCTACACTACAAAATTAGGTCAATTTAATAGAAGTTGATTTTTTAGAAATCAATTTGATACAATCAATTGTGTGTCCCCCTACTAAGTGCATTAAGTCGGCAGTGTGCATTCACAGTACTGAGGCTAGCATTGACTTTCGGAGCATTACACTGTGGTAGCTATCCCACAGTTCTCGCAGTCTCCTGCCCATTGGAATTCTGGGTTGAGCTCCCAGTGCCTGATGGGGCAAAAAACAGTGTCGCGGGTGGTTCTGGGTACATGTCGTCAGGTCCCCCTCCCTCTTTCCCTCTGTGAAAGTAACAGCAAAAAATAATTTCTTGCCTTTTTTCCTGGGTTACCCATGCAGATGACATACCACTGCAAGCATGGAGCCTGCTCACCTCACTGTCACCGTATGTCTCCTGGGTGTTGCTGGCAGATGCGTTACTGCAGTGCTACACAGCAGCATCCCCTTGCCTTGCCTTGCCTTGCCTTGCCGACTGCAGACAGTGCAATTCAATTGCTAACTGTCATATTCGTCCCATGGGTGTTCCTGGCCAACCTTGGTTAGGTTGGCCAAGGGTGGCTGGGCAGACATGGGTGCTCCTGACTGGCCTCAGTGAGGTCGGTCGGGGGCACCTGGACAAAAATGGGAATACCTCCAGGTCATTCTCTTCTTTAAGTTTCGACTAATGGAGATTCAGTCCTGCCTGGAATATCATGCCAGCTGGAGGCTTCTGCCACAGGCTGCTTTCCTAGTTGGCAGCACCGCACAGTTGCACTTACCCCAGCCTACCCCTTGCTCCCATGGCTCATGAAGCCTGGACAGTAGTAAGGAGCAGTTCAACTATAGGCTAAGCAAGTGCATAATGGTGGTAGAATGTGCCTTTGGATGTTTAAAAGCTCACTGGCTCAGTTTACTGACTTGGTTAAACCTCAGTGAAACCAATATTCCCGTCGTCATTACTGCTTGCTGTGTGCTCCACAATATCTGTGAGAGTAAGGGGGAGACATTTATGGTGGCGCGGGAGGTTAAGGCAAATCGTCTGGCCGCTGATTACATGTAGCCAGACACCAGGGAGGTTAGAAGAGCACAGCAGCGCACACTGTGCATCAAAGAAGCTTTGAAAACCAGTTTCATGACTGGCCAGGCTACAGTGTGAAAGTTCTGTTTGTTTCTCCTTGATAAAAATGCTCCCTCTTGGTTCACTATACTTCCCTATAAGCCAGCCACCCTCCCTTCCCCCCTTTGATCTGCCCTTGCAGATGCAATAAAGTCATTGTTTTTTTCAAATTCATGCATTCTTTATTAATTTGTCACACAAATGTGGAGATAACTGCCAAGGTAGCCTGGGAGAGGTTGGGGAGGAGAGAAGCACAGCGGTGGGGTAGTTGTAGGGGCACCTCCTAGAATGGCATGCAGCTCATCATAGAAGCGGCATGTCTGGGGCTCTGACCCGGAGTGTCCGTTTGCCTCTCTGGTTTGTTGGTAGGCTTGCCTGAGCTCCTTAAGTTTCTCGCAGCACTGCTGTGGGTCCCTGTTATTACCTCTGTCCTTCATGCCCTTGGAGATTTTTTCAAATATTCCAGCATTTCGTTTTTTGGAACGGAATTTGGATAACATGAATTTGTCTCCCCATACAGTGATCAGATGCAGTACCTCTCTTTCGGTCCATGCTGGAGCTCTTTTGTGATTCTGGGACCCCAGTCACCTGTGCTGATGAGATCTGCATGGTCGCCTGTGCTGATCAGCTCGCCGCCCTGGCCAAACAGGAAATGAAATTCAAAAGTTCATGGGGCGTTTCCTTTCTACCTGGCCAGTGCATCTGAGTTGAGAGTGCTGTCCAGAGCAGTCACAATGGAGCACTCTGGTATAGTTCCTGGAAGCCAATACTATCAAATTGCGTCCACACTACCTCAAATTTGATCCAGCAGGGTTGATTTCAGTGCTAATCCCCTCATCAGGGTGGATTACAGAAATCAATTTTAAGAGCCCTTTAAGTCAACAAAAATGGCTTCATCGTGTGGACAGGTGCAGGGTTAAATCGATCTAACATCGCTAAATTCGACCTAAACTGATAGTGTAGATCAGGGCTTAGATTTTTACCCAACTGCTCCCCCTTGGAAGGTTTTTCCAGAACTTCACTTCTCTGATGGTTAGAAACCTTCAGCTAATTTCAAGTCTAAACTTGTTTATGGCCAGTTCATATCCATCTCTTCTAGTGTCAACATTGGTGCTTACCATAGATAACTCCTCTTCCTCTCTCTTCTTCCTGCTATTTATCCTTCTGAAGCATTTAAACAAAGCAATCATATCTCCACTCAGCCTTCATTTGTTTAGGCTAAACAAGCCAAGTTCTTTGAGTTTTGTCTCATAAGGTACATTTTCCATTCCTCTTATCATCCTAGTAGCCCTTCTCTACCTGTTCCACTTTGAATTAATCTTTCTTAAACATGGGAAACCAGAATTGCACATAGTACTCCAGATGAGGTCTTACTGGTGCCTTGTATAATGGTATTAACACTTTCATATTTCTACTAGAAATACCTCACCTGATGCATCCTAGGATTGTAATAGCCTTTTTCATGCATCACATTGGTGGCTCATAGTCATCCTGTGATCAACCAATATACCCAGGTCTGTTTCCTCCTCTGTCTCTTCCAACTGATAAATCTCCAGTTTATAGCAAAAATTCTTGTTGTTAGTCCCTAAGTGCATGACCTTCCACTTTGCACTATTAAATTTCACTCAATTTCTATCACTCCAGCTTTCAAGGTAGTCCAGGTCTCCTTATATGATATTCCAGTCCTCCTCTGTATTGGCAATACCTCTCAACTTTGTGTCATCCACAAATTTTACTAACACACTTCCACTTTTTGTGTCAAGGGCATTAATTACAATGTTAAATAAGATTGGTCCCAACACCAGTCCCTGAGGAACTCCATTAGTAACCTCTCTCTGTTATCTGGGGTTCTTTCAACCCAAAGCTCTTGGTAACTTTTACTCTGTGCGAGGTGGTGTCAGGAAATAAATCAGGGGAGACATGGCCGTCCGACCGATAGATGGCTGGCACAAACAGGAAAACACAAGAGTGCTTTCACTTAAAGCTAAACTTTACTTAGTCTCAAGCACTTACACACGTCCACAACAGGTTATTAAAACACCGCCAACCCTCAATACTTACCGAAGCTGAGTGTGGCTGTCAAGTGGCACAGCGGCAGCCCGTCTCCCGGTGGGAAACACAAGATGCATCCAGAGGGAGGGACCAGTCCAGACTTGAACAGTCCCCCTACCTCAAACTTTCCCCCTTATTTTATTCATTAGTAATACAATGACATGTCCCTTAAAAAGAGCTTGTTAATCAAACAGTATCAATGGTCAAGCAAGAGGTTTTCTTCTGATTATTGATTAACTGGGTTTGGGTTTTTCCAGAGTTTGCAGCCTTGAGGCCCTAACAGACACATTCCTGAGGGCACATCCTGCTCTTCTAAAATGCATGTATCAGCAACTTCAACACAATTCTTATCAGGAAGGACATGGGGTCAAGCTGCCCTTTCTGTGACACCCAGAATTCCCTCCCCTCTGCCTTGGTCAAGCTGAGGCTGTTGCATGGCCACTTTACAGCCTGCTGACTTGGCTGCTTTTAGCAATAGGCAGCAGTGGTTTCAGGCATTTTACTGATTTGCCAGAATCTTCCCATACACCTCAAGCCTGACAGTTCACCTTTTAGCATGACCTCTTGTAGTCTTCCCTTTAACCAGTTCCTTATCAATCTTTCAGTTCTCATATTAATCCCCATCGTCTCCAATTTAACCAATAGTTTCCTATGTGGAACTGTATCAAATGTGTTACTAAAATTCAGGTAGATTAGAGCTACTGCATTTTCTTTGTCTAAAAAATCAGTTATCTTCTCAAAGAAAGAGATCTGGTTGGTCTGGCACAATCTACCTTTTGTAAAATCATATTGTATTTTATTCCAAATACCATTCACCTCTATGTCCTTCACTACTTTCTCTTTCAAAATGTGTTCATACACTTGGTATACAATTGAGACCTGTAGTTTCCTGGATCACTTTTTTTCTCTTTTTTAAAAATAGGTACGGTATTAGCAATTTTCCAGTCATAGGGCATGGCCTCTGAGTTTACAGATTCATTAAAAATCCGTGCTATTGGGGTTTGCAATTTCATATGACAGTTGCTTTAATATTCTTGGATGGAGAATATTAGTCCCATTAAGCTGTTTGAATTTGACTTCCTCTTCAGATGTGATAATTTCTATGTCTATTCCATTAGCCATCCTGCCACTATCCCTAAGCTCCTCATTACCTTTATTAAAAACTGAGGCAAAGTATTCATTTAGGTGTTAGGATGTGCCTAGATTATCTTTAATCTCCACCCCATCCACAGAGTTTAGTGGTCCCACTTCTTCTTTTCTTGTTTTCTTTTATTTATATTGCTACAGAACCTTTACTATGGGTTTTAATTCCCTTTGCAAGGTCAAACTGCTTGATTTTTGGTAGTTCTCACTTGTTCCCTATACTTTCTGATCTTCAGGATGGACCATTCCTTTCTGATCCATCCTATCTTTCATTCCTTGTAAGCTTTCTGCTTCCTCTTAATAAATTGTTTGAGATGCTTGCTCATCTAGTTTGGTCTGCAACCCTTCCCCATGATTTCTTTTCTCCTTGCTAGAGATGCAGGCTTCAGATCATTTCTGCAGCTTTGGCTTCTTCCACATTCAGATCTTTGAGTTGTTCAGTCCAGTCTACTTCCTTAACTGTTATTCAATGCTTAGCTAAATTGTTGGCCATATTGATCATTCACCATTTGGTCTGTTCCTGTAAAGCCACAAGAGGTTGACGAGCTAAGAGTCCAACATTGGAAGAGACTTGATGAATCCATGTAATAGTGGGTATGCCTTTGGGCCGCCCCCACCCCTCAGTTGGTGGAATTTTATCCCAGATGTTACAAGCCACTTGGAGAATGGCATTCACCGGAACGTCTTTTGCCATTCTTGCAACTTGTCCGAAAAGTGCAAGACGCTATCTGCAGACTTTGGCCCCAGTAGTCTGTAGATCAGAGTGACCGTAAACATCTGCATTACAAGAGGAAGTTGTTCTACTTTATGCCCAATATAAAACATTGGCATTTTGTGTAGAAAGCCTCCAGCTTTGCCCAGTCTGAGTGGCATAGCATCCATGTTTCGCCACCATACAGCAGTAAGGAGAGGATACAGCTCAAATAGATCCTGAACTTGGTTGTTGCTCTGAGATGATGTTGTTTTCATATTCACTGTAAATGATCCAATCTGCAATCACAATCCGGTGGAGAGCCTCCATGTGAGAATTGGTGTCTATAGAACCCAAATGGCAAAAGCTGGACACTGTTTCAATAGTTTAATTATTCAAAGAGAGGTTGCGTGTGGACCTGATCCTAGATTTTGAAGCTTTGTCTTTGCCCATGAAATATAGAAGCTAACCATAGCTGATTCCTCTTCCATTTGCTGGAGCATCTTGCAAAACCTGTCAGGACTCTGTATTAGAAGAACATCATCAACCACATGGTCAAGGTCTGAGAGTGAGAGATCACCAATCTTAATGCCTATGGATCTGATGGAATGATGCATTACAAAATCCACTGCCCGACTTTCTTAACTAATTCCCTTAATTTTTTAGTTTGCCCTTTTGAAATCAAGGACTCTAGCTGCAGATCTAGTTTTATTTATTCTTCCATTTAGTTTAAACTGAATTAGCTCAGGATCACTCGAACCAGAGATTGTCCCCTACAACCAGTTCTTCTATGAGATCCTCAATACTCACCAATATGAAATCTAAAATGACATCATCTCTTGTTGGTTTGGTGACTGGTGAAGAAATCTGTAGGCTATCACATCCAGGAAAATCTGGGCCCTACCATTATCAGTAGTATTTGTCCTCCAAACTATATCTGGAAAATTAAAGTCTCCCATAATCACAATATCCCCAGTAGTATTTATTTAATTAAAAACATTAACGAGGTCTCTATCCATAACTGGATCCTTGGGGTCTGTATCATACCACAAACACTATTCCTGGGGAACCTCTGGTAACTTTCTTCCTCAAAGCGATTTTGACCCAAACAGGTTCTGTTTTATGCATTCCATCATATTCAATTTCTTTACTGTCTACCTCATCATTAACATACAATACTACTCCACCATCTTTACCTTTATTTCTGTCTTTCCTTAACAGCCCATACCCTTAAATCCCTGTACTCCAGTCATGACTACCATTCCACCATGTTTCTGTTATCCCTGTAATATCTGGTTCACTTCCTGCGCCATAGTTCTAGTTCCTCCATTTTGTTACCCAGGATCTTGGAATTGGTGTACAAACATCTTAGTTGCTTCAGCTTGTTTCACTTTCATTTTCCTTCTCTAAGGACATACTACTTTACAACATAATTTTTTTTTGAGCAAGTAGATTAGAGGTAACATTTCCAAAAATGCCTGTGAAGCTTAGGAACTGTTGAGAGTCTAATTTGGGAAACAGTTACAAGTTCACCCAATTTAAGCTTAATTATTGTATTTAATTATTTTATTAGCTTTATTTATACAATGTTTAGACTGAATTATTGTTACTTATATAATTTGAATACATATTTATGCTAGACATTAAGCAGATAAAATGGAATTGGCAGGGGGACCAACTTAACACATTCCAGGGAACTGGGAATATTTTTTTTAATAATTTTATGATGGTCATTGTTGACTATGATCTTTGATTTAGTCTTTTAGTCCCATTTTTTTAGTTTATTTGATGTTTTTTCAATGTAGGCCTTGTTTATTTGATGGGTTTTATACATTTTATAATTCTCTTATTACATATTTTTTTAACCTTTAAGCATGTTAAGCGTTTGTTTTAGGTAAGCCATACAATATGCATACACAAGCTTTAATTTACACAACTTTTGCTTTTTATGTCATTCTCTTTCTGTATCATCCTGCTTCTGGATTTTCCCAGGAAAGGAGGCTTCTTTTCATTACAGGCTTGTGTATTTTTTTACCTAAAATTTTCAGCATCACATGCCTTTGTCCTTGTAGCAATAGCATCACTCCCACCTTTTCATGCTCTCTGTATGTGTAGATATATTTCCTCAATATATGTTCCATTCTATGCATCCAAAGAAGTGGACTGTAGCCCACGAAAGCTTATGCTCAAATAAATTTGTTAGTCTCTAAGGTGCCACAAGTACTCCTCTTCTTTTTGCGGATACAGACTAAAACGGCTGCTGCTCTGAAACCTGTCATCATTTTATGCAAATCCACAATTCAAGGCAAATTGGCAAAACCACATTCATGGCAGCATGACTTTGGCCTGAGTGTTACCTCACTATCCATAATTACCAACTATTAAAATATATCTAATAAAGCTCTTAACCTTACCATTTAGCAATTCTTCATTTCAATATTATAAATCAGCATATGTATATCATCCTAATTTTTATTTGGATGGGGTGGGGGCAAATGGAGTTATGGAAAGTTTGATGACACTTTTATATCAACATTTCTTACCTTTTTTTTTCAGGGGACTTTTCCACAAAGTCCGATATCATGTCTGAATATAGTTACAAACAAAAACATGTTAGCAATTTTCCCTGTGTCGTAGTTTGAGGAGTGTCTTGATTTTAGGACCTGAATAATCAGTGTTCCCCAACAGAACTCAAGTCCCACTGACTTTCAATGAGATTAGGCTCCTAAGTACCTAAATCACATTAGAAAATGGGACTCAGGGCTTGATCTACTCCCATTTCAAAGAGAAATCACTTAGATACTTTTGAATATGCCCATGTCTATATTACAAGTTGCAATGGTTTACCAAAAAATGCATGTAGATGAACTGGTGCGACTTTGTGTATGAACACTCATATCTCTTTAAATCTGGAATATAGTGGTTTAGTGTTGTGATATAAAACAGAATTGTAAGATGATATAAAACAGAATTAAACTATTAGATTGTCCACACAGTGTTTTGAACTGGGTTAACAAAATTGTTTTTTAACCAATTTAAGTTAAACTGGTGCAATGTGTTTATTTAGACAAGCCCTGCATCTAAATTGATTTTGTTAAGCTAGTGCACTCCCCTGTGTACACATTATTAAAACAATTTAAACTTGCTTTTTTTTTTAACTTTGATTTAAATTAATTCTGAATTAAGGGGAGATCTTCAAAGGCACAAAGGCATCTATCTGTGGAAAGCAATGGGAGTAAAGCACCAAACTCTCACTTGGGTCTTTGAAAATCTTCCTCATGAACTAAATAGACACAAATTATGCTTAAACTGATGCCAATGTTCACACAGGGAATTGCACTGATTTAATGGAATTTATTTTAAAAGGAAATTGGTTATAGTGAGGCAACTTGTAATATAAACCAGGGAAATTTCTGAATCTGGTGACCTTCAGGGCACATTGCAATGTCTATCTATGTGCGCAGGCATTTACCACTTTAATTAGAGCTGGTACTTGTGAGTTAGGTGAGATGAAGCATAATCAAACTATTTCATCTATAGCGGTAGCTGTAAAATATAGCTTTATTTAAAGCTCCATCCACTGCAGTACAACTTGTCAGTCATGTTAGATTATAATGCACTTGAATGACAAACAGAACATTTGAATATGCCTGGGGTATGTCACACACTAAAATGTGTTTCCGTCATAAACCTTTCATAAGAGTATTTATTTTGTGAACAAAATTTTACAATTACCTTAAATCTTCAAGGGAGATGAATTCTTTTTTAAATCTTGAAATTATAAATGTGGCAGCTGCTCAATAACTGTCACATCCTTCTTCTGATGTATAAGGATTAAAATGTCCATGTTGTGTAAATAATTACCTATTTCGACGAAAGCAGCATGCATTTTCTTAATGTGAAATAGAGAGCAAGCATTAGTTTGCATTGTCACTTCAAACCATGTCACATTAATTGTCTCATTATAATCTGATGTACTCTGGCATACTGTATACACTTTATGTTGAGCTACTTGCTATTTGCTATCCTCTTATATAAATCAGGAAATATTCTCCTTTGGCTGCCAATAAAGGTTGACACTTTAACAGATTATTCAGAAGGATCATAGGGACTCACTGCTTCCCTACTGAGCTGCTGCAAAATTCTCTTCCAGGAATGATTGTTCAAAAGGCAAAAATCACATGTTGTAGTGCAAGACTTTCTTGTTATGTTAGCTCCCCATTTCAGCAAGGTACTTAAGAACATACTTAGCTTTAAGCATGTGATAGATCCTATTGCGTTCAACTGGAACTTTATTCTTAGTCCGTTGCAGGTCTTACGTGTCTCTGAACATTTCCTCCTCTTTTTTAAGTAAACATTAGAAAACTTTTCTTTGCTCATTAAGCTATGTAAAGGTTCTTGTCATTAAAACAAAAGTGAGTGTATGCATTGAGTTTCTTTTAGAATTTGAAATGATTCTCATAAGGATGACTCTGTAAAAGATTTGGGGAGTATGGTAGATAATCAGCTGAATGTGAGCTTCCAGCAAAATGCTTTGGCCAAAAAAGCTAATGCAATCCTGGGATGCATAAACAGGGAAGGCTTATGTAGGGACAATACATAACTTGTGGTGTATAAAGGATTTATGGAGGATAGGCCAAACAATGGCTATTAGCCAGGATGGGGAGGGACGGTGTCCCTAACCTCCATTTTCCAGAAGCTAGGAATGGGCGACAGGGGATGAATCACTTGATGATTACCTCTTCTTTTCATTTTCTCTGAGGTAGCTGGCATTGGCCACTGTTAGAAGACAGGATATTGGGCAAGATGGACCCATGGTCTGACCCGGTATGGCCATTCTTATGTTCTAAATAGGGGTCACAGGGTGTGTCTTTCGCCAGCCGAGGGGGGAATGGAAAGTCCTGCCATTCACTGAGCTGAGTCCATTGCAACGGGCATGCATGTGATAGTGTACCTGTAATCATTGAGCCAAGGCACTAGGACCTCACTTTGACAATAAATCTGTCTGGGTGCCTTTGATACTGAAATCAGTCTGTGGCCTTTTGGGCAGTTCGATCAAAGTCTGCTGTGTCAGCTATCTGCGCAGAGCACACAGAGCACACAGAACACACACGCAACCAACAACTAACTACCTATATATATTCTGATTTGGTAGCACTTTATATTCCTTTTGCATGGGGTTCATGATTACCCAAAGCCAAGGAATCAGGCTTTCACGTGTATTTAATGCTCTCCAGGCAACTTCTACTGATCAAGAAAATGTCTACCACCAAGGCTGTGTCATAAACAGATAGTTAAGGGTTAATGTCTCTTTTACCTGTAAAGGGTTACAAACAGGGAACCAAACACATGACCAGGGGACCAATCAGGAGACAAGATACTTTCAAATCTTGGTGGAGGGAAGCCTTTGTTTGTGTTTTTTGGATTTTGCTTTGTTCTCTCTGGGCTTTGAGAGTGACCACATGTACCTACAGGCTCTCTAATCTTCTATTCCAATTTTGTAAGTATAAAGGTAGAAAGGCGGTATAGTCTTTTTATTTGTTTTCCTTTATTTGCAAATGTGTAGTTTGCTGGAAGTATTTTAAATTGTATTTTGCTGGGGGGGAGGCTTCTTTCTAGTTTCTATAAGCTGACAGACCCTGTAACTTTTTACCATCTATATTGCAGAGATAAACTTTTACCTTTTTTCTTTCTTTTTATTAAAAGTTTTGCTTTTAAGATCTGTCTGATTTTTTTCCCCTTGTTGAGGCTCAAGGGAATTGAGTCTGTACTTAACAGGGAAGGAGAAGGGAGGGGAAGGGTGGAATCCCTTTGTTTTAGATTCACGGAGCGTGAATCTGTCTCTCTCTCCAGGAGACCTAATTTCTCTATCTTGTGATTCAAGGAGTTTGAATCACAGTAATCTTCCAGCGTAACCCAGGGAGGGGAAGGCTGACAAAGGCAACGGTGAGGAAAGGGGTTTACTTTCCTTGTGTTAAGATCCAGGGGGTCTGGGTCTTGGGGGTCCCCAGGGAAGGTTTTGGGGGGACCAGATTGTATCAGGCACTCAGATTCCTGATTGGTGGCAGCTTATCAGATCTAAGCTGGTAATTAAGCTTAGAGGAATTCATGCTAGTACCCCAACTTCTGTACTCTAAGGTTCAGATTGGGGAAAGATACTATGACAGGCTGGGTTTAACGAGAAAAAAGGTGTCTCAAGATTATGTAGGGAGGTGACAGAAGCAAACCAGGGAGAATGGTGATATTACAGATATAAATGTAGGGCTGTGTTGGCTGCTAATCACTGACATCAGACAGTCATTGTGGTAGACATATAATTTCATAATTAGCATAATTTTTGTTGTTCATTGCACTGAGCACGGAAGCTGCGGAAAAAAAGGCTTTCCAATTAATGTGAAGTATACAAAAGTACAAGCTTTCGCGATCAGTATTATTTAGACTAGAACAGTTCTGTTGAGAACAGCCTTGAACTGGCACAATGATGATCTAATAGACTTTTCCCTCTAGCTCATTTGATTCTATGATTAAGTTCTTGATGTGGTTCCATGGGAATATCATTGGAAGGGACCTTTAACTCTTTGTGCTATATAAAGTATTTTTAAAAAACAGCTACATATTTTGTCAAAATTATTTGTCATGGAAAACAACGGGAAGCAGTGACAGCTTGTAAGTTTTAGGTAAGGGATACAGAAGCAAGGTCTTCTGAGAACACCACCTCCTCATCTCTCATTCCACCTATTAATTATTATTACCATTATTTTTTATTTATATAGTCACTGTGATTGTTTGTTTCTGGTAGTTCTATTAATGAGGTAAGCAATTTTCAGATAGAAAAGAAGGGCCAGCCCTTGCCCCCTCCCCGACACACCTCACTATTTAACAAGAGACAGACAAAAGATAAGGGGAAAGGATATATACATTATTCCTCAGGAGTGGGTTTCTAGCAGAAGTGGGTCTTTAGGAGGTATTTTTATACAGAAGAGGCTAGTGTATATATGTAATAAACATAGCATCCATATAACAGACTGTAGCATCACTGGTGGATTGGAGGGGCCGAGGGATGAAAAGGCTGTACATGGCTGGAACAGAGTCATTCAGGGCTTTGCATACAGTGACAGGGAGCTGTAATGTAATGCAAAGGAGGAGGGAGAGGTGGTGGATGGATTCAGAGAGTGGGGAACATGGTGAGATTAGCCAGAGCAGGAGGACCATGGTTGGGAACATATTGTAAGATGCAAGGAAAATGAGGAGGCCGAGGGGCAGAAGTGGGTGGGGCAGTGAGGAAGGGAGGACTAACTGATAAGAGTGAAGGGGAAAGAGAGAATGGAAGAGGACATGTAGGTGTGCTGGAGGAGGAGTGCTGAGGCATGGCAGTGGTGGATTAGTGACTGAAAGACATAGTGATTAAACAAGTTGGCACAAAAAGTCTAGTTAATAGATAAAGCAGGGAGCCAAGTGACTAGTAAAATGAAATTAGGTAGCGAGCCAAATAGCTAGTACATTACTGTGTCAAATGACTGGTAAATTTTAATTATGAGAATTCTCTCAACTTCTCCTTGCCCTCCCTCCTTACCTGGTAGAGGCTCTGGCTTTTGGGATTCATGAAAAGCTTATCATCTAAAGAGAGTGCCCTGCAGTATTCAAGACAGTCCCAAATACAGGTTTCTCTCATTGCTCCATAGGCAGACCTGCAATTTACTTCAGTGGGAGTTCTTCGCACACCACTTTCACTGTTGGGCCCCATATTTGGAAATTACAAATAAGGAGCCCAGGAATCAGTCTCTCTCCCCATTTTCAGGGCGCATGATTTTCAGAATTCCCAAAGGCTCTTTCTGAGGGACATACGTTCTAGTCCATCCCACCTCCAAGGCACTCTTTTGCTGCTAAGAGAATTTACACTGCAGGAAGTATATGAGAAAAATAAACAGTCTTTTCTTCCCTGGACCGGTAGGAACATTAACCTAGTAAAAGGAAATTTGGCCCTTAGGTATAATTTCCATTAGACAAATCCTTGGGCTTCCTGAAACAGTCTGTATTCGGTAAGATCCTTTAGGTGGGAAGTAGTCTGACAAGACAATCAACTCTATTGGCAATGTTCATTAATTTTCTTAGCATGTTGATGTTAACTTAAATTATTTCTCTTTGGTTACTACACAATAGCCAGTGAGAGCTCTGACCTTCACCTAGATCTGGCAGCTGCTGACAACAGGGAAGCAGGATGTTTTGTATCCAAACTGGTGCTCACTCTCTGTCAGCCTAAGGTTTGCTGTCAGATAAATAGGGATGGAATCTCCCCTAAGCCTACGAAGATCTCTTTAATGAATCATTTGCTACATCCCAGCAAGACTTAATTAATTTATCATACGTCCAGAAGGTAAATAATCTTTCATATACTCTAGTGCATGGAATAATATTCACTTGCCTTCCCACTGAAACGCTGTAGAATAGTGTTGCCTTTCTTGTTGCCACGTTACATCTGTTTTTTTTTCTTTTCCATCTCTTCTTTCCTTCCCATCATCTCATACAATGTAAACATCAGCATCAAACTAATCCTTAATTTACTCTTCATATACATTCTCTCACACACAGAAAATGCATTTGTACTGATCATGTATTTTCTGAAATTTTATTCTCCAAGAAAAATATCTACATTAAGACTGAAAGCCTGGTTCTTGTGTACACTCTAGCCGCTTTTCACTGCTTCGTCACTGTAAAAGAGTTCAAAAGTGGGTGTAAATTATATTTAGGCTCAAAGATGTCTTATAAATTACAGTTTCATCGAAACTAAAGCCCCTTTACCATTAAAAAAAAGTAGTGTAGATGAGAATCAAGCCCTGAAATTTTCAAAATTGCTGGGGGATTTGGATACCTAGTTCCCAATAAAATTGCAACGGAGTCTCTTTATAAAAAACATAAAAATAATATGCATTTCTGCAACACTTCTTATAGTTTATCCTCACAATGTGAAGTTTCAGGGCCTCAAAGACAATTACAAGGATCTTGAGGGTGAAGGAGAAGATAGTGAAAGAATTTGAAGAAAGAGGAGATGGCGGTGATTGCATTGGCCAGGAAAAATGAGTGTTGCAGCTGCATTCTCAGGGTGAGTTGAGGGTCAGGAACAACAGAGAGGGATGTTGCATATTTATGGTGTGAAATGATACAGATCTGGACAAGGATTTTGTTGGTGGGGATGGGCAGCAAAGGATTACCTAGGGAGATGATGGAATCTCCATCCTCAGAGGATTTTAAGGCCCGGTGTCATAAATATAAAGAGAAGAGTAACCACCTTTCTGTATACGGTACTATAAAATCCCTACAGGCCAGAGGCACAAAATCCTTTTATCTGTAATGAGTTAAGAAGCTCAGGTAACCTAGCTGGCACCTGACCAAAAGGACCAATAAGGGGACAAGATACTTTCAAATCTGGGGAGGGGGAAAAGGCTTTGTTTTGACTGTTCTTCGTCTGTCTGTTCTGTGTGCTTGCCAGAGACAGATCAAGAAGGCAAGCAATCCAACTCAATTAGAATTAGTAAATAATAATAAGGCAATGCATTAGCTTCCTTTTATTTTGGCATGTGATTTTCCTTGTCTAGAGGGAGGTTTTGTCTAGAGGGAGGTTTATCCCTGGATTTTTAACTTTAAGATTTTGCCTAGAGGGGAGATCCTCTATGTTCTTGAGTCTTTTGTTATTCTATAAAGTACTTACCATCCCGATTTTACAGAAGTCATTCTTTTACCTTTTCTTTAATTAAAATTCTTCTTTTAAGAACCTGATTGATTTTTTCATTGTTTTGAGATCTAAAGGTTTGTATCTGTGTTCACCTGTACCAATTGGTGAGGATATTATTCTCAAGCCTTCCCAGGAAAGGGGCTGTAGAGGCATGGGGGGATATTTGGAGAAGGTAGGACTCCAAGTGGTCCTCCCTCAATGTTTAAACCACTTGGTGGTGGCAGTGTTACTTAATCCAAGGAATAGGGGAGTTTTTAACCTAAGCTGGTAGAAATAAGCTTAGAGGGTCTTCATGCAGGTCCCCAAGTCTGTACCCTAAAGTTCAGAGTGGGGAGGGAACACTGACACCTGGCTTGACAAAGCTCTGGCTGGGATGATTTAGTTGGTGCTGGTCCTGCTTTGAGCAGGGGGTTGGACTAGATGACCTCCTGAGGTCTCTTCCAACCCTAATCTTCTATGATTCTATGATTCTATGACTCTATGATTGATTCTTGAGATAATATAGAGGAAAACGTGGAGAGATTTAGTCACACCAAACCTCAACTGGGCTTGATCCAAAGCCTTTTGAAGACAATGGAAAAATTCCCATTGATTTCAGAAGACTTTGGGTCATGCTTCTGATGTAAACAGATGTATCTGAATTAGCTCAATGAATCTACACTAACTTACAGCAGGTGGGGACATCATTGCTGGAGGAGGAGAGAGGAGTCAAAGATGACCCTAAGTCTGTGAGTACCAAAAATCTTTGTTTAAAAACAACACCGTTAAACAAAACAAAACAAAACAAAAATGGTCCTGAGTATATGAGCAAGGCCTTCTGGCATGAGGAATTAAAGCCCATTAGAAACTAAACTTGATTTGTAGAATTTCCACCCGAGTATGTTTTTGTTGTTGTTGTTGCGGGTTTTTTTATTGTTTATTTGGGTTTTTTTTGGTTTCTACAGCATGCCTAAGCAGAATTTATGTAGAAATAAAAATATTAATATTTATTTGCTTCTTGCACTGAATGAACAATTCAATGTCCTTTTAACAGTATTGTCCCTTAAGTATTCAATTTCTTAGAGGACTGTTAAGTAAGATGCTAGGTCAGAAGTGTTTTATCAATAATGTATAAGACTTGGCTTTCATTTTGTTCTTTAATTATATAACCTGGGTTTTTTTCCATGTTTCTCTTCTTAATACACACAGAGAGAATCTTGAGTTTTATTCTTGCCTCTGTATTCACTCACAGTGTGCAATTCAGCAAGAGACAAAAACCACAGTTTTTATAATTTGGGATATCTAGCTTTGGATACCTTGTTTCTGATATTTGTTTGCTTGATTTATTTTTGTTTTTCCAGAGGTGCTTAGAAGTACAACTCCCACTGTGTTTAGCAGGAATTGTGGGTGACCAGCACTTCTTGGGCATAGTTTTCAAGTGTCTCAAGCTGGGCTTCCAAAACAGTAGCCAATTAGAATAGTTTGACTGTAATATCCCTGGGCTTCACTTGGCCATTCTGTAAAATGGACAGAATTATTGTTAAGCACTTTGAGGACTTGAATGAAAGGCAGTATAGAAGTGCAAATTGCTATTGTCCTTTACTATATTTCTGCAGCTTCTTATCATATGTTTGCTATTTCTAATGTCACTGCTGTTTTAGCCTCAGATGACATTTCTTAGAAGTTAACATGATTTACTTTCTAATGTTCTTTTATTTAATATGTATGTCTTTCCTTCTAGTTACTAAAAATAGTCGATGTTTGAATTCAAACTCCTCTTTGATCAGTGTTCTTTAGGATATAATTAAACTATTGCCTTTTTCCTCCTCTCAAACTTCATGAAGTTGACTAAAAATAGAAGTAGATTTCTGAATTCTATCAGCTTCAACTGTCTGTGTTGATCTAGTCAGACAGTCTGTATCACCATCAAAGCACATTCCAAAAACCGTCATGTCTGTAGGCTAGTTGGATGGAGATGTGGCAGTCAGGAGTAGCAGTTGTCATTCACTGAACACCTAACCAAATGTCATTTCAGCTTGTTTTTAATAGAAAACTTTTGCCAATCAGGAAAAAAACGTATTAAGTCCTGCTTCTTGGGAAGTTCTCACTGTACAAAATATGAGCAATACATTGTAAGGAAAGAGCATTATGTGCACTACCCTGATCCCTAACATATTTTTGTGTCCTAGTGTTTGCTGTTATCTTTTAGAAGTTCATCAGAGAAGTATTCTTTGTGGATTCTTCTTGTTGTTCTTGCAGCATTTAATATTAAAAAGCAAAAGACTGAACTACTATTTCAGCCACCCACATAATACTAAAAAGAGCTTACAAATGTGCATCATTGCCCTGTACTGATACTTAAACAGTTATGATGCTATGTCTGGGGCAATGTATTGCTGACACACAGACATTTTTGTCCTTTATTTCAAGTAATAGGGCTCTAGGATTTCAGAACAAGACGAATAAGTTCTATGCCTCCTGCTTTGTAACAACTGTGAAGATCTTCAGCAGCCAGGGGTATGTTACAATGGTTAGCATTCACACAGCACTGGTCACGGTCAAAGCACTTTACAAACCTCACACCACTCTAAAGAGCTTATCATAACCTAGTCCCAGATTTTGACCTCAGCGTCCAAAATATGGAGGTTAGCATGAAAACCTCCAAGCTTAGTTACCAGCTTGGACCTGGTACTGCTGCCACCACCCAAAAAATTAGAGTGTTTTGAGGCACTCTGATCCCCCCAAAAAACTTCCCTGGGGACCCCAAGACCCAAATCTCTTGAGTCTCACAACAAAGGGAAATAAACCTTTTCCCTTCCCCCCTCCAGGTGTTCCTGGAGAGAGACACCGAAGCAAGCTCCGTGAATCTAAACAGAGGGACTCCACCCTCCCCGTTCCCAGCCTTGGAAAACAGAAGTACCGAGAGTTAATCTCTCTTTCCCCCCCCCTCACCCAGAGGGAATGCAAAGTCAGGCTAGTAAATCTAACACACACAGATTTCCCCCTGACTTCTTCCTCCCACCAATTCCCTGGTGAGTACAGACTCAATTTCCCTGGAGTTTCCCACTAAAGAAAAACTCCAACAGGTCTTAAAAAGAAAGCTTTATGTAAAAAGAAAGAAAAATACATAAAAATGGTTTCTCTGTATTAAGATGACAAATACAGGGTCAATTGCTTAAAAGAATATTGAATAAACAGCCTTATTTAAAAAGAATACAATTTAAAGCACTCCAGCAACTATAGACATGTAAATACAAAAGAAAAAACCATATAACTCACTATCTGATCTTTTTGTACTTACAACTGGGAAACAGAAGATTAGAAAAGCAGGAAACAGAAATCACTTCTCATAGCTGAGAGAGAGGCAGACAGAAGAACCAAGAACAAAGGACTCACACACAAAGTTCCCTCCACCCAGATTTGAAAAAGTCTTGTTTCCTGATTGGTCCTCTGGTCAGGTGTTTCAAATTACTTCTTTCCAGGTGAAAGAGATGTTAACCCTTAGCTATCTGTTTATGACACGCCCCCCAAATTGCAGACAGTGGGGAAGCTCGCTGGCGGCGATTTCCTGCTAGAACTTTAAAATAAACAGATTACTACAACACATGCACCTTTACATATACCACTAAGTATATAACTAACAGACTTGTACATTTTTAGAACACTTTTTAACTACTGGATTATGGGAAACTCTCACGGGAGAGTGCATCACTACTTTGTTAGAAGCTCCTGAGATGTGCTGAATATCAAAATCAAAATCTTGGAGAGCTAAACTCCAACGAAGAAGTTTCTTGTTGTTCCCCTTGGCAGTATGAAGCCACTTTAGTGCAGCATGGTCAGTTTGTAGCTGGAACCGCCGTCCCCAAACATATGGGTGTAGCTTTGTTTTGTTCGTTGTTCACTCTTGGGGCTAAGAGGGACCAGACGTACACCCAGGTGTACCCAATCTTTTTGAATCAGTCTTTCATGTTTCAAAATTGTAAGTATAGCCAGGCAAAGCGGATTAGTCTTATGTTTGTTTTCTTAACTTGTAAATGTATCTTTTTGCTGGAAGGATTTTTACCTCTGTTTGCTGTAACTTTAAATCTCAGGCTGGGGGGAGGGATCCCTCTAGTCTATCTGAATCTGAGTACCCGTAAAGCATTTTCTATTCTGATTTTACAGAGATAAATTTTTCTTTCTTTAATTAAAAGCTTTCTTTTTAAGAACCTGGTTGATTCTTTCCTTGTTTTAGAATCCAAGGGACTGAGTCTAAACTCACCAGGGATTGATGGGGTAAAAAGGAGAGGGGGATGGTTAATTCCGCTTTGTTTTAATATCCAAGGAGTTTGGATCTGTATAGCCTCTCAAGGCAACCCAGGGAGGGGAGAGTCTGGGGGGAAAAAGAGGGGGATGGTTAATTTCTCCTTGTTTTAAGACCCAAGAGGTTTGGGTCTTGGGTTCCCCAGGGAAGGTTTTGGGGGAACAGAAGGTGTGCCAGACACAAACTTCTGGCTGGTGGTAGTGTACCAGATTTAAGCTAGTAATTAAGCTTAAAAGTGTTCATGCAGGTCCCCACTTTTTCTGGACACTAATGTTCAAAGTGGGGAAAAAACTTTGACAGGGGGAAACTGTACAGAGCAGTTCAATTTTGCACTGCCTGAATTTCTAGCATTTAGTATCCCTGAGGATGGACTATTTACTCAATGATACCAGAAATGAACAAGTAGATGCAGAAATCTGTTGGATGCACTTGAAAGTCCAAAATAACACATTGCATTTCTGGGTGGGGAGGTGAATGATATTTATGGTTCACCATCCAACCAAACACCTGATAGAGACAAGAACCTCTTAGAAAAAAATCCTAGTGTTCTAACTGATCACTTATGTCCTAAATGAATCTGTGTGTTTAACTTCAGGTAAGGAAGACAGGACAATGAAAAATTTTTAAGCCAGATTATCCCAATTGACTTTCACGTGCCAGTTTATTCATATTTAGATCATAAGGTCAAGATGCAAATTGGTCATCAGACAAGTTCTGGAGAAGAGCTCTTAGCAGTCAGATTTTACTCTGGACAGACTTTGAGGCATTTAATGGACTATGGTTGTGGCAAAATCAGTCCCTCATTACAGAATGCTGTTATTTAGGATACATATTGTCAAAACCTGAGAACTTCAAAAATACTACTACTGGAGTGAAATCCTGGCCCCTCTATATTCTCATTGACTTTAATGGAACCAGGATTTCGTCCCTGGCATGTAGGCAAGATTGGTAAGCAATCAATTGCTGCAGCTCTCTTAATAAAACAATATTAAAGCTGTAATAGCATGTGTGTGCCTGAATGTACATTCTGATTACACTGGTCTACAATTTTTGAGAAGTCGTCTGCTTCAGAGATAAAATGTGATATTTATTATGTATTTTGATGTGCTGAATTCAAATATGACAATTAAAACAACTGATTGGCTACTGTTTCTAAGACATATAAGTTTTTACATTTTATGTCTATGTATATTTTGTAGATAGTAGAGTTTTAATCATAAATTGTAAACCTAGGTCTTTTCATGTGTTTATGGTTGCTTTACATGATAATATTTCACCTGTCCTGTTTCTGTAACACTTTAAAAATCAGCAAAAGAGTTATACAAATAAAATTGATTATGAAACAAAAGGCAAAAAACTATTATGTACATAGTTTAGTCCTATTCAGTGTCTACTCGGCGCTTCTTGGCTTGTCTCTTGTATTCATTAAATGGAGCATCTCTTGTCACTGTCCAGCAATAGTCTGCAAGCATTGATGGGCTCCATTTGCTCTGATAGCCTGCCAGGAGATTCCACTGCTGTAGTCTGGAGCCCAACAGCTCTGCCTTACTCTTGGGTAGTTCCAAATCCCTGACAAGGGCATTCAGTTCACCTTGTGTTATGAGATGTGGTTCAGAGGAGGAGGATGGGAGAAAATGTGGGTCCTGTGACATTGATGGTTCAGGACCAGAAGTTTCATCCTCTTCCTCTTCCTCGTCTGACTCAAGTGAGAATGATTCTGGTGCATCAGGAACCGGCAGTCCTTCTCCGTGGGGTACTGGGCGTATAGCTGATGGAATGTTTGGATAATGCACAGTCCACTTTTTCTTCTTTGACGCACCTTTCCCAACTGGAGGCACCGTGCAGAAGTAACAATTGCTGGGATGATCTGTTGGCTGTCTCCAAATCATTGGCACTGTAAAAGGCATAGATTTCCTTTTCCTGTTCAACCACTGGCCAAGATTTGTTGCACAAGTCTTGCAGCATATGTGTGGGGCCGACCTCTTGTCCAGATCTCCAATTTTGCAGCCAAAAGAAAGGTGATAGGCTTTCTTAACCATAGTGGTTATACTGCGCTTTTGGGATGCAAAAGTCACTTCACCACAAACATAGCAGAAGTTATCTGCACTGTTCACACAAGTACAAGGCATCTCTGCTCACTTTGGCTAAACAGAAATGTGTCCCTTTGCAAAATCAAACACTGACAAATAAGAGAGCACAACACTGTATGATTTCTAGAGCTGATATAGGGCAATTTGTTCAGCAGAGTGATGTAAGCCTCGTTATGACTGCATCATCCATGACTTCTAGGAATAACATGATGCAATTCATATCATGTATGATGCAATACCAGCTTCAGATTGCATCATTCATTGTTTTGCCTAAAAAACAAGTATTGTCCAAACCCAGTCATAGATTTATTCATAGATCCAGTCAAAGATGTATTTTAGTCATTTCTGGTTTAAACTGAGATCCCTTCCCTTTATAACTCACTTATCCTCCGCCATTCCCAAGTCAAGGGTCGTATATACTGACCCAATAGCATATCTTGAAAACTAGAGCCAATCAACAATTTTAAGCATCATTTTCGTTCTCAGTGACCCAGAATTAGTAAAGTTGGACTACATTTATTTCAGAAGCATTTTGGCTGTAGAGCAGTGTTATCAGTACCTTGCTGAACAACCATTGGTAGGTTTCCTCTCTACCGGCAAAGGCTTGATTCAAATTAAATACTCTGTAGGTGAAATAGTCCATCTGTAATTATTACTTGGCTCATAAATGGTCCAATCTGCCTGGAAGTTCAGATGCTTATTAGAATTACCTTTACCTCCTGAATCTGCAAGGTGGAGTGGGACCTTCTTGAGAGAAACAGTACACTCTAGTGGAGTCAGATGGGTCCACAAACTAGGATACTCAGGAGAGGTAATAGGGGTTCTCCCACTGATTCGGTGTGTAGCCTTAGATAGCTCATGTAACCTCTCTGCCTCAATTTTTCCATTTGTAAAATGGGCATAATACTAACCTACACTACACCTGAGGCTGAAAATTAGTGGTTGTAAACACTGCACAGGTATAAAATACTGCCATATATAAAAGTTAAGTATTGTTATTTCAGGCCCTTCACCTTGTGATTATGGACAGAACATGGAAATAAACATCTAAATATTTTAGATCCTGTTTGATTTCAGATCTAGAAATGAACAAAGGCTTAGAATATAAGGGGTGGGGAAAGGAGTGGTTTTGGTTTTTGTTTTTCCTTTCTGGACCAGTGGTCACAGCCCCGTGTGACATCATTAAAAACATCCAATTGGCCAATCTAAAGAGTCCAAACTGAGACTCTAAGGAACAAGTCCATAAAAAGATTAAAAATTGACTGCATTGAAACAAACTTATAAAAACGTCAAGAATCCTGTGGCACCTTATAGACTAACAGACGTTTTGGAGCATGAGCTTTCATGAGTGAATACCCACTTTGTCAGATGCATGTAGTGGAAATTTCCAGGGGCAGGTATATATATGCAAGCAAGTTAGAGATAATGAGGTTAGTTCAATCAGGGAGGATGAGGCCCTATTCTAGCAGTTGAGGTGTGAAAACCAAGGGAGGATAAACTGGTTCTGTAGTTGGCAAGCCATTCACAGTCTTTGTTTAATCCTGAGCTGATGGTGTCAAATTTGCAGAAGAACTGAAGCTCAGCAGTTTCTCTTTGAAGTCTGATCCTGAAGTTTTTTTGCTGCAGGATGGCCACCTTAAGGTCTGCTATAGTGTGGCCAGGGAGGTTGAAGTGTTCTCCTACAGGTTTTTGTATATTGCCATTCCTAATATCTGATTTGTGTCCATTTATCCTTTTCCGTAGAGACTGTCCAGTTTGACCGATGTACATAGCAGAGGGGTATTGCTGGCATAAGATGGTGTATATTACATTGGTGGACGTGTAGGTGAATGAACTGGTGAGTGGGTATTCACCCATGAAAGTTCATGCTCCAAAAAGTCTGTTAGTCTATAAGGTGCCACAGGATTCTCTGCTGCTTTTACAGATCCAGACTAACATGGCTACCCCTCTGATACTTATAAAAACGTCGTCATGCTTTCAGTATACAGTAGCTATTCTTTACAGGCCTAAAACTACTAGGTACTGTGTTGATGGGAATTGAAGACCCTCACAGTTTGGCAGGATTGTGCCCTATATAAGAATTGTGCATCATATCAACTCAATTTCTGTGTCCCCATATGGGGAACTTAAAAGAGATAGATGACAACAATATGCCAAGATCTGATTTATTCTGGAATTTCATTTGTCCTGTAATATGTTCTGACAGGAAAATTGCAGACTGCATTGAAAGTGTAACATTAATATCTTTGCTTGCAGCAAATAGTATTTTGCAATATTAATGGGGGTGGGGTGGGAAACAAGTGTTAGCCACAAATTATAGTAGTACTCAAACTAAAGAAAATTAATGTTTCTTTTTCATAAACAATCAACAACCTAATTATCTCTTTCATGGCTTATTACATTTACTAAGCAAGTGTATACATGACTGACTTGAGAAATGTAACTTAAAAGTGCACGCAAAATATGTCACCATAATATATTTTTTAAAGTGACATGCTACCTTTTGTAGTAAGGCATAGCATGGGCTATGATATATAAAAACTTTCTGCAAAAATAAGCTGCATGTACTAACAAGTATCATGCCATTTAGGCATGAGAATTTGTGGTGACCACAAGTTGCCATGGCTGCAAACAAAGTAAACAAAAAAGTTGTTGATAGTGTGTTGATAAAGATATGGATCCTGTGCTACCATTCATATGTCTGCAACGGTGCACTGAAATATTTTGCTATTATTTTTTTCTTTTTTAATGCAAAGGATAATGAAGAAAGGTTAAAATTTTTATGTCAATTGCCGTTTATTCAAAATCTCATGAAAAAGATGTGATTTAATATATAGATATTTCAAAGTTTTTGATGTTTTTAATAGTTCTTGTAATCTTTACAGGGTTGTTGGAAAGCTCTCCCTTTTCTGTATCATTGGCACAGGAGGCAGCATGACAAAATAGGTCTTCTGCCTGTCACAGAATACTAAGTATATTCAGAAGGAGTGGGATCTACCTATTCCTTTCCACTGCAGCAAGATTTTTTTTTAAAAGGTTAATGGACTGGCCCATTAACCCTGTAGTGAAGCATGCACATGCTAACCCTTGTAGTGGCTGAAGTTCTGAGGCTTGTAGTAGCGATGATAAAGTACATTTTTCTTTGCAACTAGGAAGAACTGGAAGATATGAGGGAAAGGGTTGTCATGAGGAGAGGAGTGAGCAGCAACAGCTGCATGTGGTAGGCTGGGTGCTGGGGTGCTAGGGGAAGAAACAGGCCTCATGGGTGATTTTTGCACTTCCTCTAAAAGTATATAGAAGTAGCACTGCACTGGCCTAAGAAATCCCCATGCTGGGACATTCCTGTGCCCAGTGTGCCTTGGGATGTCTCAGCAAACATTGTGCTACAGAATTGTGCTGTGGAAATGGAATTTAGCAATCTGTTTGACTTCTAGCAGATACCAGGGATTTGGGTGAGCAGTGTAGGCCTTTCTCGCTATTCCTGCCACCCAAAGAAGGCAGGTCAGCTGGGCATCTCTTGAGAGGCAGGGAAACAGAGGAGTGGAATGGGCTATGGTTGGCAAAGACAGATGCTATTGAGGGAAGCAGGGCTGTGTGTAAGGTGGGGTGAATTTTGGTTTTGTTGTGGAGTTCCCCCAAGGCATTTCTTTAGGTGAATTTGAAGTTTCAGGTGAACTCAAAATTTCAAATAAATGAGAGCACATAGAGTCCAGGATCTTTGCCTCCTTGCAATAGGGAGAACTGAAACTACACATTTTTACACAGCTCTGCTCCTGAAGTTGTAAATCCACCAAGGAAGAAAAGGACTGTATTTGGAAGGGACTGTTTCCTTATCCAGACAGGGTTCCTTTATAGATTTTTCAGAAGACTAGAGTAGGAACAATGAACACTCAAACTGCTCACATGGTGGGTGTGCAGGGAAGCAATAATTTTTGGTACTTGTGGGTAGCAAAGAATCGACATTTGAAATTTTCCAATTCTGTCTTTGAACTTTTCAGTCTCTCCTTGCTATTAACAAGGATTCTCTCTGAAACATCTTTGTAATGTTTCTAGGGTAGCTTATTTAGAAAGGCAAAAATTAAAGGGCTGCCCACTGCATACTGGAGAATTGAAATTCTCTCAGTTGCAGGTAATGGTTCAGAGTAATCATTTTTCTTTGTAAAATAAATATACAAGAAAGCTTTTGATTTACTTCCTGTTGGTTTTAGATCACTCAATTTCACCAGCCATTGGAAGAGCCCACCTTTAACAGCTTTGGACAAATGGCCTAGTGTAAGTGGAATACAACAACATTAAATCCACTTACTCCATTGTTGAATTTGCTTCTCTTTCCACTTCTAGTGCACCTACTCTTACAAGTGTCATGCTTCTTTGCCTTTCAAATTATTTGTCTGGTGGGGTTATTATGGTTTCTGTTCTTGATTTGGGTTGCACTGCTCAGAGATGCTGCTCTGTTTTGAGCAATAATCTGTTAATGTTGCCAGAGTCCTTTGGGCGTAGGACCAAATTAACTAAAAGGAAATTATAATTTTTTCAACTAGTCAACTGCATTTTAAAGCCATTATTTCCTAGATAAACTGGTACAGTATATATTAAATGTGATACTTTCGCTAACATTTTATGAAGTGTATAGGATTCAACATATTCAACATATTTTAATTGCACCTGAAATAGTTCACACAAGTCTAGAAGCACTCAAAAATACCTATCTGGGAAGGGAACAGCAGGAAGATCAATTTAAGGTGACTGGTTGTTTTGCTTGGGGTGACTCTTGATAGGTTGCTGCCTATGTATGAGCTGAAGGATTGTGTCTTGATAATGGAAGTAGGAGTTTTCTGGGTTCTTCATTTTCCTGTCTGGACCCCATCAAGGATTTTACCAGGAAGTGAGAAGTTTATGTGAGTTGGAAGGAAGCCACAGAAGAAAGTATTTCCCTGTTTTTTTTCTTTACTAAATCTAGTTGTGATTGACTGAGGATAGGTAAGGAACAGAGGTTGAAAGTGTAATCCTTCTTCTGGGGATAGAAGCCTATAAAGATTCATGTATTTTTAAAACTGGGGAAAAGTAAAGATAAATATTAATCACAGAATCATAGGACTCTAAGGGACCATGAGAGATACTTTTATGCACCTGCCCCTTACCATGTTATCTTCACACTCAAAAAACCCCCATGAAATAGGAAATCATAGAATTGTAGGACTGGGGGGAACCTTGAGAGGTCATCTTGTCCAGTCTCCTGCTCTCATGGCAGGGCTAAGTATTACCTAGACCATCCCTGAGAGGTGTTTGTCTAACATGCTCTTAAAAATTTCCAATGATAGCGATTCCACAACCTCCCTGGGGAACTTATTCTAGTGCTTAACCACCCTGACAGTTAGGAAGTTTTTCCTAATGTTCAACCTAAACCTCCCTTACTGCAGTTTAAGCCCATTGCTTCTAGTCCAATCCTCTCCCTCCTCCTTGTAACAAACTTTTATGAAAAGTACTTGAAAACTGTTATCATGTCCCCTCTCAGTGTTTTGTTCTCCAGACTAAACAAACCCAATTTTTTCAATCTTCTCTCATAGGTCATGTTTTCTAAACCTTTAATAATTTTTGTTGCTCTTCTCTGGACTTTCTCCAATTTGTCCATGTCTTTCCTGAAATGTGGCGCTCAGAACTGGACATAATACTCCAGTTGAGGCCTAATCAGAAGAACTACTTCTCGTGTCTTTCTTACAATACTCCTGCTAATACATCCTAGAACAGGGGTAGGCAACCTATGGCACGCGTGCTGAAGGCGGCACTTGATCTGATTTTCAGTGGCACTCACACTGCCTGGGTCCTGGCCACCTGTCCAGGGGACTTTTCATTTTAATTTAATTTTAAATGAAGCTTCTTAAACATTTTTAAAACCTTATTTACTTTACATACAACAATAGTTTAATTATATATTATAGATTTACAGAAAGAGACCTTCTAAAAATGTTAAAATGCATTACCGGCATGTGAAACCTTAAATTAGAGTGAACAAATGAAGACCCGGAACACCACTTCTGAAAGGTTGCCGACCCCTGTCCTAGAATGATGATTGCTTTTTTTTGCAACAGTGTTACACTGTTGACTCATATTTAGCTTGGGATCCAATATGCCCCTCAGATCCCTTCCTGTAATACTCCTTCCTAGGCAGTCATTTCGCATTTCGTATTTTTGCAATTGATTATTCCTTTCTAAGTGGAGTACTTTGCATGTGTCCTTATTGAATTTCATCCTATTTACTTCAGATCATTTCTCAAGATCATTTTGAATTTTAATCCTATCTTCCACAGCACTTGCAATCCATCCCAGCTTGGTATCATCCGCAAACTTTATAAGTGTACTCTCTATGCCATTATCTAAATCATTGATGAAGATATTGAACAGATCCGGACCCAGAACTTATCCCTGCAGGACCACACTCATTATGTCCTTCCAGTATGATTGTGTACCACTGATAACTACTCTCTTAGAATGGTTTCCCAACCAGTTATGCACCCACCTTATAGTAACTCCATCTAGGTTGCATTTCCCTAGTTTGTTTATGAAAAAGTTATGTGAGACAGTATCAAAAGCTTTACTAAAGTTAAGATATACCATGTCTGCTGCTTCCCCCAATCCACAAGGCTATCAGGTTGGTTTGACACGATTTGTTCTTGACAAATCCATGCTGAATGTTACTTATCCCATTATCTTCTAGATATTTGCAAATTGATTACTTAATTATTTGCTCCGTTATCTTTCCGGGTACAGAAGTTAAGCTGACTGGTCTGTAATTTCCTGGGTTGTCTTTATTCTCCTTTTTATAGATTGGCAGTATATTTGCCCTTTTCTAGTCTTCTGGAATCTCTCCTGTCTTCCACGACTTTTCAAAGGTAATCGCTAATGGTTCAGATATGTCCTCAGTTAGCTCCTTAAGTGTTCTAGGATGCATTTCATCAGACCCTGGTGACTTGAAGACAACTTACTTGTCTAAGTAATTTTTAACTTGTTCTTTCCCTATTTTAGCCTCTGATCCTACCTCATTTGCATTGGTATTTACTATGTCAGATGTCAAATTACCATCAACTTTCTTGGTTAAAATCAAAAAAATGAAGTATTTAAACATCTCCGCTATTTCCACGTTTTCTGTTATTGTTCCCCCCCACCCCATTGAGTAATGGACCTACCCTGTCCTCGATCTTCCTCTTGCTTCTAAAGTATTTGTAGAATGTTTTCTTGTTACCCTTTATGTCTCTAGCTAGTTTGATCTCATTTTGTGCCTTGGCCTTTCTAATTTTGTCCCTACATACTTGTGTTATTTGACTTAGTTTCCACTTTTTGTAGGACTTTTTTGATTTTTAGAGATTTTTGATTGAAGATCTCCTGGTTAAGCCAGGGTGGTCTTTTGCCATACTTCCTATCTTTCCTACATAGTGGGATAGTTTGCTCCTGTGCCCTTAATAATGTCTCTTAGAAAAACTGCCAGTTGTGTTCAGTTGTTTTTCCTCCTAGACTTGCTTCCCAGGGGATCTTACCTACCAACTCCTTGAGTTTGCTAAAGTCTGCCTTCTTGAAACCCATTGTCTTGTTTTGCTGCTCTCCATCCTACCATTCCTTAGAATCATAATAGCGTACTACACAACAGTAGAAGATAAAATTTGGCAGAGGATATTAATGCAAGAGTTTATTCTTGTGATTATTAATATTGGGATTACATGGGCTTATTCATATTGACATAGACCTCAAATGAAGTCCTAGCTGTTCTCAATGAAAAACCCATGCTGTAAACTGCATGGCACTCAATTTATCTACTTCAGAAGGAGGAAGGGTTGACTAAGTCTGTCAGAATTAGAACCTGTGCTAGAGAAGGTTTTAAACAAGTAGATAAAAGATAAGGCTTGTCAAAAAAATTACATTTATTTTCCTCTATGGAATTTTCCACCAGAAAAAAATCTTTTTTGGTTTAAACTTTTAAATTTCCTGCAGGAGTCAAAACAATGTTTCATTTTTTAAAAAGTTTCCAAACAACATTTTAAAATTAAATGAAAACCAGTATTGCTTTGGTTAATCTTTTATTTTATTTTTTGGGGCTGGTGGGTTGCCTTTTATTTTGCCTGGCCTTTTCTACTCTCCTCTTCCCTCACCCCTGCTCCATGTTTCCTCTGGAAAAAGGGAAGAAAAGATAAAAACTGGGGAAAGTGGAGAAAACCCACCTTTTAGACCTTTTTAACTGTTTTCAAACTGGCAAATGGTCAAAGTGGGAAAAACTAAATGTTTCAGAAAAATTAGTCAAATTATTTTTTCGGCAAAATTTTTTATCAACCCAATCCTATCTTCTGATGAATGAGTCTGCATCTGAATGTTTTAAACTTGCTCTAATAAAAGCATTAAAGAACAAAGATCTTGTTGTCATGCAAACTTCCCTAATATAATAATACTTAGTATGTATATAGAGTAAAGGAAAATAAAGCAGAAAATAAATGTGCACATTATTTTCAAAACAAAGTTTTAAAAAGTTTCCTGCAATTACAGGGCTGCTCTTTAACCTAACAAAGACAGATCTATTCAAATGGATATCTCTTAAACTACAACAGCTATATTTCACAAAGGGCACAAGTAAAAGCTTAGCATCAAAAAGCTTATATATCGTGGCTAGAGGAATAAAAGGAATATGAATATTTAAATATATAACCGATCCATAACACGAAGGAACTGAAAGGTCAACAAAACCTTATCTATCCATTGCCCTTGGGAGTCCTATGAAATAGAAAGAGCAACTATGTTGAGTTAAGTCAACATCATACAAGAAGGAAATCCACTATTATTTAAGATATGATAAAGTTTTGGAAAAGAGGATCTTGTCTGACCATCAAAGAAAAAATTCTTCTGTGCTGAAGTTGGAATGTCTTAAAAAGTATTGGCAAGCAGTGAAGTATGGGATGCTATTTCAAGGAAAATAGGATGGGACTTTTAAACATTTTTCATTTGTATAAGTGTCATTTTTCATGGATGTTTTATAAATTCTCAATATGAATGTTTGCCAAAATATTTTTGGAAATTAGCATTTCAAGGCTCGGTATTGTACTAGCATGGGACTATGCTGATAAAGAGAAGTGATGTTAGTGGGGGAATAACTGGGCTATTGCATATGGTTAGACCTTATCTTCTCTTTTCCTTCCATATGCATGGTCTGCTTGCATAAGGACCAGTCAAAATCTGGCCTAACAATAATAGTTGGGTGGGGGGTCAAATTTGAGAAGTAGTTAAGAAAATTAAAACCAATATTTATTTCCATCATTTAGAAAGGTTATTCATAATTTCAATGCATTTCATACAACAATTGTGAATATTTTATGAAAGAGACTTTGTGGATCTTTCCTCCTTAGGAAAAAGAACATGTAAAATATTGACATTTAAAATGCTCCTTCATTCCTCAAAAAGTATGCAGCAATATTAAACCTATACAAAATTTATTAACATTTCTACTGGTCAGCCATAGAACTGGAAGATGGCTTGGTTGGCCAGTGGCTTACATAGATATAAAGAAGGGCAGATTTTGACCCGTAAAATTCAGCTAAGCTGACTGAGAGCTGCCTGACTGATCTCTAATATGGTTTCCCTGTTCCATACACCTATTCCAGATGTTTAAACTGCATCTTTTGCTTCAGAAGTCCAATTTTTGGTTTTGTAAGTCCAAGTTTTGGATTTTCTTTTATGATTAAAAGATGAGTGTGGCGGGGAAAATAAAATTTACAGTAATAATAATAATAATAACTAACAATCAAATCAATAAAATGAAAAGCTGAACATACAATACAAAGGCCCAGATTTTTAAAGCTATTTAGGCATTGCAAAGCTTAACCAGTTTAGAAGCCTAAATCTCATTTTCAGAAGGGGTTTAGGCACTTAATGGTCAAAAATGTATTAACTTAGAAACTCTTCCCATTGTCTGTGTTACAATATTAAAACAGCCCATTCTATCTCTAGTTGATTCCATGGATTAATTGCTTTGTTCTTAAAGATCCATATAAAATATTCCTTACTTGCTCTGTAAGCTTTTCCCCATGCTAACTAAAAGAAAATCAGTGTGAGGGAGCAATCAATCAGAAATTAATTTCCCAGAGCAGCACATTAGAACAGGCAAATTAAATCGAAGTGAGTTTCATTCAAGTTAAGAGGACATTACTTAAATAATAGTTTGTCAGAAACAGGATAAAATGTCAGCTTTCAGAAAACCTTCTCCCTTTTGGATACAAATATAGTATTTTATGAAAAATATTTACAGGAAGCTAAATATAATTTGCTCTGTATTGAAACTGTAGAATACATTTACAGGAAAGAATATTGCACTTTCTAACATCTTGATAACCTCCCAATTTCTGAATATGGTATAAATTCTATTGATTACAGTGTTCAGTCCATCTAAAGTTGGTATGTAGGTGCCAAATATAGCTGAGCTAACTATTCAAATATTTGACCAAGTTTTTTCCTGCAGTTCAAGCTCTCTAGGATAGGGACCATATCTTCCTCTAGAATGGCTAGTATGACACTGATCAGTTCTAAAAAGGGGTCTATGGATCTGACAGATAGATTAGATTTAATATTAAGGTTAGATTTATAAATATTTTATAAAGAATTAATAAATGATTCATCAATATTTTTATCTATTGTTATAGACTGTTATACAGTTCAGCAGGTCAGTATGTTGATTATGACCATGTATAACACTTTCCACCAATGTGCTGATAGCCATCCATAACACATGCTACTTACGTAGTAACATGCTTAAATCCTCTATTACTCATTTATAAGTGAAAAATTAATGTAAAGTGTTACCATAATTATAAAAAAGTTAATTTCAACTATTCTGTGTTTGCAACTCTTTCATGTGTACCGTGCATAAGCTCAATCACTGCTAGTGTGAAAATTCATGAGAAGCAAATGTTAACCTTTTTCACATCTGGATCACTTTGTTGACTCATTCAGTTTGTGATCCATTATAACCCCTGATCCTTTTCAGCAATATTACCACCTAGCCAGTTATTCACCATTTTGTAGTTGTGCATTTGATTTTTTCTTCTTTAGAGAATATTTTGCCTTGAATATCATCGTGTTGATTTCAGACAAATTCTCCAATTTGTCCATCATTTTGAAGTCTATTCCTGTACTCTGAAGTGCCTGTAACCCCTTCCAGTTTGGTGTCAGCTGCAAATTTTATAACCATACTCTCTACTGTATTATCCAAGTCACAAATGAAAATATTGACTAATATTGCACCAAGGACTAATCCCTGCAGGACCCCACAAGATTTGCCCTCTCAGTTAGAAAGCAAACCACTGATAACTACTCTTAATTTATGGTCTTTCAACCAGTTTTGCACCCACCTGATAGCAATTTCATCTAGACCATATTTCCCTGTTTACTTATGAGAATGTCATGAGGGACTGTGTCAAAAGCCTTATTAAAAATCAAGATATATTATGTCTACTCCTTCCCTCCATCCATTAGGCCTGTAAGCCTGTCAAAAATAAAATGAGATTAGTTTGGCATGATTTGTTCTTGACAAATCCATGGTGACTATTCCTTTCTATTCCTCTTGATTGTTTAATAATTTGTTCCAATATTTTTCCAAGTATCAAAGTTAGGCTAACTGGTCTATAATTCCCTAAGTCCTCTTGTTCTCCTTTTTAAAGCTAAGTACTATCCTCTGGGTCCTTACCTGTCCTCCATTAATTCTTAAAGATAATTGCTAATGGTTCTGGGATTGCTTCAGCTAGTTCCTTAAATACTGTAGGATGAATTTCATCAGGTCCTGCCACCTTGAATATACCTAACTTATCCAGATATTCTTTAACCTATTCCTTTCCTATTCTGGCTTGTGTTCCTTCTCCCATAATTGTTATTTGTTGATTATCTGGTCCCAATCAACCTTTTTAGTGACATCTGAAGCAAAATAGGCATTGAACACCTCAGCCTTCTTGATGTCATCAGTTATTAGCTCTCCTCCCAGCTAGGTAGAGGACCTGTACTTTCCTTAGTCTCTCTTGCTCTTAATATAATTAAAGAACCTCTTCTTTTCGCCTTTTATGTGCCTTGCTAGCTGTAACTCGTGTGCTTTAGACTTTCTGATTTTGTCCTTACATGCTTGTGCTATTCTTTTACTTCTCCTTAGCAAGAAGTCCATGTTTCCACTTTTATAGGATTCCTTTTTGATTTTCAGGCCATTAAGTAGCTCCTGATGGTGCCTTATCAGGGCCGTCCTTAGCCATAGGCAGAATAGACAGCCACCTAGGGCACCGCTAGGTCTGGGGGCACCGCTCTGCGAGAGCCTGAACAGACGTGAAGCAGTGGAACGTGTAAGAGCAGGGCTGCTGGGTCCTAGAGAGAGCCGAATGCAGCACAGTCTGAGGGAGGGGATTGGCTGCTGGTGTCTCTGGGAAGGGGTGGGAGAAGGAAATCACCTGTGAGTGTGACTCTTTCCCCTGGCATGAGGTGAGGCAGGCTCGGTGGCTCTGGTAGTTTCCTTTGTTGTCCTCCATAACCTCCTTTCTTCTCCCCTCTGCCCCACAGAGCATCCCCCTGTTTTTCCCTCCCCCCAACGGAGCACCTCTCTCTTCCCCCTCCCCTCCATCAGGGCTGGGTTGGTGAGGTGCTGTGGGGGAGAGGAGACTGGCTGGCTGGCTGCCTGCTGAGGAATGAAAGTGAAAGTAACTCACTTCCTCACAGGCAGCCAGGATTGGAATGTCACACAGGGCTGGGCTGGGGATAGCCAGATAGCATGTGCAAAAAATCAGGACAGGGGGTTGGGGAAGGGTGAGCAGATGTCCCACTTTTATAGGGCCAGTCCCAATTTTGGGGTCTTTTTCTTATATAGGCTCCTATTCCCCCGCACCCACTTCCTGATTTTTCACACTTGCTGTCTGGACGCCCTAGGTGAGGGTAATTGGTGCCTATATAAGACAAAGTCCCAAATATTGGGACTGGCCCTATAAAATCAGGACATCTGGATCTGGTCACCCTAGCTGGGGAGCATGTCTCTCCCCCGGGCTGGCAGCGATCCATCTCATCCGGGGGGAGCTGCCCAGGGCAGGATGAGCTGCTCTGGCTCCATGGGTGCCCCGTCCCTGAGATCAGATGCTGTGCTAACTTCACCATGGTCCGTTGGGCTAGCGGTGGTGCCCATTGGTGTGTGATCGGACCTGAGAGTTTGCTGCTGCTGTTGCCACTCTGCATCCCAAGAGGTGGATTTTGGGGTCCTGCAGTTTTCCACCTATCTCCTCCTCTACTGCAGCTGTTGGACCAGCAGGCTGGGGGGTGAGCCAAGTATGAAAGCAGTACTGTGTTGCCATTTAAAGTGTCATTTAACAACTTTGTTTGCCAAAAATGCTTGCTAACAATCCTGAATTCAATTTCAATATTTTTTTTTAAAAAATCAATATCTTAGCCAAAAACAGACGATTAAGTTGTTGACAATTATTTGTGACAAGTTTGGTATGGGTAAGGGAGTGGACCAGTTTTCATCAGAGAAACAAAAAATGTTGACTGACTTTCCTATAGCCCTGTTACTGCTAAATAGAGCCCTCCAACAACTGTAATATGCTCATCTCCTTACTAATGTATAGAGCAGAGGGCGGCAACCTATGGCACACATGCCAAAGGTGGCACGTGAGCTGATTTTTGATGGCATGCAACGGCGAGCTGAGCGGCTCAGCCCGCCACTGCTCTGGGGTTCCGGCTGCTGCCCCATTGGCACCCAGGGTCCCGGCCGCTGGCCCCACTCAGCACTTACTGATGGCTTGGGGACCCCCAAGGAACCCCAGGCTGGCAGCGGCTGAGCAGGCTGGTGGCTGAGACCCCAGTTGAGCCACTCAACCCACTGTCAGCCTGGGGTTCCATTCACTCAGCTGGCAGCAGGCTGAGCGGGACTAAATTCAACGAAATAGGAAAACAAGAGCAACTAATGACAAAGTGCAAGAGCCTAGAGCAGTGGTCCCCAACCTTTTTCGTCTGGCGGGCACCAGATGAAGGACGGTGGTGGCGGACAAGCATCCGCCGAAATGATGCCGAATTTTGGCTGCATTTCGGCAGATGCTCATCCTCTGGCTAGTACGTGGGTGCAATGAGAGGCTCCTGCAGGCGCTGGGGCACCTGCTGGCACCGCGTTGGGGACCCCTGACCTAGAGAGCCTTCTGAAGCATGGTGATCGTTTTGATTTAAATGGACTTGAACTGTACAAAGAATTGAGTTGTTGCCACATGCAAAATCGATGATGGACATTGTACAGTTTATACATACCAGCAAACTTGTTGACATATATCCTAATGTGTACATTGCCACTTGTATTCTACTGACAATTCCTGTAACAGTAGCATCAGGAGAACAGAGTTTTTCAAAATTAAATCTCATTAAAAACTATCTCTGCTCTACTATGAGTCAGGAATACTTGACTGGTCTTGGTATTCTTGCAATCGAACAAGACATCACTTTGTCTTTGTCATACGATGACATTATTACTGATTTTGCAGCCAAAAAAGCCATAAAAATTGCTTTTAATTAAAAACTAATCCTTGTTTCAATACCTCTTCATATAAATTTCCAATAAAATGTTGACAAATTTAAAAAAATGATATTATTTGCATCATTCTGTCAAATCAGAATTTTTTCTATAGCGCTACTTCTTTACTGCTAGTCCATCAGCATTACAGTGTGCTTCATTAAGTTAAACTGGTTTTAATAACATGCTTGTGGCAAGTTTTCCAATATTGTAAGCTTATGTTTGTGTTGCTAAGAGCAAGACAGGCACGGGGGCACCAGTTTAACAATCTCACCTAGGGCACCATAAATCCTAAGGACGGCCCTGTGCCTTATTGGTCTTTTACTTTTCTTCTGATCTGTCCTTTCCTCTGAATAATTTGTACATTTAATATTATTTCCTTAGGGAACTGCCAACTCTCCTGACTTCCTTTATTCTTTGGATTTTCTGCACATAAGACCTTACCTATCAGTTCTTGGAATTTGTTAAAGTGTGACTTTTTTTGAAGTCCATTGTCCTTACTTGCTGCTCTCATTCCTTTTTTCTCCTTAGTATCATGAAATCTGTCATTTCATGATCACTTTCACCCAAATTATTTTCCATTTTTAGATTGCAACCAATTCCTCCTTTTTTGGTCAGAATCAAGTCTGAAATGGCTGTCCCCCTGGTTATTTCTTCCACTTTCTGAAACAAAAAGTTGTCCCCAATACATTACAAGAACTTATTGAAAATTCTGTATTTTCCATACTACTTTTCCAACAAACACCTATGTAGTTAAAGTCCCTCTTTACTACCAGGTCTTGTGTTTTAGATATTTTTGTTATTGGTTCTAAAAATGCCTCATACACTTCCTCTTCCTGATTTAGTAGTCTGTAATAGACCCCTACCATAATATCACCCCTATTTTTCCCAATTTTATCTCTACCCAGAGAGTTTCAACTGGTCTGCCACTCACCTCCTTCTGTACCTCAAAACAAGTGTATATATGCTTGATGTAAAATGCGTAATCTCCACCCTTTTCCCCCTGCCTGTGTTTCTGAAAAAGCTACACCTCTCTATACCAATATTCCAGTCATTAAATTTATCCCATCAAACACTATTTCACACACTCCCAGCTATACCACTAACTGATTGTTTTTTTCTTTCATAACAATTTCACAGAATGATAGGGTTCCTTATTTACTGTGCAGGATTTGCCCCATGCAATTTTAGAGATCATTGAGAGTGAACAATCAGTCAAAAACTAATCTCCAGAAGTAGTCGATAAGAACAGACAAATCTGAGGAAAGTCAAATGTATTCAAGAAAAAAAAATGTACTGAACATCAAACTCATCCTGAACAGCAAGAAATGTGTTCAGCAAATCAGATTCATTTATATATTTAAAAACAAATAATCAGTGCATAATTGGTTGTGTAATACATTTAAGGAATGAAACAAGAATCTATCTCTCTGCATCCTTATTAAAATTCCTACTAAGTTTCTCAATATTACATACTGATGGTCATAAATGTGCATTCAAATGTGCAATGGTTCTGATGTATTAGTATAAGGCAGAACAAACAAATAAGGATAGTAAGAATTATCTGAATAGAAATCAGGATTTATTGCAGAAAAATGGTTTTATGTTTATAACTTTGTCCTATGTAAAATGTTTTGCATTATTAGTGATCTGTCATGAGGTGATTTGAAAATATAGTATTCATCCGTGTAACAATTCTGAATTACATAGTCAAACTGTCAGAATCTCTTCCAAAACATATTGTCAAATTTTTGAACTGTTTCATACTATTAGAGAGACAAGGTGGGTGAGGCAACAACAATACTGTGTCTTTTGTAGCAAGATCTCAGTTGGTCCGCCGAACCACTGGGGGTGTGTGGCAGGGATCTACTGCCTCGCCGAAAGGCCCTGCATCACACCTCTCTGTCGAAGGGAACTTAGCAGAGAGGGGTGTGCCATCGCAGTTGATGTGACACGGGAATACCGGCAAGAGTCCGTGGCACACCTCTCCGGAAGGGGAGCACCGGCAACTGTCTGTGGCGTGCCCCTCAGGCCAGGGAGTGTTGGTAAAAGTGTGTGATGCACCCCTCAGGCAGGGGAGTATCGGTAGGAATCAATGACACACCTCTCCGGCAGGGGAGCACCGACAAGGGTTCTTAGCACTTTATCGGGGTTCTGCCACCCCGAGGCAGGGTGGCTGGGGTAGCGGAACACAGGCCCACTTGACTCCACTGCATTCAAGCTCAGGGCCCTGACAGTGGCGGGACACCCCCACCCCTCCCAGCGACTGGGTCAGTGGGGATCTGTTCACAACACATTGACCAAACACTAACTTCTGCAGAAAAGGACCTAGGGGTTACAGTGGACGAGAAGCTGGATATGAGTCGACAGTGTGCCCTTGTTGCCAAGAAGGCTAATGGCATTTGGGGCTCTATAAGAAGGGACATTGCCAGCAGATAGAGGGACGTGATCATTTCCCTCTGTTCGACATTGGTGAGGCTCATCTGGAGTAGTGTTCAGTTTTGGGCCCCATAGTACAAGAAGGATGCGGAAAAATTGGAAAGAGTCCAGCGGAGTGCAACAAAAATGATTAGGGGGCTGGAGCACTTGACTAAGATCAAGCTTCTCGGCTTTATGAGCTAGGATGTGAAAAAAATATCTTAGTTATATCTGTTCTTATCAGTTTAATTTCTTTTGATGGATGTCTGTAACACCTGCTCTGAAGATGGATTCTCCTGCTGCCATTTTTGAAAAAAAATGATGCTGCTTTGAAGATATACTCTGCTGCTCCTACTTTGGAAGAAAATCCTCTCTCTGCTTCTGAGATACCCTCAGCTGCACTCTTGGTGGCTGCTGCTGCTCCTGCATCCTCTACTTCTCAGAAAGCTCAGAGGAAGCCCATCTCAAAGACAACCCTTGGTGCCTCACGGAAGACACAGACCACCAGCAAGGATCAAAAAATCAGCACCTGGCTGAAGAAAACCCCTGTGGATACTTCTGCAGGGAGACCTAGCACCACAAGAATGGCTCTTCGGGACCTCACATCCAGGAGCAACAACATCCTTCCAGCTCTTCAGTAGGAGGACCCCCAGAGAACCTCTCCCACTTCCCTGGACCAGGATGCTGAAAGCTGCCCTGCTGGTCCTGAGAAGGCAGCTACCAGAGGAGCCCCCCCGACGACCCAAGACCAGGATGCTGATGGTGTCATTAGAGTAGATATGGGGAAAGAGTAGGCAATGATGTTGCCATCATGTGCCAATGTACATGGCAGAGGGGCATTGCTGGTACATGATGGTAACCTCGTTGCCTAGTTTTTCCCCATATCTACTTTAGTGACACCATCAGAGGACCCAACCACATCAACCACACCATTAAGGGTTCATTCACCTGCACGTCTACTAATGTGATATACACCATCATGGGCCAGCAATGCCCCTCTACCATAGACATTGGCCAAACCGGACAGTCCCTATGTAAAAGAATAAATGGACATAAATCGGACATCAGGAACGGTAATGTACAAAAGCCAGTAGGTGAACACTTCAATCTCCCTGCACATTATAACAATTTTAAAAGTAACTATTATTGAACAAAAAAATTTCAGAAACAGACTTCAAAGAGAAACAGCAGAACTAAAATTCATTTGCAAATTTAACACCATTAATTAGGGCTTGAATAGGGACTGGGAGTGGCCGGCTCATTACAAAAGCAGCTTTGCCTCTCCTGGAATTGACACCTTCTCATCTATTATTGGGAGTGGACTACATTCATCCATCTTGATAGAATTGGCCTGTCAACACTGGTTCTCCACTTGGGAGGTAACGCCCTTCTCTTCATGTGTCAGTATAATAATGCCTGCATCTGTAACTTTCACTCCATGCATCGGAAGAAGTGAGGTTTTTTTATCCATGAAAGCTTATGCCCAAATAAATCTGTTAGTCTTTAAGGTGCCACCTGACTCGTTGTTGTTTTTTAGCTCATTGCCTTTCACTGCACCTGCTGACTATCATCTCTTGCTGAATGTTTTTTATGTAGCAACCATGAAAGACTCACTGAGTGCAAGCCTAGATGAACCCACTTCTGCTGTGATATTTTCAAACTAATAACAAAACACTCTGTAGCTCACGTTCTTCCTCCACCTGGGGAGAGGATAAGAGAACAAACATGTGACAGATGTTAGTCAGATTGCTACTGGAAAGCATGTGGATATTATGGTGATAAGTGCAATAGAAGAGGGACCGCCAGTCACGAGCGACTACTTGCAGAGGCGAGGGAACTTTTTCCCCTATAATTTAACTGTGAAGAAACTGTGAAGAGTAACAACTTGTCATCTGTGACCAGTGACCACATGGTCTTACCTCCATCCATAGGTTTTACTGTATCTACCTTCTGATTGTATTGTCTCTCTTGGGAACCCCAGCTTGAATAGTATAGTACATGCTAATTAGTAATGCTTTAGTCACTCGGTAAACTTAAAATAATTATCATATCATGTAGCTAATATACATGCTATTTACCATTTAATGCCAGTATAACTAGATGTTTTCTACTAACCTTGTGGAATAAAGTGGTTGCAGATTTTCATTCCTCAGTTTCTGAGTAATGATTATGTTAGTCTCTGCTTCATCACTTAAAAGCATCCTTTGAATCCCACAAATCTTTCATTATTATGGGATGCTTCTCTATTTTTATCTTGCCTGAGCTCTCTGTTGCCATATTGCAATTAGTCACTCTTTCCTCTTCTCCTCTCTGGGTCCAGGTTGTGCCATGCTGTCCAGTTAGTGGGTGAGGAAAAGCTACTATCCCTGGGCCCAAAAGATGATAGGGAGAAGCCAGGTGAGGAGAAGTCTGAACTTGTAGCAGGATACTCAGGAGGGCAGTGCACCGAGGGTGGAAAAAGTGAATGACATGAGCACAGCAGTGCTGGGGGGAAGTGGGGAGGAAGAAGGAGGAAGGTGCCTTTAGCAGCAGCACCTTGCCTGGGCTGAAGGGGAGTGAAGGGGAGGCAACAAGGCCAGAGAGGAGGCCGCTGTGAGAAGCAAGGGAACAGTTGAACAAGGAAGGGAGCGGGGCAAATGGGAGTGGGCAGGAGTGGAGATGGAGAACAGAGAAGATTCCATGGCAGCTCCTTTCTGGCAGGGGATTAAAAGGCAATATGCACATTGCAAGCCTGGGTGGTGGGGAGGTCAGGGACCAAGAGGGGGAGCAAAAGAGGATCAAGGCAGCAGGAACTGGATGTAATGAGTCTTCTTTTCCTTTGTCTCCTGTTAGACAAAGAGGACGACAGGATGAATTTCCTCAAGCCAGGAAAGTGCTGTAAGATCCTCAGCTGGGCCGTGTCCGGGGGGCAGGGTGTTTGAGCTCAGGGATAGAGACTGTGTTCCTACCTTTCTCACCACCTGCCTGAAAAAGACAATTCTGCTGGCTCCTTAGCAATCACATAAGCTCTGGACTGAAGGTTTGTGGCATCGTGCATTTATTCAATTCCAGATTTTCAGGGAATATTCTAGGCAGCAATGGGCAAAACTCTGCTGATTTGAGGAAAACCTGGAAAAGCTTGATTTCCACTGGTGTTAGTGACAGGGAAATCAAGCATCCATTTCCTGCTGTATGTGTGTTTGTGCGAGGGGTTACCTTCTTCTGTAGTTTACGGGTGCAGGTCACTTGCCGGGATTATCTGTGTATATATCACTTTTAATCATTTCCCTGCCATTGCAGAGGCCTTTAGCACTGGTGCATCTCGGTCCCTCCTGTTCTCTGCTTGTGGCATGTACTACTCTAGTCTCCGGTGGGCCTTATTTACTTTGGTCTCATTTCAGCTGTTGGGCTTAGTGTGCAACTGCTGGGTGGTGTTGGTGGCCAGTGATATACAGGAGGTCAGACTAGATGATCTAGTGGTCTCTTCTGGCCTTGAACTCTGACTGTATTCAGACTACATTTTTATTTTCTTCACTTTCATTGATTACTCCTAGTCACAGCTGCTTGGATTATCCTAACCAACTTCCTCCTTGGTGTTGCTTAAATAATTCAAATACATGTCCAGCAGAGGTTCCCAAAGTGTGGTTTGTAGACTACTGGTGATCTTCAGAGAGAAAGCTGGTTGTTTGACCCAGATGCTAAATTTCATTAAGAGTCTGTTAAAATACATTATACACTTTCCTAAGAATACCTGTATATTGAAATAATTCTTGTAGTTCTGATCCACACTCAGCTAGCACAAGATTCGATCTATGGAATCATGAAAGGGAGGGGAGGGCATGAAAGATGGTCTGTTTGATCACAAATAGGACATCTACAAGATTTGTCTCTTAAATATAATTGATGCTAAAAAATTAAGAACCCCTGTGTAGAGCAGGGAGTGGGAGAGTTGCAAGAAATTTTGGTATTTTAGATTTACTTTTGTTCCCATTTGGAATGAGAGAAAATTATAACTTTTCTGAAACTAAGCTACCCTCCCCCCCAAAAAAAATTGTTTTGGAAACATCATAACATGGCTTTCCCAAATAGAAATATGTGAAATTGACATTTTTGTTGGTTTTACTGCTGCTGATCACTGAACAGTAGAGAGGAGAATTTAGCAGTATCAAGAGACCTGGCTGTAGCTGGGGGTCCCAGGGCACTTTTTGTCAAGCTGGAAAGCCAAGTACCTTTGAGAACCTCAGCTCCAGCTGGGGGTCCAGGGAAGGCAGGCTCCAACAAATCTGGCTGTGCTTCAACAAAAGTTGTGTTGAAACTGCAATAGATTTGCCTAAACACTTCTCCTCAATCAATCAGCATTTTCTGACAATATTAAATTTCATAGGAAAATATTTGATGATCTCTCCCCCATAGTAGACAATCACCATAGGCCTCATCCAAAGTCAACTGAAGTCAATGGGAGTCTTTCCATTGACCAGAGATCGGCAACCTTCGGCATGCGGCCTGGCAGAAAAAGCCCCTGGCAGAAAAAGCCCACTGCGTTCACAAGTTTGGCCGATCGCAGCTCCCACTGGCCGCAGTTCACTGTCCCAGGACAATGTGGACTGTGGGAAGCGGCGCGGGCCGAGGGATGTGCTGGATGCCCTTCCCACAGCCCCCATTGGCCTGGGATGGCAAACCGCAGCCAGTGGGCGCTGCGATCGGTTAACCATGCAGACACGGCAGGTAAACAAACCGGACCAGCCTGCCAGATGCTTTCCCTGATGGGCCACATGCCAAAGGTTGCCGATCCCTGTTTTAAAGTATTACTGATTGGGCCAAAGATAAGTGAGAATAACTCTATAATTTGATGGTTGGGCCATTCAGGGACAACTACATTGCCGTCCCTGTTTTAGAGCAGGGATTCAAATCTGGGTCCCTGTGATGATATATATACAAACTCCAAACTGTCTTGGAAGCTGCCCTGGGTTTAATCAGTCCTGCCCTGCTTCACCAGCAGGACTTGTCGGGTTTGGAAGGGATGGTTAAGTAAAAGAGAGTCATCTCAGCTGAGGAATGATAGGGATGGCAAACAGGCTGGCAGCTCCCATGTTGTCTGAAAAGCCTAGTTGGGGCCAGAAGCTGACTGAAGACTGATCTGCCAGGACCTATCTGCAGGAAGGTAGGCCTGACACAGACTATTAGTTTTTTATTTTATTTTATTTATTTATTGTTTTTGGTACCTGTACCCTGTTGGTCGGAATTAGGCAATCTGTTGTAGCTGGGGACATCCTGAAAGGAAGGGAGCTGAAAGCTGATCCCAGTGGGGCAGAAGATTCTTGGTTAGTGTTTATGCTGAGCTTTGACCTGGGGACTCCATTACCCCAGAAGGGGTGTGTGTGAGAATTTTTGCAGTGACTGGGCAGGAGGGCTAAGCCACAATCATAACTCAAGTGTGCTGAAGATTCCATTGGGGAAACTGAGGCAGAGATGCTGCAGTGCCACACAAAAGCCTGAGGGGGCATTTGGAAGTGGCATCTCCACCACAGTCTCCCACATCCCAGGTGTGTGTCCTAACCACTGGGCTATTGGGTATGGGGGTCAGTATTGTCACCAGGTTTTTTCCTGTTTTGTCAGTGGTGCCTAACTTCCCTTGTGAATATAGCCTGAAAAACCAAAATATTTTTATTTGAAAAGTGTAAAATGAACCATTCTGACACTTCCTTTTTTTTCTTTCTTTGTTTTGACTGAAACAATTGCTAATTTTGATATGTATAGCTTATAGGTATAGATCAGCAGTTCTCAATCCACAGCCGAATTAGCATACAGCCCTGGCCCAGCTCAACTGTGTGCTAAAAGTTGGCCTGCGTGCCAGGGTCTGCTGGGTTCCCAGCTTCCCAACGCAGAGGGATTTGGCTGGGCTGCCCCGCCACACAGTGTGGCAGGGTGGAGCTGGACGGCCAGCCCCGTGTGGCTGGAGTCTGGGGTCAGGGATGCCAGGGAACCCTGGGGGGTCGGGGGAATGGGGCTGCTGGACAGTCCTGTGAGCTCCGGGGTCCGGGTCCGGAGCATGCATAAATATATATAATGAACAGTAAAATCCATTCACTGTGATTCTTCAATAATCACTTTTTGAACTCATGGTAAAGAGCTAAATTTTCCAACCCGTCCTTTAATGCCAGAATTACAATTTCACATCTTCCTTGTGTGTTTGGTGTTGTTTGATAAGCTGAGTTTTGCACATAACAAGCTTTCATTTGCAAACTGAATATAGTGAGATGGCTAATGACTGGATTTACAAGCAAAACTGCTCAGCTGATTGTCTTCAGATGAGGTTCATTAATAAAGTAGATGTAGCAAACTGAAAGAGAGAGGTTATCAGAATTGAAGGCGGGAGAGAGGGAGAAGGGCAAGAGTTAAAAACATGTCAAGGGAGGGGAAAAAGAAAAACCAAGAAAAAATATACAAAAGGAAAATTATAGATGGAAGAGGAGAAAGAAAACTGGATAGAAAATGTGGACACAGAGGCAGCTGTGTCAGGACGTGGTTCCAGGGAACATAGAGTGTAGGGCCAGGGTGCAGTCCAATGGAAAAGGGGTGGAAACAACTGAGTTAAGTAGCAGTTTAAAATGAAATGATGTGACTGACCTTTTATGATCAGATCATGGTCACACTGACCTTGGCATTACTGTATGTGGTTAATGTTTGTTTGAGGATGGGATGTTCTTGAACAGTGTCTCTGATCTATTAGATAAAAACACAAGTTACTTCAGCGTCATGCATGCAGCTCTTCATGTTCAAACTGTTTTTTTCTTTAGCAAATACTTTCTTGTAGACTATTCAGAGAAAATCATGTTGTTTTTTTCTGTTAATGCTCAATTTTAATTCCTTGCAGAGCTGACTTGGAATTACAGAAATGCAGGACTAGAAAGGACCTTGAAAAGTCAAGTCCAGCCCCCTGTGCTGAGGCAGGCCAAGTAATCCTAGACCATCCCTAAATTGTCTAAATTGTTCTACAAATCCTCCAGTGACGGAGTCCACAATCTCCTTTGGAAGCCTATTCTAGATCTTAACTGCCTGTATAGTTAGAAAGTTTTTCCTAATATCTAACCTAGATCTCATTGGCTGCAGATTAAGCCAATTGCTCCTTTCCCTACCTTTCATTGACCAGGAGAACAATTAGAGACATTTCAAATTAAATCTGAAAGGCATCAAAATGTGAGACCTGTCTATTATCCAACGTTCTTTCTGTTTTAAAAGGTTTTAAGCAGAGGTATATCCTGGATTTCTGAACTGGTGGATATGGGCAAGATTTAACAGCTCCCTCATTAGATCCTTTGAAAGAAGGATCTTGGAGAGATTGTCTTGGAAGCCAGCTCTAAACAATGGGGAAGGGCAGGGACAATGGGCCAACAATATGTCAACACAGAGAGAGTTGTTGATGGGCATCCCTATTTTAATAAAACCCAGGACTTGATTCTGGTCTCTGTTATACCAGTCTGGAATCAAGGCAATGACACTGATACAATGATTTTGCTCTAGATTTGTGTCAGTCTTAAGTACTTTTATGCACCTGCCCCTTACCATGTTATGTTAGCACTCTCAAAACCCCTGTGAAATAGGAAATCATAGAATTGTAGGATTGGAGGAGACCTTGAGAGGTCATCTTGTCCAGTCCCCTGTACTCATGGTAGGACTAAGTATTATCTAGATCAGGGATTGGCAATCTTTGGCTGCGGCCCGCCAGGGTAAGCACCCTGGCGGGTCGGGCTGGTTTGTTTACCTGCCGCATCCGCCTGTTCGGCCAATCACGGCTCCCACTGGCCACAGTTCACCGCTCCAGGCCAATGGGGGCAGCGGGAGGTGGCGGCCAGCACATCCCTCAGCCCACGCTGCTTTCTGCAGCCCCCATTGGCCTATGTCATAGTTCTGTTTATTAACTAGCATTTCATGTTCTTCCTGCTTATTCCGCATACTTCTCGCATTAGTATACAGACATCTAAGATATCGATTTAATTTCCTCCCATATTCTCTCTTGTCCCACCCTTATTCCTGTTGTAATGGCCCCTACTCCCCCAGACTCTGACCTTTCTCCCAGGTCTCCATGTTTTAGACTTATCTGTGGACTTTTGTCACCTGCCTACATCGAATCTAGATTAAAGCCCTCCTCACTATGTTAGCCAATCAGTATCCAAATATGCTCTTCCCCTTCCTCAATAGGTGGACCCCCATCTCTGTTTACTATTATTCCTACTTTTCTGTTTGGGAACCGAGATACAGAGAAACTAAGTGACTTGCTCAAAGTCAAACAGGAAATCAGACAGACCATGGATTAGAACCTGGACCTCAGTCACAGTTTACTGCCCTAGTCACTGGAACATCATTACACCAACATAACTTAAAAATATAGCCCATAGCACTGACCTCACTTCTTCTGCAATATGATAGACTGAATAGTGATTAGGACTGGTTAAATAATAACACCAGAACTGTGTTCCTGTTGCAATATTTATCTGAATGAATTATTTTATATATAATACTTTTCCGTTAGGTACATGGCTTACATAGGTGGTCAAATAGTTTGAAAATATATTAATCAAATAACATGGCATTCTTTCTGAAATTAAAAAATAATACACAAATGATTTCCTCCAAAATACATTCTGTTTAGCTGTGATGTTAGTTTAGGTTTAGCTTTGTGATGTTAGTTTTTGTTTTCCACTCTCACAAATGAGCCAGTTTGAATTTGGTCAATGTTTGGATGAGATTCTTCCATGAAAAAAAACTCTTTACTGCTAGTGATTTAATAAATATTGTTCTGGAATCGGTAGTGGAGAAGTACCAGTGTCAGGAGGCACTGTGCTGCTAGAGTTGCTGTGTTTCAGAAGAGATGTAAAATCAAGGTCTTGCCTTCTTATGGCACTTTTACAAGTGTATGGAACATTAGGCCTGGTTGTCTAGCTGAATTCTAATAATGTATGAGGTTTGGCCTACTTAAAATTCATTTGTAGCTGCAAAGTTTGGCATGTACTGTGTCATCTCTGGATGAAAGATTCTGAATATATTTGTAATTGATATGTAATGTTACCTGAATCATAAAAGACAGCTATGGCACATAGGGTCAAGGAATGAAATCCTGGTCCCACTGAAGTCAATGGCAAAACTCCTATTGAGGTCAGCAGGACCAGGATTTCCTCACAGGTGTTTAGCTTATAGGCTCTCCCCTACTCAACAAACCACTTAGGCATCTGTCATTACTAAGAATAAAACACCTATTGAAACAAAACAATGTTTTGGGGGAAATGATACATTAAGAATGTGTTTAAATGCATCTTTGAAATCAACTCTGTATAGATGGACAGCATAGCAGAAAGTCTTCATAGCTTCACATTAATTACACCGATCAGAGTTTTGCTATAAACAGGTATGTTTCAACAGTTCTGCAAGGAGAGCATTTGAATTCTACTTGACACTTACATTAGTTTTACAAAATTGTTATTGAGGTTACACTAATTCTGTACAAACAAAGGAAGATATGGTCTCTGTTCCAAGGATTGCACAATCTAAATCTTGCACAGGAAGTTTAGTTCATTATGCTATCCATTCATCCAGCCATGAAGCTGTGCAGATGCTGCTTCACAAAGCATACCAAACTGTACACATTGTTTGTTAAAAGTTTATCACTGCAATTTCATTGTCCCATGGCATCATGCAGACATTAGGTAATCTACATCCCAGGAAAGACTTTGAAGTGGTTCCTTCTGCAACATTGAACCATCTATTTATAATCAATGATATAGCTGTATATTACCACTGTAGTAAGTAAAGGCCCTGATAAAGGCCCGGTTTGAGGCCTGAGGCCTGAACTAAAGTAATGGTCAAAACTTTGCTAAAAGCAAAGTTAAGCTGTGAGCTAGAGGCAGGCCCTGCTCACAGAAGCTGGCAAGGAAAGGGCTGACGTTGCATAAACATATATCTGCCTAGTGTGGTAAAGTATAAACATGGTACCAGAACACCTTATACTGGAACATTCCACAGATAACAAGGAACAGGCTGACCCATCCCAATGACAGGGGCAAAAGGGTAATATGATGGATAGAGTTGTTTTGTTCAAACCAACATGTACAAGGTGAGAGGCGGCACCTTACTATGTAGAGGGGTTGTACCTTGCTATGTAGAAGGGTTGCACCTCAATATGTCAGGAGTGATGTGTAACTTGTTTGTACCTGTGTCTAAGAATGCATCCCTGGGGCGGTGTCTTTGTCTGGCCGAGGGGGCAGTGGAAAGTCCTGCCACTGACTGAGCTGAGTCCATTGACCGTGGGCGCATATTAGTAGTATGCCCGGTAGACTAAGTAATCTACTGGGAACTATCGTTGTGTCCAATACGGCAATAAATCTGGCTGACGTGCCTTCGTACCTCACTAGAGTCTGTGGTCATTGGGAATTCTCTTCGGGTCTGCTGTGTCAGCTATTTGCGCAAAGCTGGGACGGCACACAGAGGGAATACATGCACACGGCTGAGTGATATCAACATTGAACAGAGCAGAGCACCGCACCGGTAGCATCTGACAACGACCACGTATGTTTCTAATTGCTCAGATACTATACTATAGTAGTCATTCAGGTACCCAGCAAGATTTCTCATTTGCTCTCCTGTCAATTAAATATTGATCTTCATGGTGGTATCCAGGTTCCTTAGGACATTTGAGATGAGTTAGTTGGGGATTGGTCCTGCTTTGAGAAGAGGGTTGGACTAGATGACCTCCTGAGCTCCCTTCCAATCATGATATTCTATGATTCTGTGATCTCTGAATTTAAAATTCTACTTGCTGCATGACACCAGACAAGTAATTTTACACCCTCTCCCTACTCCAGGTATCTATATCTACCTCACCAGAGTGTTGGGAGGCTTAGTTCATTAATATTTGTAGGCCTTTGCATTACATTTGTATAGCTTCTAGCATTTTAGATCTCAAAGAACTACTTAGATGGAAGAGAAGATCCTTTGACAGTTTTTTAATGCTTTCTCAAATCCATTTCAATGTCCAGAATTTAGAATTGCCCTTTCATTTTTTTTCATCTGTACAGGCAAAGACTGGCAGATTTTGGGAGAGTCTATTATATTTTTAGGATTTTTACAACAGCCCCTAAAGACCCCAACTGAAGCCAGAGGCTCATTGTGCTAGATACTGTACATAGTGTAAAGAGCTGCTTGGAAAAAGCCATTTGCAGTGTATACACAAGTGTATAGGTCCTGCCAAACCCAGGAACTATACTACATATTACTGAGCCCCTTCTACCAGCACCTTTATCTGTTAACTATTTAGATAATACAGATGTAGAGCATTCTGGTAACAGCTCATCCTATAATGAACCCCAATTAATTTCAAGTAACTATGTAGTCTTGAAAATTGTTAGGCAACATTCTACTCTTCCACAGCAGGCAGTTTTATTTTAAACCACTTCCTTCTCTTACTTGTTTACATTTAGGGGATTCCTGTACTGCTGTATTTTTCTGACATCACCTTTGCCAACTTTTGAGGCTCGCATGCAGGTTAAACTTTCACACTTACCATCAGTTTTCTCTGCTTCTGTGTCCACATGGAGAGATTCACTTGAGTCATTCCTTGAAGACAGCTGTTCCTTGGTCGCTCTTAGGAATGACAGTTGTGGCACTAGTGTTGTCCTTTCACTTCTCCAGTGAATGGCCAAGAAGAATTTATAATTTAACTGAACACGACAGACCCATACTTCCTTTCTCCCACCTTTTGTATTCCTGTTATTATCTGGGCCGGCTCCAGGCACCAGCGAAGGAAGCAGGTGATTGGTGCGGCCAATGGAAAAGGGCAGCGTGTCTGGGTCTTTAGCAGCAATTTGGCAGCGAGTCCCTCAGTTCCTCTCTTCCTCTTTGAGCTGCCGCCGAAGAGCCGCCAAAGAGGAAGAGAGGGATCAAAGGACCTGCAGCTGAATTGCCACCAAAGAATGGAGCAGCACGATTGAGCTGCCGCCGAAGCGCCACCAATGGTGGCCTTTTTTTCCCCCGCCTCACTGCTTGGGGCAGCAAAAAAGCTGGAGCTGGCCCTGGTTATTACACCTGGGGAATTGAGGCACATAGACTAACTGGCTTGGCCAAGATCACACAGGAAGTAGTAGTCCCATTTCAGGGCCTTCCTTGATTGGTGGACTTGGTACAATCATATCAATGTGACATAGAAAAAAATCTCTTTCCTCTAGTATCCTACAAACAAGTAGAGTTCAAATATGAAAAAGTTGGAGACTGCAGGACATTTGATGAAATTCTTTACCAAGGTCCAAAGTTGGAACATGGCAACAACCCTAGTTTACAACTTTGTGTATATTCACTTTTAATAACAGCACTGACAGAGAGAGAGTGCATGAGACAGATCTTCACTTCAAAATATTTTACAAACTTTTGGGGCCTTCGCTTTTGAACTAGCTGTCTAAATCCACTGTAAAAATAAAATGCAGGGGCCCTACCCTTTCTCTGTCAGTGTAAGCCACTCGCCATACAAAATAAGAAAAATGTGACCTTTTTAAGCTTTAGCAAAGGCATGTAAGCTTCTGGGATATCTCAGGCTAACAACAGGAAATGGAAATTTGATTTCTGTGATAACAATGGAACAATGAGTTGACGTCTGACTTGTAGCAATAAATGTTACATTCCATAGAGTTTAAACACCTGTGTTGTTGGATACTGTAAAAATCTTTTCATTATTATTGACTGCATACAGTAAACTCCTTCCAAATATCCTTAGATCATCTAATTTGAATGCAGCCTAGTTCTAAAGACCATTGCAAGATGGATGAGTGGTGGTGGAGGAGATGTAAAGTAATAGATGACAGTGGTGTCATGGCACTGCACACTTCAATGGCTGCTGCAGCACAACAGCTAGGTCATTTGAAATAAGAACATGATACTGCTTTCCAGAATATGAAGGACTTAGAGACAGTGATTTTTTTTTCCTTCTTGAATCCAAATAAAAAGATGACTGCAAGAAGATGCATCTAAGTAGGGCCCTGGTGCAGTCATGATTCAGGAAGAATGAACTCTATTTTATGAACCTATTTACCTAACATATGTTAGGATTTATATATAGACTCAATCATATATTTAAGAGTTGTAACGTAAATTAGATCTTCACTAAGACATCGCTAGTGGATGTAATGCAGTTGTCTGCTTTTTCCCCACTTTCCTACATAGTGGTGGTTGCTTTTATTGCTGTTGTCTATGTAACGGTATTACCTAGACCCCAATGGTGTTTGGGGCTCCATTGTACCAGGTTATGTACAAAACTTGTATGAAACCATCCCTGTGCTAAACAACTTTGATTCTAATTGGACTAAGAGGCATAGGGAGGTAGAGAGTAAAAAGAGAGAACTGCTATTATCTCCACTATAAACTGGGAAACTGAGACAAAGATTAAGCATCTTGCCCAAAGTTTCATAGGCAGTCTTTTGCATAGGCAGGAACTGAATACAGATCTCCTCAGTCTGAGGTCAGTGCCTTAACCACAAGCCCACCCTCCCTCTAGGTAACAGAAAGCTCTTCGTGAGTTTCAAATGATCTTACTGGTGGGAATGTGTGATTGGAAAATTTTAATCTGTAAAACGTGTTAAAGCTGGTTTTGGTTGAGTAGGGCTGAGGTGTGAAATGAGCTGTCAAGGGCAATTAGACTAGACCAGGGTCTGATATTTTATTACATGCCACAAAACACACCCTTCTGATAAGGTTTTTCCATTATGGCTGGAATGATCTTCAAAAAAATCAAATCAAATATTAGAACAAGTGGCCTTTTCTGGATCAATGGTTCTATTTTAACTATTTTCTTGAACTGATGCCAGTTAGTATCTGAGCCAGGCAATCAAAACCATCATTTAGCAGAAAACACTAATGTAGCACATTTATCCACAGTGTAATTCCTGATTTCAATAGACTTACATCAGAGAAGAATTTGAACCAACATCTCTTCTTGATAGGCTGGAAAAGTCTTTCCTAATGTAGCCCCTTTTCAGACATTATATCCTGCCCTATAAAAGAGAACCTATTTTTACTCCAGGATCAGATAATCACAAAGTTTAAAAAGAGAATGTGCACATGCTAAATCTTTGACAGCTCTGCACTCTTTTAGTTAAAAATAACAATTCTGTGTCAGTTCTTCAACTGATTGTTGAGCTGAGAATCTGGGTCTGTTCCTGGAAACCTCAAAATTTTTCTTTGTTAGTTTGGTATCTGTCTAAAATATCTTTGTTTATACACTTGCCTCTATCTTCACAACAAGGTGCTGAGCCCCAGATTCCTGTAAAAATCCCAATATCATTACACAATGAAATGGGATCAGCTAACTGCACCTGAGAATAATTTGGTTTTGTAATGTTGTGCTTTGGAAAGAAAAATTGCTCACATCTTCTCTGTGGAGTCAGCTTTGTGTCTGTAGTGTTGAATAACAATTGGATGCACTTGATATGACATACAAAGATGAATCCCTTAATGGTTTCAGGTTCATTTTCATACCCCGGAAAAGATTTATCTTGTGGGTTTTTCATTGTGATGGGCCCAATTTGATAGTCTTTACTCAGGGAAAACTTCCATTGATTTCATTGGGAACCAGGGCTTCAGCATCAAGTCCTAAATTTGAAGTACTTTTAATAAAGAAAATGTTCTGATACAAGAACAACAGACTCATTAAGATATGTACATCATTTAGAGCCTGGTCCTGCAGTTAACTTCCTGAGACTAGAACTCTGTGGCTCTGATTCACCAGTTGCAGAGCCTAAATGTACATTCTTTGGAGGTGAGACCACATCTTTATTAAATACTGATTAGCTACGGGGATTTCTTTTGGGATACTGCGCTGTCTACCTCCATGGTGCTGGTTCCAGTCCAAGACGATAGAACCTGTAACAACTTTTGGTGACTCTGTGGAGATAATTCTGCTGGTCTCAATCCAGTTCCCAGTGGTTAAGTGCCAGATCTCTAACGATATAGATAGGTGCCTAGTGGGATTTTCAGAAGCACTCAGATGCCTAACATTAAAATAAAAGTTAGGTGACTAGGTACTTAGGTGATATTATGTTCTTTATACTGCCTTGCACTCTTATAGTACTTTTTCATATGAGGAGCCCAAAGCACTTTGGAACTGGGCCTCATAGCCCTCTCAGAGGCAAGCATGTTTTATAGTATGCATTTTAGAAGTAGGTAGACTGGAACAAAGAGTTTGAGTTGCTTAATGTGACACAGCACTTTGCTAGTACTTTGAGCTGTTTGGAGCTAGTACTAACTACAGTACTACTAAGTACTAGCTATTTCTTTCCAAATTGATGCCTTTAATTTGTAGGTAAAGATTTACAGCATTTGGCTCTGTTTAAAATAATATTTTTCCCTCCATCATTTGCAATGTGATGGTCCTAATCTTGCAAATCCTCTGCATATATAATTCCCACTGTGGTCAAAGGAAATTCTGTTTGTGGAAGCCCAGCAGGATCAGGCTGAATGTGAAAATTGGAAATTAATTAATTAAGTAAATAAATAAAAAGCCATAAAAACAGCAGCCTCTGACCTAGGAAATAGGGGGGCATTTTTTCAGGAACCCATTCTTGGCATGAAGAGTGCTGCACCAGTATGAAACCATCAAGAGCATATAAAATCCTAAGTTAACTTTAATAATGTAAATGTCTGACATAATGTTTGATACTCATGATTTTGGTGGGGTAATGGGGATGAAGGCAAAGCAGTCCCTCACATACTCATTTGAAATTACTCACTATATTTATCTGTAGCAGCTCCTTTTATCTCTTTATCTCCTTTTTTCACACAGATTTTCTGTCCTTTTTGATCCAGTTCATTACATCTGACAATGCACTTCAAGTCTATGCTGTCAACTGTGAAGAAAAGGAAAGACAGAAAGTGAATGCAAAAGCAAATCACATCTGGCTGCATAGCTAGGAAAATGTAAATGACCTTTTTTTCCTCCTGTTATTCCGGGACTTGGAAATCAAAAGTAAAAAACATCTGTGTGAGAAAAGATGTTGTATATACCGTTGTAATTGATGAAAAAGATTGTCTCTAGTTGACACTGGCAGGCACAAAAAGAGTGGAAATGCTGTACTATTAAAGGCACTAAAGATTCAGAAAGCATGCTAGTTGTGGGCAGTAAACAGATTAATTCTTAGTCTCTAAAACACTGTTTGCTGTACAGTGTAAGCACTGGTTGATTGCACTACTATTTAATATTGCAGATATTTATTGATGACAAAATGGGACCTGCCTCCATGAGAGTAAAAGGTCTTCTGTGTATAGATTTGATCCTGAAGCCAAATTTAGGAATGTACAGGTCTACAAACAGAATAATCTCTTCATCTGGGAGATGCAGAGCAGATTACAGCTAAAACCAGAAAATCTTCTGCAAAGTGATACAAATTGTACTATGACAGCTATGTTTGACTTCATTTATTCTCAAATGGGATATGGTTTGACCAAAAATAGGGGATTCCAGCACTTATTCATGTGTTACACTGCGTAACCATAGTAACTAAAAAATATTCCTAAAAATACGTTGTTTCGTGCCAATGAAATACAACAGGCACATAAGTTTCCACTGGTGAAAGGCCACCGACAGTTAATGGAATGATGTACATAATATATTGATCCCAGTATGATGAGATGACATGAGGTCAGTGCTGCCTGTGCTAGGGCTTCTAATGTTGGTAACATCAGTTCAGTGGAATGCTGGGGGGAAATCTTTCAAAAATGTCTTTGTGTGGACAAAAGCCGTGGCATTTTATCACTCAAGAAAGATCCTGGAGTCACTGTATATAGTTATCTGAAAACTTCAGCTCAATGCACAGCAGTAGTCAAAAAGGTTAGGAAAGGGATAGAAAATATGCCCCAAAATATTATAATTCCATTAAATAAACTCATGGTGTGCCCAGATTTTGAATACTATGTCCAGTTCTGGTCACCACATCTCAAAAAAGTTTGTACTAGAACTGGAAAAGATTCAGAGGAAGGCAACAAAGATGATCAAGGGTACGGAATGGCTTCCACACAAAGAGAGACTAAAATGATTAGGGCTGTTGATCTTAGAAAAGAGAGAACTAAGGGGGATATGATAAAGGTCTATAGAATCATGAATGGTGTGGAAAGAGTGAATAGAGAAGTGTTGTTTACCCTTTCCCACAATACAAAAACCATGAGTCACCCAATGAAATGAAAAGGCAGGAGGTTTAATGCAAACAAGAGGAAGTACTTTTTCACACAATGCACAATTAACGGTAGAATTCAATGTCATGGGATGCTGTGATGGCTGAAAATATAACAGTTTAAAAGAGAATTAAATAAGTTAATGGAGGATAGGTCCATCAATGACTATTAGCCAAGATGCTCAGGGATGCAAACCTATGCTTGGGGAGACCCTAACCTATGGAATCCCAAAAGCTGGGCGGGGAAGATTGAGTGGATCACTCCAACTGCCCTCTTCTGTATGCACCCCATGAAGGTAATGGCTGCTATCAGACAGAATACTAGGAGAGATGGACCATCTGACCCAATGTGGCCATTATTATGTAAGTTTGCCAGTTGCTACAGCTTGTCCAGTCCTCTTCAATCCCTTAACTGGCTTCTCCTTACCTTTCTCATTATGTATATATTTTTGTCCTTGTTTACAAAGTCCTACGGAGTACAGTTTCTGCTACCTATCTCGTTTTCACTCTGTTCCATGTTGGCCACATAACAGACTACTTCCTTCTTTCACTAATAGCCCCTAAAGCTGAAATTTTCTTCCTGACCTGGCACACAGTGCCTCTTCCCTTTGCTCCTTCAAGTTCCTCCTTAAAACAGATCTGTGCTACTGGCAGAAAACAGGAGCAAATAACGCAGATTTACAGTGAGTGTAAGTGCAGATCTGTATGTGGAGATGATTTCAATACGTAATTTCTTCAGTACAAATAACTTCTGGTTGAACAACACCATAACTTTTAGAAAGACATCTGATCTCAATTTAAAGACTTTAAATGATAGAGAACTTACTATATTCTTTGGTAAGCTTTTCCAGTTGTTGATTAGCCTTAATGTTAAACACTTGCATATGATCTCCAGTTTGAATTTTTCTAGTTTCAGATTTAAGCCATTGAACCATGTTATGCCTTTGTCTCTTAAATTAAAGATCTCTGTACTCTCAAATATTTTATCCCTTTGTAGGGATATACTGACCCTTATCAAGTTGCCTCTTAACCTTAATTACATAAAGTAAAATAGATTTAGCTCCTTAAGTTGTGGGGTATAATGCAAATTTTCCAGAGCTTAATTCATTCTTTTAATTTTTCTCTGAACCTTCATCAAATTTTCAAAGTTGTGGAAACTAGAACTAGACACAGTAGTCTAATAGTGGACTGACAATGCTGTCTAGAGATAATATCACTTCCTTATTACTAATCAGCATAACCCTACTATGTCCAAGGATTGTGTTAATATTCAGTCACAGCTTTGCACTAGGATCTTATGTTCAGATGATTAGCTAGCGTGACTCATAAATTCTTTTTAGAGTCACTGCTTTCCAGGATACACCTATGCATCCTGTAATAAAGTGTACATTCTCAGCCTGCATGCTCCTAGATCCATTTTCATGCATTTGGTTATATTAAAGTGTGCTATTTGATAGGTCAGGGTTGAGTGCAAATTCTATCCTTTTTATTACTTACATTCCACCAATCTTTGTCCCATCTATAACTTTTATCAGAAATTGTCTTCTTTTCTTCCAATTAACTGATACATTGAATATCATTGATGATTTTATATGGTCTTTTTAAAATCAGAATGTTGTATGGTACAAAGGCTTGCAGAAGTCAAAGTGTATCATCTCCTCAGTTATCCTTATTTGTCCTTTACATAGTGCACAGTACATTTTAGGGTTTGTTTACTTAATAAACATAAAACCCATATCAATCAATATTTCTTTTGTGCGTATGGGGAGAAAACAGGATGTTGTCCGCTCTTAGGATGTTGAAACATTTTATTTCAATAGTAACTCAAGATGATGTTAAACAGCAGCTACTAGAGTTAGACATATTTAAATCAGCAGGTTCATATAACTTGTCTCCAAGGAGCTCTCTTGAGCATTAATGTTAATTTTCAAGAGCTCTTGGAATGCTGGGGAAGTTCCAGAAAACTGAAAGAAAGATAATGCTGTGCCAATATTTAAAAAGATTAAGTGGGATGACCCAGCTAATTATTGGCATGCCACCCTGACACTGCTGTGGGCAAAATAATGGGAGCAGCTGATACAGGACTTGATTAATAAAGAATAAAAGAGGGACATGTGATGGCGTGTGTAAACCCTGCAACAGAGAAGAAGGGGTTAAAGAATTGCTCTGGGCTGGAGTGTTCCCGCTGCACCTACGAGTCATATCTGGAGTGGAAGAAGTCAAAAGGGGGAAAGCTCAACTCACTAGCAGGCAGCTCTGGGAGGCAAGTAGACTGCTAATCTCACCAGCTCTGGTGGACAGCAGAGGCTGCTCCTTTGTCTAGAGAAGCTCCAAGTTCCCTGAGGCAAAGCTCCTATTTCCTCTGACAGTAAACCACAGGACTTTTAACTACTTTGAGACTTGTTCTAGGTTCCTCTGAAGGAAGAGAAGCAGGGCCGGCTCCAGGCCCCAGCAAGCCAAGCACGTGCTTGGGGCGGCATGCCGCGGGGGATGCTCTCCTGGTTGCCGAGACGGCGGCAGGTGGCTCCAGTGGACCTCCCGCAGGTGTCCCTGTGGAGGGTCCGCTGGTCCCGTGGCTCCGGTGGAGCATCCGCAGGCATGCCTGCGGGAGGTCCACCGGAGCGGCGGGACCAGCGGACCCTCCGCAGCCACGTCTGCGGGAGATCCACCGGAGCCGTGGGACCAGCAAGCGGCAGAGCGCCCCCCGCGGCGTGCCACCGTGCTTGGGGCAGTGAAATGGCTTGAGCCAGCCCTGAAGAGAAGTCATCATCTTGGCTGGGATTGACTCTCTGTTTCCTCTTACTTCTTCTATTTTCCTGTTTCTAGTTTGTTTGTTTTTTCCCTGGACCCAGAAGGGATAAGGACCCAGAGGGACTCAGCTGGAGGGCTGAGACTCCATCCCCATCACAGGACGACTGAGCATCCCCATTTGAGCAATTAGAGCCCAATTCCACCACACCCCTGAAGGGGCTTTGTTGAAGGACCAGAACCCTGACAGCATAATACAATTCAAAGTAATCAACATGGGTTTATGAAAAATAGATCCTATTAAATGCATTTGATATTTCTGATGAGATTACAAGTCTGGCTGATTAAGGTAATAGTATTGATTTAATATACTTTGACTTCTGTAAAACATTTGCCCTGGCTACCATAGGATGATGAAGAAATTTGAATGATACAAAATCAACATGGCACACATTAAATGGATTAAAAACTGGCTAGCTGACAGATCTCAAAATGTAATTGTAAATGAGGAATTATTATCAAGGAAGTTATTTTAGTGGGGTCCAGGAGTGGCTCTACACTATTTAACATTTTTTATCATTGAGCTGGAAGAAAACATAAAATCATCACTGATAAAGTTTGCAGATGACACAAAGTCTGGGTGAAAGGTAAATTACTGAAGAGAACAGGTCACTGATACTGAGTGATCTGGATTGGTTGGTAAAATGGGTGCAGGCCAACAGCGTGTGTTTTAATGCTGTCAAATAGAAAAGCATACATCAAAGATCATTCAATGTAGACCATACTTACAGGCTGGGAGACTCTCTCCTAGGAAATGGTGACTCTGGAAAAAAAAAGGAAGGGGGGAGGGTTACAGTGGATAATCGGATGAACATGATATCCCAGTGCAATGCTGTGGACAAAAGGGATAACATGAATCTTGAGTTTATAAACAGGGGAATGTCAAATAGGAATAGAGAGGTTATATCACTTCTGTATTTGGCTGTGGTGTTACCACTGCTGGAATACAGCATCCAGTTCTGGTGACAATTACAAAAGATGTTGATAAATTGGAGAGGGTTCCGAAAAATGCCATGAAAATGATTAAAGGTTTGGAAAACATGACTTATAATGATTGATTCTTTTGAGTCTATCTACATAGTGTAATAACAAGATGGCTATGGGGTGCTTTGATTGCAATCTTTAAGTACCTATATTGGAAACAGATATTTGATAATGGACTCTTTACTCTATCAGACAAAAGTATAACAAGAACCAATGGCTGGATGTTGAGGCTAGACAAATTCAGATTAAAAATAAGGTGCACATTTTTAACAGTGGAGGTAATCAACCATTAGAACAACTTACCGAGGATTGTGGTGAAAAAAACAAAAGGAGCAATTTTTAAATCGAAACAGGATGTTTTTCTAAAAGATATGCTGTAGTTCAAACAGGAATTATTGTGGGGAAATTTTATAGCTTATGTTCTCCAAGGAGGTCTGACTAGAGGATCACAGTGGTCCTTTCTGACCTTAGAATCTATTAATCAGAAAATAATGGTTTTCCCTTCTTTTTTAATAAAAAGACTGAGGAACATCTAAAAGTTGCATGAAGTGAAGATATTGATTAAGAACCATAAGGAAATCTTCTGTTTTATCAGTATTACAAATGATAGTGGTCTTTGTTTGTCCATCAATAATTGGAACAGGGATTATTAGACAGCTATTTCCAGAGTAATCTAGATTTAGACCTGTGGCCTACAGATAAAAGGCACTCGATCTAATTCTCTGTCTTCAGCTTCTCAGTGTACAATTTAACTCTGCCTTTATAAGTCATCCATTAGATTTTACTTTTTAAAATATAGCTATAGTGAAGGTAGCAGTATTATCTGTACATAGCTAAATGTGATAAGGCTTCCAGTGGCTGAGTGATCTAGTGTCTGGATCATTGGTTAGGGGGGGCTGTAGAGGGACCTGACCCCTCCCTCTCTACCAGGTCCTGGCCCAGAGTCCTGTGACGTCCAACCTGCTAAACAGGGAAGATGGATCTTTCTCCCGGCCGGGAAGGGTGGTGGTTCAGGACTTGTTTTCCTGGACTGCTTCCTATGAAAGTCCTTTAGTTTTTCTGTGGCCCCACTTGGGCAGTTACCTATCAATTGAGGTGTATCTGCAGGCTCTCCTTAGCTGGGGAAGGCTTTCTTGCCTCCAGTGGTTGCATTGGTTGTCAGGTTGCATGTCTGTACCTTCAAGAAGGCAAACAGAGAGCTCCTGCCTCTTCCCTGGTCAGCCCTTGACTGAGCCAGGCTTCCTTCTTTTCTCCCCCATCCAGGCCTGGCATTGGCTACAGGGATAAGGGGGCGGAGCTAGCTGAACCCAGAGGTTTTCTTTAACCTCTGTTGTGCCAGGCAGCAGTTTCTCTGCTCCCTCACATTGTAGTACAGGGATTTTTTTTTAAAATGACATTTTTTTTTTACCCTTCTGATTCTTCAGAAAGAAAGCACCGTGCAGCTCTATCAGCTTTGTTCACTTTCTTTCAGAGTATCCATTTCAAGGGAGCAATGTCATTTTCCCTTTTGCAAAGAAGCCAGCCACAACTTTGTCTCCCTTAATAAAGCACAACAAAGACAGCCCTAGAGTGAACTGGAAAGACTGGACAGGGTGGAAGACATCTGGCCACTGGCTAGTTGCCATATGGCTCTACTAGTAAATACTTCTATCACGGAAGTGACATATTCTGTGCTTTAGGTTCTTGTGAAAAACTAAACAGAAGGAGGAAGGGGAGACTAAAATATAGAAACAGCTAATCAGAGATAGACAAACACAATTTCACACTCTCAAGTTCCAAACATGGAACTTTTCTCTCTAGCCTTGAAACAAAATAAAACTGAAACTCCACTTTTTTGGTAAAACTAAACAAATATGCCCCCTTTAATTGCCTTGAAAGTCTTTGCCATATTGTTAGCATCAGAAAATAAAATTGAGTTCTTTTCTTATTCTCTCACCATTGGCAATTTCAAATAGTATTTTGTACAGATTGAAGCTTTTGTTTTTTTCTTCTATGACTGCAATCTTTGGGTGATGTGAAATACTTGCCTTTGAAAATGAAAATGAAATAATTTCATTGGTGACTTGCTCACAAGGGAAAAGAAACTGAAGCTCAGAAAGTCAAGGTTAACGCTTTGTTTCAGGGAGTTATTTTCATTTTAATACAGGAAGCACTTCTCCAGGTTCTATTTCTGTTCAATGGGAGTATGTAGTGGAGTGGCTGCCACACTCCAGGAGAAAATGAGTTAAAGTAGGCCAGCGAGGCTGCACAGATGGGCAGCCAATCAGAAAGGACCTGTGGGTGGCCAATCAGGGCCAGGTTGAGACCTATATAAAGGCTGAAGCACAGAGGAGAAAACAGTCTTCCCCACACCAGCAAGGGAGGAGGACTGGCTCCTGTTAGGAGCAGCATGCTGGGCAGAGTAGCAGGGCACTGAGAGCTGTGGCTGACCCTGCTAGGCTGCAGGCCTTGAAACAAAGGCTGAGTGGGTGCTAAGGCTATGAGGAAGTGGCCCAGGGAAGTCAGAGAGTGATGGGTAGTGAAGAAAGGCAGCAAGCAGCTGCCACTCAAAGGTCCCTGGGCTAGGGCCCAGAATAGTGGGTGGGTCTGGGTCCCCGCCTTGCACCACACCTTGCCATGAGGGAGCGTGGCCCATGGACTGCACCTTGTCCCTGAGGTAAGGGACTAGACTTTGGGATGGAAGGTGGCCATGAAGGCATGTGTGGACTAGGACTGCAGATATACCCCCAGATATACCCCCGGAAAGAGGGAGAATCAAGTAGTAGGCACTGCCAGAGGACAGCGTCCTAAAGAGGACGCCATGGTCCAGAGAGTGATGCGTGTCCTGGTGGTGGGAGAGACAACACAGCTGAACAAACAACTGGCAAGACACCACCTGCAAAGGGCGCTCCACAGTTGACTGAGCTAATTCCCAGAGCAAGCCAGCAGGAGGCACAGCAGTGGTGAGTCTGAGCCCCATTACAGAGTACAAAAGGTCAGAAGAAACAGTTGCTTATGTTAAATAGTATTTGAAAAAACTGAGTTTCCTGTGCTAAAGTTTCATTGTTTTTGTTGAAAACTATAATTCCTTTTAGCATAGGTATATCATTCAAGCTTTCATTGTAGCAAAATGCCATGGCTTCTGAACTGAATGCAGCATTAAGGTTGCTGAATATCCACATACTCTACTATGGAAAACTATGCTGACCACTGTTCTTTCATATGGCAGAATTTAAGACATTTCAGGACTGGCCTCCTTAGAGAAGTGAGACTTTTGTTCGGTTTACTTGGCCTTTCAGAAAGCCTTTGATGAGGTTCTCACCAAAGGCTCTAAAGCAAAGTAAGCTGTCATGGGATAAGAGGGAAGGTCCTGTCATGGATCAGTAATTGGCTAAAAGATAGGAAACAAAGAATTGGAATAAATGGTCAGTTTTTACAAAGGAAAGAAGTAAATCTTGGTGGTTGCAAGGATCTATACTGGAATCATTGCTGTTCAACAGATTTAAAAATAGTCTGGAAAATGGGTGAACAGTGAGGTGGCAAAATTTTGCAGTCAATATTAAATTACTAAAGATAGTTCTGTCCAAAGCAGATTGCAGAGAGTTACAAAGGGTGGCTGGGTGACTGGGCAACAAAATGGCAAATGAAATTTAATGTTGGGAAGTGCAAAGTGTGACACCCTGGCATCCCAATATTCATCACTGTCCTGTAATTAGGATATCTTTTGTACAAAGTATGCCTTATGCTCTATCATTCTTAAAGTCTTAATCTGCTAGACATTAATATCTCATTGGATTGTATGTGCTATGATCGTATGGGAAGTTATGAAGTTTGGCTATGTATGTTTGGCACAAACACAAGGATTACCCACAGGAACTGTGTACAATGGAAGCCTCTCAGAGATAGCACTACACAATTGGAACGGTTTTACCCAGATCACAGCAAAAGAGCTTTCCAGCAAGTGGGAAGAAGATATAAAAAAGGGGAAATGACATCATGTGTGTACCTCACTCCCCCTACAATAACATACCTGGAAACATCTGAGGGGCAGGGACTGAACTGTGGGAAGTGATGGTTCCAGATTAGAGGGATTTTTAGACTGTATGTGAAAACATGGGAAAGACAAGGCAGCTTGTGCCTTAAAAATCTGCTAGCCTGTTTATCACTCAGGTAGGATATGAATTAGCAAATTCTCACCTTATCTAGTGTATTAAGTTCAGATTGTGGTTTTGTTTATATCCTAAGTAATCTACTTTGATATGTTAGATTTTAAGTGGTTATAAGCGATAGCTATCTTTAGTAGTTAAACTTTTTTTGATTTGTTTTGTCTAAAATCAATGTGTGGAAATTATAACTTGAGGCAGAAACCTGTTGCATCTGTCTCTCTGTAAGGAGTGGGAGAATTTTGAGCTTACGCTGAGTTCCCTGTGCAGTGCAAGACAGTATAGTGTTGGCTAGTGTGAGAAACCAATCACAAGGCTTGAACTGAAATATTACCATGTAAGGATAATCAAGGTGTATATGGGACTCTATATAAACTACAGCAGTGGCGGGAAGAGAGAGATGTAACCCACGACAGCGAGAACTCAGGACCGGACTGGAAGCAGTAGAGTCCTCCCGCAGATCCAAAGGGACTTTGGGGATTCTCATCGCCTAATGGGCTGATCTCCAGGCAGCTGTCGCTTGATCACTCAAAGCCACCTGTGAAATCAAAACCAACACCCGCGCCTGCAGCCTGCCAGCATGAATGAGTTGTGTATGTGTGTGTGTTTGAGTATTATTGCACAGATAAGGGAAGCAATAAGTGCTGCTTTAGTTTGACCTTTGTCTGTGGTTATTTCTTGGCTGATTCCAAGAACGGGCAACATTCAATGGTGGAGAATGAGGGTAGCAAAGGGTTAAATTGAACTCAAGCAGCATCTGATGAACAGGCTTGGTGTTTTCCTGGAACCTGACCATCACACAGGTAGACTAGGAGTCCCAGATAGTGTCAGGCATTGCCCATCTTGTTCTCTTGAGTACCACAGTGGGTTGGTTGGTCAAAGTTCCTCTGGTAGGCTCTGCAGGAGAGGAAAGGAGGTCACCATGCCAATGTTTGGCAAGGACAAGAGTGAGAAGGAAAAGACAGGAAAAACGCGAGTGGGGCGTGGTGAGCTGCCCCTCACTCTTTTTAGCATCGCTTCAGAATTTAGGCACAGATCCCTGGAGTCCCAGGGTGATCTCAAGAGAGGACACGATCCCGGACCTGGAGAATAATTATGAGAAGTATTTAGCATTGTACAAACCTGATAAAAGGGGACAGACTGCTGTGGGAATGTGACTTCTGTGGCAAACATGTTGAGCTTGGCAAGCCGCTAAAGCAGAGTGCACCAGGGAACTAGAGGCTCTCCGTCAGGACTTAACCGAGGCCTGCAGAAAGTACAACTTATGGAAATCTCAGGCTCAGACAGCCTCAGCGACTTCCACCTCCATTGCCATATCAGCAGTGAAATTGGAAGATAGGTGAGATCCAGGAATTGCAGGAAGACCACAGGGATCTAAAGGTACATGTTAGCCTCCTTAAGGATTTGGTGGGGAAACCTGGGCCCCCATAAATGAAGTCCAGTGGGAAAGGGGGCGTGGAGGAGAATTAAAATATCGCTTTTCAGTCTCCCCTCCATAGGTCACTGGTAAGAGGCCTTCTGGGACTGACCATGGCAGCGTGAAACCTCCAGCTGTACCCATCACCTCACTAGAGAATGCCATGGTTTAATATGACCACTGGTCAATGGATTTACTACCCTAAACTCAACAGGTCTCTCATGTGTCAAGGCACAAGATCCTATTCAAAACGACCAGATGCCCCCTCCCTCCGTTTCCAATTGCTTATACCCAGAGGAGACCCTTTGCTGATCCATGACCTATGTGATATGTTGGCCCCACATTCTGATGATGACCCATGGATCCTTTGTTGTTTATGATTAACCTGGTGGGGAAAACATCACACACTCTATGTGCCCCAGGTTCCCTGGTCAGAAACAGTACAGAATGTTACCATCTGGCTGTGATGGCAGTACCCCAGTGGGAGTGGGGGTGACCCCCCTCGATAGTCCTGCATTAAATGGAATGTATATATATCATGACCCATCAGGGGACAGGACCCTTTGTGGGGCACTCTGACAAACCTTTGTAGAAGTAGAATCAGTTAAAATAGCCAATGCAACGTTGTATCCATGGAATCAGTCCGGATAGTGGCCTGCATACCCCTCCCTGTTTCTATCACCACGTGGATCGGATGCCCTGGGAATGCCTTCTGCCCATTGCTGAGGACACTGGAGATCCTTAGTGTCTCCCACACAGGGATGGGGAATGATTTTGGGGGATTACTTTCTCATGCGGATCAGAGGGAATCCCCATGAGGTCTCAGTAGCACCCTTGCTATTCTTCCCACCACCATTAATGTGCCAGACCAATCTTGGATTTCCAGAGCAGGTAGCACTGTCCCCCAACATGATACCACTCACCATTGTGATTAGCGCGGAGGCTCTAAATGTATCCCATTATATCCCAATTGCTCCCAAGCTGTTAAAAATCTACAAAAATGGAGATCCCCCTTTTCCCAATACAAACGAGGGTTAGGAGAAACAATCCTGGGTGGAGCAGGAGCTGGAATGGGAATTCTCAATTCCATAGAGGAAGAAGTCCTCTCTAACAAATTGGCAGCCATGGGTCATGCCTAGGAGAATGGGCGAAAGTGATACCTGACAGTTCCTCTGACATAGCTGCAGTGGCGAATGGTGCTCCAGGATACCTGCGTCTCTGAGCCGGGCCCCAAGAAGGAGGGTCTCTGTGTGTTCTTACCATTGCAAAATAGGGTATCTGTTCTTAACACGGGACCTTCATCTATGTGTGTAACAACCTCACGCAAAAATGTTTCTTGCTACTGGTTGCCCTTGGGCCAAGAATGTAATTTTACAAATAACCATACTCAATGTATCCACAGTGTATCTGGTGTTTTAGTCAATGGCACCTATCATAATGCATGGGTGCCATCCCCACCCCAAACCACTGATGTTTTGGCTCCCACACCCAACCTGCCCATTCCCCTCTCCCAGAACTGATCTATCGGGACCAAGCTCTTAAACAAGAGTTCCAACGTGGCCCGAGTGGTGGCCTAGTCTGCGATTACCACCCAAATTCGTGTTTTAGCTAAAGGCTTCCCGATTGAACAACTGTGTGGAGAAATATTCAACCTAACCAAGCATCAGTGGTGGGACATTTTCAAGGGCTGGTCCCCTAGAGCTTTGGGAATTCTAATGGTTTTAATGCACCTCATTGTTGTCTTATTAATTATTCTTGGTATACTTTTCATTGTATTTTTGTACTTGGTCATTGGTTCAGCAAGTCACCAAGTTCCACCAGCTGTTCTGGGGGGCCACTGTCCGACGATTCTTATTGTGATCCACTGATCAAAGGGCAGGAAATGTAGCCAGATGCGCCATCCCCCCTCCATTTGCCCTTTCAAGTGCAGTCTGTACAGTTACCTGTTATGTTGTTACAAAACCACAAGCAGTGGAAAGACATTAGATGCTTGCTTAAAAGCTGCATTGCTCTATATTAGCAATTGTATTCATGCTTATTAAAATGTAATCAATTAATGTAAGGAATGAGTGAGATAGCGTAAGAAACCAATCACAAGGCTTGAACCAAAATATCATCATGTAAGGATAATCAAGGTGTATATGGGACTGTATATAAACATATGGCAGTAGCAGCCAGAGAGAAATGTAACCAATGACAGCAAGAACTCAGGACCAGATCGGAAGCAGTACAGCCCTTCTGCAGATCCGAAGGGACTTCAGGGACTCTCGTTCCCTAATAGGCCGATCTCCAGGCAGCTGTCACCTGATCACCTTTAGCCACCTGTGAAATTGAAACCAACACCCATGCCTGCAGCCTGCCAGCATGAATGAGTTGTGTGCATGAGTATAATTGCACAAATAAGGAAATCAATAAGTCAACTCTCAATTCTGCTCTAGTTTGACCTTTGTCCGTGGTTATTTCTTGGCTGGTCCAAAGAATGGGCAACAAGTGGTACCCCAGTTCCAAATGGCACCCCAAGGGGAACCTATCACACAAAGTAATGCACATTGAAAACATAACCCAACTAGACACACAAAATGAGAGGGTCTAAATTACTTGTTATTACTCAAGAAATAGTTTGGAGTCATTATGGATAGTTCTCTGAATTCATCAGCTCAATGTGCAGCAGCAGCCAAAAAAATCTAACAGACAATTAAGAACAATTTGAAAAGAGATAATATGGCAGAAAACATCACAATGCCACTACATAAATCCACGGTACACTGACCCCTTAAATAACATATGCAGTTCTGGTTGCCCCATCTCAAAAAAGATATTAGAATTGGGAAAAATACAGACAAGGGCAACAAAAATGATTAGGCGTATAGAATAGCTTCCATCTGAGGAGATATTAAAAAGACTGGGACTGTTCATCTTAGAAAAAAGATGACTAAGGAGAGATAAGATAGAGGTCTATAAAATCTTGACTGGTGTGGAGAAAGTAAATAATGAAGTGTTATTTACCCCTTCACATAACACAAGAACCAGGGGTCACCCAATGAAATTAATAGGCAGAAGAATTAAAATAAACGTAAGGAAGTACTTCTTCAGCCTGTGGAACTTGTTGCCAGGGGATGTTGTGAAGACCAAAAATATAGCTTGGTTCAAAAATGAATTAGATAAGTTCATGGAGGATAGGTCCATCAGTGACTATTGGCCAAGATGGTCTGGGATGCAACCCCTTGTTCTGAGTGTCCCCAAACCTCTGATTGCCTGAAGTTGGAAGTTGACAACAGTCGATAGCTCACTTGCTAATTGCTTTGTTCTGTTCATTCCCTCTGAAGCATCTGGCATCAGCCACTGTCAGAAGACAGGATACCCACCTAGATGGACTATTGGTCTGACCCAGTATGGCCATTCTTATGTTCTCAGTGCTACATACATCTATTTGTGTCTATGAGGAAAAACATGAAACATTTCTTTTGAGGGTAACTGGTAACTAGAAATGCTAGTTGGTTTTGATCACATAGGGATACATGGTAACCAGTTTCTGTTCTTTTTTCTGTGCTAAAGAAAGAGCCAGAAGTAAAATGTAAGTAGATTAAAAGCTAGAATACACGGCCATTTACTAGTTATTAAGGTTAAGAAACGGGAGTGAGGATTAAGCATTCTCAGCAGGAGTCTTTGGATTCATTGTGTCTCATTCCGGAAGTTTCTCAGCATGGACAATAGGTGACCAACACCAAACTGGGCATATGCAGCCAGATACTTCAGCTTCACAAGCCATTGTCCAGAGGGACAGACCTATGCTCTTCCTGTAGGGATATTAAAGAAGGTTTATATTAGACATGGTTTATATGAAAAATGATTTATTGTTAAAAATAATGTATTGTTAGAAATGATTTATTGTTAATTGATACTTTATAAATAAAAGATTATATTAGAAATAAATGTGATTCCCGAGATTTAACCTCTAACTTGCAAGCCACCAGCTGTGTCTGTGTGAAGCCTGCTCAAAGAAATACTTTGTATAAACGTTAATTGACTCTAAGTGCCCGTTCTCTGAGTGACACTTTGTAGTCGCTACTTTACTTTGGCCGCTGTAAGCTGTTAATTGGTTAATTGACTCAGCACCCGAGCCCTCAATTGACTCTGTGCCTCAGGCAAAACTGTGTAATTACTACTTTGTAATCACCGCGGTAAGCCAAAACAGTAGCTTTTATAGTACATAGATAGAGACCCCCACCCTCTGTAAGTTTTCATCTCACTTTATTTTTAAATGATAAAAGACAGGGAGTCTCACATAAATTGGTAACACCCCGAAAGGTAAAGAGACAGTGAAATAGATGGGATTAAGATAGAGAATGTATGTGAATAAGTGCCTAGTTTAAATAATGAATGAATGGTTAGGGAGTTACCAGCCTGAAAAATTCAGTGTCGGCAGAAGAAGGTGTCAAGTGGGATCAACCAGATGATCCCTGGAGGGCAAACTGGAATCCACCCCACCACCTCAAAGGAAGGAAAAACAAACATCTGACAACATGGAGCCAGCCACCTGCTGATTGATTTAACAACAGCAGAATGAAGCAACTCTCATGGACTGACATAGGGATAAATTCCTATAAAACTGGACTCTGAAGAATAAGTTCTGCTACCATCCTCCAGGAGCATCAGGTGTGCACTTGACCCGGGACTCGGCTCCACTCTTGTGTACAGGATACCTGGCCAGTATTCTGTCACAAGTAACGTTCAGGCTGGTAACTATAACATCTATATAGAACTTGTATGAATGATTGTGCAAATGAGTGTATATATATATAAAGTGTATAAGAAGTAAGTAGTAATAGGAATAAGTAGCCAAACAATGTTGTTTACTGTTATCTTTTGTTTTATTATGGTATTTACAATAAATGTGACAAATGTCTTGTCCCCTTTAATAAGATGCTGCTCTTTTTTATTGGTCTAATATAATTGGTATAACATTCCCTCTTTCTTCTTAATCTCATCAGGAGCATCTAGTGCCACCTATTCTCTTTGCACCCAAGGAGCACAAGGAATGAGGGAAAAGGAGCAGGACAAAGGCTTTCAGCACACTCTTACCATCTGTGCTCATCCAAGCAGAGTTCTCTGTCACTGCATTACCATGGTATGTCAGCACTTCAGACTAGTCCTTAGTAGGGTTTTTCAGCTTAGAGTGTTAGCAGTGGTTTACTGTTCACTTAATCATTTCTAGCACCACATACCATGGACCTTACCAGCTGTCACCCACATAGATGGATAATACTGTTATCTCTATTCAATGAACATTTTTGCTCAAGAACTTACAGAGATATTCTCTCCTCTATGAAGTTTGATTTCTGATGATTTACCAGACTTTTCATTTGCATTTGATTGTCTTTAGGATGATGTCTGGTTTGCTACTTTATCTAAGTGGGATTTGAAATTGTGCAGTGTCAAAAAGACACTTGAGTGGTACTGGTGAAAAATCAGTGAACTTTCTCTAGATTGTTACACGGTGAAGTGAAGACTTTCTAGGCTTCTAGCCTATCAGCGGATTTGCCTTTTCTTCTCTTTAGACAAGCTTGACATCTAAAGATATTCTTGAGAATATTAACAAGGGGCAATATTTGTAATTTTGGGTAGTTACTATATATTTTAATATCATTACTCTCACTAGAGCAGCTCCAGATTTACACTGATGTAAATAAAATCAGAATTTTGCTCCTGGTGGCCTCTAATATTTACCCAGCAAAGGCCACCCCTGAGCTTATTATCACTCTTTCTTCTAAAATGTTGAGTCTCAAAACAGTCTCATGCAACCTCTCTCCTCTGTATCAGAGAAATATCACAATGACAGCAATCAGAGTATACACTTAGCTATGGAGGACAGGAAGGGTGTGAAAACTTAGGAAAAGACATGGCAGAGTAAAACCAAGGTTCTGGTAATAGGTGTCTGAGAGGATTAGTGTTTATAATTGTGACATGCATCCCCCTCACCCATCCGCCCCAGTTGACCCTTACACCATAAAAGAATACTAGTGTTTCAATTTTATTCATGATTTAAATGGAATAACTAACCTCCACATAGGGACCAATCCTGTATTCATTAAAGTCAATTGGAAAGTGCCCATTGACTTCAGTGGCAGCAGAGGCCAACCTCTGATTTACAGCACATTTTGTTCAAAGACATTTCTCTTGCACTATAAATACAATGCTAGGATACAAGAATGCTATTTGTCATAAATATGTGCTGTCAGGAAAGGCATCTCTCCAACACAAAGGAACACTAACAGCTGTGCTAAATCTTTCCTGGTATGTGTGGGCAACCTATCCTTTGTCATGGAAAAATTATAGATGGGCAGAGAACTGCAGCCCCTAGACAACACTGAGTCAGCATGGTTGTGGACTCCAAGAACAAATGAAGTACTTGTTTCATCTAGATTTCGCCTCTATGGAGTCTGTTATGTTAGTTTAGCTGAACAGCCCTGACACCATGATCAATGTAACTTGTAGGCTGTGGGTCCTTCTGAAAAAGGTGCTGTCAGCCTCTTGCAGCACGAATACTGCATGTCAGTGAAGTGCTTCGTGAGACACGATTTTTTTTTCTATAATCTCACATATTGTGCACAGTCAGCCTTTATAGTGCTCCTGTGATGAATTGGTTGATAAGAAGAAATAGACTCTTTTTTTCATTTGGTTTGCTATCGAAGGGTCATTTGGGACCAGAGAAGATAAAAGTAATGCAAATGCCAATCTGTGCTCCACATCAGCAGGTGTGTACCTAACTTAAGCATGTAAGTAGCCCTATTCCCTTTATGGGAGCTACTCACATATTTGAAATTAGTCATATGCATAAGTACTGAACTGGTACTCGTTTAAGTCATTATGGGCCTCCTCCAAATCCCACTTAAGTGAGCGAGGGGTTTTGTATTGATTTCACTGGGCTTTGAATCAAGCCCAATATTCAGAGAAGTTGGGGGTTCAGACACCAGTAGCATAGCCCCACCCTTTTCAAAGGAGTAGGATGAGCAGAATTAGCTGCAAGGTCTTAAAGACAGGGCATAAAAAATGCTACAGTAGCTGTATGTTATTACTGGGGTCTCTTACATGTTATAAACTGTAATTATGTTGCCTGCCTTGTATTGTTCACGCATGCTTGCTAATCCTCCTCTCATATGTTGATAACACAAAAATAATAATGGCAGAGTAGAGAACCCTTGCTGTGGCTGATGATTTGAAATAAAACAATATAACACATAAGCTATTTTTCCTGCTACTGGTGAAATCCTGAGGTCCTCATCTAATTGTCTTTGCTTACCTACTGTCAATCCACCATATTGATTTTCACATTAAAGCACAATACAAACAAAGGAACAAATCTTGAATTTATGGGAGTTTTCCCTGAGCAAAGGGTGCTGGACTAGGCCCAAAATTAGATTCCTGGGGCATCCCTTTTACTCTGAGAGGATTCCAAGTGAAGTTTCAAACTATATCATAGAAACTTGGAGAAATCTAAGCAATGTCTCATTTGTCAAGTGTGAAAGTGATAAAAGTCTGTTAAACTTTGATTGACATTGAGCTTACCAATTCAACTTAAATCAATTTTGCTCACTTATAAAAAACTCTTCATGCTTAGCCATTTGATTTTCTTATTAGAGCAGCTCTACAGGGCAATATCTTCCCCGTGTATTTAGATTAATTAAAAAAAATCAATATGATTAAGTATATATTTATTATCAAACTTAGGACAATATTTTAAAACATACCATTCTTTTCACTGTATATTTTAAGAAAGAAATCTGCATGCATTAATACTGGATATAGGTTCCCAAACTGTGGGGTGCACCCCCCCCCCCCCGGGTGACTGGTACCCAGGCCAGCCTACACGGGATCAGGGAGGGAACACCACCCACCAGCTCTGCTCCTGGCCCCTGCTGCTGGCCTGGGGCCCCAGCTGCTAGGCTCAGCCCTTGGACAGGCTCTACTCCTTACCCTGCTCCCATCCCAACCCGCCCCCAACTTTGGCCCCAGTCTTGTCCCCCTTACCCCTCTCTGCATCCCACCTCCCAGAGCTGTGACCCCGTTCCTGGTCCCAGCTGGTTGGGGAGTGTGGATAGTAGTAAGAGGGAGGGGAGGGGCATGAGGTAAAAAGTTTGAGGACCACGGCTCTATACAGTCAGGTTGACTCAAGACTCAGTTTTAAGATTGGAGTGCTTGTATCCAGATGCTGATCAAATGCTAGGAATGGATACTCTGCATTCCATTCTGAATTTTATAGCTTAGACCCATTTCCATTTAACATGAAAAATGTCCCTTTGATTCATTCAACCTTCATCACCCACTTGTTAAAATTTTAAACAAGCACTTCCGTGCTTTCTCCAGTGCTGCTCTTCATGTTTGGAAAAAATTCTCCTAAAGCATTTGCAAATCTTTCTTTTAAAACTCTCTTTCACCACAATGCTTATGAAAAAGTTGACAATGCTTAAGTAGATAGTGTACTAAGCTCACTCCCTATTTTGCTGAATAATATTATCACATTTTTCTTTGCGCTTCCCCCATCTGTCGCCACATTTTGACTCTTGTTTTCAATACAAGTGTAAGACTCTATGGGGCAGAGACCATTGTTGTTCTGCATTTGAACAGTACCTAGCACAATGGAGTCTGGTCCATTGCTGAGGTTTCTTAGGTTCTACTGTGATACAAATTATCTATAATAATATATAGAAAATCAAAGTCTTCCCTCGCTACATAGCTAAATTCCAAAAAATTCTCTTTTGTGGTAATGCAGAGTAAAAAAATACCATACACCTAAAAATGCAATGCAATGAGGCTGATAGTAGAGTGGGTGTGAAATATTATTCAAAAGTCACAAATACAAAGATCACAACTACATTTTGGAATCATGTCAAGTTCTTGGAAGGTTTTCCCTATTCTTATTTCTCTCCATTTTCACTTCTGCATAGAAGAGTGAACCTATGTCTACACTACTGCGGGAAGTTGACCTATGCTATGCAACTCCAGCTACGTGAATAACGTAGCTGGAGTCAATGTACCATAGGTCAAGTTACTGCGGGATCTACAACGTGGGGGGTTGATGGGAGAAAATTGAAAAATGTTGATATTATACTAGTTAGACCAAACATTTTGACGCGAGGGCCATATCTGGGTGAGGAAATTGTATGCAGGGCCATGAATGTAGGGCTGGGGCAGGGGATTGGGGTGTGGGAGGGAGTGCAGTGTGCAGAAAGGGGCTCAGGGCAGGGGATTAGGGTGCAGGAGGGGCGTGGGATGTGGCAGGGGGCTCAGGACAGGGTTGGGAGCTCAGGGCAGAGGGTTGGGGTGCAGGAGGTGTTTGGGATGCGGGCTCTGGCCTGGTGCCACTTGCCTTGAGCAGCTCTGGGATGGCAGCAGCACAAATCAGGGCTAAGGCAGGCTCCCTGCCTTCCCTGGCCCCATGCTGCTCCCAGAAGTGGCCAACATGTTAGGCAGTGGCTCCTGGGGGTGGGGTGGGGTAGGTGGCTCCAACACGTGCTGCCTGCACCAGAGGGTACCACCCCTGAAGCTCCCATTGACTGCGGTTCCCCATTCCTGGGCAATGGGAGCTGCAGGAGGCAGTGCCTGCAGGCAAGTTCATTGCACGGAGCCCTCTGCCCCCTTCTCCCCCAGGGGCTGCAAGGATGTTGTGCCGTTCGCTTCCAGGAGCAGCTCAGGGCCAGGGCAGGCAGAGAACCTGCCTTAACTCTGCTGCACCACTGGGCTAGGAATCCTGCGGGCCGGACTGAAAACTCTGACGGCCCGGATTCAGCCCGTGGCCCGTAGTTTGCCCTCCCCTGAGTTAGTCAGCCATTTAAAAGAATATTGTCTGTTTGTGGGGATGCTTACATTAATTTAATCAAATGTTGTTTTCTTTTTTCATAGCTATGCAAGCAAGCCGAAATCTTGTTCCTCTGATCAAATGCTTTTACAAAATTCAAGTAAAGACTGATTAATATGAGCAATCCATCCTGATGTTAAGAAATTGAGCACAGCGTCTCAAAAAAGAGGTAAATCATCTCAGACTTGTCTTTGAAATGATATATTATGCAGTGGTTGTCAGGAAAGTCAGCAGTTACCAAGATACCACACAATCACTTTGGTTCTATAACCTGTTCTAAGCATAAACTATGGCACTTCAGAGGCTAATGGGTGCCAACTGGCAAATGCTGTAATACAAGATAATGCAAGGAAGAAGTGGGCTGATTTAAATGAATTTGTAGCAGAATGTTTTGCACGACCAAACTAAGCAGATGTTTAGTACAGACGTTTGTCATGTCTCTCCATGGTTTTTAATAGTGACGTGTAGAAAAAACGGAGATTGATGGCTATGGCTCTCAGAAGTGCTGCCTGGAAATGGCATCTGCATATGAATTTGATCATAAAAGATAAATAAAAAACACAGAGATTCATATAAAATTAAAGTTACCAAAGGAACAAAATCGTCATTGCATGGTCAATATTTGATGTGTTTTACCTTCCAGTCTGAAGTTTCAAACAGTGTGAATTCAGTTTCCAGTAACCCATTGTTTCTAATACACAATAGCAATCAGAAAAAAATAGCTTTCATGTAACCCAGTGTTAATCTATTATTACAACTACTTACACACTGTCATTGTTTTCTAAAGGCCAATATTGGAACTTAGAAGCACACATGCTGAACCTCAATCCTTCCCAGATTTAGCCTGGGTTCAAGGTCTTATGTATCCCACATGTGTAGGCCCCAGGATGTCTGAACAACTACAAAAATTGCCAGATCCTTCCACTAGCCAAATCACTTCCTTCTCCAAACAAGTCCTTTGTCAAACTGGGGCCACAGATGCATACAAACACACACAAAATACTTATTAACTCTGTTTATTGTGGAAGCAGGGAAAGAAAGAGAGGGTTTAAGTGCAATCATTTAAGTGTCAGAGACAGAACAACTGTTGAGCTAAGTCTTAGCCTAATATCGCGAGACCTGTAGAAGCAGGGCTCACGTCAGAAGCGAGTGGAAAACAGCAGAATAGTCAGTGTGACCTAGCCCTGAGATAATGATGTTTTGTGAAGAGAAAGTGAGAAAATACTAGAATAGATAGCAAGTAGTCTAAATAAAATGCAGATTTTTTTTTAATTAATGCACGTCACAGAGGCATAAATGCTTGTGTGATTTTGCTTGTACTTTGGAGAAACTGAGGCAGAGGTGCTCTCAGCCAGCTGTTTCTTCCCTTGCAATTGCTTGAATAAAGCTGTCTCTGATTTTGTTGCTTCCAACCTGAGAGTGGAGTTTTGTTTCTTCCACAATATTTATATCCTTCCTTCCTTTTAATCTAACATACTGCATCTGAAATGCCCTAGTTTGTTATATGCTATATTTTATACCAATGTGATTTTCTTGTGCAATAAAATTCATACATATGTGCCTAAATTCAAACACATACTTAAGGGCCAGATTTTTAAAGTATATACTAAAGTCCATCCTATTCAGCAAAGCATTTAAGGATATGCTCACATTGGGAGTTAACTTTTACTTTAGTATGGTGTCTTTTCTTTTGCTTCTTCATATTTATATCTATATTTGTATGTGCAGATTACATACCCCTCTTTTGTGTATATGTATTTAAAGAGAGTGGTAAAATGTAAGAAATAAAAATAGGGGCTATTGGAGTAGCTAATGTGATTCTTTGGGATTTGTCATAAGGTACACACATTGATCAATCAGGTTAGGAGCCAAATTTGGCCCTGAAGAGTAAGCACAGGGTTCATAAGCTTTCTGTCTTGTCCAGTCTGTTCTTCACTTAGCGTTAGTTGTTTAAATACATGGAACACAGAGAGAGGTCCTTAGGATAAGGACCTCCGTCAACACTTTCAAACTTACATAGCTAACTTTAGGCATCCAGGATGGCATTCAAGTCTGCAGACAGCACATGTACAAGAGCGAGGCACAGGATGGGAAAGATGGCCTGGGACTTGGAGATCTGGTTTCAGTTCCCTATAATGCCCCAGACTTCCCATGTATCCTTCAGCAAGTCAGTTAATCCCTCTGAGCTTCTTATCTGTAAAATAGGGATAATAACACTTCCCTACTTTGCTAGGGTATTATGTGTTCAGGTGCTATGATAATGGAGACCTTAGATAAACATAAGCTTTCAAAATAATGGTATGTGAGTTTTAAGTGGAACTTGTGTGGCATCTCTACACCAAAGAGTGATTTAGGGACTCGGTTTGACAATTCTGGTCCACTGATTGTCAGAAAAGAATAGCCAAATCAGGGGAGCTATAGTAAATGCTGCAATACACCACGTAAAGAGATTTTAGTTTAGGTTGTGTTAGGTAATAAAGCAAGTCCTCACTCACCTCTCCAGCACCCGAGTTCGTGCGGAGTTGGTATGGGGCACACAATTCTGTCAGAGACCAGACACCAATGCGTTGATCAACGGGCTCACACTATCCTTAGCTCTCAAAGCTTTAGATTAAGTGTGGCCCCTTTATTAGGGGTGAGCATCAATATTTATACACAGAAGTAAACAAAGTGATTAACAAAAGATAATGGTCATGCATAATCAATCAATATTTTACAGGAAAAGCAAGTTTAACAAGTAAATGCATAGAGATAAAGGCTAATGGCTACTTAATAAAGGGGGTGTCATGAGTAGTTTGCAGGTCAGTGCTTTGTTCGATAAAGGGTTCAGAAAGGATTATGCAGAGACGGCCAGTCTGGGTGTGTTTTGGCTCCCCAAAGTTCACCAAAAGTTTAGACCCAACATTCCTCCATTTGTAGCTTTGAGATAACTATTAATCAAAAAGCTACACCCTATTTCAAGATCTCAAGGGCCGCTTGGCAATTTCAGCCTGGGCCAATTCGAAGAGAGTAAGGCTTTTAGCTGAAGTGGGAAAAGAATAAACTGACTTACATGAGTTTATGAGGGAGGGGACACACTGAATACAGCAACACAGTATTATAAGGACTACTATGGCCCCAACAACACCCACCAAGAGGTTTTTAACCCACCCAAGTCCGGGCAGCCAATTCCATAAGGCTCCCCACCAATCATAAGGTGGCTGGCCAGAGGAGTAGTTTTTAGCCATTTCCCTTAGGTGTTTGGTACGTTGAAAAGTGTCAGAGTAGGTGTCATTTACAAAAACACAGCATTCTTCATTTATGAGGGCGCAAGTTCCTCCCTGGGCTGCTAACATCATATCTAAAGCCATTCTGTTTTGCAAAGCTAACTGGCGCAGCTGGGACATTTCCCCGGCCTGATTTTCAAATAGGGTTGCAGTTTCATTTGTCAAAGATTCTAATAGTCCCTGTAGGCGGATGATAGCACCCTTCAAGCTAGTGTGACCAGCCCACCGCTGCCAGGACAAACCATCACGGAGATTAATATCTCTGTCAGTTTCACGGATGTTACGAACGTGGGGAAAATGAGGGGGAGTGAGGGAGATGCGAGAAGGCGGTGCTAGCCATGCCAAATAACATGACCCTGCCCAATCAGGGGAGAGAAAATAATAAGCCTTGGGCCCGCACACCCAGTATGTTCCATATAATGCGTTTTGGGTATTCCATTTCTCAAAGTAGGAGGTAACCCACCACCCGTTGTACCACTGTTCCCCTGGTAACGCAGAGGGGTCGTTGTGTGAACTGCAGAGGCACAATTTGGTAGTGTTGTCCTCAAAGGGCAGTGTAGTACTGCTTGAGCAGTTGTAGAAGGCAATTGTGTATCCTTTAACAATTAGTTGGACACCCTCGAGATCTGAGCAGGGCTTTTTAAAAACTGACTCTGAAAACCTGCCCCTCCATGAAAAAGTTGAAAAGGTTGGATCAGGGTGAGGGATCCACATATGGGATAAGTGGGATGCGCAAGGCTTGAAGCCAAGATTTTTACTAAAGGCGGTGCCATTAAAATATATGTTGCATTTACTTGTTCCCACAAAAGTTGACCCTTTTTCTTTAACAAAACACAGTGATCCTGTTTGATTGGTTACCCTGAGATATTTGTTAATTGGCACTCCTGTTTTGTCCCATGTAAGATTGGGTTGGACTGGATCTTTTATTCTAGTCGGTGGCATCCAAGTCATATTAGCAGTGGTTAGGGGAATGGGTGTGAAGGGGAGTCCCTGTGCTGCATTTACTGGAAATTGAGTACATACCCAGCAATCACTTCTATTTCCTAAAATACGAGTTTTAACCTCGTGGGAATATCTAATAAAAGCATTATCTTCATAAGCAGAAAATAAACTAAAAAAGCATAAAAAAAAACATACAGTTGTCAGAATAAAGGGTCCTCTCATTTTTTTCGAGTCAATTTAAGTCTAATGTCTGAGAGAGGTAAGCTGGTCCACTGGTCGAAGGCAGTGTCCTCAGTGGTGACAAGAGCTGCTGGTCCGTCACTGTGGTCCACTACGGCTGGCTTGACGTGGGAGTGGTGGATCCAAGATTTGCGTCCTTCCAGGAACACTGCAGTCTGGGTTGTCAAAAGAACCTGGTGGGGTCCAGTAAACCTTGGCTGGAGGGTGTCGTCACGAACGAACTTTTTGGCCCAGACGAAGTCCCCTGGTTGGAACGGGTGGATTTGTTCCTCCAGCGGCACGGTCTGGGAAAACTGCGAGGCTTTCCAAAGGGTACGAAGGTGAGCCTGTAGGGAGAGAAACTGACACGCGGTCATATGATCCCCTCCCAATAGTGAAACATCAGCACGTGGTAGCGCCCCGCCTTTGAAAGGGGGGTGTCCATAGAGCAGTTCAAAGGGGGATAATCCCAATGCGCGGGTTGGGCGAGTACGAAGGTGAAACAGGACCAAGGGAAGTACCTGAGGCCACTTTAATCCTGTTTCCTGACAGTATTTAGCCAATGTAAACTTAAGTTCCCTATTCATACGCTCAACTTTCCCGCTAGACTGGGGGTGGTAGGGTGTATGAAAGGAGTGTGAAATGCCCAGTCCTTGTTCTAAACGGCCAAGGACATGACCAGTAAAGTGAGGTCCGCGATCTGAGTCGAGCACAAGAGGGATGCCAAAACGGGGTACAATATCTCTAAGGAGAATCTTCGCCACTGTGGCAGCAGTACAATTAGCAGTAGGAAAAGCTTCGACCCAGGAAGTCAGAGGGCAAACCAAAACAAGGAGGTGCTTTTTCCCAAAAGCCTTTGGTATATCTGCAAAGTCAATTTGAAGATGTTGAAATGGAGCAGCAGGCGGAGGTCTTCCACCCTTAATTTTGTTAAGAGGCGGAGCAGGTCCATTACGCTGACATGTGCTGCATGCTTTCACTATTGATAGGCAATAGGGTTGAATGCCTGGAGCATACCAAAAGCGAGCGATAGTGTCCACGAGGGCGTGCGTGCCGTAGTGACCCCCTTTATCATGGTGCCAGCGAACTGCCACGGGGTATGTGGAGCGAGGGAGGCAGGCTCGGCCATCTGGCATAAGCCAGGTCCCTTTGACCAGAGTGGCCCCGAGGCTTTCCCACGATTGTAGTTCAGCAGCGGGTACTGGTACGGGGTGCGGTGGAGTAAAGGAGGAGGTTGCAATAGCCAATGTGGGCATGGCTAAAGGTAAGGTGGCAGCCTTCTTGGCGGAGGCGTCAGCCAGGGCATTCCCACGGGTAACGGGGCTACTATCTTTAGTATGGGCCCGGCAGTGAACTACAGCCAGGACAGAGGGTTTTTGGAGGGCGTCCAAAAGCTTGTGGATGAGGGGGAGGTGCTGAATGGGTTTACCGGCAGCTGTCTGGAAACCTCGAAACTTCCAGAGGTGGATATGACAATGCACAACTCCAAAAGCATATTTGCTATCAGTAAAAATGGTAACGGTCTTACCAGCGGCCAACTGGCAAGCTCGGGCCAGGGCATAGAGTTCAGCGGCTTGGGCTCCCCAGTTGCCTGGCAGTGAGGCGGCCTCTTGAATGTCCCATTCAGAGGTGACAGCATAACCAGTGAAACGCTTGCCATCAACATAGAAGGAGCTTCCGTCCGAGAAGAGGATGCAATCGGGGTTGTCCAGTGGCACGTCAAACAGGTTGTCTCTTATCTGTAAGATGCTGTAAACTACTTCCACACAGTCGTGCTGATCCTGGAGGACTGGCAGGTCAGGAAGCAAGGTAGCTGGATTAAGGGGTCCACACCTTTCAAAAATTAGGTTAGTGTCTTCTAAGAGTTCGGCCTCTAGCTGTTGCTGACGATGGGCCGAAAAGACTTGGGTTGTGCCCCTACGCAGAAGGGCTGACAAGGCATGAGAGGTCCAAACCGTGGTAAAATGACCCAGGGTTAGGCTCTTTGCCTTTGTGATCAGCAGGGCAGCTGCTGCCAGAGTCCGGGTGCAGGATGGGGTTCCCTGAGCGACAGGGTCGATTTGCTGAGAGTAAAAAGCAAGCGGGAAATGGTGGGGCCCGCTCAGCTGGGTAAGGACACCACTAGCAATTCCGCCCCTCTCGTGGACAAAAAGGTGAAAGGGTTTGCTGTAATTGGGGGGGCGGAGAGACATGGAGGAGGCCACACTGTCCTTCAGTAACTGAAAGGCTTGAATAGTGTCCGGGGACCACTGCAAAGGGTCAGGAGCAAGGTTAGCAGTGAGTCGGTGGAGCGGTTTGCTTAACTCCCCGCAGGACGGCAACCAGGGGCGACAGAAGCCAATTAATCCTAAGAAACCTCGAAGTTGTTTCTTGGTGTTCGGTAGAGGGCAGTTTTGAATAGTCTTTATGCGGGCTGGGTCCATCTGTCTTCCCTCTGGGGTTAACATGAAGCCCAGATATCGGACCTTCTGTGAGACCCACTGAATCTTTTTAGGGTCTACCTTGTGGCCTCTGGTGTGTAGGTATAATAAAAGTGCCTTACCATCGATGCGGAGGGCAGCTTCTTCGCGATTACCTAATAGGATGTCATCTACGTATAGGACCAGTGTGGATCCCTGCGGACTGGTGAAACCTTCCAAGTCGTGGCGGAGGCACTGGCTGAAAATCGTGGGGCTGTCTCTGTAGCCTTGAGGAAGTCGTTGCCAGACATAACTTTGTCCCTCCCAGGTGAAACCAAAGAGATACTGAGAGTCTGGGTGCACAGGAATGCTGAAAAAAGCTGATTTTAAGTCAATAACAGTGAACCACTCAGCATCCCAGGGGATTTGGCTGATGATAGTAGCTGGGTCAGGAACTACTGCATGAAGAGGGACCACATACTGATTAACAACTCGTAGATCCTGTACAAAGCGCCAACGAACAGGGTCTCCGTCCTTTTTAGGAGGCTTTTTGACAGGCAGTATAGGGGTGTTACAGGGAGTGCGCTGAGGGCGGACTAGCTTTTGTGCAATGAATCCCTCGATAATGGGGCGGATGCCCTCCCGGGCTTCCAGCGACAGGGGGTATTGAGGGACTGACGGGGGGGTTAAGGAAGGCTTCACCTGAATCCTTACGGGCTCTGCCGAAAGGAGCAGGCCAACATCAGTGTCAGAAATTCCCCAGAGGGTTGAAGGCAAGTCAGTGAGGTCAGGGGAGAGAGAGGGGGGTGTTTCCCAATTACCCTGAGTAGGGGCCGAATCTCCTAACACTGTCATCAATAATCCTACCCCTTCAGGAGTGCAGGTTAAAGTAGCCTCAAGCTTACAGAGTAAATCCCGGCCCATCAAAGGGATCGGACAAGCTGGGGAAAAAAGAAAACGGTGAGGAAAACATTTATCAGCATAAACAACATTCAAAGGCAAAGTGAGTTCCAGAGACTGTGGGTTGCCCTCCACCCCAGTCGCAGTTTTAACCTCAGAGGATAGCCAGGGAGAGGGGGCATGATTTAAAAGAGAGAAAGTAGCCCCAGTATCAATGAGGAAAGAGACAGGCAGTCCCTGGACTGAAAGGGTTAAACGAGGCTCTTTGCTGGGAGGGGAGAAAGTGAGAAAGGAGCCGGCTAAAGACATTAAGGAAATAAGACCATCACATTGTTTGCCTTCGCCCCCGGGGTACCGTCATTGAGGAGGCTGAGTGTGCTGCGGCTGCTGCTGTTTCCCGTAGTTGATCCAGGCCTGGGGAATGGGCTGAGCTGGTGGTGCAGGGGTGTATTCCTCACTTGTGTAAGCATCTGCGGATGCAACCAGACCCTCTGGGCGTCCCCAGGGGCATTCACGTTTAAAGTGACCGGGCTGTCCGCACTGAAAACAATTTCCTGATGGCTGGGGTCGCCAGGACCCTCTTCCCCGAGCACCCTGGAATCCCCTGCCACGGCCACGGCCTTTGCCTCGAACACCGCCGTGAAAAGCTAAAGCCATCAGCTTATATTCTTCCTTTTTCTCTTTCTTTTTACTACTTTCCCTTTCTTTCTCCCAGGCAAAATCAGCTACGTCCAACACTGAAGTGACTGACTCACCTCCCCAACCAGGGCGAAACTTTAAGAAGTAATCCCTTACAGGGGGCACCGACTGATTCACAAAAAATGAAATAAGAGTAGGGTGGTCTGCTTCTCTCTCAGGATCCATCTGAGTGAACATTCGGGCCCCCTCCAATAGCCTTGACCAGAACTTTCTGGGCGGCTCATCAGATTCCTGCCGAATCTGCATGAACTTAGCCTGATTAGGCGAGCGGCGAGCCATTTCCTTGAGTCTCTCTAACAATCGCTCTCGATCTGTTCGCAGCTGAGTCAGCCTTGGCTGAGTCCAGTCTAGGGGATTCCAGCCAGCGGCCAGATCCCGCCTATCCATCCAAGTATGATTAGCTGCATTGCTATCTCCCCATGTCCTTTCTGCCATCCACAATCTACTACGTTCCTCTCCGGTCAAAACTCTACTTAACAACTGATCCACATCCGTATAAGTAGGATTATAACTTAAAAACAATCTTTCTAGAAGTTCTATGATCTTTCGGGGATTTTCCCCAAAAGACCCTGACAACTGTCCCCACTCTTTCAAGTCCCATTCTAGCCATCCTTTATATTCCACAATATTAGCATGTTGTAACCGTCCATCATTGCCCATATAAGGTTGCTCGTGCACCTGTAAAGGCATCTCTCTAACTATACTTTTATTACTCGCAAGAGATTTGACGGGGACATCCTCTGGGCTATCCTCAGGGGGGGGGCATGCACCCTGCCGTACCTGCTTGGACATTAGCCTAGTAACCACTCCTCCCGAGGTTTGCCCCTCCATTTCCTCCTCATCCTTCTGCAGAAATTCCAATCTGGTATCCTGCAGATTCCCCTCTGCTACAAGGAGAGAGTTCCCCTGCGGAGGAATAGGGGCAGGTGCAGAGGGGACCAGCTGACGAGTCAAAACACGCCGTGGTCTACACCCTTCATCGAAATAACCTGGAGGGGGTTCACTCTCGGGAGAGTACCTGACTGCCATAATTTTTAAAGATTTCCACAGCTCTGCTGCTGTGTCCCAACAAAACCAGTAACATAACTGTCCCGGATGGTCTTTTTCGATCTGGCTCTTTACTCCTCTTAAGGCAGCCTGTTCGAAAGAGCCATACGAAGGCCACCTCATCTCCGGGTCGGCCAATACCGCGGTATACCCAGTCCAATTCCTTACACATAGTGTGTACAACTTCTTCCTAGACATTCCTGTCTGTACTGGGAGTTTCCCTTCGTTCCATAACTTATTTACAATCCCCAACGGACTCTCAAGAGGCACGCTAGTCCCTTGACCCATGGTGTCTGACAGGAGCCCTCCAACTGGCGTTTACCCTGCTGTCCAGTACACGACCCCTCAATATTGAATTGGCTGGGAGAAATCTCCTGTGGCGCCTTGCCAATTCATATATGAGTGGTCTGACCACTGGACAGAGGTACCGCACCAGAAGGAATCCCGGACGAGCCCCCAAATTGTTAGGTAATAAAGCAAGTCCTCACTCACCTCTCCAGCACCCGAGTTCGTGCGGAGTTGGTATGGGGCACACAATTCTGTCAGAGACCAGACACCAATGCGTTGATCAACGGGCTCACACTATCCTTAGCTCTCAAAGCTTTAGATTAAGTGTGGCCCCTTTATTAGGGGTGAGCATCAATATTTATACACAGAAGTAAACAAAGTGATTAACAAAAGATAATGGTCATGCATAATCAATCAATATTTTACAGGAAAAGCAAGTTTAACAAGTAAATGCATAGAGATAAAGGCTAATGGCTACTTAATAAAGGGGGTGTCATGAGTAGTTTGCAGGTCAGTGCTTTGTTCGATAAAGGGTTCAGAAAGGATTATGCAGAGACGGCCAGTCTGGGTGTGTTTTGGCTCCCCAAAGTTCACCAAAAGTTTAGACCCAACAGTTGGTTTACAAGTGAGCTAGTGAGCCAGATGGTATCTCAATTCCCTGATCTTGTTAGGAGTTTCTTACTTTTTGGGGTCAGCCTCAGGCCATCTCTTAACAGCAGACTCACCTCCTTGTGTTCAGACTTAATGAAATGCTCAGTTAGTTCTGTCTGAGCCCATGCTCTGAACATGCAAACATTGCCCTACTTTACTTGTCTGATACAGGGGAGCCAGGAAGGCTCAGAACAAGATATAATATAAGGTCAACAGCAGGCTACTTAAAACAGTGTTTTAAATAAAAAACTGCCATCAATATAACTAAAATATTGGCTGGATAATAAGGGTTTGGAAAGCAAGTACACACCTTAAAATAATATAGTTATTTATACATCCTATATCCAATAATGGTGAAATCCTTCTTTGTGCAGACAGCCAACACAAGGGTGAGGCACCACTTCAGATTCCCTTAAAACCTCAACATAGGGCTAAGAGTGGTATAGGCCTTGTCCTCGCAAGGGGGTGAATTTCACCGTGACATAGTAGGCTGCTGCCTGCAAAATCGTCACTGGTGAAGCGTGAAAACTCTGACCTTTAATTTAATTTATTGTAAATGGTTCAGGCCTGTGAGCCAATTGCTGAGGAATGGTGCAGTGCATAAGAAGGGAAAGTACAGTATGGTTCCAGTGTATCCAAATGGTGATTTTGTGACCCAAAGTTCACAAATGAACATATACACAGACCAAGATAAGTATGCAGATATGGGGATTTAATTGTAAAACTGGATGGCTTTAAAACTGGTGGCTGTTACATAGAAAACACTTATCATAACACTGACAATACATTAGGTATGCCGGGGACTTGGAGACTTTAATGATCCTGACTTTGATTCTAACCGTTTTCTTTCATGATGATAATCCCTTTAACTAGAGCTGACCATGAATTCTGGGTTATTTTACACTTACTTTTCCTTATTTAAGGCCCATTCCAAGTGTAATTGAACTACAGAGGAGTCTTTTCATGATTTTAATGGGAACTGGATCAGGCCCTAGTACAGAGCCTTTCTGAAATGCTGGCTCTGTTTTTTCTCAAGCTACTGGGCTAACCTCTCTTCTATTTTATGCAGCTACACTGATTTGCACCCTTAGCCAGTTAACCTATTCCTCGCTTCTCCAATATCTAGCTGAATAGTTTGTGTGCTTTTTTGCAGACTGAGTCCTACTATCAGTCACTGACATCTTGTTGGATTAAATATTTTTATTTGCCCATGCTGAACAAGAAAAATCAACATTCCAAATCAACATTCCATAGCACCAATCCAGCCCCACAGCTTTGTTATGGATGGCTGCATGTCATTGAGTCCCAGCATAAAAATATATAACTATTTCTACATTCAAAAGACATCAGTGTGAATGAAATCATACTGAATCAAAGTAGTGCTCTCTCTCACTATTTTATCATTTATGCCATAGACAAAACTGCTCCTGCTTGAGAAGCAGCTTTGATTACAGCAATCACAAGTTTATTTCTATCAATATAAATTTCTACTGAACACTTGAATTTACTTCAAAAAGACCCAAAATGAAACAAGGCAAATGGATTACAGGTGAAAATTCAAGCTGTTTCAATCACTGACCTATGGAGCACTGTAAATGAATTTGAATTTAGAAAGAAGCTAATACTTTTATGAAAACTTCTTGTGTTCAGGTGCCTTATTTACATATCAATAAATGTGTACTTGAATTCTGCAAGCCAATTTACACATTTCATTGTGCATATTCAGAAGACTTTTCTAAATAATAGAATGAAATGTAATTTAATTTGGAAAAACACTGTGTTCTTAATCCCTGACATTTGGGTGATTACATTGGAATAATCAGCATCATTTTCATAAATGATTAAACTGGTATTTTTGGTTGAATTAATATCACTGAGTATGAGAAAAGATGGAGCAATGCAGACAGTAATTTATAACTGGGTGGGGAAACACACTGGAAAGTATACTGTAGGAAATAATCTTGTCCTGATGTAGTGGGAGAAGGGACTAAAAGGTGACTTTGAAGTCTAGTTTCTAGGAATCTGTGATAAAAGAAAACCTTTTAACTGATCCTCTGTAGAATGACAATCTACCAGGTTTGTGGATAGTGTACAAGGGTTCCACTTACATTAATTCCATTCTAATTTCAGTCCAAGATTCCAAATGAAACTATGATACATTATAAAGAGCCCTCTGAGGGAATTCACTAAGGGCCTGATGCAAAGCCCACTGAAATCAATGGGTGTCCTTCCATTGACTTCAGTGGGCATTGAATCAGGTCCCAAGATCATCAGTTGGACACCATCACTTATTTTCAGGAAGGATGCTTAATAAAGCCCAAGTTCTTTCAAACCTCTCTATGTGGAAACTTACATCAAAATATTAACTCAGCATGATTCTCAAAGTAATTGATTTATGAAAATTCAAAGTAAAAAGGCACACTGTTCAAAAATGAAATGTCTGTGTTAAGTTGTATCTGCTGTAGAAATAAAAAAAGGATGAAGTGATGAGTCAGCTAAATTCAATCAATGTTGTTTATGCCAGCATAATTTCCACACAGTGACATGTTTTGCTTTCACTGCCCCAAATGCATGCAAGCATAGCAGTAATGCACGAAGGAGCTCATGGTAATCTTTTCAATGTCTCTGGAGTCTGAAACACTACGTACGTTAGGATGTTAACATAGTTCCTATCTTTAAGAAAGGGGAAAAAAGTGATCCGGGCAACTATAGGCCTGTCAGTTTGACAACTGTAGTATGCAAGGTCTTGGAAAAAATTTTGAAGGAAAAAGTAGTCATGGACATTGAGATCAATGGTAATTGGGACAAAATACAATATGGTTTTACAAAAGGTAGATCGTGCCAAACCAACCTGATCTCCTTTGAGAAGGTAACAGATTTTTCCAGTAGAGATAAGGAGGTGTTAGTACTGTTATACAAGGCACTGGTGAGACCTCATCTGGAATATTGAGTGCAGTTCTGGTTTCCCACGTTTAAGAAGGATGAATTCAAACTGGAACAGGTATGGAGAAGGGCTACTAGGATGATCCGAGGAATGAAAAACTTCTCATATGAAAGGAGACTCAAAGAATTTGGCTTGGTTAGCCTAACCAAAAGAAGGCTGAGGGGAGATATGATTGCTCTCTATAAATATATCAGAGGAATAAGTACCAGGGAGGGAGAGGAATTATTTAAGCTCAGTGCCAATGTGGACACAAGAACAAATGGATATAAACTGGCTATGAGGAAGTTTAGACTTGAAATTAGACAAAGGTTTCTAACCATCAGAGTGAAGTTCTGGAACAGACTTCCAAGGGGAGTAGTGGGGGCAAAAGACATATCTGACTTCAAGACTAAGCTTGATAAGTTTATGGAGGGGATGGTATAATGGGATAGCCTAATTTTGGCAATTAATTAGTCTTTGACTATTAGCGATAAATATGCCCAGTGGCTTGTGATGGGATATTAGATGGGGTGGGATCTGAGTTACTACAGAGAATTCTTTCCTGGGTGTCTGGCTGGTGAGTCTTGCTCATGTGCTCAGGGTTTAGCTGATGGCCATATTTGGGGTTGGGAAGGAATTTTCCTCCAGGGCAGATTGGCAGAAGCCCTGGGGGGTTTTCGCCTTCCTCTGCAGTGTGGGGCACAGGTCACTTGCTGGAAGATTCTCTGCACCTTGAAGTCTTTAAACCATGATTTGAGGACTTCAGTGGCTCAGACACAGGTTTGATAAGGAGTGGGTGGATGAGATTCTGTGGCCTGCATTGTGCAGGAGTTCAGACTAGATGATCATAATGGTCCCTTCTGACCTTAAAGTCTATGAATCTATGCCTTCCACTGTGGGATTTTTGAATAAATTATTTTACAATCGTGTCAACTGGTCAATTTTATTAGACTTCAGGTTTGGAAAATAAAGTGAAGTTGTCTATTGATCTCTAAACAAAGTTTGCCATTAAGGTCTGTTTCCTGGCTGTGGGAATGTATTGTCTCCTGATAGACTTGTCCAATCAGGGAGTGTTGTGAAGGGCAAAGCTGGCACTTGATACTCATGAAGACCACAGAGGAGCAAGCTCACACAGAATAGCCCCAAGACCCATGGAGGACACATTCCAGACCCCAAAAAATGCTTAATGATGAGGAAAGGGCAGTCTGACAATCTGTCTAGTGTTCTCCATTGAGAATTGAGGCTGGGGTGGGGGACAATGGAGGTTTGGTTTCTAAATGAACTCAGACTTTCATGGAAGCCAGCAGGGGTTTGTCTTGTGAATGAATGTGGCAGTGAGATATTCAGGTCATCCATACAAAATAACTCTGCTGGTGTTGTACACCCATATTCATTACAGACTCAGAGGAGAGAGTGGCACCAGCAGAACCACCAGCACTGCTTCCTCAAAAGAGCTAGGCTTACTTGGCAGTGCTCTCCTCCAAGTGCAGGTCTATTCTTAATTTAGGAGACCTGAAAGGATCATAGGCTTCAAGTTTTCTTAGCATATCTCAGAAGGCTCCTCTGTCACTACCCAATGAACCTCACTGCCTGTCCAGTTTAGATGGTTTCACAATCATAAACACACATCGGGCTTTTTTATCTTTCACCAAGGTGTATATTTATTCCTCTCTTACATAGTAATATCATGCAATGCAGGCTTACAGCAAAAGTAAGGTTCCCTGCAGCCCTCACTTCCCAGCCCAGGCTCATCCTCTGAGCTGCTCCTTGCTTCCTGTTTCCTCCCCTTATATTCTTCCAATGACCTTGTTAGCCCAGTGATTGTCACCTACGTGCTCACATTCCCCCAACAGAAAGTGTTTAATTGTGTATAATTGCCCTCAGCAATGTCAGTGATCAGGGTGCTGCTGAGAGCAGTTGTGGCAGTTGACAGGTAACTCCCATTCTTGCTAAGAGATCTTGGAAAGCACCAATAGAAACTACGTTATTGACAGCTACCAGTGAGAACTTAAAAAACAGTAATAAGAACATGGCAGGCAGTGATGAGTTATCGATAGATATACCCCTACTGCCCATTAATTGCTATTTTATTTAATGATGAAATCATGGTGTGATTACATGTAGCATAGATGCCATTCAGATTTTCATTACTAGCAGTATTTTTTTCCTAAATCTGCACTCTAATAACACGCTCTCTCTTTACTCATTCAGAACAGTCTGTCTGTCCATTTACATTTTAAGATCCATAGATCTTTAAGATCCTAAAAGAAATTATCTAACTCCTTAAATGAGCCTATTTTAGGCTGACCATAGACTCATTTTTTTAATTTGTCTTGAGCAAGTATTTTTCTTCTCAGGCTTGAGCATAGCACAGTTTGTGTGAACTAGTATAGCCAAATTACAAAGGAACACTTCATTGACACAAATATGTTTCTCTGTGAGGTGACTGGTACAAAGCAGACCCTGGAGTTTTCATTACTTGTCCCTAACTTAAAATCATAATGACTTTGGGCAGGCAACAAGGAATTTAATGAAGGACAAGAGAGTTTATGTGACATGCAAGATCAAGAAAATATTGTATGCCTAGGGGCACTTAGAGTAGAAAGTCAAAACAACTGTCAGAATGCAAAGTTCAAGAGGGAGAGAGAATGATGGAACGGGAGGCACGCAGTGGCAGAATTTTTGAAGATCCTTGATCCCGCAGTCTAATCCTCTATGTATGGGGAGCCAAGCAACTGCAGGGCATGCTACATTGGTAGCCTTGAGCAATCTAAGGGTGAAATCCTCTCACCTTGATCTCTGTGGGTCTGCTTAGACTCAGCCTGTTTATTTGGGCTGTTCACTGGAAGCAGTATTCCCCTGTATTTCAGCTGACTACAATATCTGTTTCATATTTTAGTGTGTTCTTATTTTAGCTACAAATAGAAATGGACCTACACTTAAGTCAGTTTTCTTGCAGTTGCTCACATTAGGGCTGAATTTGGCCCATTGATTTTCAATAAAAACATTGTTTTTCAGAGGCTAAGAACTTGATTCTGTAAGGTGTTGAGAGCCCTTAATTCCCACTGACTTGCAGTATTGACCCCTAAACCATCTCTAAACTTTTTAAAAATGATCATTTACTTTATCATTTTTTCTTCCTATAGATAGGCCCAGGTTCTGTAAATGCTTATACATGTGCTTGACTCTATGTGGTCCCCCTGAGTGGTCCCACTGAAGACAAAGTCGCTTTAGATAAAAGTTTACAGGAGAAAGGGTACTGTTACATTAGCAGTTTAAGAAAGCTAGTGGAAGTAAAGGAAAATGTGAACCAAAAATGTTGTAAAACAAATGCACATATTGATGCCATTTTGCAATAAGCAGGCATAAACAACCAGTATAAACAAAGTAGGGAAATACAACCTAAATTGAGCTATTATGAGGTGGGTGAACAACTGGTTGGAAAATCATCCCCAGAGATCAGAGTGGTAGATGTGTTAGTCTGTATCAGCAAAACCCATGAGGAGTGCTTGTGGGACCTTAGAGACTAACAAATTTATTTGTGCATAAGGTTTTGAGGGCTAAAACCCACTTCATCAGATGCACGGAGTGAAAAATACAGTAAGCAGTTTCATGTGCTGTAATATTTATACTACTTACTGTATTTTTCACTCTGTGCATCTGATGAAGTGGGTTTTAGCCCACAAAAGCTTATGCACAAATAAATTTGTTAGTCTCTAAGGTGCCACAAGGACTTCTCGTTCTTCATTCCCAGAGAAGAGTTATCAGTGATTCAAAGTCAAGCTGGAAGGACATTTTGAGCAGGGTCCCACAGGGATCAGTTCTGTTCTATAGCTTCATCAATGATTTAGATAATGACATAGAAAGTACAATTATAAAGGTTTTGCTGTGGAGGATGGGGTGTTGAAAGTGCTTTGTAAAACAGGATTAAAATTCAAAATGATCTGGACAAACCGGAGAAATGGTCGGAAGTAAATAGAATGAAATTCAATAATGACAAATGCAAAGTACTCCACTTAGGAAGGAACAATCATTTGCACACATGCAAAATGGGAAATGACTGTTTGGGAAGGAATACTATGGAAAGGGATCTGAGGGTCGTAGTGGATCACAAGCTAAATATGAGTCAACAGTGTAAAATTGTTGCAAAAAAAAAAAAACCCAAACGTCCTTCTGGGGTGTGTTGGCAGGAGTGTTGTAAGCAAGACATGAGAAATAATTCTTCTGCTCTACTTCATGCTGATAAGGCCTCAATTGGAGTATTGTGTCCAGTTCTGCATGCCACATTTCAGGAAAGATGTGCACAAGCTGGCGAAAATCCAGAGAAGATGAACAAAAATTATTAATGATTAAAGGTCTAGAAAACATGACCTCTGAGGGAAGACTGAAAAACAAATGTGTTTGTTTAGTTTGTAGAAGAGAAGACTGAGAGAGGACATAACAGTTTTCAATTACATCAAAGGCTGTTGAAGGAGGAGGGAGAAAAACTATGCTCTTTAATCTCTGAGTATATGACAAAATGTAATAGGCTTATATTGCAGCAAGGGTGGTTTCAGTTGCACATTGGGAAAAACTTCCTAACTGTCAGGGTGATTAAGCACTGGAATAAATTGTCCAAGAAGGTTGTGGAATCTCCATCACTGGAGATTGTTAAGAGCAGGTTAGACAAACAGCTGTCAGGGATGGTCTAGACAATACTTAGTCCAGTCATGAGTGCAGGGCACTGGACTAGATGACCTCTTGAGGTCCCTTCCAGTCCTACATTTCTATGATTCTCTGAAGAACTATACTGTATATTCTGCCAAGAAGAAAGGGGTTTTTTACATTTAAAAAGCCAACTGTGAGTAATGATCTCCCCCACAACTCTTGCCTCAGCATTTAACCTTGGCATCATGCTCTCTCTTCCACATATTAGCAGCATGAATAGTGTGTATCAGTCATTAGCGGCAAAATGACTTGTTGTTTGATAAGATTACTGGGAATTTCAGTGCTTTTATATAATCTTAAATCAAATTCTTCAAGGATTGTGAAGGGCACATTTGGTGCATCAGTAGGAACACTAATGGGCTGGTGTAAAAGAATAGTTTTGAACAGCATATATATAAGGTTAAAGTTAATTAAATATTACGCTCAGATGCCTAAAGACAAAGCCTGTTACAATCTTGCATTTTCATAAGTACGATATTGACAAGATTAATTGAATACTGTAATTACACAACACTTTCTGCCTTAAAGATTTAAAATCCAGAATACTAGACTTAATGAAGATGAAAAGGTATGATCATTGTCAAGGTATTTTTCCCCCAGTTTGAACTTTAGCGTCCAAAATTGAGGACCTGCATGTACCCTTCTAAGCTTAATTCCTAGCTTAGATCTGATAGTGCCACCACTAGCCAAAATATAGTGTTTGGCACACTTTCTGTTCCCCCAAAACCTTCCCTGGGGAACCCAAGACCCAAACCCCTTGGGTCTTAAAACAAGGAGAAATAAACCATTCCCCTTCCTTTCCCCCTCCCAGACTTTCCCCTTCCTGGGTTACCCTGAGAGACTACACTGATCCAAACTCCTTGGATCTTAAAACAGAGATGAATTAATAGTCCCCCCCACCAATCCCTGGTGAGTTCAGACCTGTAGCAGGGTGGACTCCTGCTCCGGGAGAGAAGGGGTTAAAACAGCCCTGGCAAGGGGCCATAGCTAGAGCCAGAAGCCTGGGTTGATGGCGGGAGTGTCTGCAGCTGGGGGCCACGCCCCAAACTGAGCTACAAGGCTGTATAAGAAGGCCAGGGGAGCCAGAAGCAAAAAGAGTCTCTCTCTGACTGGAGAGGGAGATAGGCCTGGCTGTTTGGGGACCTAAAGGAAGGCAGGAATGGGGGAAAAGCCTTAGGAGCTAGGAAGCCCTAGGCCAGCTATTCCCCGGCTGTAGGGCCTAATTCTAGGCCTCCAAGGTACTGGGCTTGCAGAGGGGCAGCCGGAGGGAGGTGAAGGCAGCCAGGCCAAAACCCCTTTGCCTATGATGAGTGGCTGATACTGCAGTCTGCCCCAGGGTGTGGGGCTAGACAATGACTGGGTAGTAGCCAATACTGAGCCGAAGTGGGGATAGTGGGGTGGGGTTCCCCTGGGAGAGGGAATACCCAGTTAAAGGGGCACTGAGGTCTAGGGAGGTGCCCAGGCCCAGCAGAGGACAGGTGAATCACCGGCCTACAGAGGGCACTCTGTGGCTGGAATCGAGCTAATTCCCCGAAGCAACCAGCAGGAGGCACCGTGGGGGTGAGTTTACACGTGGTGGAAAATGCAGGAACAGCGGTCCGCCCCTGACACAAGGGGCCTGTGCAAGGACTGAGGGCTATTGCCTGAACTGAGGGGATCTGGAGGATGATGGATCTGGGGTATATGAGGATCTTCTACACGGAGGCCCCTGATGGAATCCCTGGTTGGGCCCCGGCATCAGTGCCCCTGAAAAAGGGGGCTGACCATTTGCAGGGGATCTGGAAGGCCCGACAGGACATGTGGGAGGTGCAGGAGGCCCTCCAGGAACAAGTGGGCCAGCTGGTACAAGAGCAGTGGGCCTTGGTGAACGTCCTCAGGATGGAGTTCTGGAGGCGTGGTGGAGATAGCTGGGAGAGGTGGACAGCTAGGACTGGGAGGCCTGCGGCTGAGCACTGGATGTGTTATGCCTGTTTCAGGCAAGGACATTTAAGGAGGGACTGTCCGTACTGGGTTGGGGGCAGGGTGCCTCACCCAGAGAAGAGGAGGCGGCAGGTCCCTCGGGCAGGAACGCAGGCAGCCACCAGTATGTTGGACATGTGGGCAAGCGGACCACTTCTGGAGGGACTGTCTGGGCCCAAGGAGCACGGGGCAGGGCAGCCCGGGGGGTCTAGGACCACAAAGAAAAAGAGAAGGCCTGAGGCAGCGAGGAGGCAGGGAGTCTGCTGGGGCTGCCAGAAACCAGGCCACATTAGGAGGCACTGCCCCTCAAGAGACTTGAGGGTGAGCCGATGGAGGTGCCTGGAGGCCCGGAAGGGTCCATGCAGGAACTGAAGACGGTGACACAGGCCGAGGTGGAGATCGTGGGGACCCCGCAGGAGGCCGGGACCCAAACCACCACCCCACCTGTCAGGGGGAGAGGGACCCAGACAGAGTGGGCCCAGCAGGAGATGGGGCCCCAGGGGGGACATCTCCAAGAAACAAAATGGACCCAAGTGGTTGTGGGACAGACCACCAAGGGGACCCAGACCCTGAAGGAAGAGGGCCTGGGGTCTCAAATCTACGGGCACGGCTTGAGGCAGCAGAGCGGGCCCTCCGTGAGTCTGAGGCGAGTGCGGTGGACCTCGCTAAGGAGTATGCGGCCGTCGTAGATGAGGAGGTCCGCTTGCAGAAGTATTTGGAGGAATCCAAAAAGAAGCGAGTGGCACTGGAGGCACATGGGCGGCTAGTCCAGGGAAAAAACCCTCCTATCCCCATGGGTGGGGGTTTTAAGGGGGGAGGTGTATAGCAGGGTGGACTCCTGCTCCGGGAGAGAAGGGGTTAAAACAGCCCTGGCAAGGGGCCATAGCTGGAGCCAGAAGCCTGGGCTGATGGCAGGAGTGGCTGCAGCTGGGGGCCATGCCCCAAACTGAGCCACAAGGCTGTATAAGAAGGCCAGGGGAGCCAGAAGCAAAAAGAGTCTCTCTCTGACTGGAGAGGGAGACAGGCGTGACTGCTCGGGGACTCACCCAGGGGACCTAAAGGAAGGCAGGGCTGGGGGAAAAGCCTTAGGAGCTGGGAAGTTCTAGGCCAGCAACTCCCCAGGCTGCAGGGCCTAATTCTAGGCCTCCAAGGTACTGGGCTTGCAGAGGGGCAGCCGGAGGGGGGTGAAGGTAACCAGGCCAAAACCCCTTTGCCTATGATGAGTGGCTGATACTGCAGTCTGCCCCAGGGCTTGGGGCTAGACAATGATTGGGCAGTAGCCAATACTGAGCCAAAGTGGGGATAGTGGGGTGGGGTTCCCCTGGGAGAGGGGAGACCCAGTTAAAGGGGCACCGAGGTCCAGGGAGGGGCCCAGGGCCAGCAGAGGACAGGTGGATCACTGGCCTTCAGAGGGTGCTCCATGGCTGGAATCGAGCTAATTCCCCAAGGCAACCAGCAGGAGGCGCTGCGGGGGTGAGCCCACACGTTTACAAGACCCAATCCCCTTGGGTCTTAAACAAGGGGGGGGGAAATCAATCAGGTTCTTAAAAGAGAGCTTTTCTTTCTTTAATTAAAAAAGTAAAAATTATATCTGTAAAATTAGGATGGAAAATGTTACAGGGTATTCAGCTCATATAGACTAGAGGGACTCCCTCCTAGCCTGAAATTTAAAGTTACAGCAAACAGAGGTAAAATTCCTTCCAGCAAAATACACATTCACAAATTAAGAAAACAAACATATGACTAATCTGCCTTTTCTAGCTAGTACTTACTATTTTGAACATGAGAGAGTGTTTCAGAAAGATTGGAGAAAGACCTGGTTGCATGTCTGGTCCCTCTTAGCCCCAAGAGCAAACAATGAACAAAAGAAACAGCACAAACAAAGACTTCCCCCCCACCAAGATTTGAAAGTATCTTGTCCCCCCATTGGTCCTCTGGTCAGGTGTCAGCCAGGTTTACTGAGCTTCTTAACCCTTTACAGGTAAGAGAGACATTAACCCTTAACCATCTGTTTATGACAATCATAATGCAGTAAATGTACAGGGATTAAAAGGCGAGCAAACTTTTCACAGTTCTGGCTTAGAAAATGTTCAGATAATGACTCAGTTCACCTATAAGTATCATCCAGCAGCCCAGTCTGCTCTCAAAGCTAAACTACACACCTATCTCAATATGATTCATACAGTGATGCTGTAATACTTTTTATAGTTGGGGTGCGGAAAGCCAGGTAAGGAAACTGTAAAGCCGTGGTCCCCTAACTTTTTACTTTGCCGTGGCTCTGGAGTGGGGGAACAAGGACAGGAGAAGGGGTCTGAGGCTGGGGCCACAGGTGGGGGCAGGCTGGGGCCAACAGCCAGCACCAGGGCCAGGAGTGGAGCCCCAGGCATGGGCCAATAGCCAGGGCTAGGAGCTGGGACCCTGGGTGCAGGACCAGAACATCAGGCATGGAACCAGGGGCTGGGAGCAGAGCCTCGGTGTGGAGCTGGGCTGAGAACAGAGCCCTGGGTGTGGGGCCAGGAGCTGGGGTTGGCAGTCAGAACCCTAGACACGGAGGCCAGGAGAGAAGCCCCAGGCGCAGGGGCTGGGAGTGTCAAAAGCTGAGTGAAATTTTTTGGCTGGATGGTTTCTTGCTGAAAAATACACATTTGGGTCAACCACACTATTTCGCAAATTGATGTTTATTTTGGCAAATTGTTTCAGCTGATGATTCTTTTTTTCAAATGTCAAAAACTTTTGTTCTGACAATTCCAGAATGAACCAGTTTAATTTGTGGGGCTTAATTCACAAGCAGACTTAGAAGCCATTCACATTGTGACTGTGACACACTCTACCTCAAAATAACACCCTGTACCCACATATTCACCACTTGTATCTGGTCATGATATATTTTGTACAAAATATGCCACGTGAAATATCATCAGAAAAGTCACAATCTGTTGAACATTATTGTCCTGTTGAAGTGTATGTATCCTCATTGTATATGAAGTTATGAGATTTTGCAATATGTTTGTACATGTTTATGTATGTTAGGATGATAAACACCTTCATCAGGCCTCAGTGTCTACAACAGGGGTCAGCAACCTTTCAGAAGTGGTGTGCCGAGTCTTCATTTATTCAATCTAATTTAAGGTTTCTCGTGCCAGTAATGCATTTTAACATTTTTAGAAACTCTCTTTCTATAATATATAACTAAACTATTGCTGTATGTAAAGTAAATAAGGTTTTTAGAATGTTTAAGAAGCTTCATTTAAAATTAAATTAAAATGCAGAGACCCCCCCGACCAGTGGCCAGGACCTGGGAAGTGTGCGTGCCACTGAAAATCAGCTGGTGTGCCTCATTCCGCATGCGTGTTATAGGTTGCCTACCCCTGGTCTACAAAATGCTGTGTAGAAATATCATCAGCCATTTTGCTGATGTTAGCCAATGCATATAAGCTATATGCATACATACACATATACAGCACATTAATAATGTGCATGATATTAATATAATGTGTATATGTTGGGTAATCTTGCTGAATTGTACTATGCTAATTCTTGCTCACTTATGCCAAGGCATATATCCCACAATGCCCAGGGACAAGCATAGCTCGGCACTTGACTTAAACAAAACAAAACTGTCAAAAACTAGATGAGCAAGTATTAAGAAATAGAGTTACAATGTGATACAAGGAAATAAGGTAAGATGGATGAATGCTTTATATTAGGGAGTATCTTCATGCCCCTTGATATGTGGAGTTTAATATTCAGACAAAATATGGAACAATACAATCACATACCAAAGACAGAGCTAGCATGAGCTGGCACAGCCAGTATCCTTTGATTGACAGTACACACCCATAATTAGTCAATTCAGTCCATAGGTTTGGAGTACTCCTGGATTCCTCACTGATGCTAAACTCTCACATAGCACCATCTGTGAGTAATGTTTTCTATCATAACTGACTGGTTAGCAAATTCCATCCCATCCTGAAGAACAATGACATGTCATCAGTTATTCATGCCTTCGTCAGCTCTTTGCAGGGCTACACCAATGCAATATACCTGGGCACAAAGCCTTCAGCACGTCTGTTCAACAACAATGCCTGCTACAACATCTCAAACCTGTCCTCGGCCCCCTATACTGGTTTTCCGTAGAATTTTGAATCAAGTTCATAGTCTCGATCCCGATTCATAGATTTCAAGGCCAGAAAGGACCATTATGATCATCTAGTCTGACCTCTTGTATAACACAGCCCATAGAACTTCCCCAAAATAATTCTTAGAGCAGATTTTGTAGAAAAACATCCAATCTCAATTTTAAAATTGTCAGTGATGGAGAATCCGCTATCACCCTTGGTAAATTGTTCCAATGGTTAATTACTCTCACTGTTAAATAGTTACTCTTTCCTTCCAGTCTAAATTTGTCTCTTTTCAACTTCCAGCCACTGATCATGTTATACCTTTGTCTGCAGGACTGAAGAGCCCATTATTAAATATTAGTAGGTGCCATGTAGGTACAAGGAGCTCAATGGCCTGGACCCAGGTTATCATAAAGATTGCGTAAAGCTCCAGGATGAAGACTGCAGTTAACAATTTTGCTCCTCTGGCACAATGGAACTTTCTTCAATAACAGTAAAGCTGATCTGTGCAGGAGACAGAGTTTTCTCGGGGGCTAGCCAAAGACTGAGGAATGAATTCCCACAGGAACTAAAGACCATCATAAACTCAACAAATGCTTGTCCAAGTACAAGTACTAGGCTCATTTCTTTGACCTTGCCTTCTCTAATGTAAACATCTATAGCAACTATATATAAAACTCTAGCAACTATATATAAAATAAATTTCAAAACAAAATACCTCTCTGCTGACATTCCTCCACCAGGCGAGAGGATAAGAGAACAAAGACGTGCCAGATGTGAGTCATGTTGCTTAATGCATCACTGGAAGGCTCTCAGATACTGTGATGAGCGCAGTATAAGAACCAAAATAGAATTGAAACTAGACTTCACATCCCACTTTCTGTTATTGACACTTCTGAGGGCTAATTGAATGCAACTTCCATTTTGTCATTGATCTAGTCAGTTGTCTGGATGAAAGTTATTGCATCTCCATGATCAAAAACTATGGCCTGAATTCCCATGTACACTAAGGTCCTTTTAGACAACTTTGGCAGTGTATAGAGATCTGTGGTCACTTTAAACCCCTTCTTTACACTGCCAATGTGATGAAAATTGGCCTTTGTATAAATGAGAATCAGGCCCTATGGATTTGTATTGCTATTTTATTTGAAGTTCACTATCAATTGCAGTAATGTAGATCTTGAGTCATAAATCTTTACAGGGTGGATTTAAACTCTGTAGAGAAATGAATTCTAAATTATGGTGTGTGTGTGTGGAGGGGTAGGTTTATGAGTATATTTGGTGATGCACTGACAGATTAATGAAAAATGAAGCATACGGGTTGAAACATTAATTGCCACAGCAGTTATTTGCTGTGTTAATAGTAGAAGAAAGAGAGTTTTTCCTTTCTGTTATAATCAAAACCTGATTAGGGTTTCAATTCAAAACAAAACACTTGGTATGCATGATCTATCTACAGTCTGCTCAGCTGATTCACTCTTCCTCCGAAGTTTGAAAGTTCCCTTTTGTCCTAGGTGTAAAAGGGAAGATAGAAGAAATTTGAGTGTCATGAGATTCCTCCATCAGAGCAGCTGTTTGGCAAATATTTGGGGAAGGGGGTTGTATATATGGAGGAAATATGGCTATTTTAACAGAAAGCATAATTTATTTGTCTCTAGAAAGGAGTGAATGTCCTCAATTTGAACAGAGGTTTCAACAGCATGGGTTTGGGGTTTATTGTTTTTTGTTGTGTTTTTTAAACAGTGGGTCTTTTTTGTCCCATTGCTACCAGATACATGAAAGAGGCCTGCTAAGCCCTTTGAGTAAATATTCACCTATTTCTATTTTCATAGAATTTCATATTTGACTGGAGTTTTATCATCCTTCAAAGACCCACATTCAGGAAAACATGCCTATTCAGAAAAACACTTTAAGCATGTGCTTACATCCTGTATAAGTTAATGAGGTCTAAGACCATGCTTTATGCGTTACTGAACTAGGAATAAAGAAGAAAAATCTATTAGAAACGCAAGAGAGGGGAATCCACAAAATAAAAGTTATTAGTAATTAGTCTGGCAACATTTTTTCTTGTTGTATCTAGCATATCCAGAAAGCAGCAGTTGGTGGATTTGTGGGGGTTCTTTTTTTCTATTTGTTTTACCTGTCATTGAGGATTATTTAGTACAGAAAATTGACTCTAAAAAGGATGACTGCATCCAAATCTTCACACTTGTTTCTTTTCTGCAACTGTCCCTTCCACCATTCAGTGATTATTATTTGCACTGCACAAAAATTGTAACTGTGGTACTGTGACAAAATTCAGGTGTTTCTTACTTTCTATTATAGCTGTTCCTTGAATTTTCAGCATGCTTTTTCTTTCCCTAAATTGGTAACAGTTACATATTATTTTTGTTTCTTTTTTGTTTCATAAACTGGATGAGTTCAAAATCACTTGATTTTTCTGGAAGAAGAAATTGAATTTTCACTCCTGTATCTGTTATTTTTGTCTTGCAAGTCAACAAACTCCTCAGAAGTTGCATCAATCTCTAATTACCAATCTATGTAAGATTAATTAAGATTAATGCTTGACTGGTGGTATTATTACCATTTTTCTAGAGCTAATGTCTCAGGGCAATTTTTGTATGTATGCTAAGAACCAGTCCCATAAAAATTAAAACTTAATGATTTTCCTCTGGATTTTGTGATGTGGCCTAGCTGTAGTTTAAAATATCATGTGAAGCAACTGTATGGTTTAGAATATTACGGAGATTTATAATTTCAAAATTGTCATAATTATCCAGGATCTTGATGTTAAAGTGTCCATGTTGCTTTATTTTTATTTGTTATCAATTATAGAGCATAGTGCCTGCATGTATTTTCAGATGGCTAATGTATAGCTTAGGCTAAATATTTGTTCTGAAAACATTTATGGACAAGGTTTATCTATTTTCAGAGTTTATTAAAATTTCACAACATTTGATAAAAAGAACAAGAGTACTTGTGGCACCTTAGAGACTAACAAATTTATTTGAGCATAAGCTTTCGTGGGCTACAGCTCACTTCATTGGATGCATAGAATGGAACATATAAGAGTATATATATACATACAGAGAAGATGCCATACCAGCTCCAAGAGGCTAATTAATTAAGATGACCTGTTATCATCAGGGACTCGTTCACCTGCACATCTACTAATGTGATATATACCATCATGTGCCAGTAATGCCCCTCTGCCATGTACATTGGCCAAACCGGACAGTCTCTACGCAAAAGAATAAACGGACACAAATCTGACATTAGGAATCATAACCCTCAAAAACCAGTAGGAGAACACTTCAATCTCCCTGGACACTCAGTAACAGACCTGAAGGTGCCGATTTTGCAACAGAAAGACTTCAAAAACAGACTCCAACGAGAAACTGCTGATCTTGAATTGATTTGCAAATTAAATACCATTAACTCTGGCTTGAATAGAGACTGGGAATGGCTGAGTCATTACACTATTTGAGTCTATTTCCTTCTGATAACTATCCTTACACCTCTTGTCAATTGTCTGTAATTGAGCATCTTGATTATCACAACAGGTTTTTTCGTGCTTATAACATGTCATCTTAATTAATTAGCCTCTTAGAGCTGGTATGACAGATCTGAGATGGCAGGATCAAGTTCTAGAGTTCTTTTATAGAGCTCCGACAGCCTACTATAGCCTCTTGACAGCATGATAACACAACAAGCATTCCTTGAATGAAGAACACATAGTGCATTGTGGCTTTGAAGCAAAACCTCCTTTTCCTATGTACACACAAGTAAACTAGTAGTATTAATTAACATAAGGCAATTATCCATTCAAACTATCAAGGCATTCCATTATGGCACAGGCAGTTTAAACTGAAGACAATATATGTAATACTATTTCCTTCAATATCTTACATCTTAGATCTTAAGGTTAAGTGAACCATTCACAAGCATAAATAATGTAATTAAGACATGAAAGTGAATTAACATCCACAAGCTAATCTGGTTACATGGTTAACATCTAACAAATTATAGGTAAACACACAAATATAATTAGCATTTACCTCTAATTCTCTAACGTGGCTTTGTTAGCTATTTATAAGAAATAGACCTAATTACCATTTTTATATTTTTCTAATATGTTTTTAAAGGTTGAATTTGGGTCATTTACCCTGCTAGTTGCTTAACCTTTTCTGCCTCAGGGTCACAGCTAAGAATCCAGACATAACCCTAAAAAACAAAGGCTCATGGGTCTGTGAACAAAAACATATCTTCCATCCTTCCCCTCCTCAGGAACAGATCTTCAGTTGTCATCTTAATAAAGCTTAATACCAGATCCAGACCTTTTTTGGAGTTAATGGAGAGCTTCCTATTTACTTCAGTAGGCTTTGAATCCAGCTTTTGGAAACTATAGGTATTTTTTTTTAATTTAATATCCATTTATTCCTAAAGCAATGGAAAATTTAACAAGCAAAGATGTCAGACAATGAAAACCCAACAATAGCTAGTTTGACAAGGGTGAAAGCCATTACAATATGTACAGTGCAGAATCAGCCTTCGAACAAGTGAGTCTTGTTTTAAAAAAGCAAATACAGACCCAGATTCTAGACAAGCAAACGTTGCTGACACAAGGAATGTTCATTAGAGTCCATTTCCCACTACAGCTACTTTTTAAAAGGGAGGAAGAAGTGACTATTGCCAGTACTTCACTGATTAACTGCTCCAGGACACATCAAACAGCACTGTTAACGGTAAGTAGGCAGATAGATTAGGTAACACTGCTTTTGATGCCTACTGAAATGGATGATGGGAAGCGTAGTAGGTTCTCTACTCCCTATTCAGTGTGTGGGAACTAATTTCATTGCAGTTACACCTGGGATGCATTTGACCCACCATGACAACTAAAAATAAAATTTGGAGTTTTCTTAGTTCTCATTTGTTTTACAGGCTGGCTGCATTTTGTTTTATCATCAGAAATTTAAATTCTCCCTGATCCTAGCTGTCTGACCCTCAGATCTTTTCTTCATGCTTTTGATGGACTATGCTGTGCGGGTTGCTCTGTTTTATTCTCAGAACATGTTAGAAAAGATTCATTACTGCTTAAAATCCTTACTGCATTAAAATCTGAATATAGATTCTAAGGAGAAACCTACATTTCCAGTTGCACCTTCAATTGCTAAGAGGCAGCTTTCAAAATGATACCTTAGCATTTTTATTTTGCCTCTGAACTACTGTCTCTTCCTCTTGCATCTCCCTTAGAATATCTTTGAAATCCAAGCCTTCCCACACATCAATGTAGGCATTTTTCTCCTTGATTAATGTGTTAATTTCAGATGAAAGGACACTTTGACTTTTAACATTTCTCAGTATTTGGAAAGGCAAGATATTGCACAAACATAGCCCTGTGATTATGTTCAGGAAACCAAAGAATTATTCTTAAAAAAATATGAGCATTAAATGTAGACATAGCATATGCATGCCCTTTCTAGTCACAAAGAAAGTACTTTCAGACACTAGGCACTAGTTTCAAAAAGGTACTTAGGCATTTGATGCTGTGTCACAGCACCTAATGTTTAGCCACCAAGAAAATCACAGGAACAACACTGCAATTCACTCTGAGTTAGATGCCAAGGCTCCCTATACAATGAATGGTGAGAAAAAAGTGCCTTTTCTTAGACTGTGATTCACAAAAGCCAGCATGTTGGGTGGCTCCCTGCCTAAACTAGCCAATGAGAGATGCTGTGTGCTAAGCCACACCCCTCTCACAAAGGTGAGCATCTAAGGAGTGCAGGGTGGTGCTTATCTCTGCTTGTGATTCATATCCAGCAACTCTTTTTGGAGTTAAGTGCCTGACGGAACTTACTGGAAAAAACTTAGACTCTTAAACTCACATTGCACCTATCAGGTTTAGCAGAGGTTTTGTGACTCATAGTGGAGCCTAAAACTGGGACTTAGGTGCTTACATACTTTTATCAATCTGAGCCAATAGGATTAGAACTGGAAACCTAAGAGACACCCAGTCTTAGTCTCTTATTCCCACTGAAGCCTCCCATGAGCCTTTGTGGACCTCCTCTGGCTGAATATTAGCCTTGGACGTACAAATATGATTGGATGTTGCTGACTGCTTCTATCAATTACTGGAAATATACTTCATTTTTCTGTATAAGAAATTAATGTGTGTGTCAGAGCTGTGGATATGATTGGACCATATTTCTTAAAACTGAGATGATTCAAGTTTTATTTATATACCCCAATATAACATGGTCCTCGGGAGCCAAAAAATCTCATCATGATATAGGTGAGGCTGCGTGATATCAGGGTAGGAGGAGGAACTGCTCCCCGCCCCAGCTCACCTCTGCTCTGCCTCCTCCCTGAGTGTGCCGCCACCACTCTGCTTCTCCCTCCCTCCCTCCCTTCCAGGCTTGCTGTGCCAACCCGCTGTTTGGCCTGGCAAGTCTGGGGCAGAGGGGAGAAGCGGAGCAGCGGTGGTGTGCTTAGGGGAGGAGGCAGAGATGAGCTGGAGCAGGCAGAGGTTCCTCTGCGTCCTGCCCCCTTACTTGCTGCAGCCCCTCTGCCCCAGCTCACCTCCGCTCTGCCTCTTCCCATGAGCACGCCACAGCTCCGCTTCTCCTCCCTCCCAAGCTTGCCGTGCCAAACAGCTGATTGGCGCAGCAAGGCTGGGAGGGAGGAGAAGTGCAGCTGCGGCATGCTCATGGGAGGAGGTGGAGCAAAGGTGAGCTGGGGTGAGGGGGCCCTGAGGAAGGCCACAACAAGTAATGGGCGGGTGCAAAGGAACTGCTTGTGGTAACACGAATTTGAATATAATGAGATAAAGCAACCCTGTCCCCCAGAGTGCTGTTTTACTGCGTTATATCCGAATTTGTGTTATATTGGACTGCATTATATTGGGGTAGAGGTGTATAGATATGTAAAATAGGGATCTTGTGTTTTCATTTTAGATTAAGTTATTCACGATTAAACCTTAGTCAGAGCATGCCAGCTTAATATAAATGTAGATGAATATCCACTTACCCCATTATCAAAAGCTTGCCAAACAGCCTGTGTCTTCAGAGAGGAGGCAAATTAGTCAGCTAGTGAGAGACTACCAGAATGATTTCTGCACTAGATACAGATTTTGCATTAGATGTTTTGAAATGTAGTTTAGAAAATGCATAGTTTAATGAGAGAAAATTAGAACTAAATACTTACTTAGTGCATGTGTTGTTAAAGCCATTCCTTGTTTGGTTGGTACCTATATTAATTCTTTCCTGTATGATAAGTTTATGTTGGGTTGCTTTATAAACCTATAGATACATTTTATAGGTTAAGCAGAGGTTGTAGACCTAATTCAGATCAAATCAGTTTTTCTCTGAGATTTTTTGTATACTGAACCTGTACATAGAATATCAGGGTTGGAAAAGACCTTAGGAGATCATCTAGTCCAAATCCCTGATCAAAGCAGGACCAATCCCCAGAGAGATTTTTTTTTTTACCCTAGTTCCCTAAATGGCCCCCTCAAGGATTGAACTTATAACTGTGGGTTTAGCAGGCCAATGCTCAAACCCCTGAGCTATCCCTCTCCCACATCAACAGAACCTCCTTTGATGTTCAAAAATACTTAACTCTCTTTTTATCACTGCTCCCTTCTTGTTCCATTCCGAAGCAAAAATCTTGATACACTAGAGCAGGGGTCGGCAACCTTTCAGAATTTGTGTGCCAAATCTTCATTTATTCACTCTAATTTAAGGTTTCACGTGCCAGTAATACATTTTAACATTTTTAGAAGGTCTCTTTCTATAAGTCTATAATATATAACTATACTATTGTTGTATGTAAAGTAAATAAGGCATTTAAAATGTTTAAGAAGCTTCATTTAAAATTAAATTAAAATGCAGAGCCCCCTGGACTGGTGGCCAGGACCCGGGCAGTGTGAGTGCCACTGAAAACCAGCTCACGTGCCGCCTTCAGCACCCGTGCCATAGGTTGCCTACCCCTGCACTAGAGAAAGAGGCTGCCCTGACCTAAAAGCAGCGTCAGTTACCTTATGAAGGGACCTAAATTGCAGACCAAAGATTTTTGTATAGGTTTTGGATAAACATCCACATCTCTGAGAGCCTGTTGAAATCAAGCTCTTTGACATTAATCTTTTTGACATTAATTAACCTTTTGAACATTATTTTGACTAGAGCTGGCTGAATAATTCATTGCAAGAAATACTGCAAATTTGAGTACTTTGTCTAGCAAATAGTTACATGGGGGGGAAAAAAACCATTATTCCACCATTTTAATCATTGTTGTAGACCTTTAAGCATTAATTGTATTTTTCTATGATTCCTTTTGACTTTTTCTACCTCTTCCTTTCCCCTAGAGATCACTACATGTTCCAATATAGGTGTCATGGTTGTTGGGGTGGCTGCACCTATGGTCCCTTCCCAGTTTCTCTGAATGTACATTTAGGTATCAGGCCAAATGCCTTTACCTCTCCTGGGGTGGAATCACATGATTTCTCCCACTCCTAGACTAGGCGCTAGGTTGCAATACCTCACGTATAGATCACACTTACCTAGCAGGTCTCATTGGGTGTGGCAACTGCAATTTTTCTCCTTTAGGCATCTGTGACCAGTGGCATATATAGTGCCCAGACATGCTCCTTAAAATGAAAGTGTTGTTTTGTTTATTTCAACAATAGGAACAAAAAATTTAGAGAACAAGGATTTAAAACAACCAACAGTTGACATGCATGTCTCTTACCTTAAGCCCTATCGGACTGTGATGGTGACATAGGCAAATGTAGCTTCTTCAGATATCCCAGTGGGTCCTGTGTGTCAGGATGTCAGTCTACTTTTCCCAAAAAACACCCAGTAACCATCTCATCTCTGGAGAGTATCTTACAATCCATCCAGAGACTCTTTCTTCTTCTCTCTTACCAAGCTTTGACTCTTCTGACCAAATCTAGTTCTTTAGGCTATGCAGGAGGTTGAGCTAAATTCCTCAGAACCAATGGCTTAGCCATTGTCCCATAACAACCCTCCAGGATTTGCTGAAAGGTGGCATATCTGGAAGCATTCCTTTTTTCCCTCTGACTTTGTTTTCCTGATGGCCCACTATTAAATTAAACAAATATATTCATATAGTAAACATCCCAATAACTAGATAAATATTCTGTTTTCATTAATTATTACAGAGCAGTTCCACCTCTACATCAATCACAATATGCACCTTTCTTTACTTCACTTTAAGGATAGGCAGAAGGTTGGGACTTAAGGAACTGATCCAATGCCCATTGAAATCAACGTCAATGAAAATGAAGATAAGTTCCATTTACTTCAATGGGCAATGGATCAAGCCCTAAATCTGAATCTGTTCTAATGATGAACTCAATACAACATGATGGGTTTGGTTAGAATCACTAATGTAATTTTGGGTATAGATCAAAAGGGATATCTGGGAATTCCAGGTATTAGTGGGCTGAGGTGTGCTCTAAGTTCACCTTCACCAACAGACATCATAGTTCAGTAACATGTTAAAGGTTGCTACCTTGGCCAGGCTAGTTCAACAAACTTTGTTTCTTTGTAAGCATTTTGTAGCATTCTCAGTACAAAACAATTATGGGACTTTCGTTATCAGGTCACCATCTGATTAAGGCTGTATTCACTTTCCCTCTCTCCACTTAACTATGAAGCATTAAGTCATTACTTTCAAGTTACCTATCAATATGCTCTTCGTGTGTCATAACAATAATGCATGGGTCAGACAAATTTTCTTTCAAAGTCTCAAGGCAACCAGATGTAGGACTAAAGCCCCAGAATTCTGACTTATTATTAATTGTGACTACCCATGGGGTAAAGACTTTTAGGAAGGGACAAGACCAAGGCCCGAGAGGGTAGAAATTCAACATTCAATGGCAGATTTGCTTCAGCCTTTCACAAGAGTTTGTAATGCAAGTCAGCACAGGCATTCCTGTGTAAGCAGGGGAATGGTCCTGCTATTGTGGGGAACTTTCCTGGTTTCTGCGAAAGGATCTGAATACTCAGTCCCAATTCCTTTACCCAGAGGCCTCCCTGCACTAGAGGACTCCCCTTGCACTCTCCTGTGTGGCAGAGTCCTCGTAACCTCGACAAGGCTGGGCCCAGGATTCCTGGTGGCTCAACTCCCAACCCTGATGTGCTCACCTAGGACAGGAGCTAGGGTATCCCCACTTCGGTGTACTCTCTCTGCACTGGCCTCCTCCCTGACCCACTGATCATTTCATACAATTTAAAGCAAATACAAGTTGTTTAATTAATAATTAATTTTAAAAAAGAATAAGGAAAAATAGGAAAGGTTAAAGGAGAACACATCACCTTGCTCTGTGGCAGGGAACATTACAAACAGTGTCTCTGGAATGTCAGGGCACTGTGCAGTCTGTTCCTTGTAGGTCCCAGGTCTCTTTCTCAGGTCCTGGCAGTGCTGCAGGGATGCTGCAGGTTGACCACTTGCAATGGTGGTGGCAACACACCTCTGGGCTTTGGGTGGTGGGACCCTTTTTCCTAGTGTCAGTCCCCCGTCAGGTTAGGATCCCCCTCCCAGTCTGGCCTGCAAGGACCCTTGGCTGGGATGTCTTTCTGCATTGGGCCCTTTGCTCAAGGTCCCGCCTTGGCTGGCCCCAGTTTCTCACCACACGTGGCTCTGTGGCTGCAGCTCTGCTCCCAGCACAGGATCTGCTCTCCTTGGGCTGTATCTCTGGCTCTGTGGCTGCTTTTCTGACCCCTCTGGGTCTGGCACAACTCTGCTCCCCAGCTAAGCTTGGGCCCCTGCTTTCTCCTTAGCTCAGCCCCACTCTGTCTAACCCAGGCAATTCCAGCTCACACAGAGGACACGACCCACCCTGGCCTCCTGACTCCCTGATTAGCCTGCCCACCCTGTCAATCAGGCTGACCTACAGCATTGGCCTCTCCCCATTGTTCCTGGGAACTGTCAGTCTCAGGGTCCTGATATCCCATCAACCCTTCCCCTTTTGGTACTGGGAGCTAGCCAATCAAAACAGACCCATTGAATGTTAGTAAGGGGGCAACAGTCCCCTTACACCTGGAAGCCTGTTAACCACACCATTGATGTAGCTGAAAAATTTCCCTTTTTCTATTTCTCTAATAGTCTTTGAATGAATTGAAATATTGATACTATGTGATCTTTCCAGATACAGTAGTTAGGGGGTAAATAATGAGAAGTAGGCAGAGTGAACAATCTGATTACATACAGTTATGTATCAGGTAAGTCGACTAAGTCGATACAGCTTTGGACAACACATTGTAAACTTTGACGGTAGGGGCAACCCTGTTAAGAAAAGAAGGTGGTTCCATTCATATTTATTCTTTGAAATTATTGGTAAGTTAAGAATTAAGGATAATATTTGCAATCAAAGGTGCTGATGTTGCCACAAGTTAGTGAAATATACCGATGCTGGAAACAGAAGGAAATAAAAGCAGTGCAAACCAAATGAGACTTGTTCTTATAAGGAGACTTGATCACAAAATCAAATAATCAGAAGTGTAACTGTTTGATCAATGATTCACAGACACAGATCAACTGTACATATAGAGGTCCTACCACTATCATTAACACAAGGACAACAGAAATGGAAGATTTATACAGCCTGCTGGGGAACAACAGTTAAAGTGACACTGTTATTGTATATTGGACTGTTAAAACAAAGGTAAAGAGCATCAAAGAGTGGGAGGAGACTGTAAAAAACAAACAAACTCTACATGTGAATTTTAAATGGCACTTCAACATTCAGAAAAGGGCTGAGGAGAAACTGCAATTTGGGAAGTATTGCATGCAAAGTTAGCCAGGACATGCCCCACAGAAAGCAATTTGTGCAAATAGGGTGCTGACAGAACTAACCAGCAGGTGTTCAATTGATGTCCCAAAATGAGTGCACAAACAGCTGTGTGAGACAAAGTGTTTTGCACAGAGACTGGAATTTTCCAAACCAAGTTACAAGAATTCAAAAGCGATGCCTCGCCTTCTGACTGGATAGTGAGAGGGGACGCTCTCATTTTGGACATTTCAAGGCTTTGTCAGAAGTTCAGGCTATTGTTTCTTTGGTCCATGCCTAACACTCAAAGAAGAGGAACTAAGCTCCCAACAGAAATGGACAAAATATCCTGTCTCCTTCAGCACATCTCTTCCTGAAAGCCAAAGACACCTGGAAAGGAGAACACTGAGCTCCATGGCCAGCCACCTGGGAATCCTTCTGGTGAGACAAGAATTTATCTCAGCTAGGCACCTTTATCTATCTTTTGGGGTCCAACTACACAGAAAAAAAAACCTTCAGCAGTATGTCTCAAAGCTGGGTCAACTGACTCAGGCTTGTGGAGCTCATGCTACTGGGCTAAAAACAGCAATCTCATGGGACCAAAGCATTCTTGCAGGGGAGATTGGGAACATGGCTTCAAAGTGCTATCTACTCAGAGATATCTATGTTTCTACAGCTGTACCAGAACTGTGCCTCCACAGCCTCTTTTCCCTACAGACCAAGAAGATCCACCACCTCCTGTGTACTCCAGCTGGGGCATGTTTGAAGTGTGGATCCACCATGATCAGCTGGCCAGGCGAGTCCTCTATGCTAAAAAAACCAACAAGAAATGGAAATTCAAAAGTTCCTGATCCTTTATTAGGGGAGAGGTTGTTTTCTGTGTACCTGGTGCTATGCAGCAGAATTCAAAACCTCTACCAGAGTGGTCATAGCAGAGCATTGTGGGACACCTCCTGGATGCCAGTTAAGTTGATGTAAGCAACACAGTGTCTATACTGCCTCTACATCAACCTAACAACATCAATTTAAGCACTACGCCTCTCATGGAAGTGAAGTAATTAAGGTGACATAGCAGGCAAGTTATGTCAGTGGAAGGGACGCGCTAGTGTAGATACATTCATTATTAGGTCAATATAGGTCGACATAAGGTCCATGGAGCACTTGATGGTGGTCTGAAAAGATCTGGTTTGTCACATGGTTTGATTTTGTTTCCAGCTGGCAAATCACGTTAAAAGAAAGCTAGGGAAAATATTTTCCAATATGTCCATGCTAATAATTCCTTGTAATAAATTTTAATTATTGGTACAAAGATGTTATGGCATCACAAGTGAGAGGGAAAGTTGTCTCCAGAAACAATCTCTCTAGTAAGATGTGTTCTATACTATAAAAGTGCTAGAGAACTCCTGGACTAGAGACTTTTTGGAAACAGAAAGCTTAGATTTTGAGCAATGAAAAAAATAATCTGCAATTATGCAGCAATTTACATGCTGTGTAATCACATTATGCACCATGTAATGCTCTATTTAAATGGTCTCCCTTGGCATTTAAGACTGAAACTTTTGTCCAGCAATTACTCATTTCTGAACATTGTCAGAGTACATATGACATTAACTGTACTTATGCTAAAGTTTCAGATGTGAAAATATTGCACCAAGCTTCTTTTAGACTACAAATACCATCAATATGATACAATCTTCTAGTGACAATGTTGGGAAAGGAGCGTAAATGATGTAATTGTAACCCACACACCTCCTGGGTGTGGCAATCTGTCCCGTATAGTGGCACTGAGACCACTTAGAGAGAAAAATTAATGTCTGCTCTACAGCCTTAGCTAAGGGCCATATGGCTTTTAGCTCATGCAGTGGAGGCTCATGGACTAAGCTCCAGAGGTCCCAAGTTGTATCCCACCCACCAACAACTGGGGTCTATCGGTGTTACAAGTGGGGGTTCTTCCGGGATTTCAATTGGGAAGTCTCTGAAGTTCAGGACATGCTTCCTCAGCTAGGGGATCTTGTTCTTAATGAGGAAACAGTGCACATTGTGGATCATTGGTGTAACATTGTCTCCTCAACTGCAATGTACTTACTTGTCCGCATGTTATCTAACCTCAGGTAGAATTTAATTCCAGTGTTTTAGCCTGGAGGTGACAAACGGGTGGTTGCAGTCAATTTATCAGAGAGAAAAATGCGGAGTATTTTTATTTTTCTTTAGCTGAAGATGAAAGATAATGCTTATGGTGACCACTATCTGCAATAAATGCATCATTATAATGAGACTGAACATGTGTCAATTTCAGCAATGGTTTATGGGAAAAAAGCAGAAATGATTTGTGTTGACTGTGCTGTTTAGTTTTGATAATGTCAATGTTTTGTTTTGATAATGTAAAAATGTTTTAGATTATAATTTCAATTTATTTCAATTTTTATATTAAATTTAATATGTATATATGCATTATATAGTTACGTTAAATATTTTAATATAAAAGTCAAAAATATATGAATCAAAATGGTAGTCAAAATAATGTTTTAACCTTCTCAAAACAAAACATTTTGAGATTATATAAACAAATTATTTAAAAAAATCTAAACAAAAATTCAGTGGTCCAGAATAAAAAAAATGAAATTTTTGTTCAACAGGACACTTCAGATTTTCAGCTTTGTTCCAATTTATAATTTTTTTTTTTTGTGAAATTCCTGTGGAACAGAAATTCCAGCTTTAGTATCAACAATTTGCTCTTATACACTTTCTTGAGGAGGTTGTCTGTCAATGCAATTAATGTTATTTCTTTGCCATGATTTGGCCTACAGATAGGTTATGAGAAGTATATGATGCCAGGAGATGTCAGTTATTATTGGAGTTGGTTTGCGACCATACTGGCTAGGAATGGGAGGTTTGAAAGTAGAGGGCATTTAATGATGTCGTTGACAATGAGAATGGAGTTTTTAAAAAAAACAGGCCCATTGACAAAGTGTTTTAGACTAGTATGATGCCCTTTCCGAGGGAGGTGTCGACAATCTCCCTCAGCAATTGGCCAACACATTCTTTGACCAGCGAGGAGAGGCCAAGGGCCAGCTTATATGGAGTGACACAATATTTAGGCAAGGCTTAAATATTTATGTGTAATATTGGATGGGTAGGAATTTAGCTGCAGACTGCCTGGCTTGTTTACCTTAGGGCTCAAACAGCTGTCCCCAGTACACTTGATTTCTTTCAGTGGAGATGATGTACCTGGAGAGTTCCTCACAGTTAATCACATTTTAATTGTTTTGCTAAACTTAATTTTTTAAAAAAGTATTACTGTTTATTTCTTTATAAAAATAAACACAGATTGATAGCTAGTTAGCTTCAGGCTTGACCTCACTGAAGGAAGCACTGTATCTGGTAATTGCTTTTGTTTGTACTTTCCAAAAGCTTTGCGTCCTTGTGGAATTAGTACTGCTTGGTATATGTAAACAGCCATGAAAGACATTTCATAGGAACTAATTGGGTGGAGATTAGTAATATTGCAGGTAAATGAGTTTTTAAATGGAAAATCTTCCATTGAAGGTTAAATCTAATTGTTTTTGTGTGTGTGTGTGTGGGAGGGGGATTTATTGCAGACCCTAAGATGCCTGAAGAGACTGTTTAAGTCAATTTGCTGAAGCAGGCTTTCATTAGAGCTAGAATAAGAGCAGTGCTGTAATCTGTACATGAATCTAAATCCATTCAGATAACAGGTGTTATTCATAGACAGGGGCAGCTCCAGGCCCCAGCATACCAAGCACGTGCTTGGGGTGGCATGCTGCGGGGGGCACTCTGCTGGTTGCCGGGAGGGCAGCAGGCGGCTCCGGTGGACCTCCTGCAGGCATGCCTGCGGAGGGTCCGCTGGTCCTGCAGCTCCAGTGGACCTCTTGCAGGCGTGCCTGCGGGAGGTCCAGCAAAGCCGCGGGACCAGGGGACCCTCCACAGGCATGTCTGCAGGAGGTCTACCGGAGCTGCCTGCCGCCCTCCCAGAGACTGGCAGAGTGCCCCCCGCGGCATGCTGCCGTGCTTGGGGCGGTGAAATGTCTTGAGCCGCCCCTCATCATAGACTCAGAACCATAGGGTAGAAGGGACCACATGGGTCATCATTTAGAATTTGTGTCTAAATCATCCAAGACAGATGGCCATCCATCCATCCATCTACCCATTCATAACTTCTTAACAGAAAAGAATTTGAGTGAGGATTTTTCAATAGTGTAATACAAAAAGGCATTCAAGCATCTTTAGTTTTCCACGCTGAACATAAACTTAGCCTCGTTCATAGTGAATAGCTATCCCGAGGTGGCCAATCTGTGGCTCCGGAGCCGCATACGGCTCTTCAAGGGTTAATATGTGGCAACTTGCATAGGCGCTGACTCTGAGGCTGGAGCTACAGAGGCTAACTTTCCAATGTGCTGTGGGGTGCTCACTGCTCAACCCCCTGCTCTGCCCCAGGTCCTGCCCCCACTCTACCCTTTCCCCCAAGGCCCCTGCCCCTTCCCCCAAACCTACCATGCCCTCGCTCCTCCTCTCTCCCCTCCAGAGCCTCCCGCGCACTGCAAAACAGCTGACTGTGGCGGGCGGGAGACATGGAGAGTGAGGAGGAAGTGCTGATTGGTGGGGCTGCTGGTGGGCAAGAGGTGCTAGGGGCTGGAGGATAATAGTGGATGGGGGGTTGCTGACATGTTACTGCAGCTCTTTGACAATGTTCATTGGCAAATTCTGGCTCCTTCTCAGGCTCAGCTTGGCCATCCCTGAGCTATCCTATCACACTAATCTGCGCAAACTGACTCCCAACCAGTATGACTGTTATTTGCAACAAAAGGCCAGGGGTTGAATAGATGTGGAGAATGAACTCTCCTCCCATTCCAGATGTGCTCCCTCCAAGTGAGAGTTGAGGCACACTGGCAGAGCACTGGAAAAGCTTGCACTGCTCACACCTACAGTGGGCCAGTTCAGTAGGTAGAAGACTCCTATCTCATGGGCTGTCAACCAGCCCTTTTCACAAATACTAAATACACAAAAATTAAAGAGTTGAACCTGTTTTTTTCCCTAATGATAAAAGGCATGTGCTAGAAACTGTTCATCCTTTAAAATATTTCCAGAAGACTGCCAAATATTTGAAAACATCTTCAAAATTCTGAGTGACGGAGCCCAGGGATTATTATAGTAGCCACTGAAAGTACACAGAAACTGAAAATAATCTGTGGCCTAAATTTTCAAAAGTGACCTGTGATTTTTGTGTGCCCGAATTTTTGGCTGCTCAATGTGAGACACCATTTTGCTGGCATCACCGGGGTGCAGCCTGGGACTGTGGGACCTCTGTGCCCCCTTAACTCTCCAGCCTGGGCTGTCTCTCACAATGCTTTGCTAGTGACAGCAGCAAGCCCCTCCAGGTGATGTTATCACTCAGCACAACTGCATGTGGAGCCCCACACCCAGCTAGATTGCATGATTGCACCCAAAGCCACTCCTGAATCACACAGAGAAAGGCACCAGCCAAATTCACTCAGTTCTCAGCCATATACCTCAGGAATATATTGTCTTACACTGCACAAGACAAGTAGTGCAAATTTATTAACTGGTTCATCACTTCATTGATGGAATGTGGATATACATCAGCCTTTGTAAAACTGAGCAAACACACTCACCAAATACAGTCTAAACTCTAAACCCTATTAGACTGGGCAACATCTAGATGAAGGAGTTTTTCTCACCCAACCGGATATTACAGTTCATACTATACTGGTCTCACCCTTGAAACCTGAGCCGGTCCCCTCTGTTGGAGTTTTCAGTCTTCTCGGTGTCCTTGTTGTTTGCAGCATAGGTGGGGGCAGGAGAAAGGCCAAGCATGGGGCCACTGTGTTCTGTTTTATATCCTTAGTCCCATGTGCTTGGGGAACACAAGTCCAGGCATGTCTGGTGGGCACTGCTGAGTCCCAAGGTGAAACAATACCCCAGTGTGTCTCCTGTGAGTGAGTCATTGAATTGTAACTCCTCTGCTGGACAATGGCTGGTGATGTCTGTTCAGCATCCACCCAGGCTTTGGTTACCTTCTTTGTCATTGTCTCTGGAGAGCTAGTATCTGGGCACTTCCCAAACTAACAGCATAGTTTAATGACAACCATACAACACTCATAACTTTATAGGCATTAATGATACACATATTTAGATAGAACAGTGGGTTTCAGCAGATCATAACTTTTCCCCTGATACTTTGCATGGCATGCTTTATATGCACAATCACAATTATATATAAATTAGGAATATGGGGGTTACAGGGTGCTCTCCCACAGTATAGAAAGTCTTTAAATCATAAAGAGGCCTGGTTCTCAAAGTGATGAGCACTTGCCCCATGAAAATCATAATCTAACCCTAAAAATATGTATTACTTTCTTTATTTTTTCTTTTGATTTATAGCAAAACTTACACTGACTCAAGAATAGGTTAGCTAGGCCACAGTTGTTCAAAATTATTATCTGATTATTTGAAGCAGCCCTTTGAAAACTGGCATACCGGAGTTCAAAATGCAACTAATACCACAAACTCTTGACATCAAATTATTTAAGCCTAGTTTTATATCTGGGTGCAGCCAGGAGAAATAGATGGCAGTAGCCCAACAATAACGCACAACATATAAGAATTGCCTTACTGGATCAGACCAGTGATCCACTCAGTTCAGAATTGTATCTGACAGGAGCCAGACTCATCAGAGGAAATGCAAGAACCTTGCAGTAGGCTCTTATTCAATAATCTAACCACAAAGAATGTTACTTTCTGAGTGCCAAGACATGGAAAGTTTAAGATCTCACATTTCTTCCACAAGTAATTTGCTATTTGCTATTCATTAGAATTTATTTTATTTTATTTTATTGCAAACATTTAAAAAGTGCTTATCAGCCACAAGTCACTAGGCTTGATAGTGTCCATTACAGGTGAAGCTTCCGTTCTTCATAAGTGAAAGAATAATTACCTCCAATACAGAAATTACTAGATGAAATTCTATGGTCTGTGTAATGCTGGAGGCTAGCCTAGATCGTCCTATGGTTCCTTTTGGCCTTAAAATCTATAAATCACCATAGTTTCTGGGTTCACCATGGAATCATAATTATCGGCTTGAAAGCCATTTGGATTTTGCTAAATTAGTTACACTGTATGTTGCCTTTTATTTTACAAAGTTCTGTTTCATTAATGATATACATGATGGAACAGTGGGTTTCAGCAGATCATAACTTTTCCCCTGATACCTTACATGGCATGCTTTATATGCAAGATCACAATTATCTGTAAATGAGGAATATGGGGGTTACAGGACGCTCCCCCAAGTTCCAGAATATCACAATGGCAAGTTTCAATTCCTCCTGCCCTCTAGCTTCCATAGGCTATGCCTAAACTACAAAGAAAAACTCAGGACACCAAGTCTCAGAGCCCTGTCAATTGACTCCAGTTCACAGGGCTAAAAATAGCAGTATAGACATTCAAGATGGAATCTGGTCTCCGAGTCAGGGAGAGGGAAGGGCCTGAAAACCCAGGCTCAAGCCTGAGCCTGAAGACCTACACTGCAATTTTTAGTCCTGCATAGGGTTACCAACCCTCCTGGATTGTCCTGGAGTCTCCAGGAATTAAAGATTAATCTTTAATCAAAGATTATGTCATATGATGGAACTTCCAGGAATACGTCCAACCAAAATTGGCAAAAGAGCAGCCGAAGGCCCCTGAGCCTGGGATAACTGACCTAGGGGCTAAGACTTGCTGCTGTGGTGTTTTGTTGTTGTTATTGTTGTTTTTTGTTTGTTTGTTTTTTGCTGTCACAATGTAGTCAATCACAATGTGCAGGGCAAAAAATAAAAAATTGATCAAGGATGTGAGTGGCCGAAGGGCATACATGAGGGAATATCAGCTAATGGGTGATCCTCATCATTGTAACAAGGCATTTAAATATGTTTTCCCCCTTAGGCCTTCTCTACACTGGCAGCGGAGTCTAGGGTATGTGTAGCTACATACTGTTATGAAAAGCAGGTTGTGTCCACACTGTGGTGTGTAGCTACCTGCAGCAGTGAAAGGCTCTGGGAGGGGCAAGCAGAGGGACACAATGTAACCCATATGCCACAGGATGATATCTTTAGATCACTGTTTTTTTGTTTTTATTTTTAAGCCAGAAAACTTCTAACACATGTTTCAAGGGTAGTGATAAACTCTCTTCTGTTGCTAGGCAGATGCACAATTTGCATTGCACAACCAGAAGTTTCTGGAACTGGGTGTGACAGTTTGGGGCCTTCTCAACAGACTCCAGACTTAATAGACTGGCAAGTAATCAGCAGAAGCTTCTTTAAAAGGACAAGTGACTTCTGTGGGCTTGGGGGGAGTTTAGCTGTTGGAGTAGAAAGCAGGTTGGTTTCCCCTAATGCTGAAGCATTTTGCAGTAGATTAGTGATACTGTTCGCTTTCCAGCACAGGGAATCCCTGGCAGTGTTAGCTGTAGAAAGGGGAAATTGGAAGGGAAAACTAATTTCTTTGATTTTAGTCAAATTGTCTTAGTTATGTTATGGTTCACCAGCTCCTTTATTTGTGCTTAAATGAGATGATAGAGAATGTCATTTGTATTTTGTTAATCTCTGTTTTGTGCCTTTTCTTGTAAAGGGATAATTTATTTACATGATTAATACTGATTGGTTGGTTAGTTAATTAGCTAACTAACTAATTGTCTGATTCCAGAGTCCAGCTGAGGAGGGGAAAGAGTTTGGGTGGATTTCAGTGGAGTTTTCTGCAAGTAACAGGAGGGAAAATGTTGCAGTGCTTTTTACTCAGCAGACTGTTTAGAGTTGATGAACAAAGACTTGGGTGCACTCAGCCTAAGCTTTTGGAACTCTGAGTTACTTCTCGCTGGGCTTCTGGGGGGACTGCTCTGTTTAGATCTAACTTGGGTTTTTTATTTGTGTATAACTGTGAAGTGCATGTGGATTAAGAAGTAGTCTCTCTTTTACCAGCGTCCTCTTGGTTTATTCTTATAGTAGTATCCCAAGTTATTTCTGTAATGTATTGAAAGCTGTTTTAAATGAGAAGCTATCACTTTAATTTGCAAGAGTTTTCCTAGTCCTGCTTGCAGGTTAGGGATCTCTGTAGAGAAGTGTGTGAATGGGTCTTTCAGCAGTCAGTTGGAAAAGAGCCAGCCTAGAGTAAGGTGGGTTGAGTTGTGGCTCTCTGGTCTGCCTGGGGAAGCCGCCTGTCTTTGTGTCTCTCTGATTTGGGGTTCTTGTGTGTTCTGACTTATAAGAAATAAAGTAGTATAACATTGCAAATTTCCAGAAACAGTATTTTTATTCAACTTCTCTGTGCATATGCTGTGAGCATAACTCTTTTATATCTATAATCAGTATATAATAGAAACCTAGCAGTCTGAGTACAGGGCTCATTCTTAAAGAGATTCATTCGTGTGTGTGTGTGTGTATGTGTATATATATAATAGATGTGTGTGTAAATGTATATAATGTAAAAGAATGCCTCTTTAAAAAAAATCATTAGTGTACATTTAATAGTTTGAAATTTTTCCTATTATTATATGTAAGTACCTGACAACACCACATAAGATAGAAAAGTGACCTTATCCCTAGGGCTGCATGGAAAATGGTTTTCCTGTCCCACAAAGTTTCAGTTTCAATACTCAGCATTTTCTGATGGAAAATACATGTTCACTTCTCCACAATTTCTTTATCACCTCTAATTATCCCCCTTTCCTAGATTAAAAAACAAAGGTCTTAAGTTATCTGTGCCTCATTTTTCAAGTAGCCAATGACTGAGTGCCTCAATTTTTGGTGCTCAGCATGAAACCACAAACTTGACCCAGAATGTTTGCCCATTTTTGAGAATGTAAGTATGGGAGGCTTGCCCAGGTCACAGAGAGAGCCTGTGATAGAGATGGGGTAGACATGAGAGAGCCTGGCTCCCAATCCTACCCTTTAACTAGAAGCAGGGCCGGCTCTAGCCATTTAGTCGCCCCAAGCACGGCGGCACGCCGCGGGGGGTGCTCTGCTGCTCGCCGGTCCCGCGGCTCCAGTGGATGTCCTGCAGGCGTGCCTGCGGATGCTGCACTGGAGCCGTGGGACCAGCGGACCCTCCGCAGGCACGCCTGTGGGAGGTCCACCGGAGCCGCCTGCCGCCCTCCCGGCAACCGGCAGAGCACCCCCCGCGGCATGCCGCCCCAAGCACGTGTGTGGTGTGCTGGGGCCTGGAGCTGGCCCTGACTAGAAGACTATCCTTCCTCTTTCAGCTACAGAGTGAGTCAAGAATAAATGTCTGTAATATATGTCTGTGATTGAGGGAGGTGTACCCCTCACACAGGTGAAAGGGTTAATATGAGTCAGAGGCCAATTAACTTGTCTAGTGGCACCTGGAGGATAAACTGCTTTTAAAGTGTAGACTAATTAGAGATAAAACCCAACTGTGGGGAAGGTGGGGTTTACTTTCATAAAGATTTGGGTGAGCCCACATAGTGGTAGGAGAGCAGAGGAGGAAGAGAGCTCCCTCTCTCGAGGAAGTCCCCTAAGAAAAAGGGAGAAGAGCAGGCTGGTTTTTCCAGATGTGTTTTGGATGGTTGTTCCCTAATGAGCTGTAACCTACCTGCATCCCTGAGTAAGGAGAGAAGTGTCAGCTGTGGGGTTACAGAAGCATGTGTTTAGACAGGAGGAGAGTTTAGAGTAGCAGAGGTATGGCTGCATTCAGGTGGCCGCTAGCTGAGCCTAGCTAGGCAGAAGATTTGGTTCTTTACACTTTTTATCGGACTTTGATAAAGGACTCTGTGGCTCTGGAAAAGACTGGACTCTAAAGTGGTCAGGTAAGAGGGCCAGGACACTTCTCTGACCAGAGTAGTCCAATGGACAAAGAGGGAAACTGAGATAGTTGCGGCATTACTATATTCTCCCAAGAGGGGAGGGGGGTGTACTGGAGTGGCAACTTGTACAATGCCAAATTGTGTTAATGTCAGACTAAAGGAATCATAGTTTAATTTTCATTCCTATGATCTAGTATGATAGAGCACAATCCTGATGCCATGTCCCATTAAAAGAATGAAATTCAGGCTGACTTCATTTGACAAAATGGAATCTAAAGACTGTGTGCATCAAAGGCACTGGACTGTGGCAGACTTTAAGACATTCAAGGCACCCAGAGTCCTCCATCTCTTGTACAGGTATCTAGCACAGCAATTCTTTCCATCTAGTTTAAGCAGAGAGTGATGTGGTATCTTTAATTATTAGGAGAGCTAGGGCAATGCTTTTTATCTTCCTTACTGCTTCTTGCAGTGCTAATCCTTTGCCATCTCTCCTGCTCATTCAGTCGGTTCTCTCTTTAGTCCTGACTGATTCAGAAGCATTTGAACAGCATTAGCTATTATCTCCCTGCTGAAGAGTTTCTGAAAACACTGCTGCAATATCCTAAAGGAAGCTTTCCTTCATGCATGCTCAGTTTATCCATTTCCTTGACTTCCTTTATGGAATACTTGCATGAAACATTTTGTTTCAAGAGATGTTGACACATTTCAATCAGTATTTAATCTAAATATTAGACTGTCATGAGCTTTTCTGCATTTTTTTAAAAAAATGCTGAGTACCAAGACATTTGAGTGAAAATAGTTACTCTACTCCTTTTTATAGATTCATAGACTCTAGGACTGGAAGGGACCTCAAGAGGTCATGGAGTCCAGTCCCCTGCCCTCATGGCAGGACCAAATACTGTCTAGACCATCCCTGATAGACATTTATCTAACCTACTCTTAAATATCTCCAGAGATGGAGATTCCACAACCTCCCTAAGCAATTTATTCCAATGAATTCCTCAGCGTTGTGTACCACAGAACACTGTGATAGGTGGGTCTAGCGGTTAGAATCTGGCTCTGGCATTTAAAAACCTGGATTATAATCCTAATTCTACCACTGGTTCTTTGTGTTACTTTGGCCAAATCACTTCCCCTCTGTTTCTCCCTCTGTAAAAAGGGGAAGAATAATATCCTCTCTGTGAATTAGTTGAAAACTGGTATGTAAATAATGTATCATCATAATAAAGAAGGGTAACAGTACACAACAGTAAGTAGGAAAGCAATTGCTATGTTGCAAATATTGAACAATTCCTACCCTAAATCTCTTATTCTTGTTCAAAATAGTATCTCCTACCAATACAAGATTTAAAAAAACAAACAAAAACAAAAAACAAGGCAATCAAGAGGTATGCCATTCGACACTCCATTCAGTTTCATTCTCAACCTCAGTCCGCAAATCAGCACTCTTGTCGCGAACAAACAATGGCACATTTGAACTACAGCCATGTTTACTGCTTACGTGTTCATGTGTTTTGATGATAACTGGTCTTTGGTGTGAATGAGACAAGTAGATGTCCACATGTAACTGGATGGTACAATATATGTTAAAGCAGATCCAAAATAAAAAGAGAAGTCTAAGATTTTTTTTTAATGTTTTCATTCTTTCAGCACAAAATTTTAAAAAGTCATTTGATAGTTCTCCCAATTTGTTTTTTAATTTCAGTGAAATTCTGAAATCTTTACCATTCTAACATTGATCTTTCATGCTTTTGAATGGACAGAAGGGGAAGGGATAGCTCAGTGGTTTGAGCATTGGCCTGCTAAAGCCAGGATTGTGAGTTCAATCATTGAGGGGGCCACTTAGGGATCTGGAGCAAAAATTGGTCCTGCTAGTGAAGGCAGGGGGCTGGACTTGATGACCCTTCAAGGTCCCTTCCAGTTCTAGGAGATTGGTATATCTCCTATTTATATATATTTAACCATGTTACCTTTTCCATGTTTAGTAACTTTTAGTTACTATTTATGGAATTAAAGTCTGCAAAGCATTGTTGTAATACACAGAAGCAGACAGAGTCCATGTCCTACGGTTTTGCTTCCTCAGTACCCTGGGACACCTGGTATCCATGCTACAGGGACTGTATGTGTGTGTGTGTGTGCACACGTGCAAACCTGGCCTAAGATGAAGGAAAGCTTTAATGGTGTGATGAAAGAATAATGGTGAATTTCTAACCTGTCCCATGTTATATAGACTCATAGACTCTAGGACTGGAAGGAACCTCGAGAGGTCATCGAGTCCAGTCCCCTGCCCTCATGGCAGGACCAAATACTGTCTAGACCATCCCTAATAGACATTTATCTAACCTACTCTTAAATATCTCCAGAGATGGAGATTCCACAACTTCCCTAGGCAATCTATTCCAGTGTTTAACTACCCTGACAGTTAGGAACTTTTTCCTAATGTCCAACCTAAATCTCCCTTGCTGCAGTTTAAGCCCATATACACTTTCACGTTCCACTTAGTCCAGTGAGAACTTCCCACTGGCCTTGGGTATGATCTGTGATCTCAGTATCAGTGTAATATCTGTATATTTCATAGGGATGGGATTTTCATAAGTGCCTTAGGGGAATTAGGCACTCAATTTCCATTGACTTCCAATGGGAACTGAGCACCTAAACCTTTTAGGCGCTTTAACTTTTTTTTTACTGTAGACTGGTTAAAAGCATATGAATTTATAAATAAGCATACAATTAAATAGCAGAACGTACTGTTTTTTAATTTTATGCAGAATGAGTCTCACTTTAACAGGTGAATGAAATACATTGCAGATGTAGCCTGAAAGCTCTGACAATTTGTGTTACTCTGCATCTGAGCTCCTGGCCATTAGCCTGTTGCTTCTCCGGTTTTCTGCTGAGAAGTTACATTTTTCTGATAGTCAGGGATGACATGATTGGGTAGGGTGTTTGTAAGTGCTAAAAATGCTGTTCTTTAGCTTTACAAAAGGAAGGTTTAAATAACTCTGATTTTTCTTCTTCCTCTTCCCCAAGAAAAATAAATACTTGAAATAGTTATCAGGAAATATTCAACTTCTCAAACCCTACACTAAAAAGAAATGTACAATGAGTCAAAGCTTGCCATGGCAACTGAAAGATCTTGCAAGTATAGAGCTTAGCTTAATTAAAAGAAGTCTCTCTGCTATTGAAGCCAAGGTTGTTAACTGCAAATTAATGCATCTACACGAGAATGGAGGACAGCTCTGCCTAATGCCTATGTGCTCCTGGGAGTTATAAGGATTACTGACGATGAAATTGAAACAATTAGGTAAAAGTTAGTTTTTTCATTCATTAACACTGATTCATATGAATATCTAAAAGTCTCTTTCTCTCTCTCTCTGTCTCTCTCCCCTTGTCCCCCTCCCATTTTCTGAAATGCAGGGGTGGCTCTAGGCATTTTGCCACCCCAAGCACGGCAGGCAGGCTGCCTTCGGCAGCTTGCCTGCGGAGGGTCCGCTGGTCCTGTGGCTTCGGCGGACCTCTGAAGCTGCGGGACCAGCGGACTCTCGCAAGGCATGTCTGCGGGAGGTCTGCCAAAGCCACGGGACCAGCGAACCCTCCGCAGGCAAGCCGCCAAAGGCAGTCTGCCTGCCAATTTCATGGTGACTGGCAGAGTGCCCCTCCGCGGCTTGCCATCCCAAGCACGCACTTGGTGTTCTGGGGCCTGGAGCCGCCCCTGCTGAAATGTTAGAATATGAAAATTGTTGCCATTGATTTGCATCTCTCCTTTGGAGGCTGGATATATCCACTTTAGCAGAGAGAAATAAGAAACCATGATTCATAAGCCTACAATACTTGGTTAGGACCTTGGGGTTTTTTTAGCTGTTCCTCACACTCTGCTTCAATACAAGTGTGCCATGAGCTGTGGCTAAAGGATCAGGAGGCATTACCTGAAACTCTGACTATAAAGACTAAATAGTGTATTCCGATACTTATTTCAGAAACTAGGTCTTGTCTGTTTGTGTACACTTACTGGGGTGCTGTGATTGATTCACTGGGAATTGATTTTGAGGATCTAGTGAAGACCTGCTAAATCGACCTCAGATCACTCTCCTGTCAACTCTGGTATTCCACTAGAACAAGAAGCGTAAGGTAAGTTGACATGAGAGCATCCATATCAGACCACTGATGCAGCGCAGTGCAGATACCTGCAATAAGTTGACCTAAGCTACATCAACATAGCTGGAGTTGCGTAACTTAGGTTGACTTACCCCCCGTAGTGTAGGCAAGGCCTTAGTGTCTCAGTATTTTAAAAAAACAGTGTCATTTAACAGTACATGTCTATTATGTTTTATTCTATATAGGTTTTTATACTGCCTTCATCACTATAGTATCTTCATATGTTTTCTTATCCTCTCAACAAGGAAAGAAATATGTGCAGTTGAGTGTCTTAAAGTTTTTTGGCACTTTTTTTGAGAGGGGATGGTAAATAAATACATAGTAATATATATTAATGTTGGAGAAAGAGAGGTCAAATAAATGTGCCTTCCACATGGAGCAGAAGGTGGTTATATCTGTGGTGGCCTTTACTGCAGAAAGCATCCCCGTAATCTTTGTACAAAATATACCTTGTGAGATATCATTTTAAAACAAATAACTCACTGGATGATTATATAATACTGTGGCTACATGCATTTCACTATCTGTAAAGTTATGAATTCCCCTTGTATGATAGCACATGTTCAAAACCAGACAGCCTTGCCTAGGCAGAAGCTGTGTATCCTAAACAAAGCAATGTGTGTTTACCTCAGTCTACATATAAGAAGTTAACAGCTCCTAAAGACAACAGGGAGAGGAGATGGCAAGAAACAGACCAACTTGCGTTTTAGCAAACACAAGTGGGGGAAAGAAAGAGCTTGGAGTCTCCCTCATTGCCAGATTCCATTTCTCCTTCCTTACGGCTGGGTAAGGACAATCTTCAGGAGAATTAGGGTGCCCAGATGTCCCAATAAAATTGGGACGGTCCCCCAATATTTATGTGTTTGTCCCGTGTCCTGACAGATCTTTGGTTGGGACGCAATTTGTCCTGATATTTCACTCTGCTGGCAGCACTTGCTTTTTTTTTTTTTTTTTTTTTTCCCCCACTGGTGGATGCCTTCTCATCTGGTCACCCTAAGAAAAATCCACTTTGAGGGTTCACTGAACTATAAAAGAACTTGGGGGGGTGGTTTCCTGCCCCTTACCTCTTTCACCTAGGAAGTCAAAGACCTGAGCACATTTGGGCCTCGAGAAGAGAGTCAGTCTCCCATCTTGTTGGAAGGCTGTGGGGGAGAGAGTCCATCTTGAACAAAGTCTTGAGTCCAAACTTGCTAGGTTAAGTTTTTAGACTTTTAGATGTATTTTCACTCTTATTTGCTGATAATCATTTCTAACTTTATCTGTTATATTTGAATTCACCTACATTACTATCATCTGTTAATAAACTTTGGTTTTTGTTTAATCTAAAACAATCTAATGCTGTGTTTTAAACTGAATCATTTGGTAACAGCAGATAAAGTAACAAACTGTTGAAAATTGACTTCTTAAAGGGGCAACAAACCTCAGTATCTCAACTGTCCAGGAGAGGTCTGGACAATGCAGAACACATGGTGGGTTTTTATTTATTTATTTATTTATTTATTTATTCTGCAGGGCAGGGGGAGGAGGAAGCACTCAAAAGTTAGGAAATGCCAAAATTAAGGTTGTCTATGCCAAAGGCATATAACTTGGCCAGATTCAGGCATTTTATTCATGGAAACCACAAAAGGCACATCCCTGACAGAAAGGCAACCCCCAGGCCAAATGTCAAGTTCCTGCTCCAAAGCATGGAGGTGCTAGAACTTCTCAACAACGTGGTGGTTAGAATGTTTTTTAACATGGGCAAAATATAATTTTCCCAAATCTTACTATTGGAAATGGCTGAACTTTACAAAAAAAATATTCAGCCTGAGGTAGACACCAGGCATGGGAAAAATTCAGATCAAGCGGTTAAAGTTGGGCAAAGTTATAAGCAACCAAAAACAGTCTATAATGGGAATTGTTGGGCAATCTTAATTATAGATGCTCTGCCTATAATATTTTCAGTCTTATTCATTTAATATCTGTTGGAGTTTTCTTTAGTAAATTCTGAGAGAGCACCTCAGATTTTTGCTCACTATGTTTATTCTTTAGGAATTTCATTACATTCACACCTCCATGCCCGCAGCAACTCCAGTAAACACATTTGTTGGTTATAACTCCATGCTGCAATCTTTAATCATATGAACGGTTATAATCAATGGCTTCAGTGGGACAACTCACAGGAGTTCTGGGGGTGAGACAGTCCCCTAGACATTGGAATGAGAGAGAGGTAATTGTGGTGCTTAATGTCATTGGGAGCCAAGGTATTAACTAATGTTGTCAGTTACTTCTGAGCATTATAAATCAGATTTTAACTGTAGGTTCCTCTATGAGGCGTGGAAAATTCTCATAATGAGTAAAGATTTATATACATAGCTCCCTGTGAAATGAGGTGGTGATACATCAGAGTATATTTCATAGTGAGTTCAATGATAATTACAAACATGTGGGTAGAGAGTCGGTTCTGTAGCATATTAGGACAAATTTTCTGCTGAAGACAAAATAATTGAAAAATTACTGTGGAATTAATCTATGTCAACTGCATTGTTTTATTGTAATTTGGTGATTAAAACTTTTTTTAAACAGTGGGAAAATATTTAGTGCAGATCTGTTTAATATGCACTAATAAACTTCCCATAAAGCTCTGTCTGTGTAGGTTGGTCTAACTTGTCACAGCACTAAAATACATTATAATTGTCAGCTGAATTCCCCAGAGATTATTAATTCATAACTCTTATTTACCTATTCGCGTTCTCAGTTGTGCATGAACAAAATAACAGGCACAGCACAGTAAATGCTCATTTAAAAAACTTCTGAAATGTTTTGTAATGATAGACACCATAACTATTACAATTTTTCACCAAAGAGATAATGGGGGGTGGGAGTAAAGAGGCATATTCACATTTGAATTTTAAAAGATGTTACTTTCTTTTCTGAAGGTAAAGAGGTCATGTTGAAATCCTGGTCTCATTGAAGTCAATAGCAAAGCTCCCATTGATTTCAGTTGTACCAGGATTTCAACATATATGTACCATGATTCTGCAGTTCATCAAATCTTTCTTTTAAAAATGAATGTAATCAGAATTTTAAGTGAACACAAATTAATGTAACCAAAAATATACTAAAACAAGGGGAATAAGAATAAAAGAATAAAGCCCAAATTCACAAGCTGCATAGGGGTCCCTTTGCACCACTCAGCTAGCATAAAGAGTATGTCTACATGGAAATGAAAAATCCGCTGCTGGCCTATGCCAGCTGAGGGGGTTGGGCTAAAGTGTTGTTTAATTGTGGTGTAGACTTTGGGCTTCAGCTGCAGCCTAAGCTCTGAGACCCTTCCAGCTCACAGGGTCCCAGAGCCCTGGCTCCAGCCTGACCCTGAATGTCTAGTCTGCAATTAAACAGCCCCTTAGCTCAAGCCCTGTGAGTCTATGTCAGTTGGCAAAGGCCAGCAGCAGGTTTTTAACTGCAGTGTAGACCTACCCAAAGAGGCTATAACCCAACCACACAAGACCAGCAGAGAATTCCTCTTTCAGACTGCTAGTGCACCTAAACAGCAACTTGGCCCTGTATCTCTGCCTGCCTTTTTGAGGCGAAGAGCAGGAAGGGGCATGATGGAGCATGATCATGGCAATCCTTCACTGGCTTTGGGGCCATTAAGCTGCCTTGTAGCAACTTTAAATGATTTCTGAGGTGTTCCCTGAGAATCTGGGAGCTGAAACCTGGCACCTCCCAATTTCCAGATCCAGAGTAAGGTTGGTCCAGTGGTTAGGGGTCCAGCCTAGGACATGGCAGAGCTAGATTCAAGTCCCTGCTCTACCACCTTCTTCCTGTGTGACCTTAGGCAAGTCATTTAGTCCTGGATCCACAGAAGTTCTTAGATGCCTAAATGCCACTTTTAGGTGCTACTGTAATCAACATAACCCCAACTCAACTGCTGCTTAACCCTGTAGGTGCCTACATTTTTGCCTTGGGCAGATGTGCTGTAGGCTCGGTCTAGATGTCCAGACTTCTTTCTCTCCTGCCTAAGCCCCAGTATGAGCCACAAACTGGGGGAAGACAGGAAGTGGAATGCCTATCTTGCCTGGAGAGCTCAATGTGGTAGCCATACCCAGCGGCACAGACAGCTGCAGTGGCACAGGAGCCAGCAAACAGAGCTGTAAACGGGAGTTTGAGTGGGAGTTTGCAAGGGAAGTTTGGTGGGAAAACCAGGAGAACCAGGCAGAGGAACAGATAGGCTAGTGAAGGGAATGTGTGGTGTTCTGGGAGTGTTGTGGTGCTCATTGAGGGTTTATCTTGCTGCTGGTGGTGGTGGTTTGGTTTGTGTTTCCCAGACTAACAGGACTTAGGTGGGAAGGCTATGACAGATACAGAGGCAGCAGTGGTAGTGACCCAAGCAGTGGAAGACACAATGAAGATGATTGAATGTGGAAGGTGTGGTACGTACATGATCCTGAAGGGAAAAGAGTTTCGTCTGATAGAGCTGATGGAAGAAAAGATCTGAGGATTGGAGATGTAGGTGGAAATTCTGGTTGAGTTTAGAAGGGGGTTCGAGCAGATGATGGAGCAAAGACATGAGGAGGGTGAAGAGAAAAGCTCAGACTTGCAGATGGAAGCAGGACCAAAGAATTCTGAGAGGAGACTGCTGGGTAAGGAAAGTGGACAGTGGAAGCATGTGACTAAAAGAACCAGGCAGAGGAAAAGATGGGCTAGTGAAGAAGAACTAGAGCTTAGGAACAGGTTTGCGGAGTTGGAAAATGAAGAAGGGGCACAGCAGGTGGTTACTGAAGGTGAGAGGGCAAGGAAGAAGAGCAGAGCAGCTTCTTCTGTAGGAAGAGGGTTAGAGTCAATGGAAATAACACCAAATATGAGCCCCAGGAGGATACAGGATGGGTTGCAGAGGATTGCAAAGGAGAATAGGAATCAAGAGGGAACATGGAATAGACTGGAGAATTGCACCATCACCAGGAAAAGGCAGGTGAGGTCTACATGATTGGGGACTCCTTATTGAGAAGAATAGACCAGCCTGTAAGCAGAGCTGGTCCAGAAAACAGAAGGGTGTGCTGTCTGCTGGGTGCTAAGATCTGGGATGTGGACCTGAGGCTGAAGAAGATCCTAATGGGAGCGGGAAAGAATCCACTGATTGTCCTTCATGTAGGAACAAATGATATGGCTAGATTCTCACTGGAAAGCATCAAGGGAGACTATGTCAGGCTGGGGAAGACACTTAAGGAAATCAAGGCTCAGGTGATCTTCAGTGGGATTCTGCTTGTTCCTAGAGAAGGGCAACAAAGGTGTGACAAGATTATGATGATCAACAGATGGCTCAGGCAGTGGTGCGATAAAGAGGGCTTTGGGATGTATGGCCACTGAGAGGCATTCATGGACAGAGGACTATTTTCTTGGGATGGACTTCGCTTGAGTAGGGAGGGAAGTAGACTTCTAGGATGGAGGCTGGCACAACTGATTAAGAGAGCTTTAAACTAGGAATTTGGGGGAGATAGTTGTGAGATGTCCAGGTAATCTCCACGCCAGATTTTAACATCGAGAGGGAAGAAAACAAAGTAAGAAAGTATACAGCCGTGGGTAGGAGAATGGACATAAGGAGGAAGGGTATTGTAGATACCAGTCTAATAGGTGATACTGGCGGTAGAATGTCTGGGCCTAATCGGGTAAAGAATGTGAACAAAGCCAGACAGCAAAAATTAAAATGTTTGTACACCAATGAGAGGAGCCTAGATAACAAAATGGGGGAATTAGAGTTACTGGTGCAGGAAGTGAAACCAGATATTATAGAGATAACAGAAACATGGTGGAATAATAGTCATGACTGGACTACAGGGATTGAAGGGTATGTGCTGTTTAGGAAAGACAGAAATAAAGGCAAAGGTGGTGGAGTAACATTGCATATCAGTGGCGAGATAGACTGTAAAGAAACAAGAAGTGATGGAATGGATAAGACAGAGTCTGTCTGGGCAAAAATCACATTGGGGAAGAAACCTACTAGAGCCTCCCCTGAGATAGTGCTTGGGGTGTGCTACAGACCACCGGGATCTGATTTGGATATGGATAGAGACCTCTTTCATGTTTTTAATGAAGTAAATACTAATGGGATTTGCGTGATCATGGGAGACTTTAACTTCCCAGATATAGACTGGAGGACAAGTGCTAGTAATAATAATAGGGCTCAGATTTTCCTGGATGCAGTAGCTGCGGGATTCCTTCACCAAGTAGTTGCTGAACCCACAAGAGGGGATGCCATTTTAGATTTGGTTTTGGTGAGTAGTGAGGACCTCATAGAAGAAATAGTTGTAGGGGACAACCTTGGTTTGAGTGATCATGAGCTAATTCAGTTCAAACTAAATGGAAGGATAAACAAACAAAGATCTGGGACTAGGGTTTTTTATTTCAAAAGTGCTAACTTTAAAGAATTAAGGAAATTAGTTAGGGAAGTGGATTGGACTGAAGAACTTGTGGACCTAAAGGCGAAGAAGGCCTGGAATTACTTCAGGTCAAAGTTGCAGAATGTATCAGAAGCCTGCATCCCAAGAAAGGGGGGAAAATTCATAGACAGGAGTTGTAGACCAAGCTGGATGAGCAAGCATCTCAGAGAGGTGATTAAGAAAAAGCAGAAAGCCTCAAGGAGTGGAAGATCAGAGGGATCAGCAAGGAAAGCTATCTTATTGAGGTCAGAACATGTAGGGATAAAGTGAGAAAGGCCAAAAGCCATGCAGAGCTTTCCCTTTCAAAGGGAAGTAAAACCAATAGTAAAAGGTTCTATAGCGTATAAATAAAAAGAAAACAAAGAAAGAAGTGGGACTGCTAAACATTGAGGATGGAGTGGAGGTTAAGGATAATCTAGGCATGGCCCAATATCTAAACAAATACTTTGCTTCAGTCTTTAATGAGGCTAATGAGAAGCTTAGGGATAATGGCAGGATGACAAATTGGAATGAGGATATGGAGGTAGATATTACCACATCTGAGGTAGAAGCCAAACTAGAACATTTTAATGGGACTATATCAGGGGGCCCAGATAATCTTCATCCAAGAATATTAAAGGAAGTGGCGCATGAAATTTCAAGCCCATTAGCAAGAATGTTTAATTAATCTGTAAACTCAAGGGTTGAACCATATGACTGGAGAATAGCTAACATAGTTCCTATTTTTAAGAAAGGAAAAAATGATGATTTGGGAAATTGCAAGCCTGTTAGTTTGACATCTGTAGCATGCAAGGTATTGGAAAAAAATTTGAAGGAAAAATTAGTTGAGGACATTGAGCTCAATGGTAATTGGGACAAAATACAACATGATTTTACAAAAGGTAGATCGTACCAAACCAACCTGATCTCATTCTTGGAGAAGGATTTTTTAGACAAAGGAAATGCAGTGGATCTAATTTACCTCGATTGTTAGTAAGGCATTTGATATGGTTCCACATGAGGAATTATTAAATTGGAAAAGATGGGGATCAATATGAAAATTGAAAGGTGGATAAGGAACTGGTTAAAGGGGAGACTACAATGGGTCATACTGAAAGGTGAACTGTCAAGCTGGAGGGAGGCTACTTGTGGAGTTCCTCAGGGATTGGTTTTGGGACCAATCTTATTTAATCTTTTTATTACTGACCTTGGCACAAAAAGCAGGAGTGTGCTAATAAAGTTTGCGGATGACACAAAGCTGGAAGGTATTGCCAATACAGAGAAGGACCGGGATATCATATAGGAAGATCTGGATGACCTTGTAAACTGAAGTAATAGTAGTAGAATGAAATTTAATAGTGAAAAGTGCAAGGTCATGCATTTAGGGATTAATAACAAAGATTTTTGTTATAAGCTGGTGACTCATCAGTTGGAAGTAACAGAGGAGGAGAAGGACCTTGGAGTATTGGTTGATCACAGGATGACTATGAGCCACCAATGTGATATGACCGTGAAAAAAGCTAATGTGGTCTTGAGATGCATCAGGGGAGGTGTTTCCAATAGAGATAAGGTGGTGTTAGAATCGTTATACAAGGCACTGGTGAGACCTCATCTGGAATACTGTGGGCACTTCTGGTTTCCCATGTTTAAGAAAGATGCATTCAAATGAACAGGTACAGAGAAGGGCTACTAGGATGAGCCAAAGGAAACATGCACGTTAACACACTTGATACCTGTACAGAACAGAATCAACCATAATGTTTTTTTTTCTGACACAATACTTGGCATTTGCTTTCATATGTTCTGTAAGAATGAGTCATATGCTCTGTATGAAAGAGGTAAGAGAACACTTGACTGAGAAAGGTCTTGTGTTTTAAGCTGTAGGTGACATTTCAGAAGCAAAATAATTCCAAATGAAAAATGCTTTTGTGTTGTACTAAGTGGTGCGGTTGGGGGGGGGGGGGCGATTTAATAGATGGAAGGACAATGGTGTTGCAATATATGAGTGATTTTATGTCAGTGAAAGAGACACCATATTACTCTGATGGACTTGGAGTTCCTTTAACAGATGTGGTGTGTCATCTATGCAATATTATCCTAAGTCACTGTACACTATCTGTTGCCATTGCAATCACAGAAAGTTATTGAAATGAAATATAGTAGTTTATGTAAGGAAAACAAACCCCTTCAAAATTCCGCTTCAAGCAGAGAGCAATTTTAGATTGAACAAATATAATTTGAAAAAGTGATTAAGCCACTGGAAACAGGCTTATAACAACAAAAAGGTGTTGGGCAACCTCTAGGCATCACTTAGCTCTGCCTATGATAAACCAGAATGCCAAAGATAGAGGATATTAATTTGTAGAAATAATCAAACTACAGCAATCAAGATATTTTTATTACACTTTAGTTTGATAAATGGGGATGTTTTAATAAGGTGTGTGTGCTTCTCATTATTGAACAAGGATGCAAATAGTCTTTTCTTTGCTAATACTCAGAAAGATCAGCCATTGAACCAATGGAAATTCTGATCCTGACTATACTCACATATCAGAGGGGTAGCCGTGTTAGTCTGGATCTGTAAAAGCAGCAAAGAATCCTGTGGCACCTTATAGACTAACAGACATTTTGGAGAATGAGCTTTCATGGGTGAATACCCACTTTGTCAGATGCATGTAGTGGAAATTTCCAGGAGCAGGTATATATATGCAAGCAAGCTAGAGATAATGAAGTTAGTTCAATCAGGGAGGACGAGGCCCTGTTCTAGCAGTTGAGGTGTGAAAACCAAGGGAGGAGAAACTGGCTTTGTAGTTGGCAAGCCATTCACAGTCTTTGTTTAATCCTGAGCTGATGGTGTCAAATTTGCAGATGAACTGAAACTCAGCAGTTTCTCTCTGAAGTCTGGTCCTGAAGTTTTTTGCTGCAGGATGGCCACCTTAAGATCTGCTATAGTGTGGCCAGGGAGGTTGAAGTGTTCTCCTACAGATTTTTGTATATTGCCATTCCTAATATCTGATTTGTGTCCATTTATCCTTTTCCGTAGCGACTGTCCAGTTTGGCCGATGTACATAGCAGAGGGGCATTGCTGGCATATGATGGCATAGATTACATTGGTGGACGTGCAGGTGAATGAACTGGTGATGGTGTGGCTGATCTGGTTAGGTCCTGTGATGGTGTCACTGGTGTACATATGTGAGCAGAGTTGGCATTGAGGTTTGTTGCATGGATTGGTTCCTGAGCTAGAGTTACTATGGTGCGGTGTGCAGTTACTGGTGAGAATATGTTTCAGGTTGGCAGGTTGTCTGTGGGCAAGGATTGGCCTGCCACCCAAGGCCTGTGAAAGTGTGGGATCATTGTCCAGGATGTGTTGTAGATCCCTGATGATGCATTGGAGAGGTTTTAGCTGGGGACTGTATGCGATGGCCAGTGGAGTCCTGTTGGTTTCTTTCTTGGGTTTGTCTTGCAGTAGGAGGCTTCTGGGTACACCTCTGGCTCTGTTGATCTGTTTCCTTATTTCCTCGTGTGGGTATTGTAGTTTTGAGAATGCTTGGTGGAGATTTTGTAGGTGTTGGTCTCTGTCTGAGGGGTTAGAGCAGATGTGGTTGTACCTCAGTGCTTGGCTGTAGACAATGGATCGTGTCATGTGCCTGGAATGGAAGCTGGAGGCATGAAGGTAGGCATAGCGGTCAGTAGGTTTTCGGTATAGGGTGGTGTTAATGTAGCCATCACTTATTTGCACCATGGTGTCTAGGAAGTGGACCTCCCGTGTAGATTGGTCCAGGCTGAGGTTGATGGTGGGGTGGAAGCTGTTGAAATCGTGGTGGAATTTTTCCAGAGTCTCCTTCCCATGGGTCCAGATGATGAAGATACCATCAATGTAGCGTAGGTAGAGAAGGGGCATGAGTGGACAAGAGCTGAGGAAGCGTTGTTCCAGGTCGGCCATAAAAATATTGGCATATTGTGGGCCATGCGGGTGCCCATAGCGGTGCCACTGATCTGGAGATACATATTGTCATCAAATTTGAAATAGTTGTGTGTGAGAATAAAGGCACAGAGCTCAGCAGCCAGTTGTGCTGTGGCATCATCAGGGATACTGTGCATCCCTACACTGCATTGGTGACCTTCCAGAAAACACCATCCTAGCCACCATGGATGTAGAGGCTCTCTACACAAACATCCCACACACACATGGAATACAAGCTGTCAGGAACAGTATCCCTGATGACACCACGGTGCAAATAAGTGATGGTCACATTAACACCACCCTATACCGAAAACCTACCGACCGCTATGCCTCCAGCTTCCATCCCGGGCACATCACACGATCCATTGTCTACAGCCAAGCACTGAGGTTCAACTGCATCTGCTCCAACCCCTCAGACAGAGACCAACACCTATAAAATCTCCACCAAGCATTCTCAAAACTACAATACCCACACTAGGAAATAAGGAAACAGATCAACAGAGCCAGATGTGTACCCAGAAGTCTCCTACTGCAAGACAAACCCAAGAAAGAAACCAACAGGACTCCACTGGCCATCACATACAGTCCCCAGCTAAAACCCCTCCAACGCATCATCAGGGATCTACAACACATCCTGGACAATGATCCCACACTTTCACAGGCCTTGGGTGGCAGGCCAATCCTTGCCCACAGACAACCTGCCAACCTGAAACATATTCTCACCAGTAACTGCACACCGCACCATAGTAACTCTTAGCTCAGGAACCAATCCATGCAACAAACCTCAATGCCAACTCTGCCCACATATCTACACCAGCGACACCATCACAGGACCTAACCAGATCAGCCACACCATCACCGGTTCATTCACCTGCACGTCTGCCAATGTAATATACGCCATCATATGCCAGCAATGCCCCTCTGCTATGTACATCGACCAAACTGGATAGTCTCTACGGAAAAGGATAAATGGACACAAATCAGATATTAGGAATGGCAATATACAAAAATCTATAGGAGAACACTTCAACCTCCCTGGCCACACTATAGCAGATCTTAAGGTGGCCATCCTGCAGCAAAAAACTTCAGGACCAGACTTCAAAGAGAAACTGCTGAGCTTTAGTTCATCTGCAAATTTGACACCATCAGCTCAGGATTAAACAAAGACTGTGAATGGCTTGCCAACTACAAAGCCAGTTTCTCCTCCCTTGGTTTTCACACCTCAACTGCTAGAACAGGGCCTCATCCTCCCTGATTGAACTAACCTCGTTATCTCTAGCTTGCTTGCATATATATACCTGCCCCTAGAAATTTCCACTACATGCATCTGACGAAGTGGGTATTCACTCATGATAGCTCATGCTCCAAAACGTCTGTTAATCTATAAGGTGCCACAGGATTCTTGGCAGAGGGTACTGGAGACAGAGAGATTTACAGGGATCCCTGCATAATCTTTCACTGAAGAGTGGGCCCGTAGCCCAGTGATCATCATCAAACTATTTGCCATACAAGAATTAATTGAGAGATGTAAAATTTTACATTCCAAAACTGTTGCGCTCCGAGTCAAGGCATATAAGTGTACAGAACAGTGGACGTCCAGGGAGACAGGCTATGCTGTCTGGGTCAAGGGCAGGCCTGAGGATTTGCAAAGGCTAAGGAACCTCAAAATTAGTCTCTGAAGAGGGAACCTCCTGTGATAAGAGACAATAATCTGTAACTGCATTTAAAATAAAAGAGGCTCGGGGGCAAGATTTTATCCTTCACCAAGGAAGCCAACTGATAGTGTGATTTGTCTTATGAAAGAGAGGTCATAGCCTCCCTGGCTGTAAAGTGTAGATGAGCAATACTATATTGTCAATTAAGTCTAGGCTCTAGCACATGCCATGATTTTATTTTATATGTAACCATTTGTTTCCAGTACTACTACTTATTACTTTGAATGGCTGTGCTTTGTTAAATAACCCTATTTTTTATTTCAATGTAAACCCATCTAAGCGCTATTCGTTAAGCGGAGTGGTGATCTGAGTGGAGCTGGGAAGCTGGAGGGTACTGTTTCTTTGGAAGAATTGGATCTGTGAATACCGAGTGTCCAGTGGACCAGGGACTGGGTACTCCAGAGTCAAAACATCCATTTGTGACTGACCAGCCATCCAGTGTTCTAATGACATCAACAAAAGCTGAATTTCTTCCACCTTTTCTTTCCTATCTCTCCTCCATCTTGGGATTGTCTGGCTGTTAGAAACAGGAGAAGCAAATACCTTTTCCACAACAGGAATGAGAGTAAAATTAACCCTTTCCTTTCATTTTTTTTTTTTTTAAAGCTTTTTCTGAAAATAAGACAAGACTCTGATATTTTGCCTCCAAAAGGTGAGAGCCTCTCAGGGTTTTGGTTGGTTGGTTGGTTGTAATCACTCAATTACAGTTTCAATATAAGTGCTTGTTTAAATTGCTTGCTTGTTCTTCTGTTTTGATCAATAAACTTTCAGCTTTAGAATGAATGCTTTTGGAGCTAAGTAAAACCAAGGCCTCTGTAGGCACGCCAGCTGCCCCCAAGTTAAGTGTCACTCTTTTATAGGTGTTCATTAACCCTTGCACTGTCCAGAATTAACTCTTTTGGCCCTTAAGATCAATACAACAGCGTTCAGGGGTTGGAGGGTTCTTATCAATAACCTGCAGAGGGACAGCGGAGCTTGCGTAGGCCTTCAGGGCAGTACTTTTGTTGCCTGTGGGTGGTGGAGTTGGGGAGCTCACCCAGGACAGACACAGACCAGGCTTTCTCATGCTAAGGGCAGGTGATAGCAAGGTGCCTCACAATGTAGGGTATCCCCAGGAAGCATCACAGTTGGGTGAATAAATACCTTTGTGCATCTGGGCCTATGTAACTACCATCTTAGTACGAATTTAATGCAAGACCAAATCTACGACTGACAGATTCCCAGATACAGGCTCAGAGCTTCAACTTTGATCACACAAGTACCCACTATAATTCCATTTTACTGCAGGAATAGTGAGTGGGCTCAGTGTGTTTTGACAGCAGATTTCCCACCTGTGAATAACACACAAGATAAATGTACAGATTTGAACAATTGTGGATGCCTATACCCTGAGTTTGTTCCTGTCTGGAATAAAGTTACCACCATGTAGTAAAGCTGCTCAACTTAAAACAAACAGAAGCTTTAGGTTTATAAGAAGATTGTATGAGGGTTAGCTGAGACTCAGTCTCAAACATACAGATTCTTCAGTACCAAATAGTATACAGGCCACAAATCCTGTGCATTTAAAACATACATTACTGATTTGGCATTAATGTCTCTACATTGTCCTGAGCTGAACAAGTAGCAAATGTCCAGTTTTTTAAGTAGGATGGTTGCCTTCTCCTTGTGGCTATCTTCTTGCTGCAATTAGTAAAAGCTTTTATCAGCTTTCAGGGCAGAGATCTTCACCTCCTCTCTGGTATGGCTGTCTCACTCTTGGTCTGGCTGAACTAACTGAACAGTTTGGTGTCTCTTTCTTTCTTTCTTTATACTTGTGAGTGAAATTGGCCCCCATCCTTGGAAATGTCCTACTGCCCAAGGGTTCGTGAACTTTTTCCTTTGTTTGCCAGCTAGGCCAAGGCCAGCTAGAGTTAGTGGACAGCTGCTCCACTCTTCTGGCAGGAGGAAAACCAACACCAAAATTGACTACTACAGTTAAAAGGAACAGCAACAGAAGCATGGCTTACAGTGGAACACAATAAATATGGATTAAAAATTGGTTAGCAGATACATCTCAAAATGTAACTGCAAATGGGGAATCATCACTGAGTGGATCTGTTTCCAGTGAGGTACCTCAGTGATTGGTTGTTGGCCCTATGCTTTTTTTTTAAAAAATGATCAAGGATCTGAATGACAATATAAAATAATGACTCAGAGTTTGCAAATAATCCAAAAACAAGGGGAGTGGTAAATACTGAAGAGAACAGGTCATTAATTCAGAGTGATCTAGATTGCTTGCACTAGTTTACCAAACAAACAATATACATTTCAATATGAGAAAATGTATACATCAAAGAACAAAGAATATAGATCATATTTATAGAATGGGGGACTCTATCCTGGGAAGCAGTGATTCTAAAAAAGATTTGGGGGTCACGATGGGTAATCAGCTCAGTCTGAAGCTGTGGATAAAAGAGATCCCAGGATCACATTAAAAGGAGAATCTCAAGTAGGAACATAGAGGTTATTTCACCTCTATATTTGGCACTGGTACAATTGCTGTTGGAATATTGTGTCCAGTTCTGGTGCCCACCATTCAAGATGGATATGGTAAATTGGAAAGGATTCAGAGAAGTGCCACAAGAACGATTAAAGGATGAGATCTTTGATTCTATTGCTATAAGGCATGTTTTCTAAATCTATTTAGCTTAAGGAGAAGGTTAAGGCATGACTTGATACAGTTTATAAGTATATACATGGGGAACAAATATTTAATAGTGGACTTTTCAGTTTAGCAGAGAAAGGTACAACTCAATCCAATGGCTGAAAGCTAAAGCTAGACAAATTCAGACTGGAAATGAAGAGAAAAGTTTAAGCAGAGAGAATAATTGATCACTGGAAGAATTTGCCACGGTTCATGCTGGATTCTCCATCATTAACAATTTTAAAATCAATATTGGATTTTTCTTTCTAGAAGATATGCTTAAGGAACTATTTTGGAGAATTTCTATGGCTTGGGTAGAGGTCAGACTAGATTATCAAAGTGGTTCCTTCTGGCCTTGGAATCAATGCTTATTACATTTGAGGCCAATTCCTGTGGGCAAAACTTTCATTGGTTTGAGCGGATGAAGGACTGAGCAATTTTTGGGACCTCTTGCCCTTGTAGCAGGCCTTGGTTGGTACTTTTCCTTCTCTTCTGTTCTTTCATAAAGAGTGACTTCACTCAAACTCTTCTCAGATTTCTCTCTCTAATCTAAAGGACTTCACTGAGCTCTGACATCAACAGGAGATTTGTCAGAGTAACATCTTCAGAATTCAGCCTTCAATTCTCACCATATTTTATTTTTATCTCATGCCTCCCACATCAGCAAATCCATTCCCTGGCTTTTCTGTTACATTGACTCATTTTTACTTGACTTTTGATCAAGTCCTTCTTAAAGGCTTGTAGCATCCGGGAAAATTCATTAGATTATTATCTACTCTGTCTTCTTTACTCAGTGAGCTGAGTCCCTGGTTGTTATGACAACTATACTTTTATGACTTTGCTGATACATAACCTCCTGACCTCTGCAATTGTCAGAGGCAGCATCCATCTAAGCTATGAAAAGAATCATCTATCATTTCCAGTCTTCATAACAATATAGTATACCTTCTTCACTAAGGACTATATCCCTCAAGATTCTTCATGCCCTCTCTGAGGTACAGGGCTCTTTCGACTCCTTCTAAAGCCAATGTGTGTTGAAGGTGCTCCGTAATTCACAAGAGGTCCTTGCCACCCAACAAGTGATGAGATATAGGTTCCTTAGTGCCTAATTCCTTTTTGAAAGTGAGATTTAGGCACTTAAGTCTGTTAGTTTCAACACTGAGTGCAGCAGTGCCTAAATGCCTAAAAAATCTGTGCCTCAATCCATGCCTCAGTTCTCAATCTATGAAATGGGGGTGAGATACATCACCAAGTAATATTGTGTGGAGGGTAAGATCATTAATGATTGAGGCTCTTTCATGTTGTGGGGTATATGAGTATATAGCTAGCAGCTGCACTATCCTGAAGGGAAAATACAGTTTTGGAAGAATGTCAAAGGGGAAGGACAGTTGTTGTTTCTTATGCACACAATAAAATCTAAAGCAGCAACTAGAGCTGGATGACATATGTATTATGTGACTCCTTTCTCTTATTGTTGGTTATATACTGCAGCTCTAGTTAAATGCAGACTCAGCTGCAAAGTGAATTGCAGGATATTTACTTACACGTGCCTTAATTTATCCTGTAAGGGTTGGGGAAAATGACTTTATGTTCTCAGTGTGCCTACACAAGCAGAAGCTTTTCATAATTTGAAGTTGACAGGAAGTTACAGCTCATAGTGATCTTCCTTTAAGCTAGTTTTGGTCATCTGTTAATTGGATTGTATTAGACTGGGACCCAGGAGACTTGCATTCTATTACTGGTTCTGCCACTGGCCTGCTAAGTGCTCTTGGGAAGTCACCTCACTGCTGTGCCTGTTTCCCCACCTGTAAAATGGGGTAATGATCATCCTTTGTAAAGCACCTTGAGATCAACAGATGAAAAAAGTGCTCTGTAAGAGCACCACAGTCTTATTATTATCATCATGATTCAGAAATTAGAAAATGCAGATTTAAGGAGAAAAGGTCACCTTCCATCTGACCCTTGTGCTTCTGCCTTGAAACATGGTCTTAATTTATATTGTTATCAACTGTTCGTAAATTAGTTAATTAAATTTGGCCTGGATCCTGCCCTCTGTTCTGTGCTGGTGGAATATTGTAGCTCCTCAGCACACCATTGGGGTTCTGTGCAAGCACAGGGGGTGCTGTATGTATGACATATGCTACCACATGTGTTTTGTGCAGACTTGCATGCAATATTCAGTGTTTGTTTGAATTTTAATCTACAAAGCAAGACAAGTTTGAAGGAAATAGATTATATAATTTAAAGCTGGCACTTGGAACTTCTTTGTTTTAGATCAATGCAAACCTTAAACACACTTTACTGATTACTGCTGATGTCAGAAAAGCAAATGACAAAGAAATGAGCAACTGACTACAATGGGAAGAGAGAAGCCCAATGAGAATACTTGACCGTCCAAATAATAGACCCTTTGTACTAGCAGTATTTCTACCACTTCTTGATCAGCTTGCCACATTGATCTTTTGATTAACAAACAAAATCAACAAAAAAACCTGTGCCAAAAACTACAGTCCTGTGTTAAGGATGGAACAGGACATTACAGGAAAAAAAAGATGAGATGTGAACCATAAACAGAGTTGAGTGGGAAAGAGGGTCACATATACATAAAGGACACGAGATGAGGAGAGATGTCAAAGTGTAACGTACACAAGTGTAGAAGAGGCCAGGAAGAATTTCTGTAAATTCTACACTCTGCAAAAGGACATGAGCATAAAAGTAAATAAAAGAGCCTTGTCTCCAAAATGGGGTGAAGAGCAAAACAGAATGCAGAGGAAATTTTCCACTTCCTGATTGCCACTGTATATGTTTACAGAGCTTCCACCTGTCATTACCATGGACTGCTTCCTGTCTCAATAACAAACCCCACTGTACAGTAAAAGAGGAAATGTTATAGGATATCAGTGTGGAAAAAGGATGCCACCCACCAGGAACTCCAGGCTTCATACAGCCTCTTATGGCTGAATGTGCGTCATAATGTGCATCAGTATGTTCTGGGTCAGAATCAATACCCTGAAAGAAATTACATACAGAGCACTGCATGTATCCCTGGTAACTGGGCTGGCTTTTAATCATTTGAGAGCTGAAAATGAGTCTAAAACTTAGCAGAGTTTATCCTATAAATAGTTAGAGTCATTAGGTCATTATTCACAGAGCAGATACTGGCGTATTCACGAATGGGTACCTAGTAGTGTGCCATTGGCTGGTAATTTTTTTTTAAAAGGCCCATGGAAAATAAGGTAGTTTCACAATTAGGATCCAGGAGTTGTGTGTTCAATTCCCAAATTAGCCAGTAACTTGTAGTATGGTTTTGGGGAAATCACTCATTTTGCTCAGTGCCTCAGTTTCCCTATCTATAAAATGGAAATAATACCTCAAGTACAAGGGATAAATATTAGTTTTGCATTAAGTAACAGTTCAATCATCTCACTTTTTAATTTAATTTTAAATATATTCTAGGATATCAATAGGGTACGGTAGGACTCCCAGTGCCCAATCATCTAAGGTGCTGAGGTCCCATCAAAGTGTGCTCAGCACGTGGCAGGCCTGGACCCTCATCTTTGTAAGTTTTCAGAACAGCGCACAAGGACTTAATCACACAACTTCCAAGTTCAGGTTTTACAATGTACATTTCAGATGTGACTAGGCAATAAAAGGTGATAACCAATAGTAGGAAGAGGACTGAATGTGGAGGGATAAGGTTTGTAGTGACACAATTGTACAGTCTGTATAGGCACATGAACATCTTAGTGCTTCCTTTCCTTATAGTAGGAAAGATAAGGATGTAAAATGGAGAATACTATTAACTCACTTCTGGTAGATCTGGAACAATTGCAAGTAGGGACTACTTTAGTTTAGTAAGGCAAATATTATTTCCCTGTTGGTTGAATGTCTTTTTGAACAATTTGAGATCATGAATTAGCCTGTTTAGAAACTGGTGAGAAACCTAAGAGAAATATTCAAAATTGACTGCTAATTGAACTGCTGTCTTTAACTGCTTGGTCACAGTTTAGTTATACATGTCAAACAGTTTGTGATTTCTACTTATAAGGGGGGAAATAATCAAAATATTTGAAACTGTTTTTTTCCCCCCTTAAAGGATGTTATTTCAACTTGAGTGCATCAGCCATTTTAATTGGTCAAAATCGCACAGAAGGAAGGGAAAAAATAATTGACTGGTATCTTGCCCATCATTGTTAGAACAGAGGGAAGGCTTCTAAAACTCCTTTATTAATCAGAGCATGCACAGACAATATGTTTGCCGGTCCTCTTCATTCATCCTCCTATTATCTTATCCTTCCTTTCAGTACATAGCTTCTTAAACTGAAGGACATGATACGTATTTAACATCCTCACAGTCTTTCACTGGTAGATACAGAGTACCTGCTGCAGTCTTGCCCCAGACTGCTGCTTCATCTGTATGCACTGCAGCCATCCCTCCCTCTGCAGACTAGATCAATCACAGCTTTAGAGAGATTATATTGCTGTCAATATCCCTTCAGCCTTTTCTTAGCCCTGGTCTAGCACAAGGGCTAACTCTAAATTGAAATCTAGACGAGCTTTATATTTCATTCCATCTATTAAATTTTCCAAAAGGGAAACTTGGGACTGCTTGATTCAGATGGGCCATTATTAAATTATCTGAAGCATTCCATATTTCATGTACTCAAGTTATATTTATTAATAACAACAAAGGTTCTTAATTATGTGTCCTTGCCTTAAGATAAATGCTATGATCCACCAAAGACTGCATGCAGTTATGCCATCTTATTCAGGGCACTTTGGTGTTAGAGGAGGGCACTGGTAATCAGAATTCCTGGGTTCTGGTGCTAGCCATGCCAGTGGCTTATTTTATGACCTTAAACAAGTGACAATCTTTCTCAGTACCTTAATTTTCTCAGCTGTAAAAGTGCTCTAAAATGCTTCCCTATTGTAAGTCTTAATGTTTTGCAAAATGCTTTGAGATTCATGAATGGATAGTGCTGTTTTAGTACAAAATATAGATGTCAATAGAAGTTTCATGTTTGAAGGATGCCTTGCAAATATCAATATTACTATTCTTTTAGGAGGCACTGTGTGTTGGAAGGTAGAGAACCTTTTAAAAGGGTTAGTAGCTGGATTTTTTTGCTTAATTGAAAAATCTAACCCAAGTCTCAAATCTTCTTCCCCTTATTCTGTCACTGGGGTCAGATCATCATGCAAGCACCTCACCATTACCTTTGTTTGTCCAAGGCTGCACTAAGATCCATCTTCTCTGATGCAATCCATCCATCACTTTCCTGGGGGTCTCTTTCCCACCACCCTCTCCTGCCATGCTTTCTTCAGCAGGTCTTTTTCATTCATCCTCTGTATATGTCCAAACCAGCAAAGTCACACTTCTTGGATTTTGTCAGCCACAATAAAGACTTTGACTTCCGTCCTCATACTTTCATTTCTCACTCTCTCTTCATATAACTCTTTTTATTGCGCAAAGACATTTCTCCTCAAACATGTGTAGGCATGAATCTGCCCAAGTCTCAGAAATAAAAAGTTGAATTTGGTGGAAGCTGATTAGACAAACAGTTTGGCCCCTATCCCTACCCTCACCCTCCTATAAAAGAGTTAACACAGTGACTGGATGATTTCTAAGGCTGTCAATAAAATCTGTCCAGCCCTAGGTTGGGATTAGTAGACAAGGTAGCATTCGGTTTGCAGATGCTCACTCTGCATGTAACCTATGGCTTTGGTGCAGCTTTCAGTTTCCTGCAGTGTTCTTAATTCTGTAACCTGCTCAAAAATAGAGCAAAATAGAAAAATGATTTGAAAAATGGGGGAAAAAAACAAAATGCTAAGAAAAATCTTAAAATGGCCTGTTCCTGGCTGCAGCCTTTGCTTCAGTATGCAGGCCTTGAACACTTATTACATATTTCAGTACCCAGAAAGAAAATGGAGCAAATAATTACCCAATCAGTTTGCAGACACCTAGAAGATAAGGTAATAAGGAACAGTCAGCATGGATTGTCAAGAACCAATCATGTCAAACCAGCTTTCTTTGACAGGGTAACAAGCCTTGTGGATGCGAGGGGAGTGGTAGACAGGGCCGGCTCCAGGCCACAGCGTGCCAAGCGCGTGCTTGGGGTGGCACGCCGCGTGGGGTGCTCTGCCGGTTGCTGGGAGGGCGGCAGGTGGCTCTGGTGGAGCTGCTGCAGGCGTGGCTGCGGACGGTCCGCTGGTCCGCGGCTCCAGTGGACCTCCCACAGACATGCCTGCCGCAGCTCCACCGGAGCCGCGGGACCAGCTGACCATCCGCAGAAATGCCTGCGGGAGGTCCACCGGAGCCGCGGGACCGGCAAGCAGCAGAGCGCCCCCCGCGGCGTGCCGCCACGCTTGGGGCGGCCAAATTGCTAGAGCCGGCCCTGGTGGTAGATATGTGGTATATCTTAGTAAGGCTTTTGATACTGTCTCACATGACCTTCTCATAAACAAACTAGGGAAATACAACTTAGGTGGAGCTACTATAGGGTGGGTGTATAAGTGGTTGGAAAACCATTCTCAGAGAATACCTATCAGTGGTTCACAGTCAAGCTGGAAGGGCATAACAAGTAGGGGTTCCTCAGGACTCAGTTTTGGGTCCAGTTCTGTTTAATATCTTCTTCAATGATTTAGATAATATCATAGAGAGCACACTTACAAAGTTTGCAGATGATACCACGCTAGGAGGTGTTGCAAGTGCTTTGGAGGATAGGATTAAAATTCAAAATCATCTGGACAAACTGGAGAAATGGTTGGAAGTAAATAGGAGGCAATTCAGTGAGAACAAGTGCAAAGTACTCCACTTAGGAAGGAACAATCAGTTGCACACATACAAAATGGGAAATGACTGCCTAGGAAGGAGTACTGCAGAAAGGGATCAGGGGGTCATAGTGGATCACAAACTAAATATGAATCAACTGTGTAACACTGTTGCAAAAAAGCAAACATCATTCTGGATGTATTAGCAGGAGTGTTGTATACAGGACACTGATTAGGCTTCAACTGGTGTATTTCGTCTAGTTCTGGATGCCACATTTCAGGAAAGATGTAGACAAATTGGAGAAAGTCTAGAAAAGAACAACAAAAATAATTAAAGGTCTAGAAAACATGACCAATGGGGGAAGTTTGAAAACATTTTTAAGAGCAGATTGGACAAACACCTGTCAAGAATGATCTAGATAATCCTTAGTCCTGCGTTGAGTGTGGAGGACTGGACTGAAAGACCTCTCAAGGTCTCCTCCAGTCCTATGATTCTATGAGCAAAGCTATTGCTTTCAATGAGGCTATTTGGATTGCTATCTAGCAAGGATTAGTGATGTGAGTAAAGTTTGCAGGAGCTGGCTCTATGTTCTGTACATCTCATGCTCTGGATGGCAAATGCAAGGAGTGGAAACATTCTGAGAAGAGGGCTAAATTCTATGTTTAATTATATTCTCTGGGTTGGGGAATGAATGTAAGGCTACAAACTTCGCACAATCCATAGAAAGCCTGCCTCTATCGTCAATGGAAAGGTCAATGATGGAAAATGATTTTTACATGTTCATTTAAAAAATAGCATTATTATTATTCGTTTGGAATCTTGTCACATAAATACATTTCAGGGCCAGAAGGGACCATTGTTATCATTTTGTTCTGACCTCCGGCATAACACAGGCTATAGAAATCCCCCAAAATAACTCTTAGAGCAGATCTTTTTGACAAACATTCAGTCATCACTTAAAAATTGTCAGTGATGAAGAATCCACCATGACCCTTGGTAATTTTTTTCCAATGATTAGTTACCCTAATAGTTAAAAATGTACATCTTATTTTCAGTCTGACTTTATCTAGGGATTCAACGTCACTCAGGGGAAGAATTGCTATGTTTAGGCCCAATGCCATTTCTGCCTTTTGCTTTCTTTCCTTCCTCATTGTCCTTTCTGTGTCTCTCCTCTGACTCTGTGCCACCACTCTCCCCCTCCAATTTCCTTTCCTAAGGCAACTGCCAATTCCCACTTCATGTACTTCAATTTCACCCCATTACGTCTACCAATCTACCAAATTATTCACCAGTGGAAAAGTTAATGCTGACATGTAAAGTCAAAAAAATATTCCATTTGTTTGTTTTAAACCTGCTGCCTACTAAATCCCATTCAATAGTTATGACATTTTATGGTCATAAATAACAGTATGTTAAGTTAAAAGTGAAGGTTCGTTAGGGATAAAACCACAGAATGTGGCATCCTGATTAATATATTTGTATATTTCAAATGAACTAATAAGCTAATGAACTAATTATCTGTGCCACAGCTATACTGTATCTATGCCATATTTGTAGTTGCTTTCTTAAGCAGCCTATCTCTATATATTGCCTTTTCTTTACTATAGTTTAAATGGCAAGATTTGCAGTTAGTTACAGGTGTAAAATTATTATTAAGTGCCTGATATATGCATAAGGTCATCTCAATTAATGGTAGGATTTAATGCAGCAATTAATTGTGTGTGTACAATAAATAAAGATGCAGTTTTTGATGGGGCCACCAGAGAAGAGGAAGGCTGCCCTTTCAAAATATGATCTTTTTGCATAGTAGATGGAAAAATCTTTGCAGTCAACAGTGGTTGACTCTATGGATTCAAAAAGACTAATATTGATACTTTACATGTCAGCATTAACTTTTCCATTGGTGAATAATTTGGTAGATTGGTAGATGGAATGGGATGGAAATGAAGTACATGAAGTGAGAACTGGGAGTTGCCTTAGGAACGGAAATGCAAGGGAGGGGGAAGGAGTGGCATAGAGTCAGAGGAGAGAAACAGAAAGGAGAATGAGGAAAGAAAGAAAGCAAAAGGCAGAAATGGCACTGGGCAGTGAAGAAAGTAGATAAGGAAAAGTTATTTACTTATTCCCATAATATAAGAACCAGGGGTCACCAAATGAAATGAATAGGCAGCAGGTTTAAAACAAATAAAAGGAAGTTCTTCTTCACACAGCGCACAGTCAACTTGTGGAACTCCTTAACTGAGGGGATTGTGAAGGCTGGGACTATAACAGCGTTTCAAAGAGAACTGGATAAATTCATGGTGATTAAGTCCATTAATGGCTATTAGACAGGATGGGTAAGGAATGGTGTCCCTAGCCTCTGTTTGTCAGAGAGTGGAGATGCATGGCAGGAGAGAGATCACCCGATCGTTACCTGTTAGGGTCATTCCCTCTGGGCCACCTGGCATTGGCCACTGTTGATAGACAGGATACTGGGCTAGATAGACCTTTGGTCTGATCCAGTATGGCCATTCTTATAGGCTGCCTACTACTCAGAGGCTAAGATTTTATTACCCCTTCCAACAGTGCATTTTTCTGACAAATTTTAGACCAACTGAACTGAAGTAGCAGAGCTCTGTTTTAGGACTGTAAGCCTCTATAATGCAATCAATCAAAATTCAGATATGATTTTGGCCAGTGAAGAATGCCATTATTGCATGAGAGCACTTTACCCTAACACCTACAGAATTGTGAGTGAAATCTTTGCCCTGTAAAAGTGAATGGCAAAAGCCTACTGACTTCAATGGGGCCAGGATTCCTCCCAGGCCTGCCAATTTGGGGGGGGGGCAATTTCCCAGGGTCCTGGGTGATTTGAAAGGGCCTTAGGGCCCCCAGCCACTGCTGGCGGCAGTGCAGCAGGGCTAAGGCAGGCTTCCTGCTCTACCTCGCTCCACATCGCTCCTGGAAGTGGCTGGCACATCACTGAGGTCCCTGGGGAGAGTGTCTCCACAAGCTGCCCCTGCCCCGAGCACTGGATCCACAGTTCCCATTGGCCGGGAACTGCAGTGCATGTGGTGCTGCCCCCTGTCCCCTCACCTAGGAGCCACTGCCAGAGGGATGTCAATCATTTTCAGGAGCTGCACTCCACACTCAAACTCCCTCCCAGAGCCCGCACCTCCTCTCACACCCAAATTCCCTCCCAGAGCCCACACTCCCTCCCACACCCTAACCCTTGCTCCAGCCTGGTGAAAGTGAGTTAGGGTCGGGGAGAATGAGCGATGGAGGGAGGGAGGAGGAAGTGTGCAGGGGTCGAGGCCTTGGAGAAGGGGCGGGACAAGTTCGTGGTCTCAGGGAAGGGGCAGGGCAGGGTACAGGGCAAGGGTATTTGGGTTTGTGTGATAAGACAGTTGGCAACCCTATCGGGCTGCCATGTGGAAGCAATGGCTGTGCTGGAAGACCATGTGCAGCAGCGCAGCCGGCAGCTCACTGGGTAACAGCCAGCACAAGCACAGCACCACCTAAATGTCAGGCGGACTGTGTCTGTGTGGGTGTGGCGTGGGTGTGCATGAGGGCCCATTGATTGTTCTGCCCTGGGGCCTGGAATTGCCTTCAGGGGGCCTGATTACACCCTATATTTTTAGATCTTTGCCTCATGAAGATGTCAATAATCGTTATTCTGCAGACAGTGACACTTTCCTTCTGGTTGGTTCAAGTCTGCACTCACAGCACTTTGCTCATGTAGCTATACTAGTGTACCTCACGAGCAAAACACTCCTAGTGTGGACACAATTTATGCTTCTTCCAGCTTCCCCAAGAGAAATAAGCTATATCAGAAAAAACACAGATTTGACAGTATAATTGCATCTACAACTCGGGCTTTTGCCAGTACAGCTGTGTTAGTGGTAGATCACACTTCCTTGCACCTTTGACCAATATTGCTATCTTGCAAAGGTCGGCAGTGCAGACCTGGCCATATATTTCAATTTCCCTGATTTCTCAATCTCTCCATCTCTATTCCCAACTAATTTCACCGTCTTTCCATCTCTGTTCCCAACTGATTTCACCATCTGTCCATCCCTACCTGCCGCATCCTCTTCTCTCATCTTACACTTTGTTTAATTAGGTCAATTATAAAGAATAAAGCTACTTTAAATTTATACTTTTGATGTTAAAAACTAATGAGTAAGAGGATTTAAATGACAGCAGAAATAAGAGTGAGATTCTGTGATAGGTCATCCCAGTGTTACAGAGAATGAACCGATATATTATGGAAAGTTTATAAAGTCAGTATAAATTTTCCTTCCAGAAGTATTTTATATTAATGGCACTTACCATTACATTAACTTAGACATCTTAAGAATCATTTTCTAGCCCTTCACTAACTTCTGTCTGACATTATGTTTAACAAAGAGTCTGAATTAGATCTGGGCAAACAGCTGATTTTTCAGTTCCCTGGCAGTTCTGGAGTGTGAGAGTAGGAGAAATCAATTCAGATCAAACTGAAACCAAAACTTTTTGGAATTTTCAGCAAATTGAAAAATCAGAAAAATGTCATGTTGGGTATTTTTAATTAAAGGAAATGACATGAGGGACTAGATCTATAAAATACAGTAAGAGGAGGTGACAGTCATTCCCTCACCCCTTATAACCTTTAGTCTAGTGGTTATGGCACTTCCTTGTACTATGGAGGCCTAGGTTCAAATCCCCACATTGGATCAGGGACTTAAACCCAGGCTTTGCCCCCAGCTGAGTTCCCTAGCAACCAAACTATTGGCTATTCTGGGGTGAGACTGTCTGGTAGAGCTGTTTCACTTTGTATAAAATGCCTGTATAGTCACTGCACAAGAGAGAGTATATGTAAGAATTTGTCTCTAGCCCATGGTTAGGGTGGATACTTGATTTCCAGTCCCTGCTCCAATGAATATTTAGTTAAGTTATACAAAGTGGAAAAACTTCAATAGGAGAAACTCAGAGTATCCCACCTTGGTCTACCCCGTAGCCTGGTGATTAGGGAATTTGCATTCACCTAGAAGGAGGGAGACCTGTGTTCATGTCCCTGCTCCTGAGCATGGATTCAAACAGGTCTCCTACAGTTTTTATTATTGTAGTGACCAGGATCCTGTTGTACCAGGTGCTTAAAAACACAGAACAAAAAGCCTCTATCCTAAAGAACTAATCATCTAAATATACAAGTGAAAAGGTGGATATAGCAGGTGGAGGAGCACAGGGAAACACTGAGACAAGACAGGCAGGGTGGGGGAAGGAGTAGAACACACAAAGCAGAGTGAACAATGGGATCGTGGCAAATGTCATGTTACTTCCACAATTTTAGCATTATTGTTATTTGGGGGAGTAAGGGGCTTAGTTAGGAGAGGAATGGGAAGGGAAGGGGGAAAGGGGATAGGATAGGAGTGAAGCTAAGGTGAAAAGACTGGGGGATTGGACTGAACAGCCAATCAGCACAGGGCAGAGAACATTCTACAAGTTTGATTGGCATAATGTCCTGGTGTCAACAGGTCCCAGTTTTGACTGCTGGCATGCCCATGCCTGGGTGACTCCTCTCTGCAGATTTCCCCTAAGGCATGGTGAGGGTGAGAGGAGGCCCTGCCTGGATCCTAGGTCCTGCAAAGTGGGATACTTCCTGCACAGTTTTAGGTCCAGTTCTCAGGGGAAGAGTGGCCTGACTGGTCCCCATTTTCCCTCCTTTCCCCACTGCAGCAGGCCCTATTTTGGCTGCTTCTATTCCTAAAAAAATGCTTTATAATAAAGATCCTATAATTCCAATCCCATTAGTGCCCTTAAAAGGAATATTAAAAATCTCCCATAATCCCCACCTGGCTGGGTGGTTGCTTGCAGACCAAGACCTAGTCTGTTCTGTATGTCGCTAGTGAATCTCAGTTGAAACTGTTCCCCTAGTCTACAAGGAAAATTGTTCTGGTCTCTGAAGCAGAAAATAAAGGTCGCAAACTACAAGATGAACTAGGGTTGGTGCACAAAATGTTCCACACAATCAAAGTAATGGAATAATATGAAAATTTCTAAAGTTTCATTTTAAGAATCTTGGCTCACCATGTGGACAGGCTCAGTAAGAAACATCCAGAGTGAGACACTGACACAACGAGAGCAGTAAGGCAAAATTAGAGAAGAACTCAACTGAAAGAACAAGATGGACAATGCCAGCCATTAATAGTTTCCATTCATTCAAGCAGACCATCAAGCAAACATATAATCCCACTTGGAAAAAGGAATAGAGGATAGAGTTTCAAACTTACCTGAACATTCTGAGTATTTGAAATGTCCATGGGAAGTTCTGATATTTCAACTTGTTTCATTTCAAATTGGGACAAAAAGTCCAAAATATCAAAGCCTGTCACAAAATGAACAGCTCTGAAAAATCTCAATTCAGAAATGTCAAAACATTCTGTTTTGGTTTGATATTAAGCTTAGCTGGGACCTGGAGAAAGGAGTTATAGTTTGAGTGCTCCCTGCCCTTTTCGGAGCTGGGATCTGCAGTTGGACTGTTTCCCAGGATGCATCATGTTCATGAGACTCCCACAGTGCACTGTGGCAGGTTGACCAGAGGAATGTATCACAGGAGATGTAATTCAGCCAGGGAGCCCAGCCCAGAGAGGAGAAAGGGGTCATGTAGATATACAGCACAGATTAATATTAATCAGAGTTGAAACAAAACAATTGCATTTTGGTTCACCTAATTGAAATGTCTTGATTTGAGACAATCTGAAAGTAGTTTGTTTTGATTTGCATATTTGATTTATTTTATTTTTTAAATCAGCAAAGTTCAATTTTTCCCATGGCAAATTTCAATTTTGCAGAAATCATTTTCCCTCAAACATCTTGATAGAAAAATCCCAGCCAGCACTAATGACTTGGGAAGGGGTTTTAGCTAAATTGAAAAAAACTGTATACTAGAATAAATGTGTTAGTCTCTAAGGTGCCACAAGTACTCCTATTCTTGTTGCGGATACAGACTAACACAGCTGCTACTCTGAAACTTGTCAGAATAAGGGTGTCCACTTTGATGTGGGGGGAAGGGGAGGAACATTATGCTGGTATACCTATATCTCCGGTAACTGGTAAAACTCTCCCATGTAGATGAGACCTATCTTTTGCATCTCATTGGTTGGTGTAGGGGGATAAATGAGATCAAGTTTTCTCTTGCCAGTCACATACAGGTATGCCTTCATTGCACGCTATGGGCAGCAGGGTGTAGGGTATGTGTAGCTACACAACCAATGTAAAGCAGGCTGCATCCATACTGTGGTGCATAGTTACATGTGGCAGTGAAAGGCTGTGCAGGGGGAGGTAGTTTCCCTGCTACTTCCCTGCTGCTGGAACCTCTCCCTGCTGCCAGAGCCTTTCCCCCAACACAATGTGCTCCAGGAGCCTTTTCCGCCTTCCAGAATCTTTCCCTATGGAAAGCTGCAGCGGTGGAGAGCTGCTGGAGTCTTTTCCCTCTGCATCTCCCTGTGGCAGGGAAAGGCTACAAAAGGGGGTATACAGTGAGACGCTATACTGCTAAAAATAAGAGTGTAGTCAGAGGAGGCATTATTGGGTGTGTAGAGACCTGTGTGTGGTACATATACTAAGGGTTCAGATGTGTCTTTAATCTAAGCAGTGCCTTACCACGTACACTGCCATTTATACCCCTGCTAGGAGGGGCATGCCATTTATGTACTGTACATGCCACCATAAGGAGTATGCAGTGTAGACATATTAGGAAGAGGAGACTGCTAGATTGTGACTAATACATTTGTTAAACCAATTTGTAGTGGACATCTTGTCCACTGAGAAATGGAGAGAGATCGCCAATCTTATTTCATGGGCCATCAAGCAAACACTTAAGGCTAAACATTTTCCATCTCAAGGGCTCGATACGAACAACTTTTGACATTAAATTGCAGACATTTATCATAGGCAAAATCAAATTACAGAGAAGGAAACAAAGTAACATTCTGGCTTTCACAATATTTTGTAGTGCACAATAGATAAACACTGTTTGAAGTTTGTGTCAAATTTACTGAAAAAAATCAGAAATGTCAGTTCATATCTTGCTGGTTAAACATCTTCACTTAAAAACTTCTAGAACTGAAAAATCAGGTGCACTTGATAAAGACAAAAAACAAAAAAAACTTATTTAGTGATCAGAATCTCTTTGTAATGCAGAGTGAAAGAAGACTTATTTAATGAATTCTAGTCTGAGGTGTACTGAATGATCCAATTCCTTTTGTATTATGATGGTTAAGAAGATGTCTTCACATCAGCACTCTCTGAAAATCATACTTACAAATCAGAATTCCAATCATTTTCACTTAGACCTGGGTTTGAGGATACAGAGACAGAGACTGCCACTGCTTTTCTGTATTCTCCTTTATGGATAGTCTACCACTTTGCAGATTGTCTTTTCTCGAGCACTTGGTTCAGGAGTTCTGTCAATCAGGAATTTGCATCATCTCTTATCAGCCTTGAAACCAAGTCTCCCTAATAATTTGGGCCAGGCTCGTTCAGAGAAGGACAAAAACTTCTGATACCCATTGTCTGAGCATTGTAAGGGATATATGGGACAGATGTGCCTTGAATGATTAATAATAACTAACACTTCCTTCTGGCCCTCAGAAATTAAAAAAGAGATCCACCTCTGTTTATCCCAAAAAAGGATCCACATATGAAGACAATAAGAAAATGGCTCACATGATGTGACACACTTGGCCTAAGGACCACAGATCAGCCATGGTCTGGTGTCCCCCTCCCCATCTATAGAAACTCAGATGGCTAAATGGAGGTATTGTTAATCACCTAGACAAGAATCTTCAATAATTTTCATATGTATAAACCTCTTTACCCTTCCCAACCTAGCTAAAAATAGCCTAGCGAGGGTCGCAGCCTGCTTTCTATGGTGTTTTCATCCCAAACTACCTACAAACTATATAATATGTTCCTTGTAAATCAATTATACCATGAATAATCTTTCACTCCAAATTACAATCTGCACATTTGTTTCCTTTGTGAGTCAGATCTACTTCTTTCTACAAATGTTAAAAATATCTCTTGTTCTGTTGAAGTCCTAAATAATGTGAAAAGCCTGTATATAATCAAAGAATGTATGGCATATATCCTCCAAATTTAGAAGGTTATAAAAATTATGATAGTTTTCATTGTAAATAATCATTGCACTGTAGAAATAATAGGAATTGCCTGGTAAAAGGAAGGAGAAATGTTAAAAGATATAAACCAGGGTGTAACTTTGATATATTAAGAAACTTTGTATTTCATTATTTGCCCCTACTATCACTTGGGATTCCCCCTTTTAAGCAACCATTGAAATGAGTCAAACTTAAAAAGGCCTCCGATAAAGAAAAATATTATGTACATTTATTATTCACTATTGCCACCTACTGGATACCAGTGGAAGCAGCTGAGAAACTAAGCCGAAATCTGAGAACACACTTGGCAATAAATCAGAGGATGGCCCACTCCAGTGATCCCTGAAATTACTTATATAAAACTGAGGTCACCATGCTCAGGGGAGTTGAATGAACCCAAAAAAGGAAGCTGCAGAATCCTAAGTGCAACTGATGCCTGGACCAGCTGTTTGGAAAGAACTCTTCTCCTACCCTAGGGCTTAGAGGATAAGAAGCAGCAGTGAGATTTCATCTCAATGATTCTATTTCCCCTTGTATGTTGCCCAACACATGGCACTTCTAACAACACAACTGTCCTTAATACTATACAGTTGTATTAGCTCAACACGGTCACAAAAGAAAGAGTGTCACCTTCTGAATCAACACTATAGATGAGGCTGAATCTTGCTTAGGTTGTGAGGGATTTTGTAAAGGGTTTGGGGAGCTGAATTGCCACTGTTGTGATGATATGGGATGGGAGCACAAGCTGATGTGTTATGATTCTATTTCCTTTGTTGTCTATGAATTAAATATGCATGTAGACTTTGTTTTTAAAAACAATCGTGATGGCCTTAATGAAACATTCATGAACTTTCCTGTGAATCCATTGCAACAGTTCTGTAACATTACCCATATTGAGCACAATTTTCAATAGTGTTCATATCTCTGCTTTTACTAAAGTTAATGGGAATTCTAAGGGAGCGAAGTTAGGACAATACACAAATAAACCCATAAAGCCCATTGACAATTTCAGTTAGGTTGCTTATGCAGCCCTAATGAGGGATTTTGTTTTGTTAAATAAAAACTTGAGCTGTGTTTAATAGTAGAGCTGGTTGGAAACAGAATTTCCATCTTGCAAGAAATTTTGACATTTCAAAATTTATTTTTGTTCTGAATGAAACGGAATGAAAATTTGAAATATTTTTCATAGAACAGAATTTCTGAAGTTTTGACTGGAAACATCAAAAGGTTTTTTGATAAGGGCTAAACAGTATATAAAATAAAATAGTTAAAACAAAATGATAAATTCAACACAAAATATTTTGACATTATTGAATTGCAATGAGACAGTCAAAATGAGTCATTTCAACACTTTTCCACAGACGATTTCATCAAAATCTAAATGTTCCTGCAAAACATTTCAGTTTAGATTAAACTTCATTTTTGACAGAAAACAGTTCAATTAAAAAGTTTGACCAGCTTTATTTAATACAGAAAAAAATCTCTATCTCTTTTTAAAGACAGTGATGTATTCAGTAAATAGAGGGTGACATTTAATTTAAATGTTGAAGTACTTGAACTAAAAGTTACATTACATGTTTCATTTCAGATTAGTTTTAGCTTTAGAAAGAGAATTGCAGCTTCCAAGGTTAGGAATGTTTATGTATCCTGTTACATACTGTAAAGACACTGCACTTCAAACACAAATATTGATTTCTCAAGTCTCTCTTAGCACATCTAACATATGGGGTTTGAAGTATGTTGGCAGAATCCAATGCCATCTTTCAGAACAGGTTAATTAGAAAACAGTAGGCGCTTTGGCAGTGGTGATGTGGCTTACCTCGGAACCATCACTGGAGGTGGAAATGTGAAAGATGCTAGGTCTAATCCAAAGCACTCTGAAGTCAGTGAAAAGACTCCCACTGACTTCCCTGGGCTTTAGTTCAGGCTGTGTAACTATCTGGAATGGAATCTTTCCATCCATTGCAGGGGCCTGTGCATCAAGCTGATAAAGCAGTTCATGAGCGTCAGCAACCAGTTCTTTCCGAGAAAGGCTTCAGCGTATGAATAATTCCAACTACACTTGGGCAAACGTTGTTGTCCAAATGTTTTTTTTCCACTGAAAAAACGCAGATTTGGGTTGACCAAAACATTTCACAAATTCATGTTGATTTTGGCAAATTGTTTCAGTCAAAACAAAAGCAATAAAACATTTTTGAAATGACAAAATGAACCATTTCTACAGGAATGAAACATCTTGATTGGATTTTTATGGGCTAGCTTCACCAAAACCACTGAAAGAGGACATGATGGTGGTACCCTGGCTCGGCCCCACATTAAAGAGAGCATGAAGACTGCACACAATCACCACTGGTCTCACCCTCTTTAGGAGTATCAGGCAAAACACCAGAAGAGATGGTGGATAGTAACGCTGAGCAAACTTTTTTACTTCAACCACAGAAATAAGTCCTACAGGTAACTACAAACTTCACCTGTGAGCCTGCAGTGGTTCAGTAATTACTTTGTGCCCACAACTATCTGGAGAGTGTCTTGTTTTGCTCTGTCTGGATACTGAAAAGCTGCTCTGCACAGACTGGAATGGTTATGAGCAAGACATAGCAATCTAATATGCTTGCATTTAGTCTAAGAAGGATATTAGATTGCAACTGCATTTGCAGTGGGATCCTGATGTATGTTATCAGTGTGAGGAGCAAACAAAGGTGGTGAGCTGCAGATATGCAAGCATCAGCTGAGTCATTCTGTACATTTCCTCTCCTCTGGATTTTACCTGTAATGCCCAGAGGTGTCCTGATGCATGGGCAACTCAGGGCCTCCATATCATCTGCCCAGGCTTGTGTCCTGGAGTGATACTCCAGCTTCGCCTCGAGCGTCGACACAACATGGGAGGCAGCAATCACCAGTTCTAAGCTCTTGGTCAATTGGTGTAGAGCTGAGCGCTAGGTGCTGTCTCCAGCAGTAGGAGAGATCAGCATATCTCATTGGGCAGCCACCAGATAGTAGGGTGGTGTTCCACCACAGTGTGATTGCTTTAATGAGTGCTTGGAGCTTAGAGTTTTAATACTTGACAGGTGGACTGTTACGAATGCACCAGGCAAATCAAGTAAAAGAAAGAAAACATCCTTAAAGATAAGGTGCTGAAACGTTCACATCATGACAACTGGATTATCTGAGGACCTTCAGCAAATCAACAATACGCCTAAAACTACTGTGATCAATGACAGGCTGAAACAACTCAATGTGAATATCGCATCACCCCAAGAAACATGGCTAGCATCAAGTGGATCTTGTAGGGAAAAAGACTACTCATATTTCTGGCAGGGGAAAACTGCTGAAAAAATGCAAGAATACAGAGTGGCATTTGCCATCAAGAACTCACTTCTGGGAATGACTGAGCCATCTACAAATGGATCAGAGAGAATTTTGGCACTATGCTTGTTCATATCTGAGGGCCTAGTCAACCTTGTAAATGTGTATGCCCCAACACTCTCCTTGTCTTCTGACATCAAGGACCAGTTCTACGACCAGTTGAACACCACCATCAGCAGGATTCTGAAACATGAATATGTTTTCCTAGTAGGGAACTTCAATGCAAGGGTGGGAGCTGTTCATGAAGCATAGAACAACTATCTTGGTCAACATGGAACTGGTAAGATGAATGGAAACTGTCAGAGACAGGAACAAAATTCTAGCAACTATGACCTCTGTGTAACAAACTCATTCTTCCAGACAAAGCCACAACAAAAGTGTCTTGGAAACATCCCAGACCTGGCCACTTGTACCAACTGGATCTTATCATCACAAGGCATACCGATCTTAACAGCATCCTCATTACATGCAGTTATCAAAATGCTAATTGTGACACAGACCAGTCTCTGGTATACTAGAGCTCAGAACAAGCATTCTGATCCTGAGGGCTGCTCCTGGCTTTGATGCCAGGCAGAGCTAAGGGACATCACTGACAGAGAATCCTTAATGTACTAACATGCCCTAGTAGATCCCTTTCCAGCCCCTTAAACACACACACACACACACACTCCTATATCAAGCAGGCCAGAGGTACAGATTGTGTCAGCATGAAGTTCCCTTACACCAACGGAATTCCACATTGGCAATTTCTGAAATGATGACAGCTCCTTTGTATCCCCTGAGTGGTGGAAAGGGGGCATAACCAGGTTTGAGAATCTGGCCCATTAATGATGGTCCTGAACTTGAAGGTATTCTATGGAATAGTTACAATCCATGAATGTTTGATACTTCTGAGTCATTTTTATCTGGTGGACTCCCTTGTTCATGTTTCACCTTGTTCTATTTCTCATTTCCCCCTCTCTCAGTTGCTTTCCTTTGGTTTTCCTGCCATTTAGCTTTCTCCCTATTTTCTCACTTATAGAATTCAGTCACAAAAACAACCACCAACATTGAAACTATGAGACCATCTGGGCCAGACTTTCAAAGATATTTATATACTGTAGCAGGGTGCTTACCCTGCTCCTGCCCTGAAGGACTTAAAACAGCCCGGGGGAAGGTTGTGGCTGGGAGTTACTAAGCTGGGCTGATTGGGAAGTGGCTGCAGCTGGGCCATGCCCCAATCAGGCCACAGTTGGCCTGTATAAAGAGGCTGGGAGCCAAGAACTCAGAAGTCTCTCTCTAGCTGTAGAGGGAGATGGGCCGGGCTGCAGGGAGCTGGACACAGGGTACCTGAGTGAAGCAGGGCTGGGGGAAGGTTGAGGAGCTGGGGAGTTCCAGCCTGGAAAGACCCAGGCTGTGGCCTAGCATTGGGCTAAAAGGTACTGGGGGTTGCAGAGGGCAGCCCAGGGGTAGGCCAAGGCAGCAGGTCCAAACCCTCTTTGCCAATGATGAGTAGGCTGATACTGCAGTCTACCCCAGAGCGTGGGGCTAGACAATGACTGGCAGTAGCCATAAACTGAGGCAAGGTGGGGATAGAGGGTGGGGGGTTTCCCAGGGAGGGAGACCCTGAGAGAAAGGGGTTACTACCAGGGAGCAGCACCCCATGTAAAAGGGCACCGGGTCCAGGAAGGGACATGAGGGGCCAGAGGACAAGTGGATCACTGGCCTGCAGAGGGCGCTCTGGAACTGGAATTGAGCTAATTCCCAGAAGTCACCAGCAGGAGGCACCTCAGGGTGAGTCCGCTCATCTACATGTACCTAAAAATCCTATGTGATACCTATCACTATCTTTAGGCTCTCTAAATACCTTTGCAAATCTGTCCCTCTGGCCTTTTATGGCTGCCTCAGCAAGGAGGCAAATGAATGGACAGTAATAGAAACCAACTTTACTTTCATCCCTGGAAGTGGTCCCTCAATTTCAGGGCTGAGGTATTTGAGGGGAACAATGTTGGAGAGCTTACACAGATGCTGTCTCTGCTCTCTGTTCTGTGTAGTAACAGTGAGCTTCAGCCTCCTATATTGTCAACCTTGCCACTTTTGCAAGAAACAAATTCCCATTTAACAAAATGTATCCTTTATATGAAAGCGATTTCTCTCTTAATTGATTGGTGTTATCTGATTAGCTGTAACCTAGTAATAGAAGGATACTAATTGAATAGGAGCACTATTTACTTTAGTTCAAATATTCATAGGCTGACTTATGTCCTCTAGCACAAGACAGGGCATAATTAGTGTGGGGGATTTTTATAAGGCTACATATTGATGTAGTCAAATTGGTAAAGCAATGCATAGTTTGAATATGAAATCAACCATTGATGTTCCTGCCATGCTTGGTGAAGAATGAAGGTTAAGTTGAACACGTGGAACTTTATTAAACCCTGTGCACTGCTCTGTGGCTCCATTAATAACAGACCCTCCAAGGACCATGAGCCCTTTGACTCCATTCCACTGATCATAAAACAATAGTGTTGATAGGTAAGTTTTACCAGGCTGTGTACCATTGCCCTGCTTACTATCTTAGCTCTGAAATTATGAAAAAGAGAGGATGTGACAATACATGAGGAGTCAGCATTTTGGAGCCAATCAAGAAAAAAAATGAAAATTGAGTCTCTTTACTGAACTTTGTTATAGACCTACAGACATGAGCAAGGCACAGGAACAAACATTCACTAGAGAGTTGTGGAAAGCATTTATGTGATCCAGTCCTGTGAGACTTTTGTAAGTTGGAAACAGGAAAGGGACAACAAGGTCTAGCAAATATTCTTGGAAATTTTTGTATAGCACATCCGTAATACAAATGATAAGGAAGAAGTCTAGCAAGGAAGCTATCTTGTACCTTGTTATAGTGACCTCTGAGGAAATTGTAAGGAATATATGATAGAAGTATCATTGTGCATCTAGTAGGTACAGAATTAGTTTGAAAACCCTGCTCTGGCTGCTTGAATTGGAGTGGAATTATTTCTTTCCCCATCCTACATACTGAATGCACAGGGGGTTGGGGCTATCTGTGCTATTCTACCTTTCCCTTAGTCTCTTAGGGTATGTCTACACTGGCCTGTGTCAGATGACTCAGGCTTGGAGGGCTGAGGCTGTGAGATATAAAATGCAGTGTGGTCATTTGGGCTCGGGCTGGATCCAGGCTCTGAGATACCGATAGCATCAGGCACCTAAACACTTACAAAATTCCACTGTGTGCCTCCCTGCATATTAGGTTCATAAATACTTTAAAATCTCACCCTTAAGTTACTGACTCCTCCTAGTGTGTGCAGGGAGAAGAATTGCAGTCAGATACTCTACCTTTCCTAGGCATCTTAGTAGGTTTCAAATGTGAGGGGTAGCTCTCTGCTATTTCTTCCTAACCTCCTTGGTGCTGAGAGCCTGGTGTTCTGCTATGCCAACCCTCCATGGCCTCCCTTATATGAGTATTTCTCCAAAATGAATACTTAATGCTCATTTCTGCTGCTCATAGATTTTTCCAGACAGCAGTCATGTAACAATGACATGGTTCCTGTTAGGTTCACTGCTGCCTGTGCTGTTTTAAGCAACGTGAATGGCTTTAGAACTACATTAACATGCATCTTCACCTCTCTAAAGACTGCTGCCTTCAGAGACAGGCAGCTTCTTGTGTTCAGTTCAGTGCAGACTGATGTATAGAACACACACACACTATCTGTACTCTTTCATGGAGATTTTATTGTTTTCCTATTTTCTTTAAAGTAAAGGGAATCCTGATTGAAAGTATTGTTATAATCTTTTTGTATGGAAGAAGATAAGACTCCTGTAAGGGCTGGACTAGGCCTAGAGGTCCCCTGCAGGAAGCCTCAGGGTCTTGCCACACCCATCTCAGGAAAGGAACAGTGGAGCTAAGTCCACCAAGCTGCCTAGAGATTCTATGAAGGGTTAGCCAATAAGCAAGGCTGCAGGGAGCAAACAATGAGGGCCTAGGAGGGCCATATAAAATCACTGCAGAGCCAGAGACAGTTCTTTGGTGGAGCCAGAGGAGTGTAGATGGTGTGCTTGGGTAGCCAAAGGGAATTGCAGCACCACAGACAGCTAAGTGCTGGCAGGGACCAGGGGAGTGAGGAAGAGCTCCTGGCTGGCTTCTAGGTCTGAACATAAAAGAGCCCTGAGATAAGGGTGAAGTTTTGGTAAAAGCTGAGGCCCCAAGGAACTGGCCCAGGGAACTGAAAGCAGTTTTATTAATGGGAAATGGCAGCACATGGCTGCTATTCTTTGGGACCCTGGGCAGGGACTCGAAGTAGTGGGCGAGCCTCTGTCCATGCTATATGGCTTACAATTGGATGGCAATAAGCCCCCAAGAGGAGATCTGAACTACTTAGTGGTCCATCTGGATAGCAAAGCTGTTTATTCCGATGGTTAGGAAAGATACAAAAATGTGGCCACCTTGGCTTACCCTTGAGATCTTGCGTGACCTACAAAATAAAAAGGCTTCATATAAAAAATGGAAACTAGGTCAGATCACGAAGGATGAATATAGGCAAATAACACAGGAATGCAGAGGCAAGATTAGAAAAGCAAAGGCACAAAATGAACTCAAACTAGCTATGGGAATAAAGGGAAACAAGAAGACTTTTTATCAATACATTAGAAGCAAGAGGAAGACTAAGGACAGGGTAGGCCCACTGCTCAATGAGGAGGGGGAAACAGTAACGGGAGACTTGGAAATAGCAGAGATGCTTAATGACTTTTTTGTTTCAGTCTTCACTGAGAAGTCTGAAGGAATGTCTAGTATAGTGAATGCTTACGGGAGGAGGGTAGGTTTAGAAGAGAAAATAAGGAAAGAGCAAGTAAAAAATCACTTAGAAAAGTTAGATGCCTGCAAGTCACCATGGCCTGATGAAATGCATCCTAGAATACTCAAGGAGTTAATAGAAGAGGTATCTGAGCCTCTAGCTATTATCTTTGGGAAATCATGGGAGACGGGGGAGATTCCAGAAGACTGGAACGGGGCAAATATAGTGCCCATCTATAAAAAGGGAAATAAAATCAACCCAGGAAACTACAGACCAGTTAGTTTAACTTCTGTGCCAGGGAAGATAATGGAGCAGGTAATCAAAGAAATCATCTGCAAACACTTGGAAGGTGGTAAGGTGATAGGGAATAGCCAGCATGGATTTGTAAAGAACAAATCGTGTCAAACTAATCTGATAGCGTTCTTTGATAGGATAACGAGCCTTGTGGATAAGGGAGAAGCGGTGGATGTGATATACCTAGACTTTAGTAAGGCATTTGATACAGTCTCGCATGATATTCTTATAGATAAACTAGGAAAGTACAATTTAGATGGGGCTACTATAAGGTGGGTGCAAAACTGGCTGGATAACCGTACTCAGAGAGCAGTTGTTAATGGCTCCCAATCCTGCCGGAAAGGTATAACAAGTGGGGTTCCGCAGGGGTCTGTTTTGGGACCGGTTCTGTTCAATATCTTCATCAACGATTTAGATGTTGGCATAGAAAGTACGCTTATTAAGTTTGCGGACGATACCAAACTGGGAGGGATTGCAACTGCTTTGGGGGACAGGGTCAAAATTCAAAATGATCTGGACAAATTGGAGAAATGGTCTGAGGTAAACAGGATGAAGTTCAATAAAGATAAAAGCAAAGTGCTCCACCTAGGAAGGAACAATCAGTTTCACACATACAGAATGGGAAGAGACTGTCTAGGAAGGAGTATGGCAGAAAGAGATCTAGGGGTCATAGTAGACCACAAGCTTAATATGAGTCAACAGTGTGATACTGTTGCAAAAAAAGCAAACGTGATTCGGGGATGCATTAACAGGTGTGTTGTAAACAAGACACGAGAAGTCATTCTTCCGCTTTACTCTGCACTGGTTAGGCCTCAACTGGGCCAGTTCTGGGCACCGCATTTCAAGAAAGATGTGGAGAAATTGGAGAGGGTCCAGAGAAGAGCAACAAGAATGATTAAAGGTCTTGAGAACGTGACCTATGAAGGAAGGCTGAAACAATTGGGTTTGTTTAGTTTGGAAAAGAGAAGACTGAGAGGGGACATGATAGCAGTTTTCAGGTATCTAAAAGGGTGTCATCAGGAGGAGGGAGAAAACTTGTTCACCTTAGCCTCCAATGATAGAACAAGAAGCAATGGGCTTAAACTGCAGCAAGGGAGATTTAGGTTGGACATTAGGAAAAAGTTCCTAACTGTCAGGGTAGTAAAACACTGGAATAGGTTGCCTAGGGAAGTTGTGGAATCTCCATCTCTGGAGATATTTAAGAGTAGGTTAGATAAATGTCTATTAGGGATGGTCTAGACAGTATTTGGTCCTGCCATGAGGGCAGGGGACTGGACTCTATGACCTCTCAAGGTCCCTTCCAGTCCTAGAGTCTATGAGTCTCCAGGGAGGAAGCCCCAGGGGAATGGCTTGATATGAGGGCCAGGGCTATTTAAAGACTGCAGACACACCCAACAAGAAGGGACATTTGTGAGAGGTGAGTGCCACCCTGTTACAGCTCTGAACAGAAGCTGTGAAACTGACCAAAGTGTTCTCAATTACACTCCACTGGGGCTTGGGAGAGCTGGGAACAACTGGTGAAGTTCTAAAGGATCAGTCTCTAAAGTCAGAAAGACAACATTGCATTGGCTTGCATTTGTTTCCCATTTGAAAGTTTCCTTTGCAAACACTAAGGTTAAAAGCTTTTGTTTTTATAAACAAAATCATCTTTGTTATATCTGGGTTACTTAAATTCTGTTGCTAAAAGCAGTTACAAAATCTTGACTTTAAATTTCAAAGTACCTCATTCCATATTTTTGAAAGGAAGTCAGTACAAAACTTCTGGAAGATTTTTAAAAGCTCGTCTGATCAGAAAGGATCTTTATGCTAAAACCATGGCAATCAGTAAAGCAGCTATTAGACATTAACTGATCCATTGCTAATTAATAAAACACATTTTCTTCAAATCATTGGGTGCTGCTGTTAAGACCCTAGTGGACATTTGTTAGTGATTATCTGCCTTTGCATCATACTATTACTTTCTTTGTTTTGTAATTGTGTGTTTTATGATGAATAATTAAACAGGAACACTATGAAGAAAATATTAGGAGCATTTTTAATAAGCAGAGCTGTGATATTAATGTTCAGTACAGCTGCACTGTTTGAGTGTTGCGAGTATGTTTCAGGAGACATGGTATGTTTCATGGGTGACTTACTGTGACCCAAATTGTCTGAGTGTGAGCTGGAGAAAATCAGTAAAAGGAGGCAGTTGTTTTAAAGGAGAACTTCTGGAGTATATAACTGGCTGAAGACTTCTTTCTACTGATAAGTTTCATGAGGTTTTAGTTGGTCATATGGCTAAATCTGTATTAGCATCTATCAGTATTACCCTAAGTGTTCAAAAATCATGAGTCAGGCCTCAGTCATTAATTTGACCTAAAAATAATGAAATTTAAAATAATCATTTTGATTTTATTTGTCTTGTTTTTGAGCCTTTAGAGAGTGCACTTAGGTCATGTTTTGAAGCACTCCTCTCCAAATAGGAGGATTAGTAGTTTATTTTTTTTAAATGAAAACTGAGATTTTCATGTAATAACATGATTCCAGGAATTAGGTCTTTAAGACAAACATGAGAGTTGGCAATAATGTACTTCAAATATAATTGCCAAAATACTTTGTTATTCTAGGGAATAGGCATACAGCATTTGTTAATGTCAATGTTTCACATAAAAGCAGCAAAGAGTCCTGTGGCACCTTATAGACTAACAGACGTATTGGAGCATGAGCTTTCGTGGGTGAATACCCACTTCGAATGCTTCATTGCAGTTTTGTGAAAATAATAACTTGCTGAGTGATTATATAAATAGATGGCAGAAAATAACAATCCTCTTTGAAAATGTATATATTAACAAATAGACGAAAGGGACAAGTTAATACTAATTAATACAAATCAGAAGCTAGGAATTATAGAAATTTGTTAAGGGAAGCCAAGAAGAGCTCCCTGGCTAGCAGAATTAAGGACATAAAAAGGACTTTAAAAAATATATTAGAAACTAAAAATCCTGGCAGTGTCGTTGGATCATTACAAGATAGAAATGGTAGAATGATCACAAATAATGCATAAAAGGCAGAAGTGGTTAATAAATATTTCTGTTGGGTTTTTTTGGGGGGGAGTGGGGAAGAGATGAAGCAGTCTCATCATATGTTGATGATAACAATCTTTCCATTCCACTACTATATCTGGCAGATATTAAACAAAAATTACTAAAGTTTTTAAATCAGTAGGTCCAGATAACTTCCATGCAAGAGTTTTTAAAGATCTGGCTGAGGAGCCTGCTGGACCATTAATGTTGGTTCTCAATGAGTCTTGGGACACAGGGGAAGTTCAGGAAGACTGGAAGGAAGCTTATGATGATGTGCCAATTTTTATACAGAATAAATGGGATGACCCAGGCAATTACAGGCCTGTCTGCCTGACATCACTCCTGGACAAGATAAAAGAGCAACTTATATGGATCTCTGTTAAGAAAGAATTAAAAGAGGGTAAAGGAATTAATGCAAATGAACATGGGCTTATGGAAAATAGATTCTGTCAAACTACCTTTTATCTTTTTTTGCTGAGATTATGAGTTTGGTCAATAAAGGTAACAGTGTTGATATAATTACTTAGACTACTATAAGGCATTTGACTTGGTACTGCACAATTTTTTGATTAAAAAATTAGGAAGATATAAAATGGCACATATTAAATGGATTATAAACTGTTGAATAAGTTTGAAAATGTAATCGTAAACAGGGAATCATTACTGAACAAATGTGTTTCTAGTGGGATCCCACAGACATCAGTTCTTGACCATACACTATTTAATATTTTTATCAGTGACCTTGATGAAAACAGAAAATCATCACTAGTGAAATTGGGGAAGTGGTAAATGAAGAGGGCAGGTCACTGATTCAGAGTAATCTGGGTCACCTGGTAAACTGGGAGCAAGCAATGTTCATTTTAATATGGCATAATATAAATGTGTACATCTAAGAACAAAGAATATAAGCCATTCAGGATGGAGAACTCTATCCTGGGAAGGTGTGACTCTGTCCACCATGATCCTCAGATCTTTTTCAAGTAGCTGAACATGAGCTCTTAATGTGACACTGCAGCCAAAACAGCTAATGCAATCCTGGGATGCATAAACAGGGTAATCTTGAGTAGGAGTACAGAGATTGTTATATCTCTGTATTTGACACTAGTGCAACCATTGCGGGAATACTGTGTCCAGTTTGGGTGCCCATAATTCAAGAAGGATGTTGATAAATTGGAGAGGGTTCGAAGAAGTCTTGAGAATGATTCAAGAATTAGAAAATATGCCTTGTAGCGACAGGCTCGAAGAGCTCAATCTATTTAGTTTTACAAAGAGAAGATTAATGGGTGACTTGATTACAGTCTATAAGTACCTATACAGGGAAAATATTTAATAATGGGATCTACAATCTAGCAGAGAAAATATATATCATTATCCGTGTAAGGACTCCCCCTGTATCTGCAGCAATGAGCTGAGCTCTCATTGTGGTCATTCCAGGAGGGAATTCCATGTTGCAGTTTGGAGTAATGGTCAGTGTAAACCTAGGAGTCAGGAACCAGGCTGAGTATGAGGCTAGAATCGGGTCAAGAAGCCAAACCAAAGGTCAGATGTGGCATCAGAATCAGGAGCAGGGAGGCAAGCACTCGACTGGAGCAGACAGGAGTGAAGGCTGGAGTGAGAACAAGGCAGGATGGAGCAGGGCTGGAACAGGGACTAGAAACAGGAGCAGAGCAAGGCAATTTAAGAGAGAAGACATCAAAACTAGTCAATATATGGAGACAGTACTTTAGTCAATTACTTGAATGGCAAGCCAGTGGCCAGTCGAGTAGATATAGAAGGCGATCTGGACATCGAACTAGGACCTTTCACCAGAGTAAAAGTAGAGAGTGTAGTCAAACTATTAAAAAAAGAGGCCAACTTGCTTAATTTTACTCTGTATAAAGCAACATGGCTTGTATTTCACTCAATATATTGCTTAATCTCATGTGTTACCTCTAAATTCTTTACAGCAGACCATCTATCAGACTATATTCATATTCTTTGTCATTTTTCTTCTCCACCTCATGTGTCAGATGGTTACTGCCAAAAAACAACAATGAAGTGGAGAATAATGTTTAACATTATGAATCATGCTACTGGAGCAAGGAGACAATGCTTCGTCCTGAAATTGTAATCAAACTACACAAGGGTTAATTTGGTGGCACTGTGGATATTTTAAAATTTCTATTCTAATCAGGCTGGCACTTACCCCCCTGCCAAGACTATATGAACAAATGATACTGGAATTTGAAAACATCATATCTGCTAGATTTTTCTGCATAAATTCTAATGAATGATGCAATCAAAATATTTATACATCTCTTTCACAGTGAATGTAAACTGTATAGATTTCCTTAATGCAAATAGACTGTGTTCAGTGTCCTCACTACAGCATTTACTCCATTGCAATTTCTTGGAAATCATTTATGCTTGGTCGCAGTTCCTTCTATATTGGAGGTCAAATTTTCAGGACTCCCTTGCTTTTATAATAAATGTAAATGGAGGGGGGAGGTATCCACAATAAACCTACATAGTAGATTTGTGTCTCTTTGAAGAAGTTGAAAGAGAATACCTGACCCTGAAAGGTCAAGGGTGTGTAGAGGTTTTGGGAGTGAGATTTTTTTTTTTGCTTCAGGTAAAAATCAACTTTTCAATGCCTCAAGATCCTCTGACTGCCTGTTGTGGCCCCCGTGGAGGTCACAACCTGCTCTAGAACATTCATCTGCCTTCATCAGTTCAACGCTTTAGCTCATACTTAAAGTCAGAACATCCTGAATGAAACTTAACAGAAAAATGAAAGATAATAAAACCTTCCCAGTGATAAATAGTCATAGACTCATAGACTCTAGGACTGGAAGGGACCTCGAGAGGTCATCGAGTCCAGTCCCCTGCCCTCATGGCAGGACCAAATACTGTCTAGACCATCCCTAATAGACATTTATCTAACCTACTCTTAAATATCTCCAGAGATGGAGATTCCACAACTTCCCTAGGCAATCTATTCCAGTGTTTAACTACCCTGACAGTTAGGAACTTTTTCCTAATGTCCAACCTAAATCTCCCTTGCTGCAGTTTAAGCCCATTGCTTCTTGTTCTATCATTGGAGGCTAAGGTGAACAAGTTTTCTCCCTCCTCCTGATGACACCCTTTTAGATACCTGAAAACTGCTATCATGTCCCCTCTCAGTCTTCTCTTTTCCAAACTAAACAAACCCAATTGTTTCAGCCTTCCTTCATAGGTCACGTTCTCAAGACCTTTAATCATTCTTGTTGCTCTTCTCTGGACCCTCTCCAATTTCTCCACATCTTTCTTGAAATGCGGTGCCCAGAACTGGCCCAGTTGAGGCCTAACCAGTGCAGAGTAAAGCGGAAGAATGACTTCTCGTGTCTTGTTTACAACACACCTGTTAATGCATCCCCGAATCACGTTTGCTTTTTTTGCAACAGTATCACACTGTTGACTCATATTAAGCTTGTGGTCTACTATGACCCCTAGATCTCTTTCTGCCATACTCCTTCCTAGACAGTCTCTTCCCATTCTGTATGTGTGAAACTGATTGTTCCTTCCTAGGTGGAGCACTTTGCATTTATCTTTATTGAACTTCATCCTGTTTACCTCAGACCATTTCTCCAATTTGTCCAGATCATTTTGAATTTTGACCCTGTCCCCCAAAGCAGTTGCAATCCCTCCCAGTTTGGTATCGTCCGCAAACTTAATAAGCGTACTTTCTATGCCAACATCTAAATCGTTGATGAAGATATTGAACAGAACCGGTCCCAAAACAGACCCCTGCGGAACCCCACTTGTTATACCTTTCCAGCAGGATTGGGAGCCATTAATAAGTACTCTCTGAGTACGGTTATCCAGCCAGTTATGCACCCACCTTATAGTAGCCCCATCTAAATTGTACTTTCCTAGTTTATCTATAAGAATATCATGCGAGACCGTGTTAAATGCCTTACTAAAGTCTAGGTATATCACATCCACCGCTTCTCCCTTATCCACAAGGCTCGTTATCCTATCAAAGAACGCTATCAGATTAGTTTGACACGATTTGTTCTTTACAAATCCATGCTGGCTATTCCCTATCACCTTACCACCTTCCAAGTGTTTGCAGATGATTTCTTTAATTACTTGCTCCATTATCTTCCCTGGCACAGAAGTTAAACTAACTGGTCTGTAGTTTCCTGGGTTGATCTTATTTCCCTTTTTATAGATGGGCACTATATTTGCCCTTTTCCAGTCTTCTGGAGTCTCCCTCGTCTCCCATGATTTCCCAAAGATAATAGCTAGAGGCTCAGATACCTCCTCTATTAACTCCTTGAGTATTCTAGGATGCACTTCACCAGGCCCTGGTGACTTGCAGGCATCTAACTTTTCTAAGTGATTTTTTACTTGCTCTTTTTTTATTTTATCTTCTAAACCTACCCTCTTCCCATAAGCATTCACTATATTAGACATTCCTTCAGACTTCTCAGTGAAGACCGAAACAAAGAAGTCATTAAGCATCTCTGCCATTTCCAAGTCTCCCGTTACTGTTTCCCACTCCTCACTGAGCAGTAGGCCTACCCTGTCCTTGGTCTTCCTCTTGCTTCTAATGTATTGATAAAAAATCTTCTTGTTTCCCTTTATTCCCATAGCTAGTTTGAGCTCATTTTGTGCCTTTGCCTTTCTAATCTTGCCTCTGCATTCCTGTGTTATTTGCCTATGTTAGTCCTTTGTAATCTGACCTAGTTTCCATTTTTTATATGACGCCTTTTTATTTTGTAGGTCACGCAAGATCTCGTGGTTAAGCCAAGGTGGTCTTTTGCCACATTTTCTATCTTTCCTAACCATCGGAATAGCTTGCTTTTGGGCCCTTAATAGTGTCCCTTTGAAAAACTGCCAACTCTCCTCAGTTGTTTTTCCCCTCAGTCTTGATTCCCATGGGACCTTACCTATCAGCTCTCTGAGCTTACCAAAATCCGCCTTCCTGAAATCCATTGTTTCTATTTTGCTGTACTCCCTTCTACCCTTCCTTAGAATTGCAAACTATGATTTCATGATCACTTTCACCCAAGCTTCCTTCTACTTTCAAATTCTCAATGAGTTCCTCCCTATTTGTTAAAATCAAGTCTAGAACAGCTTCCCCCCAGTAGCTTTTTCAACTTTCTGAAATAAAAAGTTGTCTGCAATGTAGTCCAGGAACTTATTGGATAGTCTGTGCCCCGCAGTGTTGTTTTCCCAACATGTATCTGGATAGTTGAAGTCCCCCATCACCACCAAATCTTGGGCTTTGGATGATTTTGTTGTTTGAAAAAAGCCTCATCCACCTCTTCCACCTGATTAGGTGGCCTGTAGTAGACTCCCAGCACGACATCACCCGTGTTTTTTTACCCCTTTTAGCCTAACCCAGAGACTCTCAACACTTCCGTCTCCTATGTCCATCTCCACCTCAGTCCAAGTGTGTACATTTTTAATATATAAGGCAACACCTCCTCCCTTTTTCTCCTGTCTATCCTTCCTGAGCAAACTATACTCATCCACACCAACATTCCAGTCGTGTGTATTATCCCACCAAGTTTCAGTAATGCCAACAATGTCATAGTTGTATTTATTTATTAGCACTTCCAGTTCTTCTTGCTTATTACCCATACTTCTTGCATTTGTATAAAGGCATCTAAGATACTGGTTTGATCTTGCCTCCCAGCTTTGCCCTGACCCTCCTTTCTCTCTGCCATTATAGCCCGTACTCCCTCCTGTTTCAGACCCATCTCCCAGGTCTTGTTCCCCACTTACCTGTGGAGTTTGCTCACCTGTCCCTGTCAAACCTAGTTTAAAGCCCTCCTTACTAGGTTAGCCAGTCTGTGCGCAAATAAGGCCTTTCCCCTCCTCGAAAGGTGAACGCCATCTCTGCCTAGCAGTCCTTCCTCGAATAGCATCCCGTGGTCGAGGAAGCCAAAGCCCTCCTGGCGACACCATCTTCGCAGCCAGGCATTCACCTCCACAATGCATCTGTCTCTGCCCGGGCCCCTACCTTCGACTGGAAGAATTGAAGAGAATACCAGCTGCGCTCCAAACTCCTTAACCCGTACTCCCAGAGCCCAGTAGTCACTCTTGATCTGCTCAGTGTCACACCTCACAGTATCATTTGCCCACATCGATGAGTAGCATGGGGTAGTAGTCAGAAGGCCGGATGATCCTCAACAATGCCTCTGTAACATCTCGGATACGGGCCCCTGGCAGGCAGCATACCTCCCGGGATGAACGGTCAGGGCGACAGATGGGTGTCTCCGTCCCCCTCAGCAGAGAGTCTCCAACCACCACTACCCTACGTTTCTTATTATCAGTGGTGGCAGCAGACCTCCCAGCCTTAGGGGTACGAGGCTTCCCCTCCTTAACTGTTGGGGGTGATTCCTTCTCTCCTGTATCAAGAAGAGCATAACCGTTATCTATTACCGCAGCAGGGGTGGAGCACTGCCTGCTGCCACAAGTAACCAGCTGCCAGTGTCCACCCTGAGCCATCTCCTCCTCCACTGGTGTGTCAGTAGTCCGGTGAACTGGGACAGCTACGTCCGCTGTCTCCACATGGATACTGTCCAGGAATTGCTCATGGATACAGATGTTCCTCAGCCTAGCCACCTCCTCCTGTAGCTCTCCCACCTGCTGCCTGAGAGATTCCACCAGTAGGCACCTTTCACATTGGATGCCACCCCCAGCCTGGATATCAGTAAGTGGAAATTACAAGTTACAGTCTTTGCAAACCCACATCAGAATCTGGGTAAAAGCATCCATGCTTTGGTGCTCTGTCTGGCTACAGGCGCAGGTGGAAGAGACAGAAGCAGTGCTACCACAGGTGTTGCGGGTCCTCCTAATCATCATAAGCTTCCCTCTGTCAAACTCTCTCAAATTCCCATCTGCAGCTCCCTGTCCGCTCTACTCTGATTTAAACAGAAAGGTTTTGGAAGTGGCTTGGTTTATAGGTTCAGGGGACCAATGGGTCACAGATGAGACCGACAAGGGACCCCCACTCCCTTGCGAAACTCCCTGTTAGCAGCTCCTGTTAGCTAAGCTCCCTGGTCACTTGTGCGCAGCTTTATAAAGCCCTGGCCTGAGTGAATGCCCCGCCCACTGGTTAAGGCTCAGCCAATTACCAGAGGCTTCTAGCTTTCAAACCTTCCTTGGTAGCTCAGCCTCCAACTACCAGCTACAGCACACAGTCCTTCAAACAAAGAAACAAACCACCACAACAACCAAACAGACTGACAAACACAAGCTCAGCACACAGTAAGTAACCCCTTGTTTGTCATTGGACTACAAAACTTTTCTTCATGGGACATCAGTATGTAATGTCAGTCAATGTGGCTTTGTAGAATTTGGACATTTTTAGGAAATTATGTATAAGCATTTTTACTCCTGTTTCTGTGATCTTTAAAATAGCAAGTATTACAATCTAGCCAGACTATAGACGGGTCATGTGATAAGTTGATCAGCTGCTGTTGGGGGTGATTTATTATAAAAATAACATGTAAATAGCAACAGCAATAACATTGCAAATCCATCTTTCTCAAAGCATTGACATTGCTTCAGAGCAAAAAAAAAAAGGTAAAGATTAAGTACAGATTTACTTGCATTCTGGGAGCTACAATAGCAATAATGAACAAAGCACAAGGCATTTCCTAGGGAATTAATCACTTGACTGGGGTTAATGGCCCACGGCTTTTTTTCAGGCCATCAGTTCTCCTAGCCATTCATTAAGCCCCAGAAAATGCTCTTTGTCCTGATAGCTATTGCTTAACTATTTCCTTGGTCCATTATAAATGTTATGGTAGAGTCATGATTTTAAAATGTCACTTCATCCCAGATTTGACAGATTCATTAATGCATGCTTTGTAAACATGTATTTATTTAGTCTGTGTTGGCTAGACACTGAAGTCAAAGAGGGCAGGGGGCAGCTAATGTTGAATGATTAGCTAGTGTTGGATGTTTGTTCAGTTAGCAGTTACAGGTTCATCACTGCATGTTAACCAATCTGGCACTTTTCCGCAGTCACACAGCTGAGGGAGACAAAACAAAACATGCCAGTATTCCCCACCCCCACCACCGGCATTGAAGAAAATTTAGTTTTTTGGAAAAATTCCAACTAGTTCTAGTCACTAAAGATAATTTTTTTGAAAAGTGCCTAAGTCCTAGATTTTTAAAGGTATTTAGGTGTTGCAGTGCTCAGCATTGCAATGTCTAGCTGATGTAGGTGCCTGAATGTCATTTTCAGAAGTTATTTAGGCACTTCAGAGCCTCAATCCAATGGACAACTATATACATTTTTAAAATTAACTAATGAGATGACAATTTAGGGACTCTGTATTTATTAATTTGATGTGAGATTGTAAACTTTTCTGTGTGTATCTTTATCAAGCTGCAAACTCCATTTTGAATGTGACGTCCTTAGCCTTCTCTCTTGTCCTTCTGCCTCCGTGTTGCACTGAAATTCCTGGAGGTAGTTGTACAAGGCTGACAAGAGAGGCTTGTTACATTTGGATAGTCCCCTCTTCAAATACAGAAATCCAAGACAAAAGGCTGGCTCCTACTCGGGAAAAGTCACCTTGCAACATAGTCAGCTGGGAAGTCTGCGATCACCTGAGGAAGCTGCTCATTAAGTCAGAAGGGACTGAAAGATTATAAAAGGACAGGAGCTGCTCTACTCAGGGTCTTCACCCATTTTCACCTGCTCAAGCTAAAGGGAGCTGCTGCAAGAGCCTGATGAAGTGGTGGGACCCCTGCTTATCTAATGGACAATCAAGGATTCACAAGGAAAGGGCAAGTTAGAGTGAGGGGCATTGTGGTCAGGGTGTCTGTTTCCTAGATGATCAGTACTCTCTTGTGCTTTATCCTGCAAGTAAAGAGCAGAGTGGTGTTTTAGGATCATGTGCAAAGTCTGTTTCTATGTGTCTGTTACATGCTACAACTATCAGGTACCCCTGTGAATCCAGAGCACCCACCCAGCTAGAGTTCAGGGAGAGGGAGAGTATAAGCCACCAGGGAATCTGAGGGGTCAACATTAGTCTTAGGGGCTAGGTAGTTAAACTATGAGGTTTTGACTGTCAGGAGAGGAAGGCTAGACAGGATCGGCACCCCAAGAGTGTGCCGAGTGTCCAGGAGGGGCAGCTCAATGAGATCTGTGACAACCTGCCTCCTAGATCTGCGTGGAAAAACAGTAAAATATTTCACTGGGATTTTCATAATTTTATATTGGCATTTAAAAAAAATTGAAATTCTGATTATTTTTTTTCCAAAAACATGACCAACTATACAGATGGTTAAACCATCCTCTTACCCCACCCCACATCCAGCTTTTTCCATTAAAAAATAACCATTTGTCAAACTCAAAATGCCCATGTGTTTCACCTTTCTCCCACCTTTTTGGAGGAAGGGCTTTCTACAGCAACTGTTTTGCACTCAACAGCTCCAGGCAACTATCTCCTATGAGCTTGATTCAGGGCATTCCATAGCCTTATTAGTGCAGCTATCATGGGGTGGTGGGGAGCTAGAAGAGTTCCTGAGATAAACATCAGCACATTGATGTCTCAACAGATCAAGAGTAGGGTCTCCAGTAGGATCCTATACTGGAGAGGGGGCCAGTGTGGTGAACAGGGAACCAAAATGCTCTTTCAAGTTTGACAGGTATTCGAATGCCTAGACCAGTGGTCCCCAACTTTATTGTCTGGCGGGCGCCAGGCGAAGGACCGTGGCGGCGGTTGAGCATCCGCCGAAATGCTGCTGAATTTCGGTGGCATTTCAGCGATGACGACGCTCGATGACATCACTTGTCAGCGGCAAGCGGCATCATCGAGAGGTGTCACCTCTGAAATGCCGCCAAATTTTGGAAGTGACGCCTCTCAGTGACGCCGCTTGTCAGTGGCAAACGGAGTCAGCGAGAGGCAGCATTGCAGCGGATGCTCGACTACCGGCCAGGACGCGGGCGCCATGACACCCGTGGTCACCATGTTGGGGACCCCTGACCTAGATAATACCATGCAACTTGCTCACTGTAGTGTAACTTCTGATTGTGGTCTCCTTTTAAAGAACTTCTGAAAAGCCAGCCATTGTTCACTTCTCCATGCTCACAGAAAAGTATGTCCTGTGCACAGCTGGCATGATGACCTTCTCTTCACTACACTGTGAGACAGGGTCAGCATACAACCTTCTCAGAATCTACTGGTCACTTCCCCATTTGCTCTCAAATCCCATATATATATATATATATATATATATATATATATATATATAAATATTTCAAGTACATCAAAGGTTGTTACAAGGAAGAGAGAAAAATTGTTCTCCTTCACCTCTAAGGATAAGACAAGAAGCAAAGGGCATAAATTGCAGCAAGGAAGGTTTAGGTTGGACATTAGGAAATAATTCCTGTCAAGGTAGTTAGGCAATGGAAAAAATTGCCTAGGGTTAGGGTAACCAGAAAGCAAGTGTGAAAAATCAGGATGGGGGTTAGGGGTAATAGGTGTCTATATAAGAAAATACCCCAAAAATCAGGACTGTCCCTATAAAACCGGGGCCTCTAGTCACTCTACCTAAGGAGGTTGTGGAATCTCCATGACTGGAAATTTTTAAAAGCAGGTTAGACAAACACCTCTCAGGGATGGTCTAGATCAGGGGTAGGCAACCTATAGTATGCGTGCCGAAGGCGGCACGCAAGCTGATTTTCAGTGGCACTCACATACCTGGCCACCGGTACGGGGGGGCTCTGCATTTTAATTTAATTTAATTTTAAATGAAGTTTCTTGAACATTTTAAAAACCTTATTTACTTTACATACAACAGTAGTTTAGTTATATATTATGGACTTATAGAAAGAGACCTTCTAAAAACATTGAAATGTATTACTGGCACGCAAAACCTTAAATTAGAGTGAATAAATGAAGACTCGGCACACCACTTCTGAAAGGTTGCCAACCCCTGGTCTAAATAATACTCCTGACATGAGTGCCGGGGACTGGACTAGATGACTCTCAAAGTCCCTTCCAGGTCTATGATTCTATATAACATCTAATCTAATGGGAAATAAGCTAATCACAAATATGAACCATAGTGGGCTCAGTATTTAACATTTCACAGGCATGTTCTGAGGGTTAATATGTCAATATTTCCAAAATGGTATGAAGATGTGCAATTCTACATATAGTAAGTCATAAGTATTGTTTAGTGTAGCATAACTAATATTCTAAAACACAGCAAGAGGTTTTTAAAGGCCTTCTATCACATTTAAATTAAGGGCCAGATTTTTTAAATGTGAAAATCTGCGTTCCCATGATTGTAGCTTTAAAAATCTGGTCTTAAGCATGTGTTTTCTTATGCTTTCAGCTTGCATAATGACAGATTTTTCTTTGAGAGTCCCTGCAGCAGTCTAAAGTCCACATGATGCCCTTGATAAGCCTGTCAAAGAGCTTTCAGCAGCTAATCAGCAACAACAGACCCACATGTTCTTATGACTGGTTGTGTAAGACGTAACACTAGCTATGGAGTGATGGTGAATCATAAAAATGACATCCAAATTGTTAATTAAAAGGAGAATATAAACAGGATTTTGCAGCAAACAGAAAAAGTGGGGTTTTTTTTCTTTTCCTCTCCATTTTGCCGCTAGCAATGAGCACCATCTGCTGGACAATGTTTGCATTTACTAACAGTAACAAAGAGAAATTGATCTCAAAGACTGAAAAGCAGGCTGTACCCACAAGTACGCACACAATGTTTTGTATAAATATCCACATAAATTCTCATTTTATTCCCAAATATGCAGCTGAAATACATTTTGCCACCTGCTTCCAAACACAGTATATACTATTCAGCACTTGCATGTCACCACATTACATATTGTAGCTGATGTGTTAGAATGAAAAGTAATCAAATGAAGGTATCATACTCTTTGTGTGTCAGTTTCTTAGCAGCCCCTGTGTAGCATGCAGAGAGGATGGGGGAAGGTAAAAGACTTTTCCCCAATCTCTTCTAACCTTCTGCGGGAGGTGGCCAGAATCTAAAGTGGGAAGGCATAGCCCCTGCTCCTAGTTAGCATCCCATGAGTGCTAGCTACTGAAAGGGGAATGGGTTGAAAATGGGGTCATTACCTTTCATGTGTACTTGCCAATGGAGTTGGCTTGGCACAACATGCTGGACTGTCTGATGTGGAAGACCTCCAGGTGTTCCCAAGAGGAAATCTGGCTGACCCAATTGTGAAACCAGCAAAGATTTCAAAATTTCCTGTGAAACAAAAGAGTTGGGTTCAGGTAGATTGAAACACTTTTCTGCTTTTGACAGATTTTTAAATTTCGTATTTCTAATGTAGAATAAATAAATGAAACAAAAAAACATTTTGAAATGGAAAAATTGAAATTTTGTGAAACACAATGCTCTGTTCTTTGATTTTTTAGGGTTTTGTCCAAAATACAATTAGGATGAAATCTACGTGTCTGTGAAATGTGATGGAAAGACGGTCTATTAGAAAATTACCACCAGCTCTAGTAACTACCAATACACAAACCAAAAACTCCTGTCTCAAAATGTGTAGGTATCACTACAAAAGTTTTTTTTTTCTCCTGCTGACAACAGATATATATAATCTCCTCACTATATGTTCCATTCTATGCATCCGATGAAGTCGGCTGTAGCCCACGAAAGCTTATGCTCAAATGAATGTGTTAGTCTCTAAGGTGCCACAAGTACTCCTGTTCTTTTTGCAGATACAGACTAACACGGTTGCTACTCTGAAACCATTTTAATACAATGGGCACCAAATGTACTAAACCTAATTCAATAAGGTTTAGGTCAATTCAGTGAAGTTTATCTTAATTTCACGTGATTTGTCCAGGATAGTATCAGTCTGTCACAATGACAGTCCCACCCTAGCCCATCTGTTCACCGAACAGGGGCTGTTTTCAATACACACAGTAAAAACAGTGCTACGTTTGAGAAAAGATATGCAAATAGGACATAGGGAATAGGGAGATAGTGCCACTATACTGTATTGCAGACCCAGTTAATGCTTTAGACTGACACCTCCTATCCCATGTCCAGCAAAAACAGAGGCATCACAGGGAAGAAGGCCAAAAAGGGAAATTGTAGGACAGTAGTCTCACAACACCAGCAACAATGAGCTAAAAGGACAGCGCACCCCAACAGCAAGAGGGACTGTTATAAGAAGCCTGCAGCCTCAACTCGGAGATAAGGAGGCTACTGGAAATGGCTGCTTATTTCAAATTAATAAAGGTCATAGGAACATTAAACTAGAAATTTCCCTGAGGGGAAAAATAATCAGTCATGACTATCCACTTCCAGACTTCATCTGACTGTGTCTTCTGCCCTTGTCTTCTAACAGTGGAAAGCCTTCAGCTTTCACTTCGGGTCCTACAGAATTAGTTCAATCCTCCTTTTAAATGTAATGGATATTCCAGAGGAGAATTTCCTTTCTCTCTGTAAATTATTTATATTTGTTCTTAATCAAGTATTGTCTTTCTGATTGATTATCCTGTCTTGGTATAACTAATCTCATTTTATCATATGGAAGAACTGAAAGACATCATATGGGACAGGAATAAATTCAGACTTACTCTGAAAAAGTCAAGGTTCCAGCTCTTAGAAAGCTCTCAATCTCCATTTATTCAGTTTTACTTCCTAAGAGGTCATGGTATGGCAACCAAGTACTCTATTGATCTTGTGGCTATTATAAGTAAAATATTCAGAATCTATACATCCTAAATTGATCTTGGACTCATTTCTCCTCAAAAATAAAAGATAATAACCTGTGATGGGTTCAATAAGAATTGCTATGACTCAGCCCTCCTCTCTCTAATTTTCTTTTTTGTGTCAGTGGTACTGCTGGAGTATTCCAGATATCAACACTAACAAATGGCAAACTGCATTTATTTTAAATAACCATTCAGCAACAAAAAATCACCTTCCTCCAAATTTGGAAATGACTACCACTAGAAGAGTGATTTCTGATTACTAAAGCCCAGATCCACAAAGGGCCTTATGTTCCTAAAGCCCAGATTTAGATGCTCCTGAAATTCACAAAATTCTTGCTCGACTGCCACTTAACTCTATGAGCTGCTTAAACTCATGCAGCACCTAAATTCAGGGCCGCCCGGGGGAGGGGGGACAAGAGGGGAAATTTTCCCCAGCCCCGGGCTCCGCAGGGGCCCCCACCACAATGGCTGAGACTTCCGCCCCGGCCTCCGCCCCTCACCTGGAGCCTCAGCGCATCCCGGAGCTTCGCTCCACAGCTGCGGCGTGGCTCCGGCGGGGTCCCTGAGCTCCGCCCTGCTCAGAGCCACATGATAAGGGGGCAGGGCTGCGAGCTCCCGTGGGGCCTGAGTTCCCTCCGCTCAGCCTGGAGGTCGCAGCCCTGTCCCCTGACCACGTGGCTCTGAGCAGGGCAGAGCTCAGGCCCCACCAGAGTCACGCCACTGCTGTGGAGCAAAGCTCCTGGATGCAATGAGGCTCCAGGTGAAGGGGGAGCCGGGAGTAAGGGGCCGGTGGGGGGGTGGGCCAAGGAGTAGGGAGTCTTGGGGATAGGGAGGGAATAGAGAGGGAGCAGAGGTTGGGTGGCGGTCAGGGGACAGGGAAGGCGGGGTTCGATCGTGGGCGTTCCGAGGGTCTGTCAGGACTCAGAGGGGGGTGGATAGGGGTTGGGGCAGTCAGGGCACAGGGAGCAGGGATGGAGTCCCGGGGTGGTGGTTGGGGGTGGGAGCCTCTGGGGGACGGTGAGGGGGCGAGCAGGATGGGTCAGGGATTCTGAGAGGGGGCAGGCAGTCGGGGGGCAGGAAGTGGGTGGGATCAGATGGGGGCAGGGCCAGGCTGTTTGGGAGGCACAGCCTTCCCTACCCTAAAGCTCATTCAGCAGGTTGAGGCTTGCAGAAGAGCCAAGCTGTTAGCTTTTCCATTAGGGCTACCATCCCTTTCACTTCTCAAATGCCAAATTATAATATATTAATATATAAAGTTATGGAGACAGATATGAGTCAAGGAAGCCAGCAGAGTATCAGAAACCTGGAAAAATCTCTGACTGGATGGGCTCAGGCATTTGGTCACAAGCTGAGGTGGTTCAAAAGTTTTAGATTTTTTTTTAAGCAGAATTGTTTTATTGTGTCTTTAAACAATCAAACACAGCAAGCAGTAAATATTTGGCCACACACTTCTGAAACCCCAAACCATATGCAGGTTTTGGGAGACTAATTTCAGCTTTTCAATTAAAAAAAATCACAACAAATTTTGAAGGAAAGCAGACATTGTCCGTGATTTTTTTCTGCTTTTTAAAAAACCCTAGTTTTTGTTCCAGATAAAGTTTTGATGGAAAATATTTGTCCAACCCTTTGAATGAGTTTTAGTGCCTTTTAGCGCTAGCTGATGCTGAGAACCAGTGATACCTTGTAAAGAAGTTTTCTCAAAACTAGGTTTGTGCTGTGATGCAGAAGGTTTATTTTACCCAGGGCTGCCCGTGGGTGCAGAGCCACTGGGGCAATTTGCACCGGGCCCCCATGAGAATATAGTATTGTATAGTATTTCACTTTTTTTTTATGGAAGGGGCCCCCGAAATTGCTTTGCCCCAGCCCCCCTGAATCCTCTGGGTGGCCCTGCCTAAATTTTCACTGTAAAAGTCTACTAGATGCCTAAGTTTCTGCCTCTGGGCATTTGCACTGCTCCCTCATTCTATGACTCTTATCTCCTGTGTAAGAACCAGTGTAATCCTCAAACAAGGTGAAGATAAGCAATGCCTTAACTATCATTTTTGCAGGGCCTGAACTGGTTGGTGTGCTCAGAGTGTGTCTAATTTCACACACAAGGACCAGGAGAAGGAAGCAATGTCATCCTTTTAGTCCAATGGTTGGGGTACTAGCCTAGGATGAGAAACACCTGAGTTCAATTGCCTGTTGAGGAGAAGGGATGTGAACTGGGGTTTACCATTCCTGATACACTGATAGAAGGTTCTCTCAATCTCTCTTTTATTAATGTTGTTCCGTTAATGTGTACTAAATTATTATCTATGCATTTTGCGAAAGCAAGAGCGACTTTGTAGTACAAGTATTAGAGCAGCCACTTGAGAAGTGGGAAACCCCTACTCCTTATCAGGCAGAGGCAAGAGTAGTACTGGGGTCCCCCACATCCCAATAAGTGCTCTAATAACTAGGAGAAATGTAATCTTCTGTCTTCATTTTGTGTGGCGTTAGGGGTGCTGGGAGAATATCTACCAGCTTGGGCTCCATAGGTCAGCTAGGTGAGGCAAGACCTATCTCCATGTGGGTTGAGGATCATACCAGGGTTTAGGTGCAAGATAGCCATCCAGGTGCCTGCCTCAAGGCAGAAACTTAAGTATGTAGGGGACTTTTACTGCAAAAACTTAGGCAGGAGTTTTATGGATTGCAGTAGCACCTAAATCTGAGGGTTAGGCACCTAAGGGAACAGCTACACAACCTGCAGCAGCAAGGCTCCAAGTCTGGGTTGGGCTTGTGGGAGATCGCATTAATAGCATTAAAAATAGCTGTGTAGGTGTTGGACTGGAATTTGGGCTTTGAAGCATGGTGGGGGAAGCACTTCAGAGCCCATGGTGCAACTTAAAAACACTGTCTCCACAGCTATTTTTAAGCACAGTGGCGCAAGTCCCATGAGTCCAAGTATATTGACCCAAGTGACTTCTATAAGGTCACACTGGAAATCCGTGTAAGAACGGGGAATTTGATCCAGGTCTTTGCATAGCACCCTAACCTCTATACCGTCCTTCCACTCTTATTGTGAACCATATGCAGCCATGTGGAATTCAAATGGCACTGTCTTGCAGCATGAAGTTGCATCCCTCCTATGGTCATATATGCAACTTGCCAGCACTTCCTATTTAATGTTAAGCAGATCCTGAACAACCATATACAGGGCACAACTCTTAGCCACTCTGACGATAACCCTACCACATTGTACTTCAGGGAAAAAAAACACCTTTGTTCTTTCTATGCTTGCTGTGTTCTTCTAACAATTATTTAATAGAATCATAGAAGATTAGAGTTGGAAGAGACCTCAGGAAGTCATCTAGTCCAACCCCCTGCTCAAAGCAGGACCAATCCCCAACTAAATCATACCAGCCAGGGCTTTGTCAAGCTGGGCTTTAAAAATCTCTAAGGATGGAGATTCCACCACCTCCCAAGGTAAGCCATTCCAGTGCTTTACCACCCTCCTAGTGAAATAGTGTTTCCTAATATCCAGCCTAGACCTCCCCCACTGCAACTTGAGATCATTACTCCTTGTTCCGTCATCTGCCACCACTGAGAACAGCCAAGCTCCATCCTCTTTGGAACCCCCCTTCAGGTAGTTGAAGGCTGCTATCAAATCCCCCCTTACTCTTCTCTTCTGCAGACTAAACAAGCCCAGTTCCCTCAGCCTCTCCTCGTAAGTCACGTGTCCCAGCCCCTGATCATTTTTGTTGCCCTCTGGTAGACTCTCTTCAATTTGTCCACATCCTTTCTGTAGTAGGGGCCCAAAAGTAGATGCAGTACTCCAGATGTGGCCTCACCAGTGCCGAATAGAGGGGAATAATCACTTCTCTTGATCTGCTGGCAATGGTCCTACTAATGCAGCCCAATATGCCATTAGCCTTCTTGGCAACAAGAGCACACTGCTGACTCAAATCCAGTTTCTCATCCACTGTAATCCCCAAGTCCTTTTCTGCAGAACTGCTGCTTAGCCAGTCGGTCCCCAGCCTGTAGTGGTTCATGGGATTCTTCCATCCTAAGTGCAGAACTCTTCACTTGTCCTTGTTAAACATCATCAGCTTTCTTTTGGCCCAATCTTCCAATTTGTCTAGGCCACCCTGGACCCTATCCCTATCCTCCAGCATATCTACCTCTCCTCCATTTTAGTCTCATCTGCGAACTTGCTGAGAGTGCAATCCATCCCATCATCCAGATCATTGATAAAGATGTTGAACAAAACGAGCCTCAGGACTGACCCCTGGGGCACCCCGCTTTATACCGGCTGCCAACTAGACTTCAAGCCGTTGATCACTATCCGTTGAGCCCGACAATCTAGCCAGTTTTCTATCCACTTTATAGTCCATTCATTCAATCCATACTTTTTTTACCTGCTGGGAAGAATACTGTTGGGTACATGACAAAAGCTTTGCTGAAGTCGAGGAATAATCTCCCACTAATCACACCAAACAGTGTCAATCTGCTTCTCTGTGGGGTGTAACTGTCAGGGACAATTAGATTATCTATCTGTCTATCAGCACTTTTTAGTTTGAGTACCTAGGTGAAGTTAAATAAGAAACACTAGCACACTCCTAATAAAGGCTGCACTGGCAACATCACATTCAATGTTGCATAATGATTTACAAAGCAGAATCTGTACTTGCACTTAAACCGCAATAAAATTAAAGTATGCAAATAGCCTTTAGCACTATGGAAGACCCTGAAAGGATGCAGAAGATGTAAAATCAGATTTTTTAAAAGGTTCACATAGTTCAGGAATTTATGTTTAATGGAGGTTGTGGAAAGGCTACAAGGTTTAAGTGCATTGAATTTTTTTTCTTCTTCCAGCGTGTTGGGAACTTTCATTTAAATTCTGTTCCCCCAAATACAGAAGACAAATTGCTTTTTGTATGATTCATCACAAATAGCAGCAAAAGCTTTATTATCCCAAGTATTTCTCTTGTCCCTTTCAGAAGCTACTGCTGTTTTGACCTTCATTATTCACTTAGCCAGATGCTTCTCTTGCACCTTTAATTTTCTTTGACCTTTTATAAAGTGAAAAAAAAATAATAATGAGTCTTGAAAGAGCAATTTTGACATTAGAACATTCTCCAAGATTCATAAGTCTATTTTTTACTCCCACTCGGAACAGCTTCATTTATGGCTAAGTTGTGAATCCTTTACTCATTCTGGTGAGGCATTAGTCACATGAGTAGTGACTCTAATGGAACTACTTGTGGGAGTAACTGCTCACCAGTGTGAGCAAGAGATTCGCGATCTGACTGGAATTTTTCTAGTTGTGTTCTCAGCCAGCAAGGGAAGATATCTTCCCATAGAGACAAATGCAACTCCCGCTGCCATCAGTGGGATCTCATGGCAGAACAGGCCCTTATCTGTAGAAGGAGCTTCAGCTAATAACAACTGCACCAGACTATTCTAAATATTTTACAAAATATTTTCAGATGCTCCAGACCTGTCAGATTGCAGTTTTCATAAACTCCATTTTGTTCTGTTTCTCTCCAAGTTATTTGGGGTACCTGAGGAATCTCTGCAGCTATTTAATTTTAAAAGAAAGCTTGTTTCGGTGTGTTTTTTCTATGTAATTTTATTCTAATGTCCAGTAATTATTCATTTTTATTAAATATAGATTCATTTACCAAAGTAGGCAGAGATCAACTTGATTTGGGGAAGCAGGCATAGCTCGGGAGCCAATAGCCATAAGGGATGTCTAAGGAAGAGAAAATCCTAGGGAGTAGCTTCATGTGGATAGTCCGAGATCTGTAGGATTTCCCTATGGACTTTGGAATGTCTTTGAAATGCTGAAAACTAACACACCTGCCCCATCTATATACTCACAAAACATACCTCAGGCTGATCCCTCTGGATTACAGCAAATATTAACCAAAAATTTCCCTAGTAACCTTCCCTCTTACATGGGATTTACATTGGAGGGGATCACTAGCACACACATTTTATTTATGAATGAATTTATGAATAAATTATTTCTGTTTGAAGTTTTATTGTGAGCACACCAAAAAAAGTGCATATCTGAATGTAACATAGAATTGTTAGAAAACTGTGTAATGAATTGTGTTAGTCAAATATATACTAAATAGTATTGTTGGAGAAATGAATATTGTATATAGTATTTTAAGAAAATAGAAAGGAATTCTTGCATTTGTATGTGTGTCTGCTGATGCAGCATTTTGGAACTCAGCTGAAAAAGCTTCAGGGTTTTGTGAACCTGAAACCTGGGTTGTGTATCTTATTTGTAAAATATTTGGTCTGTGTATATTGCAGGCAGCAACAGAGTGCTAGCAAGGAATTATTAGGTATGTACTGTCCCTCAGCAAGACAAGCTAATAAGCAAAACCCCAAGGCCACAAAAATAGACTAGTAAGATTTAAAACAACTGGATGAAACCAACTGGCTTGCCAGCAGAGAATAAATGACAGGAATGACCTGAATCAGATAAAAGTAAGTTTTACCATGATAAGCAAAAATGTATTCGTTTTGATTAGTTATTGTGATTTATGCATGAGAATGTTTTACTTAGGGGTATAGAATAGATGGTTTATCAAGTTACCTCGTCTGTGTAGCTAAGTCTGCGAAGTTATAAAGGATAAAAGATAGGTGATTGACAACCAAAGATTTGAAAAGTGTTGCACTGTCTCCAGGAGAGGTAATTTGATCAATTATTTCTCTTAATTTATCTGTTTTTGCATGTAATTCAGAAGTGATAATAGCATTATCTTAAAATGACAAAATAAAGGCGCAAAAAACCCCAACCCTCTTTACACTTAAATGGATAGAAATCTCGGGCTAGGAAGGACCTCAGGACATCATCTTGTCCAGCCCCCTGTGCAGAAGCAGGACCATGTAAACTTAGACAGTCTCTGACAGGTGTTCATCCAACTGGTTCTTAAAATCCTCCAATAAGGTGGATTCCACAACTTCCGTTAGAAGCTGATGCTAGATCTTAACTATCCTTATAGTTAAAAAGCTTTTTTTCCTAATGTCTAACCTACATCTCCCTTGCTACAGATTAAGCTGTTTTCTTCTTGTCCTGCCTTCACTGGACATGGAAAACAATTGATCACTGTCCTCAACTGGTTTTGGACTATAAGAAATGTTATAGTAATTTCATATGAACCACATTTCCCTACGTTGCTTATGAGAATGTTATGTGGATCTGTATCAAAAGCCTCACTAAAATCAAGATATATCACATCTACAACTTCTCCCACACACTAGGCCAGTAATTCTGTGGAAAAAAGGAAATGATGTTGGTTTGGCATGATTTATTCATGACAAATCCATGTTGGCTATTATTTATAATCCTGTTATCCTTTAGGTGCTTACAAATGGTAGTTTAATAACTTGTGTCAGTATTTTTTCAAGGTATCAAAGTTAGGCTGATTGGTATATAGTTCCCTTGGTCCTCCTTTTTTCCAGATGCGTACTGTTTGCCCTTCTCCAGTCCTCTGGGACCTCACCCATCCTCCATGAGTTCTCAAAGAATGGTTCTGAAATTGCTTTAGCTAATTCCTTAATTACCTAAGCATGAATTTCATCAGGCCCTGATGACTTGAATACATCTAACTTATCTAAATATTCTTTAACCTTTTTCCTTATTTTGGCTTGCATTCCTTTCCCTTTGTTGTTTATATCAATTGTGTTAAGTATCTGGTTACAATTTACCTTTTTAGTGAAAACTGAAGGTATTAAATAATAGGTATACATGCTAAAAAGAAAAAAGGTTGTCAAAGTGCAGGACATACAAATTGTTGAAAAACAGGCATTAAACACTTCAGCCTTCGTATTTTATGTGGAGTGTGTAGCAATACCTATAGCTACAGGTGCATAAATGTTTTCATTCTAAAGGGTCCTTTTCAGTTTCTTATAACTTTTACCTATTGGGCTAAAAAATGGAACGCTTTTTTCTCAGATTGGGAGTGATATTTTTCTGAACGCTTGAGTAAAAATATTCAGTCATTTTCAAGCACAGAAATGTAGCTTATGCTTGAAGACCAATTGGCCTAGTAAGCAATAATGTATGGATGGCTAGAGTATACAGTACAAGCATCTCTTGTATCACCAGTACCTGAAGCATTAAATTGGTAGCACTGGAGTCATTTACTTTTACTATACACCAGATAGCCGCATGTAATTGCTACTGTGCTCCAGGAGAAATGGCTTTGAAAATGTTAAGACACAGAAAGAGATGCAAGAAGCTGATCTTTTTCCAGTGTGAGCAACTTGCTTCTGTAATTCCATTGATGGTAATGAGGCAATAGACATGGAACAATACACTACACCAGGGGTTGGCAACCTTTCAGAAGTGGTGTGCCGAATCTTCATTTATTCACTCTAATTTAAGGTTTCGCGAGCTGGTAATACATTTTAATGTTTTTTAGAAGGTCTCTCTCTATAAACCTATAATATATAACTAAACTATTATTGTATGTAAAGTAAATAATATTTTCAAAATGTTTAAGAAGCTTCATTTAAAATTAAATTAAAATGCAGAGCCCCTCGGGCTGGTGGCCAGGACCCGGGCAGTGTGAGTGCCACTAAAAATCAGTTCGTGTGCTGCCTTCGGCATGTGTGCCATAGGTTGCCGACCCCTGCACTACACCTACATATTGAGAGGAAATATAAACCACACCATGGTGTTGTCTGTGCTGCTACAATCATGGGCGTGATAATGAAAGGTACACTCTGCTTTTATTATCATCTATGTTATCCATGTAATATTGTGGTTGAAGCAATTATACCTCCAGAGATGAGATGCAAAAATAGTAACTATTTAGTTACTACTTACTACTGTGTAGAGTTTATTTTAAGCTAGTATTATTTATTAATATTATAACAGCTTCAACGGACTACACATGATAGAGATATCTCTGTTTTCTACCTCAGAACTCCTACCCCAAAACCTCTCCAGCTGAACAGTAACTGACCAGACATTCAGCAATTAAAATAAGACATTGGCAGCATAATATTTTCATCTCTCTAATATCTTTTATCCAGGGCCTCCCAGAGGATTCAGGGGGCCTGGGGCAAAGCAATTTTGGGGGCCCCTTCCATAAAAAAAGTGCAATGCTATACAATACTATATTCTCGTGGGGGTCCCTGTGGGGCCCGGCGCAAATTGCCCCACTTGCTCCGCACCCACAGGCGGCCCTGGGAAAAATAACCTTCTGCATCTCAGCACAAACTCAGTTTTGAGAAAACTTCTTTATAAGGTATCACTGGTTCTCAGCATTAGCTAGTGCTAAAAGGCACTAAAGCTCATTAAAAGGGTTGGACAAATATTTTCCATCAAAACTTTTTCTGGATCGAAAACTAGAGTTTTTTAAAAAGCAGAAAAAAGTCACGGACAATGTCTGCTTTCCTTCAAAATTTATTGTGGTTTTTTTAATTGAAAAGCTGAAACTAGTCTCCCAAAACTTGCATATGGTTTGGGGTTTCAGAAGTGTGTGGCCAAATATTTGCTGCTTGCTGCGTTTGATTGTTTAAAGAAACAATAAAACAATTCTGCTTAAAAAAAAATCCAAAACTTTTGAACCACCTCAGCTTGTGACCAAATGCCTGAGCCCATCCAGTCAGAGATTTTTCCAGGTTTCTGATACTCTGCTGGCTTCCTTGACTCATATCTGTCTCCATAACTTTGGGTTCATTCAGGTTAGAACATAAGAACAGCCATACTGGGTCAAACCAAAGGTCCATTCAGCCCAGAATCCTGTCTACCGATAATGGCCAATGCCAAATGCCCCAGAGGGAGTAAACCTAAAGGTAATGATCAAATCATCTCTCTCCTGCCATGCATCTCCATCCTCTGACAAACAGAGGCTAGGGGCACCATTCCTTACTCATCCTGGCTAATAGCCATTAATGGACTTAACCTCCATGCATTTATCTGTTTCCTAGAGACTGGCTCCATAAGGTCCCTCACAAACTGGAGATGGTTACTGTGGGTTTGTCTTTAGTAAAGCTTATGTACATACTCCACGAACTGAGCATTTGAGCTTGTTCCAGAATCTGGGATGAGCCTATGTTGTGAAAACTGAAATGCTCAAAATAGCACATGCATGTGAATGGACATAGGGTGCTAAAAGTAAATTAACCCAGGGGTTCTCAAACTGGGGGTCGGGACCCCTCAGGGAGTCACAAGGTTATTACTGGGGGGTCACAAGCTGTCAGCTTCCACCTCAAACACCACTTTGCCTCCAGCATTTATAATAGTGTTAAATATATAAAAAAGTGTTTTTAATTTCTAAGGAGGGGGGTCGCACTCAGATGTTTGCTATGTGAAAGGGATCACCAGTATAAAAGTTTGAGAACCACTGAATTAACCCCTCTGAAGCCTCAGGGATTGCAGGGGAGGGGGTCTCCCTTGGTAGGGTTGGGAAGGATATTGCTCTTCTCATGTGATCCCTTCCCCAGTGGCTAATTTTAAATGAAGCTACCCTCCCCTGACACGAATCTCCCTATGGCACTGAAATTAAACATAGACTATAATTTGGCATTTGAGAAGTGAAAGGGACGGTAGCCCTAATGGAAAAGCTAACAGCTTGGCTCTTCTGCAAGCCTCAACCTGCTGAATGAGCTTTAGGGTAGGGAAGGCTGTGCCTCCCAAACAGCCTGGCCCTGCCCCCATCTGATCCCACCCACTTCCTGCCCCCCGACTGCCTGCCCCCTCTCAGAATCCCTGACCCATCCTGCTCCTCGTCCCCTCACCGTCCCCCAGCCACCACTCCCAACCACCCCCAACCCCTACTCCCTGACTGCCCCGACCCCTATCCACTCCCCTGCTGAGTCCTGACAAACCCCCGGAACGCCCACGATCCAAGCCCCTCCAGTCCCTGTCCCCTGACCGCCCCCTCCCCAACCTCTGCCCCCTCTCTATTCCCTCCCTATCCCCAGGACTCCCTGCCCCTTGGCCCACCTCCCCACCAGCCCCTTACTCCCGGCTCCCCCCTCACCCAGAGCCTCACCGCATCCAGGAGCTTTGCTCCAAAGCAGCGGCGTGACTCCGGCTGGGCCTGAGCTCCGCCCCGCTCAGAACCTCATGGTAAGGGGGCAGGGCTGCGAGCTCCAGGCTGAGCAGAGGGAACTCAGGTCCCGCTGGAGCTCGCAGTTCTCCCCCTTATCATGCGGCTCTGAGCGGAGCGGAGCTCAGGGGCCCCACCGGAGCCACACCGCAGCTGTGAAGCGAAGCTCCGGGATGGGCTGAGGCACCGGAAGAGGGACGGAGGTGGGGCGGGCTGGAGCCGGGGTGGGAGCCTCAGCCATTCTCATGGGGGCCCCTGCTGAGCCTGGGTCCTGGAGCAAATTGCCCCACTTGCCCCCCCCCCACACCTCTGGTCGGCCCTGCTTTTATCCAAATACTTTACAAGAATTAATGAATGTTTATGGAAACCCATGAAGCAGGTAAGTGTTACACCCATTTTGCAGATCAGGAGAATGGAGGCACAAATAGGCAGTGGTGGGATTTTCAAGGCACTCAGCATTGGGCTAACTGTGCTCTCATTGAAATGAATGGGAGTTTCAACAGTGATTGTATTAGGGTAGAATTAGGCCAAAGCTGAATGTGTTTGAAACCCCCAGTTTATGTGTTTTTCCCAAGCTCATGAGGAGCCGAGAACTGATCCCAAGAGTCCAGATTACCAGTCACTTGTTTTAAACTTTGCTATCATTATTATGATTGTCCATTACATTTACAAACAGTAAGATAAGTTACCTGCCCTCATTCTCATTGGGATAGTTACAGAACAATAAAGAAATAGAAAGGCCATATAGTTCCGCATCTCTGAAATAAATGATACGCAAAAGAGTATTTCAACAATTTGTATGTTATCATATGTGAAGTATTTTGACAACCTGTCCTTCCTTTTTAATATATATTCCTTAAGTTTGATCTATATGGAGAATTTATTTTCCTTGCATCATATTTTTATCATGGTAGATTGTTAGATTCAATGGGTAACATAACACATTTCCATGGCATTCTTACAAATAACTTTTAAAAAAATAATAGTTCCAAAAGCTCTTTGATAATTTATATCTTTATTTTATTGAACTGTGGTAAATGAAAGAAAAGGAAATCTCTTAACATACTCTATGGTAAGCAGGGAAGCTGCAATTTATTGTTTTCTTGGGCTAAAATTTTCAGGAGTGACCTTTCAGACCTTGGGTGGCAGGCCAGTCCTTGCCCACAGACAACCTGCCAACCTGAAACATATTCTCACCAGTAACTGCACACCGCACCATAATAACTCTAGCTCAGGAACCAATCCATGCAACAAACCTCGATGCCAACTCTGCCCACATATCTACACCAGCGACACCATCACAGGACCTAACCAGATCATCCACACCATCACTGGTTCATTCACCTGCACATCCACGAATGTAATATACGCCATCATATGCCAGCAATGCCCCTCTGCTATGTACATCGGCCAAACTGAACAGTCTCTATGGAAAAGGATAAATGGACACAAATCAGACATTAGGAATGGCAATATACAAAAACCTGTAGGAGAGCACTTCAACCTCCCTGGCCACACTATAGCAGACCTTAAGGTGGCCATCCTGCAGCAAAAAAACTTCAGGACCAGACTTCAAAGAGAAACTGCTGAGCTTCAGTTCATCTGCAAATTTGACACCATCAGCTCAGGATTGAACAAAGACTGTGAATGGCTTGCCAACTACAGAACCAGTTTCTCCTCTCTTGGTTTTCACACCTCAGCTGCTAGAACAGGGCCTCATCCTCCCTGATTGAACTGACCTCATTATCTCTAGCTTGCTTGCTAGCATATATATACCTGCCTCTGGAAATTTCCACCACATGCATCTGAAGAAGTGGGTATTCACCCATGAAAGCTCATGCTCCAAAACGTCTGTTAATCTATAAGGTGCCACAGGATTCTTTGCTGCTTTCAGTTTTGGACCTCAATTTTTGGATGCCTACACTCAAATACCAAAAAAAAAATTAGTGACAGGTTTCAGAGTAGCAGTTGTGTTAGTCTGTATCAGCAAAAAGAATAGGAGTCCTTGTGGCACCTTAGAAACTAACAAATTTATTTGAGCATAAGCTTTCGTGGGCTACAGCCCACTTCATCAGATACATATAAATTTGTTAGTCTCTAAGGTGCCACAAGTACTCCTGTTCTTTTTAAAAAATTAGTGGATGATCTTTAAAATGTTGGCCTTTTGGCCAACAGAAAAGTGAGGAAATGTTTATAAAACTAATCATCACCACAAGATGGCACTACTTTACACCACCTGAGTTACACCAAGTAGTATACCTAAGTCAATAACAATCAACACAATCCTTGTAAAAACAGTCTTACATGGATATGAAACATGCAGGTCTATAAAAAGAAAATGAATAGAGATGGTTCAATGGGGTTGAGGACAGGACTTAATATATAAAACTAGCTAAACTGGAGAATGAAGTAGACCAAGGGAGACAAGGGAACTGAAGCAGTTCAGCAGTGCAACTTCTGGCCCTGTGCTACCAAACAGAAAGTCAGAGGTTGGAAGTAAGGACTGATGAACTGATTCAGATTGAAGAAGAACTAATTCAAATTAGCACTGAAAATTTAAATTGAGGTTGTTGTTTTACAGCTTCAAAAATGTTAATTTCCCAGTCCTGATCCAAAATCTTTGTCATTCTAGCCCTTTTCCATGTGAAGATGGGTTTGATGTAAACTGATTGCTAGGACTGAACGGATCTTTCTGAAGCAGAAAGGGGAGTCCTACACACACACACACACACACACACACACACACACACACACACACACACACACACACACACACACACACACACACACACACACACACACACACACACACACATTTTACATCCTTTATGTAAAATGAGTCGATTAAATGTGGGTGTATTCCAAAGAATCATCTCACTAAAACTCCTCAGAACCTCCATGTGATGCTACAAATAATGGTGTGATCCTGGGGAACAGGACATTATATTGGGGATGGGGAGTATTGGAAGAGTTTTCGGAGGCATACTCAAAAATGCTAAGGTAGTTTCTGCTGTGGAAACTTCCCGTCCTTTCTGACACTGACACTTAGACAGCTGCTGCTTACTCCGAGCTAAAATATTCCTGGCCTTTCCAGAAGTGGGAAGGATTAGGGAGTGCAGGAAATCTTCACCTCTGTGCTCCTGAAAAAGGAGCTGGGACAATTATAACTTAATAATCCTCACTTAAAGACTGTACAGTACTTCTGTGAATCCCCCAGGAAGCCACCTTCTTCCAAAAATGGTGGGGAGGAAGCCATGTATCATGCATTCCCATTGACTTCAGTAGGAATGCAGGAGCTCAGCACCTCTGGAAAATCCCTGTTTAGGTGTTTAAATGGATATAGAGGAATAACTTCAGGCTCCCAATTTTGAAAATCTTGGCCTAAATTTATAGTATTTTGTTTGGGAAACATGATGTAACTTTTGCAATTGATTGCCTGGAATATTAGAGGTGGGAGTAACTTTCTTCTTGGTTGAGAGAATATCTAAGTACAAGGTTTTCTCAGGTGTTTCACTGAAGAATGTCTTTGGTCTGTCTATCGACCTATCTTGGATTTTATACTCCCACTCATCACACAGTATCTGACCATTCTCATGTAAAATTGATAGCAAAAGAGAAGTCCCCTGATGATTTCAAGGGTTGTCTGGCACTTTTCTCCTTTTTGGTCTTTGCCAAAACATTATTTCTTTTAATAATGTTTTTGTGGTTAACTTTTTTTAAGGTGCTGTGCACTTGGGGCTAGACTGGTTATGTCCCTATCTGAGTGCATGCAGTAGCGTATACATTCTCATCTGGGCGTATAACAATGCAAAGAGGCTGGGTCATGCCTGAGGAACTGGTTGGGCATAGAGAAGGGCAGCATTCTAAGATATGGTAATTTGGGGCAGTGTGACTTTCCTCCATCCACAGCACAGGCAGGAGGGTTAGTCACACAATCCGTCATTTCATGTGTTGGGGCTTTTTTCTGATTATATGCCATAAGAATGTAAATGCCACTTTGTCCAAATTAGTTGTGATGCATTTTGTTATTGAAATACACAGATTAAATGAGGCCAGAACAGAAACTCTGAAAACTCTTCACAAGAGAGGATCAAACATCTTGAGTCCATTTTAACTAGAGTGACCAGACAGTGAGTGTGAAAAATTGGGACAGGGGGTGAGGGGTAATAGGAGCCTATATAAGAAAAAGACCCCCAAATCAAGACTGTCCCTGTAAAATCGGGACATCTGGTCACCCTAATTTTAACACTTCTTTCAACTGTTCTCTCAAGTGTGCAATGCACTTTGAAGAATCCCAAATTGGAGCAGACAACCATGCTTCCAGAAGAGCCCAGCAATTGCTAAATGCACGGTTAAGAAAAGCATTTTGATACTTGCAGTCTACATAACTGGAAGTCTCCTTGTCTGCTACTTACATCTTGTCACAAAACCTACACAAGTTCAAGGCCGATCTATCTTTCTGTTGTTTCTGCTGCAGAACTTAGACTGCTAGGTTAGGACCTCTGTAATACTAAATGGTTACTTTCATCTCCTATATGTTGAAGGCAGGGCGGAGGGGACGTAGTGTGTGTTATATAAAACTGTTAAAAATGGTCTAAATTTAGAAAGTGTGATAGAAAGCCAAAGTGTTATGAGAGCTTATATACACAACATTTCTCAATAATGAGATAAAGAGCTTGAGAAATAAGTACATCTCAAAGAAACATCTAAAAAAATCTTTTCACTAATTTAAGATTTTTTTTTCTTCTCCTCTTCCTTACTACTTATTTGTTATTTACACTGTGGTAGTGGCTTGAGGTTCCACTTTTGGGAATCAAGGACTGAGCTGAGAAGTCCATTCTCCAAGAAAGCCGCTGGCCAGTAGCCACCCTCTTAATGGCAGCAGAAAAACGAAATGAGACCTAGGCTTCTATCCTGTTTGGATCAGGAAGTAGATGGTACAATCCAAGGCTTGGTAAATATTTTCTCAACTCAGCTCTTGGTAGTGTGACCTCCAGACATGAAATTCTGGGGACAAGCTCAGTATCCTGGAATACAGTGTGCAGCAAGTCTCCCATTCTGCAGATGTTACGAGATGGTCTTATCATAACCCTTTAAACCATAAGTGCTCTAACATGCATGCTCACTGGTACAGAGTGAACTGTCTCAGAGATTAATAAACTGGAAGCCTGACATAGATCTGAGGCTAGTGATTGCTGCAATATCACAATCAGCAGATGAATACATCTTGTTCTTGATTTACAAACACAACAACAGACTAGCTACAGCCCAATAAACTGTGAGAACAGCACCTGGGTGTTTAGTTGTACTCCAGACTCTGACTGTTATTTGGAATCACTACTATGGGGAGTATGGGCTTTGCACATAATAAGAATTTATGATCATTTTTCAAAGATCCCAGAAGGAAGTCAGTTAAAATCACTGGATTATGAGGTATTCAGTTGTGCTCCGTGTTTTTGTTTTAAGTAGAACATGGTATTGTCAGATATTTCTTGTATGTATAAACATATATAAAGGATGTAAATAAAAAATGACATGAAATATATATTTATTAGCTTAGACTGTAAGTAGAAATGATTTGAACTCATACAAAGATTTATGTTTTAGTTTAATTAGAAGTAGTCTTTTGTATTGCTCACCAATATGTTACACAAATATTTTCATTAGTATAAAGTATTGTACAATATAGATTAAAATATTTCTAGTAAACCATGGAATTTATTATAATACTGATACACAACATGAGATAATGTTTTCAAAATGAGGGAGAAAAGCATTAGTTACTCTAAATAAATGTGAGGGAATCTAAAGCACTTGAGAATTATTTCTCTGCACTTCTAGCACTTCTCTTCTGAAGTTGGAGAATAACATTCCAAAATAATTCAACAATATTAGCATAGAATGGTCAAAATTTAAAGAACAGGAACAGCTCTCCATGAAAAATAAAAATAAGAAAACAAATAATAATGGATCAAGGGCCACATCATAAATACATGGATTGGCCCTCTGTGTTGAAGCTGTTGCGGAAATGGTTAATCATGGGAGATGCATTTTTCTTGTTTAAACTTGACAGGCCCAATTAACCACTGCCCTATACTTTTGTACAGGCATTTACACCTAAGTGAGCCCAAAGTACATGTAAAAGACTACTGTTTCTGACCTGGTAGCATTTAAAACCAAATTGTCATTGGTACAAGTGACTACACCAGGTGCAGAGCAACTGTGAATTAAACCTGACATAGATAAAACTAGAAAAGGTCTGGTATATTCACTTTATTTGCTGAAGTCTCTTTCATAATTTATGTTATCTGTTCATTCTGAACTGAACTGAATATTCCTGCTCCCTAATTTAAAATCTAGGGTTTACCTTAGATTATTATCTGTCTTTTGAATGCTATGATTTATAGGTTATTTTTGCTGGATTGGCAGAATTTAGATGATGTTTCTGCAACTTAATAATGATTAGAGACCATATATTAGTCATTTAGATTAGGCTGTTGCAGTATTTTGCTTGTGGGTAGGCATTTTGTTTTATTTTAGTGTATACTGTTGTCATAAGCTAGTCCCAGATTTGGACCTTAGCGTCCAAAATATGGGGGTTAGCATATGACATGGTGGCAGTGGTGGGATTTTTGGCTGCCCTCAGTTGTAGGGTTTATGGTCGGTGTGCCCTCTGGGGTATTCGTTCCCCTTGACAGTAGCTTTCTTGCTTTCTGCCACTTCCATCCATCTGGCTCCAATCTCCCCCGCCTCGGTGAGATTTTTGGGTTTTCCATCTTGTATGTACCGTGTTATGTCCTCAGGAACACCATCCAAGAACTGCTCCATTTGTATGAGGAGGTGCAGTTCTTCCAAGGATTTAACATTGTGTCCTGCTATCCAGGCCTCATAATTTTTCCCAACGTAGTAGGCGTGTTTGGGAAATGACATATCTGGTTTCCACTTTTGGGTTCTGAAACGCCGACGGGCATGATCCGGGGTTATCCCCATTCTGTATCTGGCCTTGGTTTGAAAAAGTTTATAGTTGTTCATGTTCTCCTTAGGCATTTCAGCTGCCACCTCTGCTAAAGGTCCACTGAGCTGTGGCCTCAATTCTACCATGTACTGGTTTTCAGGGATGCTGTACCCAAGACAGGCTCTTTAAAAATTTTCCAAGAAGGCCTCAGTGTCATCACCTGCCTTGTAGGTGGGAAATTTCCTGTGATGCGGAACCATAATTGGCGAAGGGTTGTTAGGATTGGCTGGCGCATGCTGCCCAGCCTGCGCTAAGTCCAGTTCATGTTTTCTTTGTTTTTTCTTCTGTTCACTTTCTTTTTGTTGTTTTTCCATGTCTTAGCGGTGGGCCACCTCTTCTTCTTCTAGTTTTCTGTGGTGGGCTGCATTTTTGGCTTCTTGTTCTCTTTTATGGGCTGCCTGTTTGATCTGTTCTTTTCTTTCTTTCATTTCCATCTTTTTTTGTTTTATTTCTAGTTTCTGTTTGTTTTTTTCCATCTCTCGCCTGTGCTCAGCGTCTTTGATTTGTTCTTCGGCCTCCATTTTTGTCTTGGTAGGCATGGTTCCTGTTTTCTTGTGTTGGGGTGCCCTCTGGTGTTTATTGTCTGAACTGCAGGCTCTGTTGCCTCCTGGGGTCTGCCTAGCAACAGTGCCTTTTCCCCTTTCTTCCTCTAGCTAATCTTTTCAATGTAAAGTAAACCAGAAAAACCACTTTATTTGCATGTGTATAGTGGTGGTATTTGCCTCCTACTGGGAGTGCTATTGTCTGACAAAAGACCTGTTTGTCACAGCTTAATGGTTCCTTGCTTAATATGCAAGCCAGAAACTGCAAGAGAGAGCAGAGAAAAAAAAATTCTCTCTGGTTCCTTTTAAAACCAAACCATTCCTCTCTGCTTAAAAGCCCCTAGCAGAGAAAAGAAAACTATAATATTCCTACTGGCTTCTGGATTCTATCTATCCCACTTCTGCCACCATGTCAATAACCTACCCCCATATTTTGGACGCTAAGGTCCAAATCTGGGACTAGGTTATTGACAACTGTTCCAAACTGAATCAACTTGCTGAAAGAGTCTGAAAGAGTGACTGAAAGAGTCACTTCCTTCAAATACTGAAAAGGGGACTTTAGGGATAACATTGTTTTTCCTTATTCTGATAAAGCCGCCCTGTCTGTCTTCTTCATTACAGAGCTTCTGCCCTGAACCTTCTTCAGCTTCTTTCTGCCTGAAATCCTGCTACAAGTGTAAAGAAACAGTTCACATAAGGTCACATAATGGAGTGAAGCAATCTCCAGCAGCTCCTAGGTGGGTAAAGAGATTCTGCCTCTTCTACCCACAATGTAGAACTATTCCTTAAAGGCATAGTGTAGCCTTATGCTAAATACATAACTTTAATTAAAGTATTAGCACTTCAATTTGATGGACTGTTGGTTAATGATAATCAGTTAACACTCTGAGTTTATATGAAATGAAATCTAAGAAGATGAAGATACTGAGATGCAGAATAGAAATAAGTGAAATGAGAATAAAACCAGAGTAAGGGATATAGAGAGAACACCAGCTAAAGACCCAGAAGCCTGAGAGGAATGGTCCATCAGGACTCTGGTAATTGAGCCCAGGCCTGCTAGGTCCTAAGGCTGCCACCTTAGCCACTATGCCAGAGCAATGCCCTGACCTGGTACACCTGATGAACAGCCTTAGTGGTAAAGGCCTACAGGCTCACAGCAGCCACACACCAGGCTCCTCATTGGATGGACAAGCAGCACTCTCATTGGGTACCTGGACTATCTAAAGACTCCAACAGGAAGAGGAAGCTGTCTGAGCAACAAACCATTGCCTGCTGGTTGGTCCTCAGACTGCCTTGCCTTGCCTGACCCTGTCTTGCTGCCCTGGTGCCTTGCCTGACCTTGCCTTGTGTCCTTGTCCAGTCTCACTTTCCCAACCCACTGACTCAGCCCCTTGGATTGGTTCTTTCATCTACTGACCCCTGTCAGAACCTTGACCATGTCTCTGTACAGTCTCTGATATGAATTGACCTACTAGCTACCCAACCATCACACTCACTTGACTACTCCTCTGGACTTCCGCCTAGCCCGCCTCAGACACCTGGGCATTATGTGGTCCTACAATAAATTGTGATTCTGCAGGGATATTTAAGGTGTAATGTCTGCTTTTCTTTAATTGTTTTAAAGAAGGCTAATTATTTATTGCCATATACATTCATTGTTCTACTTTTTTACATGTTGTAGTGTGTGTACCTTGATTGTCCCATATTTTGCATCCTGATATCACCTGATGAATCAAGCATTTGGAAGGTCATGTGATATAAGGAACATCTTTTAAAAAAAAATCAAAGGAAGGATGGCTGACATCAAATAATCATCTTCAAATAAGACAGGAGGCCGCAGAGGAATGTTCAGGTACAAATATAGTCAATGTTTGAAACGAATAGCTCCAGCAGACTGACTGCTGCCGTAACAGGGGTAACTTCATTACTGAGCCTCCAAAAAAAGAAAGTGTAGTGACAGTTATAAGACGTGCAATGACTTTTAAGGGCTGTGCTCATTGGCTATGAGACAAACATCCAATGTTCCCAGTTTCACTGCCTACAACCAGCACTTCAGTACGTACAGTTATTTATATATTTATTTTTAAGTAGCTTCTGTTTCACTAGAGCCTTTGTAAAGGCTTTTGAGCCCTCATTACATAGCAGCTGCCAAGGTCTAAATTTGCCAATTCTTTGAACAGCTAAGCCTTCTCTTGAGTGACCCCTCTCGTTGCAGTTGTGGCACCAACCCTATACTTTGCTACTTTCCTTTTACTGTGTTTATGAACGAAAGCCCATTATGGCTCTGCCTAACTTTGGATAAGTAAAACGCTACCAAAAACTGACTTGTTTGTTAGGCTGTAGCAGTGCAATGACTCACCAGCGTGGCGCGTCCTGCTGGTCATCCTGGGAATTAGCTCTTCCAACCCAAAGCACCCTCTGCAGGCCAGTGTCTCACCTGCCACTGGCCCCCATGTCCCTCCCAGACCCCAGTGCCCCAAGCAGTAACCCACAATCTGGGTCTCCCCTCCCAGGGGAACCCCCAACCCTCTATCCCCACCTTCACCTCAGTCCCTGTTTTTCTCATTAGTTGTTCCCCGCAGTCATTTGGCCCCTGAGTTCAGTGGTCATTCCCACTAGGCTGGGGGAGGGGCCTTTAGAAGTGGGCGGGCTTGTGCCCGCCCACCTCCCAGGTTTTCCAATAAGACTACAAGGCTTCACAAATGACTCACAACAGGGCCTGAGGTTGGGGAGCTCTCCTTTCCACATCAGTTATCTGTTCTCTCTGTGGTTTCTGATTGTCTGTAGTGCTGTATATGACACACTTTACTCTGAGTCAGGAATGGACCAGTGCCCCAACATGATGTGACTATGCTGCTTGAAGTGTCATCTTTTGTAGGAGATGTGAAACAGAGAACTTAGTATAAAAAGGGCCATGAACTCTTTTAATGACTATAAAGGATAAAAATCAACCGATTTGTGCTTTCTCATATAACTGGTTGAGAACTAAAATCCATGAGTTTTTGCATTGCCTACGTAACAGTTACCACGGGTCTCGTAAAATTTTAGCCAGAATTCAAATGTATTACAGGAAGGAGGCTTAAAATAGTTATAATTGGGCTGCTATTTAACACTATCTTCCAATGTAGTTACAGTACAATCTTTATGTATTCATATCATTGTCATGTAGCAGTAATATAATTATACTATTCAATTATTTTTATATTTCAGTATATATTTACAGCAGCTTCCTAATTGTTACTTGTGAAAAAAAGAACCAGAGTTCACAAGTTCAAGTCATGAAAAAAGGCATAACCTAAGAAAAAGTACTTCTTTAAAAAGCAGTGAAGCATCCTGGCTCAGAGGGAGGGAGGAGACCATATCAGAGCATTCCTCTCAATCTGACAGGAGGGATTTAGGAATGCAATGAGGAAGGAAGGAAATGGAAACTGGCTGACAAACCTCAGATTCTAAATTGGGATATGACCACTCCTGTGTCCCAAGAAGCCAATTTTGCATATTGGAAGATACGTTATATAGCATATTTTCAAACACACAAAAGGAACTCGACCATTTATAAATGGGTTTCTATAGAAAGGGATAAAGAAAGCCCCAAAGTTCCACTTCACTGTCAGTGTGTCTCCCTTGTGCTTTTGATTTTAAGGTTCAGGGAGACTTACAGATAGAGGACTTCATCCCTATTTTTATTGAAATCAATGCCAAAACTTCTATTGACTTCAGTGATGCAGGATCAAACCCCTAATACCTGATTAGGGCCATGCTGTGGCATTTGGCAGCTAGCCTGACTAAGGGGCAATGCACATTTCATAGTCCAATCGGAAGCATGGGGGAGGGAGTATTCTCCAAGACGCAATCTGTTATCAAGTGGCCTGGTGGGCACAGGAAACGTCTAAGTCATGCCCCCACCTTTCCTCTTGAACCTTTTGGGCAACAAGAACTAATCCAAAACTCAGTTAAGCCAATGGGAGTCCTCCCATCGATTCCAACAGGTGTTGCATCAGACTGCAAGAGAGCTGTCCCGATGTTTTTCCAATTGCAGGGACTGCAGCTATGACAGGCCTTTGCAAGGGTAAGAGGCCCATCACTGTCACAATATGGGCCTTAAAAACTCTTATCTGGAAACTTGTTCTCTCCAGGATTTATTTCATTATTTATTTATGATAGCCCTCAATATGTATTAAACCTTAAATGGAGTTGACTTTAGCACTACACCTGAATTCAAATCCCAAATCGTTCAATATGTAGCCAGCTTTCTTCACCACCACAAATCTTTTAGAATTTCCTGAGTACCACACAGTTTATTGTGGGCAGTGGAAGAATCCTCTGATGTGACCATAAATGGAAGAAATCCTTTCTGTTTTGTCTATTTTGTTTGTCCAGTAAAGATCGCAGGGCCCTTTTCACTGGGCTAGAGGTTTACCTGGTGTTCTTAGCCAAATATATCTCTGGTCCCTCACGTCTTACAGCATGCTGTACGTTAGGCTACATCTGCCTGGTAAGCGCGGGGTGTGATTCCCCTACTCGTGTAAACAAACTCATGCTAACTCAAAGAGAGCTAGTACAAGTATAAATAGCAGTGTAGCTATAGTAGCAGCAACAGAAGCACCACTGAGGTAGGCTGAGTACAAACCTGCCTGAAACCAATGTGTATGCTCGCAGCACGACTCAGCTGTGGCTACGCTGCTATATATACCCACACTACCTCAATGAGAGCTAGCACGAGTATGTGTATACGAGCAAGGGAATCACCCCCTCGCTTGTAGTGGAGACTTGGCCTTAGTTAACCACTGCCCTCTGTAAGTGGTGATTCCCTGCAAAGATGCTGTGTGTTTGTAGTGGCTAAGTGCTTTGAGATGTATGTTGCTATATAAAGGGAAGCTAATACTATGTTCTACAACTTTTTGCCAAACCCATGTTTACTTTACCTTTTTTCTCCCCCTCCAAAGAACAATCATTTTGTTCATTCTAGATATCATGAGTGCAGCTTTTTTTGATATTCCTGGACCATGCAATGCTATTCTCAACTACTCCTGGTCACTGGCATTAATAATATAATGAGACATAAATAAAGTAACATAGTCATCACACATCAAACTGTGAATGGAAAAAAGGGACCAAGAATGCCCAAGTGTTCCTTATTATAAGAATAGCCATACTGGATCAGACCAAAGGTCTATCTAGCCCAGTATCTTGTCTTCCAACAGTGGCCAACGCCAGGTGCTTCAGAGGGAATGAACAGAACAGGCATTCACCAAGTGATCCATTCCTGGTCACTCATTCCCAGCTTCTGGCAAACAGAGGCTAAGGACACTATCCCTGCCCATGGTGGCTAATAGCCACAGATGGACCTATCCTTCATGAACTTATCTAATTCTTTTTTAAACTCTGTTATAATCTTGGCCTTCACAACATCTTCCAGCAAAGAGTTCCACAGCCTGACTGTGGCTCCATAGCTCAGTGGTTAGGTTCCCTGGCCTTATAAACCAGGTGTTGTGAGTTCAACTCTTACTGGGGCCTGGGTAGCACTTTTAAGTTGAATTTCAGGGCCCCAGTGGCCCAATGGATAAGGAATTAGCTTCCTAAACCAAAGTTTGTGAGTTCAAGTCCCATCTGGGGTGAAAAACTACTTTCAGGGAGGGTGGAGGGATAGCTCTGTGGTTTGAGTATTGGCCTGCTAAACCCAAAGTTGTAAGTTTCCCCCCTTAAGGGGGACATTTAGGGATGTGGGGCAAAAATCTGTCTGGAGATTAGTCCTGCTTTGAGCAGATGATCTTCTGAGGTCCCCTCCCCAGGGAGGGTTGAGCCCCGTCAATCACCCCCCAGGACGGAACCGCTGGGAGGAAGTCCTGCCCCTCAAAGGGTCAGGCGGCGACCCGGAAGGATAAAAACTGGGCGTCAGGGCTCAGCTGCTGGCAGGAGCAGATGTGCCCCCTGACCCTCACCACTGGGAAGCTGCCACGATGAGGAGCTGCCGGAGCTGCCCCACAGTCGCTACGATGAGGAGCTGCCAGAGCTGCTACGACGAGGAGCTGTCAGAACTACCCTGTCCCTACTATGGCTCCGAGGAGCCGCCAGACCAGACCTGGCCCACCATCCTGGAGGTGTTCCCGGACCTACCGCCCTGCCCTGACTGGGAGGAACCCATGGCGCTGGATGCCCCAGCGGACCAGGTAGGAACCAAGGGGGAGGCTGGAAGTAGCCCAGGGGCAGCTGACTACAGTCAGGCTGCAGAAGGCCCTGTGCCTATGTCAGTGTGTTTCGGTCAGGACCGCCACTAGCGGCGTCAGCTGCTACTAGGGCCCTGGGCTGGAATGCAGAGGAGTAGGTGGGCCTGCGTTCCCCCTGTAACTGGGTGGCAGACTCCCCCTCTTCCCAGCCTAGTGCCTCTGCTCTGCCCTGCTCCAAAGGGCCAGAGCTAACTGTAACTGTGTTTGGTGCCCTGCCCGAACCAAGGGCTGGGCCCCTTTTGACTTTGCCACTGCTCTGCCCTGCTCCAAAGGGCCAGAGCCGATAAACTGCGGTGTTTGTTGGTGCCCCACCGGACCCAAGGGCTGGGCCCCTATTATTTAACTGTGTTGCTGTTCGTTCCCACACACAGGGCCTGCACCGCCGGAGCAGACTGCGGTCCCGAGGGCAGAGGCCCTTGGACGATGAGACGAGGCTGGTGTGGCTCCCCTCCTCCCCAGGGAGGGTTGAGCCCCGGCACCCCCTTGTCCACACCCTAATTTTTGTTGCCCTTTTTTGAACCTTTTCCAATTTCAATATATCTTTTTTGAGATGGGGAGATCACATCTGCACACCGTATTCAAGATGTGGGTGTATCATGGATTTATATAGCAGCAATATATTTTCTGTCTTATCGATTCATTTCCTAAAGATTCCCAACATTCTATTCACTTTTTGACTGCGACTGCACATTGAGTGGATGTTTTCAGAGAACTATCCACAATGACACCAAGATCTCTTTTTTGAGTGGTAACAGCTACTTTAGACCCCATCATTTTATATGTATAGTTTGGATTATGTTTCCCAGTGTGCATTACTTTGCATTTATCAGCATTGAATTTCATCTGTCATTTTGTTGCCCAGTCACCCAGTTTTGTGAGATCCTCAGTAGCTCTTCACAGTCTGCTTTGGACTTAACTATCTTTAATAGTTTTGTAGCATCTGCAAATTTTGCCACCTCACTGTTTACCCCTTTTTCCAGATCATTTCTGAATATCTTGAATGGGAATGGTCCCAGTGCAGACACCTGGGGGACACCACTATTTACCTTTCTACATTCTGAAAACTGACCACTGATTTCTACCCTTTGTTTCCTATCTTTTAACCAGTTACTGATCTATAAAAGCATCTCCCCATTATAGCTCATTTTGCGTAAGAGCATTTGGTGAAAGACCTTGTCAAAGGCTTTCTCGAAATCTAAGTACCTTACATCCACTGGATCATCTTTGTCCACATGCTTGTTGACCCCTCTCAAAGAATTCTAGTAGATTAGTCAAGCATGATTTCACTTTCCAAAACCGTGTTGACTCTTCCCCAACAAATTATGTTCATCTATGTGGTTTATGCAGAGGTAGCCTGTTCAGAGTGAACCTAATCATAACTTTTTTCCATTAGAAACCTGTTTGTTTTTTTTTTTTTGCTTTCCTCCTTCCTACCCCTTAACTTTTCCAAAACTCAGCCTGCCAGGGTGCATAATGCCTATAATATAGAGAACAATTCTTTTGAGAACAGTGACCCTTTATTAATCCCTTAATTATATTTTCTTTCTTTCTTTCTTCATACAAGCCATTGAGGGCCAGATCCTCAAGTGGAGCTACCCTAATTTACACCAGCTAATGATCTGGCCCTTGATATGTTACACATAATTATTGTATACTCAAATTGTGAATTCGGAGCCAAATTATCTTCAGTGGGGTTGTTTTAGGTTCTGATGTAAATGAGAGCAGAATGTAGTCTTTGGCAGGGAAGGCATTATAGAAAGCAGACAAAACAAATCAATGTAAACAACCCTATGAAAGACAGCTTGAAGTAAATTTCACGGTAACTTTTCAGAATTATAAAGTTGTGCATAGCCGCCCAGAAAATTCCTTTTAAACTCCTCACCTGCTAGTTGTGATATTAACCTTTTCTTCAGTACATTTGTGACTACATGATAATACACATTTGAATGTTAGCACTGGTTGAATTTGCTTGTCATTTTTTTGCTTTAATGACAAAAACGTGCACACGTGTTTCCTGCCTGAGGTGAGATTCACATCTACAGGATATGGAAAGTTAGCATGATAAATGTAATGATTGTGTAGAAGGAAGTGCACTCTGGTTAACAGGCATCCTATTGTATTTTACTGTCACCTGATGCAATGTGCTGCACACCATTTCAGGGAAACAACAAAATAAGTCTGGGCATAAACTTCATGTATAGAAATCGGAAACTCTGATAGGAAAAAAATCATGGCTGGGTTTAATCCAGAAAAAGGCTATAGGCCAAATCCTTCTCTTAAAAGCAAAGCATTCAGCTCCCATTGACTTCATTAGGAGCTGTGGGCATGTGTCAAAGGGCAGAATTTAGCCATAAATATTTGGCAGCAAATATTTTTTGTGCAAATGGACATGTATGTAATAATCCTCAAGAGCTGATATGGAAGAGTACATTTGAACAAAAAATGGTTGCCCAAAATGTCAGTTATACATGGAGCTATACCTCTCTTATAGAGCTACAAGGGACCCTGAAAGGTTATTGACTACAGCCCCCTGCCTTCATTAGCAGGACCAAGTACTGATTTTTGCCCCAGAACTCTGAGTGGCCCCCTCAAGGATTGAACTCACAACCCTGGGTTTAGCAGTTAATGCTCAAACCACAAGCTATCCCTCCCTGCAGTTAACAGCACTGTTCCTTAAACATATATTAATTTTAGAGTCTTGGTCTCTGCTGCTTTTATGAAATGTTTCACTTTGGGGTAAACTCACTTATTCTAGTAAAGACTCCAGAAAGTCTTCAGTGCAGCAGAACAACTTAGTTTCCACTGCATAGCTGGAGCAGAGATAAAGACGAGAGGCTATGCATCCTCTTCACAGCTGAGCTCCCCATCAACTATATACGGGCTCATTCAGGAGAAGGAATGTAATGGAGGGGCAAAAGTGCAGCCAATGACTCTACAACTATGTGGATCCACAAGCCTCCAGCATAGGGATGCAGAATTCAGGTGCTGGATTAGAATTCATTTTGGAGTTGTAGAGCAAACCTATACCCTGCCTGTGGATTGGCAGTTAGATATCCACGCAAAGGAGTTTTTCAGAGAGAGGCCATTTACTTATTAAGCATATAATATTTTATTAAGAACCCTATATTTGAAAATTGGGCTGTGATTGTAACAGAAGTTACTGAAAACTGTATGAAAAATTGTTAAGCAAGTCTGCAAATTTTGCATCTTGGAAGAATACCCACAAAGTGGTAAAAAGATTAATAAGGATTTGCTCAGGGTTATATGTTGTTAATATTCATTTATTTATATTTTTACAGTGCCATAGGTATGCATAGTTTATACTTTTGTTTTAAATTCAAAATCACCAAAGGATGAGGTTGGATGCTGATTTTAATTAGTGCTATGGTGAACTGCCATGGGTCCTGTTTAGTGCTGTTGCAACTGTAGTGCACTGACTGTTTAAAGTTCGCTACAATTCTCTACTTACTCACATGCTGTTATGTCAGTAAGCATTTGCAGGATCCAGCCCTAAGTCTGTTGATGTCAACGAGTGAACTGATTCCCCAATGGCCCAATGGGAGTGCTCTGAGTTACTATAGAGAATTCTTTTCCAGGTGTCTGGCTGGTAGGCATTGCCCGCATGCTCATGGTTTAACCATGATATCTGAGGTCGGGAAAGAATTTTCCCCTGGGTCAGATTGGCACAGGCTATAGGGTTTGTTTTTGTTTTCTGCCTTCCTCTGCAGCATGGGGTATAGGTCACTTACATGTATAAACTAGTGTAAATGATGGATTCTCCATAACTTGAAGTCTTTAAATCAGGATTTGAGGATTTCAGTAACTCAGTCAGAGGTTATGGAGTGAGGGAGTAAGGTTCTGTGGCCTGTGATATGCAGGAGGTCAAACTAGATGATCATGGTGGTCTCTTCTGGCCTTAACGTCTATGGGCAGGTCAGCACTACAGCCTGAGTCGATATAACTTGTGTTGCTCAGGATGTGAAGCCCCACTCTTGTGTGAAACAAGTTTCACGCTATCCATACCAGCGCTATGTTGGCTGGAGATACTCTCCTGCCAACATGCTTCCACTTCTTGCTAAGGTGGAGTAATTATGTGGAAGGGGAGAGTGCTCTTCCATCAGCATAGCGCATCCTCACCAAACACGATACAGGAGGTAAGCTGCATTGGTGTAGCTGCGCCGATGAAGCACTGCAGTGTAGACTTGCCCTATGAGTCTGAGTCAGGAAATAATATCTCCTGCCTCTAGTCTGTGATGCATGAATTGAATTCTGTCTGATGATATCACTGACTGAATCTGAAACTGACTTTTCCAGAGTGATAACAAGACTTGCTGATGATTCAAGCTCCTGAAAACAAAATTTCTTAAAGTGAAACAAAGACATTTCAGACTGAGTCAGAGAATCAGGTTAGCAAGCAGTAAAAGGTTATATTTATAAATTATAAAAGACAATTGAATGTAGGTGCACAAATGTTGGAAATCAGTTTAAAAGATGGCAGGTGTTGCAATAAAAAATGCATGAATATGAATTGATTTTTGCCACAGCTGCAGCATATAGATGTTGCTCATCTTACAAATCTATGAGTAATAAAAAATTATATTCCTGCAAAGAGCAGATGAGATGGGGAAGCTCTCCGTAAGATCTGATATTCTCTCTGAACTATGAAATGTTGAATTAATGAGCTATGTAATGCTGCCGGGTAGAAAGCTGTCAGTAAGGATAGAGTTGTTTCACAGCAGAGTTGCTCTATCTATCAAAAAACCTTCCTTTCCATAGTCTTGATTTAGAAATGGAGGGAGGAGTTATACTGAACTTGACTGTTGACCGGACAGTGAGAATGGAGCTATTGTATACAAAACTGAATATGCCTATCTGTGCTTCTTTTCACAGAGCTGTACACAGCAATTACCCTTGAAGAGAGAGGAACCCTCTAAAAAGCTGCTATGAGCTGACTGTCGGTGACTCAAACTCTGAAGAATAAAACCCTGAAGTCATAAAGTTCATAGGCCACAAGAGGTAAATATGCAATTTGTAATCCCATCCCTCTGTTTTTTCATTAGCCTCAGGTTAAGCAACAGATTGCAAAAGCCATACAGCAAAGATCATGTCATCATCTATGCACCATACAGCAATGTGCCCATTGGTGATGCTTCTTTAATAATATAGACTGCCAGTGTAGCAGAACTGGAAATGTTTATCTAATATTGTGACCTGAATTTGCTTATTTGAATAAAACACTCATCACTTCATGGATACTTTCGGATTAGGCATCATCTTTCAATTGAATGGTTTCTTAGTGGGCAAAAAATAAAATGTTGTTCAATCTGGAATGTGATGCATGTTGGGAAAAGTGCAGATTGTCAATGGGAGGAAGAAACCTGGCCAGTGGTGACGAGAGACGTAGGGACACAACGGATTAGAGATTTGAAATGACATTTGTCACAGCATAATTCACTCTTTTTATATTTACTATGGGTTTCTCCACAATTCTGACACTTTAGTCTTCTAAGATCTCAGAAGAAAGGGCTCTCAGGAAACTTTCAGGGTTTGTTACTTCTAATAGCTAAGCAGAAAAATTAAATACACAGAGTAGAACTTCATTCCTTCCCTGTCATCCTCACCCAGATGCAGAGGATGTTCTTATTTAACTTTAGTTGTTCCTGATATGAAAATCTTTTCTGTAATGTGTGCCATATAAGACCTCTGCACCACTTAACTCACACTTAAGCACCTTGAAACAGGCTAGGTCTACTATAAACTTACATCTGTATAACTACCTCGCTCTGGAGTGTGAAAAATCCACATCCCTGAGCATTGTAGTTATACTGGCCCAATGCTATGCCAGTGGGGGGATTTCTCCCGTTGACATAGCTACTGCCTCTCAGGGAGGTGGATTAACTAAGCTGACAGGAGAGCCACTCCCATCAGCATAGTAGCATTGTCACTGAAGCGCAATAGCCACGCAGCTGCAGCTGCCCCGCTGCCGCATTTTAAAGTGTGTAGCCCTGTCCTAAGTGGTGCATAGGCTCCCTGAACAAGATGAATTCCACTCTCTAAGAATAGCTGAATGATACTGTTTTTCTCCAGCTGATCTGCAGATGAGAAAGGAAATGAGTAGGGTGACCAGATGTCCTGATTTTATAGGGACAGTTCCAATTTTTGGGTCTTTTTCTTATATAGGCTCCTATTACCCCCGCCCCCTGTCCCGATTTTTCACACTTGCTGTCTGGTCACCATAGAAATGAGGGTCTCCCAGCTCATATGTTTTCCCCATTCTCACTTTACAAATAGAAAAATTGCCTCATTCAATGAATAAAAACTGTGGTTCTTCTCCTGTCTTGATCCAGATAGAATTTTTGAAGCAATCAGCCACTCCCTGCTAAAGGCTGCCATTAGGCAGCAGTGGCTAATTTCAAAAGTCACAGGTGGAGCTGTAAGCAGTCATCAGGAACAGATGTAGTGTGAGCAACTCTATTAAATAAAAGAACTAAAGCAGAGCTTGGGTTTTACTTCTGAGAAGGTAGGGCAGTCTGAGGAAAGGCTTTAGTACAGCTTCAGGTGCAGAAAACGTAGATTTTGGTGGTATTCAAGATATTATGACTCTTCATAGATTCAGATTTTAAGGTCAGAAGGGACGATCATGATAATCTAATCTGACTTCCTGCATATCACAGGCCACAGAATCTCGCCCACCCACTCCTGTAACAGACCCCTAACCTCTGGCTAAGTTACGGAAATTCTCAAATCATGGTTTAAAGACTTCAAATTACAGAAAATCCACCATTTATTCTAGTTTAAACTTGGAAGAGACCCATGCCCCATGTAGCAGAATAAGATGAAAACTCCCCAGGGTCTCTGCCAAACTGACCCAGGAAAAAAATTCCATCCTGCCCTAAATATGGTGATCCGTTAGATTCTGAGCATGTAGGCCAGACATATGGGAAAGAATTCTCTGTAGTAATTCAGAGCCCTCCCCATCTAGTGTCCCATCACCAGCCACTAGAGATATTTACTAGTAGTGGTCACAGATTGGCTACATGCCATTGTAGGCAGTTCCCTCATACCATCCCCTCCATAAACTTATCAGGCTCAGACTTCAAGCCAGTTAGGTTTCTTACCCCAGTGCGCCCCATGAAAGACTGTTCCAGAACTTTGCTCCTCTGATGGTTAGAAACCTTCGTCTAATTTCAAGCCTAAACTTGTTGATGGCCAGTTCTTGTGTCCACATTGATGCTTAACTTAAATAATTCCTCCTTTGATTTATTATTATTTTTATTTAATTATTATTATTATCCCTTTGATGTATTTATAGAGAGCAATCATGGCTCCCCTCAACCTTCTTTTGGTTAGGCTAAACAAGCCATGCTCTTTGAGTCTCCTCTCATAAATTAGGCTTTCCATTCCTCATATCATCCTAGTAGCCCTTCTCTGCACCCGTTCCACTTTGAATTTATCTTTCTTCAACAAGGTAAACCAGAATTGCTCACAGTTCCAGATAAGATTTCACTGATGCCTTGTATAATGGTGCCTACACTTCTCTATCTCTACTGGAAATACCTCACGTGATGCATCCTAGGACTGCATTAGCCTTTTTCGTAGCCACATCACATTGGTGGCTCATAGTCATCCCGTGATCAACCAATGCACCCAGGTCTTTCTCCTCCTCTGTCACTTCCAACTGAGATCCCCAGCTTATAGCAAAAATTCTTCTTGTTAGTCCCTAAATGCATGACCTTGCACTTTGCACTATTAAATTTTATCCCATTTCTATTACTCCAGTTTACAATGTCATTCCGATAATCTTGTATGTTATTCTGATCCTCCTCCATATTGGCAATACCTCCCAACTTTGTGTCATTTGCAATTATTAGCACACTCCCACTTTTTGAGCAAAGGTCTGTAATAAAAATGTTAACTAAGATTGGTCCCAAGACCGATCCCTGAGAACTCCGCTGCTAACCTCCCTCCAGCCTGACAGTCCCCTTTCATTGTAGTCTCCCCAGTTTCTTATCCACCTTGCAATTCTCATATTAATCCCCATCTTCTCCAATTTAACTAACAGTTTTCCATGTGGAACTGTATCAAATGCCTTACTGAAATCAAGGTACATTAGCTCTACTGGATTTCCTTTGTCTAAAAAAACTCAGTTATCTTCTCAAGGAAGGAGATGAGGTTGGTCTGGCATGATATACCTTTTTTAAAATCATGTTTATTTTATTCCAATTATGGTTAACCTCTATGTTCTTAACTACTTTCTCTTTCAAAATTTGTTGGCCTACAGAACAGGTGTAGGGGCACGTGTCTCCTAGGCCATGCAATTTGAATTGTTTCTTTGGGCCCTGGGCTAGAATCTGGTGGAGCACAGAGGGCCTAGGTTCCCCTATCCCTGGTCACTGACTCTTGCCACTGGGCAACACAGTCACTGAATCCCACCACTGAGTGACACAGTCCAGAGTATAACCACTAGGTGGTACTGCTGGCCTTAGACTAAACTCCTCTCCTCACCCCCCTTTTGCAGCATGGACCCTAATTATTCAGTTGATGACAGTTTACAATGTAACAGAGGAATAGAAGTGTAGAGTAATTTTATCTGTGTATATGGAAGTGTTCTTAACACCCTCATTGGTGTTATACACTAGAGAGATGTCAGCATGTGCTGATGTGACTGCCACCATATTAGCCAACACAAGTTTGGTCAACACTAGAAATTTACATCAGTATTGCTGCATCTCTGAGGGGTGTGAAAATGCACAACCTGGAGAAATGTAGTTATAGTGATTTAAATCCCAGTGTAGACAGTGGTAGATCAATGGAAGAATTCTTCCATCGACCTGGCTACAGGCTCTTGGGGAGGTGGATTACCTATGCTGATGGGAGAATCCCTCTGGCAGCTCACCTGTAGCATTTTAAGGGTAGACAAGTCCATAATAGGGAATGAACAGGAGATCTCCACAGCTAAAAGCATAAGTGACTACAGCTTGAGCTAAAGAGTCAAGCGTTTAGAGTTGCTGTGAATTGGTACAAAAGGGGTCCTATAAAACACACACATGCACACACAGTGATTACACTTAAAATTATTAGGAGGTAGATGATTAAAATAGCTCTAGTTTTGGCACAATCTCAGATGAAGTCTCTAACCATGCTTTTATGTCATACTTTAATTTTCTATTCATATTTGACTAAAAAAGAGAGAGACTTTATTTTGAAAGTGTAAAATTTCTGGCTTTCCAGACATCTCCAGATAAAAAAGTCATTCATAGAAAGTGTGTTCTCACTTATCATGATACTTAAGGCTTGGCTATACTGGCACTTTATACCGCAATAAAGCCTCCCAGAGCGCTCTACCTTGATCCCCGTCCACACTGGCAAGGCACGTAGAGCGCTCTGACTCCCTGGCTAGAGCACTCCTGGCATCCCTCTCGTGGAGGTGGAGCAACGTCTCTTCTATATTGGCTGAAACGCTGCAGGGCTAGTGTAAATGGGGAGTTAAGTTAGAGTTCTGACTGACCTCTGGAAACGTCCCATAATCCCCTTAAGTCAAGTGGCTTCTCTTCTCTTTGTTGCCTATCTGCAATGGGGCAAAGCAAACATTTACTGAGTAAGAGGCAGGGGGATCTGAACTTACAAGACAGCATGCTGACACACTTTCAGCACGCCAAAAATCCACTCTCTTTCCCCCCACATACAAACACCACACTCCACTTCACCCCCCTCATTTGAAAAGCACGTTGCAGCCACTTGAACGTTGGCATAGCTGCCCATAATGCACCGCTCCCAACGCCGCTGCAAATGCCTTATTTCTTTGCAGGACTAGGACTTAAAATATTTAATTCAATTAATATTTAATCTCTTGTACTTTAGCAGACCCACCATTTGTCTAGCCATCTTTTTGTCATTCTATTCTTTAGAATGCACTATGTGGGTGTTTGTATTCTATAAATAAAAACTACATGAAAAACTTTATTTAGATTGCAAAGTCAAGCGCTCCAGTTAGAAAATGCCAGAATGTAGGATGCCAATGCAACCTTAATTTTGTCTAGTTGGGCATCCATCCTGTACGCTGAATGGGGTTCTGTGGGAAAAAAAGAATATGCCACTTGATTTAAGCCCTTTTTCATGATGCAGATGCATAAGGATTGTCTCGACTCTAGTATTTCATAATTGTCAAGTGCTTGAGTTTGCAATCTAAATGTTAGTTTTCACTGCACGCAAACAGATAAAATTATGAAATATTCTTGCTGGAATATTGTAACAAAACTGTTCTTTATTTCTTAGAATTCAGAGTAACACGTAAAAACGCAAAATCAGAGACAAAACAGGTGGCTCCCTAAAACAGAGAGGCACAATTTATATCATCTAGCTTGGCTATCTACAGACTAACTCCTGCTAGGCCCAAACTGCACACTCCCCTACAGAGCCCTCTAGCCTGCAAGAAGGGCCAGGAAACTCCTCTGAAATTTTTAACACAATTTTCAACACCAAAAACATTAGTCTAATGTAATATTTGTATGTAATTCCCTAGGACTTTTATTTTTTTTAAGGTAAAAACAAATTATTATGTATAAATATAACAACCCACACATCACCAGCAGGGTTTGAACTGCAGCACAGACTACCACTTGAGCTACAAGACTAACTGGCAGAATAAAGCTGTTATCCAGAGTGGGGACATCTGGAGGGACCATTAGAGGGAGCCTGGCCGAGCTCTCTTCCCTTCTTCCCCCATTGCTGCTACAGAAGCTCCAAACATTGTTGCTGCTTTGGCATCAGCATGCCTGGGGCTGGCTCTTTAGAATGTTCACATTTAGTTACTATTCTGTCACACAGCTGCAACTTTCAGGCAGAATACAAGCAAGAAAAGGAAATAAATTTATAATTCGTCCAAATCTGAACAGAGATTATGGGATGAGTGACAGGTACATCTCTACCCATAGGGCTTTGTCCTTGCTGAATTTCAAAAGACTGCTGCAAACAATGGAGGTGTTCAAGCATCTTTTAAAAAAAATTCTAGAATCTTTTATAATGTAAAGTGTTAAATCAACCAAAATATAGGGGTTTCTGCCAGCTCCCTCTATAATACATATATAAAATACACACACACAAACAGTTCACAGATTGGCAGAATATTTGTTGATAATATAACCATGGGTGACATTCATATCTGTGCTATAGGTTAGAAAAGGCCTATGCATTACTTAAGGTCTGTGATGTAGCTGAGACTGACTGAGTTAGTGTTTATAACTGGAAAGAGCAGGCTCTGTGGGACAAACTCTTTTTCCTTGCTAGCAAGTGGGCAGAATAGCAATGCAGAAGGATGGGAAATGGGTAGAACTTTAATTCTGTCCCTCACCTCCGAAGTGCTGGCCAGCAGAGCTATAACTGTGCATGTGGGGAAATATGCTGCACAATAGTAAGAGCTACAATAAATTATTTCCCTCCCCACAGATCAGATCAAGGGAGTGCACAGGAGGAACTCAGACTTTGGCTAATAGTTCCTTCTCAGGGTACCACCCAGGGTTGCCCACCTATGCAACACACAGGGCTGAGTGTAAATTCTCAATCAAGAATCAAGCCTTCAGTTTTTATTCAGCAGGCATATTGAGGAAAATGTATAATATACCATTCTCCTAGATTCCATCTATAGCTCTTAGATATAAAAGTCAGTCATCTTGAATTCTCATTATTCTTGCTGTAGCAGATCATTTGCATAAAATGAAAAGACTAAATTGTTAGGAATCTAAAAATATACTGTTGCCAGGATACATCTTGCTAGATGCAAATGTAACTGTTTGTGCAGACCAGCTAAAAATAGTTTGGTACTTAAAAAAAATCATATTAACATTAGTGGTAAGTGAAATGATATATATTCACTGAGCTACTAAAATTCTGGCTATTCATTCTGAATTATATGAAAAATAACTTTTGCATTAGTGATATTATTTCAAGAAAAATGGAACTATTTTACAAGGTAATTATAATTCCATTAATAATCATTTTCCAGTGCAGGTGCCACTATATTGCAAGGGTCAATATTCTATTTCAGCTTTTAGATGCACTTCCTTGTACAATAAATTAGTCATTCATTAATGTTGGTTGCAAGGCAATGTCCCCTCCCAAAGAAGCAGCAGCAACAAATATTTAACTAGCCCTATATAGTAACACTACTACTATATTATCAATGTATACATATTTTGTAGAATGACAGCTGAGAATTAGTAAACAAAAGTGCTTTCCTAGGTTTTGATCCTGCACCTACTAGAGTCTATAATCAATTTTTAATGTGTTATACCTACTTATTCCTGTTCATCAAAGAAAATCAGAAGAAATAGAATTATTTTTATTGCAAATAATATACTTTAGAAATATTAAATGATTACAAATTGAACATATACACAGGGGCTTATTTTAAAACCCTATACAAGTTAATTAACCATCACTTCCCTAAGGGAAATTGTTTAATTTGTGTAAGATTGAGCGAGCGGAATGAGCTAATGCCAAATCACTGATGAGGGCAATTGGAAATTAATGTAAAAAAACATACACATTGGTGGTGGGTGCTATCTAAATTGCCAGCATGTGGATATTGAATAAATCTTGCTGAATGAATTAGATTTTATCATTTTAAAAACTGATGTTTTTAATATCTCAGGAAGGATTAAACTGAACATGAATTTATACAGCCAAAAATTGTACCACAATTACAATGTTAAATAAGGAATAAAGAGAATTTTAGATCAAAATAAAGATGGTTAAAAATTATATTGTCATAACTTCCAAACAGGCAGACTTAAGCTTAGATACTCAGCTGCATCCAGTTCTATGCCTATCTTGGGCCTTGGCCCCAGCAAACATGAAGCTGTTCTATCCTATACTGGCTGACTGAGCTCCCCTACCGAAGAGGCCACTGACAACTTTGGACTGTTAGAACACACTATGGCCATGCCCCCTCCTCACCTTTTACATTAGATGCCTCAAAACAAAGTGGCCTAAGGGTTTATTATGCTAACTTTGTGCCCACGGGGAACAACCTCATGCTGAAGGAATCCCCAGCAATGGAGATCCAGGAGCTCTCTACTCCCTTTTGGGGAGCCAGAAGAGAGCTCAGGATTCACCCTTGTTCTCAAAGAATAGGTTTCTTCCTTGTCTGGAGAGAGAAGATTTGACAAAAACACAGGAAAACCTATCCTTGAAACAGAAAAATGCATTAGTGTTCAAAAAGGATACTAGACGGCAAAAGCCAATTGCTCCGCGTATTTCAGAGACATCAGAAAATGGATTCATCCCTCACATACAGTTAATTGGTTTTGCAAGGATATAATTCCATCCATGGCTTCAGTGGAGTTACTCCTGATTTACATCACTGGAGCTCAGAAAAGAATCAAGCCCCTCAACTCCAGAAAACAGCTCTGAGCATGTTTTTTTTTCAGAAAGACTAAGCTCCCACAATTCCAGCCAAAGTCACATGTGCAAGATATTATTATAATGTGCTAGATATTAGTATAATTTATTAGCTTCAATTTTTTTTCCATTTTAATCACAAAATTATGGTTCTCACACACTGAGGGAGTGATTAAGGACCTGATTCAGAGGTCATGACATTGGTAAGAGTGTTTATATTGACTTTAATAGTCTTTGGATCAGGATCTAAATCTTTTTGTTAAAGTGATATTACCTCTTTTTGGCCTTCACAGAGAGGCAAAATGAGCATTAACTAGGTTATCGTTTTATTCCACATATTAGGTCTTGGATGTAATGCTCAAGAAAACTACTAAATAATCTATTAGTTGTGCAACATCAAAAGCAAATAACTCAGTCTTCCATCTGTTCTGGAGTCTTTGTTTGCACCCAGATGGCTGTTGGTGTGGTTTTGCATAACGAAATATGCAAGGCATCCTACCCTCCAGACAGAAAAGGCTGTATGGCAGATGAGTATGCATTTGCCATGTTTTCAAGATGATGTTACAATTGATTCATACTCAAGAATCATCAAGGGTCTATATTCCAGCAAATCATTAGATTTAAAAAATATTGTGTTTTAGATTGTTTTATAAATGTATCCTTAGTATCTATTGTTGGTCCCTTTCCTACTCTCATCAAAATCAATGTATGTCAAAACTCATATTGATATTGGTAGGGGAGGATGGTGCTGTGATGGCCACCTCCTGGCCAGGCATAGAGTAGCAGCTTTCATTCCATATGGTTCCCCCTGCCAATGGTCAATCCATTGTTGAAGTAGTCTTTTGTAACGTAATTCACAGTGCTCCCTCTTCACAACTTAGCCCTCTAGCCTTGCCAAACCAGGTAGGGAAATGCAGCTCCCCCTACCCCCTTCTATGCTAGGTTCCAGCCCAGGGACCCCTATATACAGCAACTATGGTCTACTTGCTCCCAGTCCACATTGCTATTTCCCTGGATTCCTTCCTCCTTTCCTTCTCTATTTTATGGCCCTATCCCCCTCTGGGTTTGCTGACCTAAATTCCTTTCTCTCAGGGAACAACTGTAGACTACTGCCTCCCCCTACCCTGACTTCTTGCCAAACTCTGTAGCCCCAAACAAACCTCCCTTCTCCCAGGAAGTGACTGCAGATTACTTCCCCTGCAGTCCTCTTCTTTTCTTTTCTTTTTCCAGCCCTTAACATGTGGGGGGTTGGAACCACCACCCACTGCAATTTTCACATAAGCAAAAACTCTATTTCCTCTCACCCAGTCTTGTATCCATAAAAAAGCAAAAGTAATGCTTTATTATACTATTACACTTCCCCGGTACTCTCACTAATCCTTTCAGACTATATTCTTTCACCTTGAGGCATCTCAGTTCTTCATAAAGAATCTTTCTTTCTGTGTTATTCTCCCTGCATTGCCACAGCAGATGCTTAACTGTTTCTTCAGCTTTGCATGTGTCGCACAACCAGTCTTTGTACTTGTTTAGTAAATATAAATTACTATTTGGGTCACAGTGACCTGTTGGCAATTTAAATATAGTTATTTCACTTCTTCTATCATAGCTATTAAGTATACCATTATCCTCAAGTTTAGGACATATTTCACAGCACCTTCATCCTTTTTTCTCTTTGGTCCATTGTTCTAGCCATTGTTCCTTAATTTCACTCTTAACCAAACTTTTGAAGTTCTGTGTACTCAGAGGAATCCTTTATATCAACGTCCTCATTTTTAAGGCACTCTTAGCTGCCTTAGGCACTTTATCTGCCTTTTCATTGACCAGTATCCTGATATACACTGGAATCCACACTATTACTATATGTATACCTAGTTGTACTATCTCTGTATTTAAGAACAGTATTATGTAATTTCTGTTTTCCAGGGCTCCCTTTCTAATTGCCATTATACCCAATAAAGTGTCAGATAGGATATCAGTCATAGAAGGTGTGACAAGGTCTGCTTACACCGCACTAGCCCAGACAGGGTTAAGCCCATATTACTGACACCAGAAGTCCCAGCTCCCTGGTGGGACAGGGCATGCTCCAAATGTGCTAGCAGTATAAAAGGAGGAAGCCCAGCTCATTCTGGGCTGGAGGCCGCAGGGGAAGGACCTGTCTGGGAAGCTTCTGTGGAGGGCCAGCCACAGCCCCTGACTGTGCTGGGAATCAGAGTCTCCCTGGTATCGCCTGTACTCTGGTGACTGGAGGAGCCACTGGAGGCGACTGGCCCAACTGACCACAGAGGACTCGACGTCTCCTGGAAGACCCCAACTCAGACACTGGTAGGAAGTGACCCGGGGGGGTGATGGAGTGGTACCTCCCAGCTGGGAAATTTCAGCGTGTTTCGGTAGGACCCCCCTGCTGAGTCAGTGGCAAGTTGCTATGCCTTGTTAGGGCCCTGGGTTGGGGCCTAGTGGAGTCAGGTGGGCACGGACTCTCCTACTGGGGCTTCCATATCTTTTGATCGGTGCCCACCCTAATAGACTCTGGCTGCTAGGCCACACTGGCCAGCACCCCAGGGCTACTTTATAGACTCTGGCCGCTAGGCCATGCTGCCCTGCACCTAACAGCTGCCCTATAGACTCTGGCCGCTAGGCCATGCTGCCCTGACCCTAGGGGCGTAGACCTTCACCGCTGGGTATATGTCCCTTATCCAGATCAGTGCCAACAGTATACCCATCATAATGGCCACAAGATTAGATGGTCCCATAGATCTTTAATTCCAAATTCAGGGACACAAAAGTCTATTCCCACTCTACCAGTGTTGTCATTGCTAGAGCTGACAATATGGATTTGGCAATGCTGACTTCATTTGCTATGTATAATCTCAAACTTTAATCATCATATTTGACAGTCCTGCTCATATTTGTTTTATTGTATAATTCCAAATCCAAAACTGGAGAGCCAACCGTCCAGCTATAGTTTGATTTCCTCTAAGTAGAGTTTTTAATTTATTTCTTTTCATCCAAATATTTTACACAACCTTTGACCCTGTTAACATGTGGGCGTTTGTGGTGCCCAGTTATTTCTTGTCTACTTAATTCCCAACAAGGGTTCCAGAACAGGAAGAGTCAAGGGGCCATTGCTTTCCCACTTTTGAAAGTGAACAGGCCTGGATCATACACTTTTTGCCCCAAGCCCAGCCCCCTGCCACTCCTCTTCCCTTTGAAGCCCCGCCTCCCAGCCAGGCCAGAATCTGAAGCTGGGTCAGGAATAAGAGCCACGTGGGCAGCTGTGGTGAGCCATGTACCCTCCACCTGCCCTGGGGGACGGGACGGGGGCTGCTCTCAGGCCTCCCCACCCCGGGCAAGTGGAGGGGCTCAGGATCCCTGGCCCAGTTCCAGATTCCAGCTTGTCCAGGAGGGCAGGGCCTCAGGGGAAGAGGAGGGCCAGAGACGGGGTTACAGAGGGGGGTGGGGCCTCATGGGCCCCCAACTTCTAGGAAGAATCCATGGCCCCTGATTCCCAACAATCCTTGTATATCTATTTAGTACTCTTATCTTCACTATTTCCATTAATCTTGTCCCAAAATTTTAAATCTAACAATTTCATTCCTAAATGTATAGGTATTTCTCTGGTTGCTACCTGCAGCACACACAATGGAGTTATAATACTAGCACTACATGTGATTTGCAGAGCTTGGGTTTTGACTGACTTTAATTTTTTAACTGATGATTTAGAAGTTGAATTAAAGGATTGCCATCTATGATGTAAAACTGGTCTTATTAATACCCTACACAGCATCAGCAATGTATTCTTATCTGCATCTCAATTTTTCCCAGCAATAGTTTTAAGTAGATTTATGCTGTCTTTTCATTTAGTCTTTATATGATCCTTCTAAGTTGGTTTGTTATCGAACATAACTCCTAAGAATGCAAAATTTTGAACTACATGTATTTTTTCTCTATAGAGATATAGGTTCCATTCTTCCCCAACCTTCCTTTTTGTGAAGATCTTTCCATTTGTTTTACCAAGTGAGAACTTAAATCCCCAAGTATATCCTCATTCTGAAATCCGCCATAGCACATCACTGGTTCTCTCCATAGCTATTCTAAGTCTTCTATATTTGGGCCATATAGCACGGTCATCTACAAATACCTATTCCTGCCTGTATATTCCCCGGGAAATTATTAATCATAATATTAAACAGGGTGGACTGATAACACTCTCCTGCAGAGTTCCATTAATATGTTTATAAATATTCGACAAAGCCTTGCATAGCTCTATTACTTCAAAAGTCTCTTACCCACCAGAACAGTCTTCCTTTTATTCTACTTCCTGCTAGTTTGTACAGCAAGCCTTTCCTCCTTAGCATGTCAAATGCTTTTTCAATGTCCAGAAAGACAATTATCATTGACTCTCTATTAGAGGGGTGGCCATGTTAGTCTATATCCACAAAAACAACAAGGAGTCTGGTGGTGTCTTAAAGACTAACAGATTCATTTGGGCATAAGCTTTCATGGGTAAAACCCCCACTTTTTCAGGTGCATGAAGTGAAAATTACAGATACAGGCATAAATATACTGGCACATGAAGAGAAGGGAGTTACCTTACAAGTGGAGAACTCGTGTTGACAAGGCCAATTCAGTCAGGGTGAATGTAGTCCACTCCCAATAATTGATGAAGAGGTGTCAATACCAAGAGAGGGAAAATTGCTTTTGTAGTGAACTCTCTGTTCCTCCTGTTTTTTTGTATTTGTTTCTAATCTTACAATATTATCAACTGTGCATATTCCATTCCCGAAACCAGGACACAGTTTATAATTTCATTTTTTTCCAGACAGGCTACTAAGCTCTCATTTATCATTCTTTCCATAATTTTGCCCACATATGATGTGAAAACAATAGATCTATATGCAGCAGATCTTGTATGTAATATGCCAGGTTCTCCTATTGGTATAACCACACCTTGCTTCCATTATTCCCTTTCCTCATGTTATTATATCATTTCAATTCAATTCTTAAACTCCCTTTGCTATGGATCCTGGCATCAAGATTAACATGTTAATATTGTTTGTCTTCACTCTGCTTGAGTGAAAGGCCTAGGAATTATAAGATTTCCTACAACTGTCAAGCAGAAATAGTCAGCCATCCTGCATTTGAATCCCTCTTGATAACCCCAGACCTGGTCATCTAACCTAGCATATTCTGTAACCTGTGCTCTGAGAAGATAGAAATATAGATTATTCCAATCAGTTGACATAAACTTTCCTTATTTCAAATTCTAAAGTATATATGTTTCTGTAATAAAGTATGTAGGGAACCTGTTTGGTGATAGCAACTTAACTTATACCAGTCTGGGATTTCATTTGATGACAACAGCATCTGATGCCTTCTATAATTATTATACTCATAGATTACCCACATTCCACCAAGATTTTGAATTGAAACTATTTGAGGATTGTATCCTTGGAACTGAAGATTTAAGATTTCTGTAGTAAATTCAATTTTCTTCCCCTTGAAACCTTCCTTTTCAAAGAGGACTATGATTGGCTCAGAAAGCTTAATGTTTATAACATATAGAGATTTAAGATTTGTTTGGGATGGACATCCCATTGCAGAAAAATTAGGATAGGTTCCTTCTTCTAAAACATACTGACTACCAGAGAAATCTTCTTTATCGTAGGCAATCCATCTACCACCCAAAATCTTGGAAGATGTTATAGCAAATGAAACATCAATATAATTGATTTTTTGCTCAAATATTTGGCTGTAACCTTTGAATTCTGGTTATGAAAATAACTGGACATTGAATTTCCCCATTTGGCTATTGATGGTATCCACAACTATGGACTGAACTGAAGAGATCTTACAATTTGTGGCTTGCCTAAGCCTCAGTTCTGAGATACAGTCCTTTATCAAGTATTGCTCTCTTATAAAATCAGGATTCTCATAGACAACCCACTCTTCACTTAACACGTTTATCGATTGTGTCCTCAGCCATTCCAAGTGTCTCAAATTGGAAATAATTCCTAAAACATTAATATTGGAACTTTTACTCCCAAAGTATTTTTCACTGAATGTTATCATCTGGGGGTTTGTGAAATCTCTGAGTACTTCACTGTAACCACTCCTATCTTTCCATTCCTGGTACACACCTTCCTCCTGCAAATGATGACCTGCAAACTAATTTCTTGTAAGCAATCCAAATACCTCCAAACACTTTTATGGATCCAACTGATGTAAATGGCAGTGTCTTCTTTTCTACCGGTACTTCTTTTTGCTTTCCTTCCTCAGTAAGTTTGAATATTTCTGATTCCAGTTTCATATATTTACCTTCAAAGAGAGAGTTCTCATAAATTACTACCTTTGGTTCTCCAATGGATTAAACTTTGTGGCCACCCATTTTCAAGAGATCTATCTCATGGACCTAAATCTATACTTTCATCTTCTCCCAAAACACTAAATTAGGATATTCACCAGGATCTAACATTAAAGGGACTCCCTGGAAACCAGGTTCTTCAGAAATTAGCCCTATGCTCCAATTTACTTTTAGAGAACAAGTCTGCTGTCTTGTGCCAAATATGTGTTTCCTCTTTGTTATCAAAAAATGAAGTTACAATTCCTACCCCCTTCTGGGTTCCATATACAAGTTAATTTGGCAGATCTTTTACTACACGTTTAATGTAACTAGTCACTGCAAGCTTTGCAAATATACATGAATCTTTTTCTTAAGTATTTTCACCCCAAATATTAGTGAGTTCCTGTTCTCCTTCCTCCAGAGGAATAGAGGTCCTTCAAAATTTGGTTTCTCATACAGAATTCAGCTTTATCTATGTACCATTCTTATGAAAGTTTGTTTCACTATATATCAGCATCTGGTCAGGTCTAGGATGGATTTTATTTTAGCTGTTTCCTGAAAATGCCTCCCCATCTAATAAACCAGCAGGGACATTTGGTTCATATCAGCTAGACTTTAATGAGCTTGAGAAACTTTTGTCACTGCTTTCATAGTTTGGCATTTGTAAATTTAGTTCTTTTTTCATCTTATCTGTTTGCAAATATTTTTCCATGTTACTTGGAACTTTTTGAACCTGAAAGTGACCCAGACTTTTGAGGTATGTTGAATGATCTGGCTGCATCAAGTTGTAAAGCAGGCATCCCTTAGGAGTAAGCTGTGAAAGTTGTTCTGATGGTGTTTACTGAGGTTATAAAGGGAGTAAATATCTTTTCTTTAGTTGTAAATATTAGCAAGCTTGAGAAGACAGTACTTTTTCCAGACGGAACCGCTTAATTTCACCATCTTTACCATCCTTGTTCTCTTTTCCATTTACTTCCTGAATCAGTGCAGGTTAATCTCTTTTGGATGATATGAGTAATTTGAAAAGTATACTTTGTTCTGTAGATGCATGCTTGGGTCTGACTCTGGCTTCAGTTTCTAGGCTTTGTATTTTAAATTACAAGGCTGGTGCTATCCTGTGCTTTTTCTCTCCTTTTATTCACAAAATAAATTTAAATATAGTGAGATTAAATACTTTCTCTAAATTGTCTTCATGAATTGGAGACATTGTAAAAGCAGCAAAGAGTCCTGTGGCACCTTATAGACTGGCAGACATATTGGAGCATGAGCTTTCGTGGGTGAATACCCACTTTGTCAGACGCATGTAGACAAAGTGGGTATTCACCCACGAAAGCTCATGCTCCAATACGTCTCTTAGTCTATAAGGTGCCACAGGACTCTTTGCTGCTTTTTCAGATCCAGACTAACACGGCTACCCCTCTGATACTAGACATGGTAAAGTGATTGTGGGGGACTTTGGAAGCTTTGGCCTTTTCTTCTTATGGGCTATACAAATTGATCTGTCTAGATTTTTGATTGTTTTGGTAAACGTTTTCGTGTCAGATGGGGACTCGAAAATGCTCTCATTATCACCATCAAAAACATTACAAGTGTTACTTGGGCTTTTCTGAACATTAACAATATTTTGCTCTAATGTCTGTATATTTTCTAAATTGTTTTTGTTACACTGCATGTTTGTAGACATTAACTCTCCTGTTTTTTGTCTTTTTGCCTTCATTATGTATTTGAGAAAGCATATTCTGCTCTAATTCTGATTCTTTGGAAACTACACCAGATTTTAAGGGATATTTATAATCTTTACAAGGTGACGTGATCTCTGTGTTTGATAACAATATTTGTTCTTCACGTTGGTGGGATTTTGAGGTTGTATTAATTGCTCTATTAGCATTATCTTGGAAGATTTCATTTTGTTGGGGGGTTGTAAAGATGTTATTTTAGGTAACAAACTGTCCTTATTAATAGTGGTGGGTTCTACATCTGCTTGTCTTAAAGAGCAAGCACTAGCATCTACTTTGCTGGTGTGGTTAAAAAGAGATCCCATAACTTTAGTTCTCACTGTAGATCTGGAAACATCTAAACATAAGTTTCTCAGCTCTGAGCTGTCTAAATCAGAACCTGTTTGTTTTTCAGTTGATTTGTCTACTTTTCTATTTTTAGTCCTTTCAGTACAGAAGAGAGCTCCTCCATCAGAGCTCCACTTTTATTCATTTTGCTGTCTTGGATTCAGTTTTACTTTCAGAAAGTGAGCAAGTGATGCTTCTCTGTGTTATCAGTAGAGGAAACTGTGGAAGTTTCCACATAGCTTTCACCAGAAGGTGTGGTGAAATATTTTTGGGGTTTGGTTTTATTATTTATTACTACCACAGGTTGGATAAACTGTCTCTTTTTGGTAAAGAATCTTTTACCTGACTCTTCAAACTAGTGGGAGAAACAGGGACTGCATAAGATTGACTCTTTTTAAATGATCTTCTTCTGAATGGGGATGAAATTTGTAGTTGTTACTTTTGTCAGATTCAATTTTAGGTGTCCCTTGTGATTTGATCCAACCTTTATGTCCTGGTTTCTCAAGGTGGAAGAATTCCATTCAGGAGTCTGAGATTTAATTTTTCTTTCTGACTTGGTTATCTTTTCTGAAAACACATCCGAAGAAACAATGTCATCCAAAACAGAATCCTTTTTGCAGTATTCTCAGTCTGATTTCTCTCTCCATTTAGAGTGTCATCAAATGACCGAGAGTTCCTCCTCTTTCCAGATCGCATAGTAATAGTTTTTTATTCAATGTGCCTGTATCATCACCAACTTCTCCTGATAGGTATCTAATGTTAGAACTCTAGCAGGATACATGCATTCAGTTGATTTGGATTTCACACTGTGGCAATTCCTTTGATTTTCATATTTGGGATGTATGGACGCTTATACGTTCACTAGTTGCTTGTTAATATATTCTTTTCTAAGTCTTCATTGGATTCATTATTCAAACTTCTGATGAAATCTAGCATTGTGGGATTAGAGTATATAGAACAGGCTTTTCTTCTAGTTCCTTTATCTAGTCTCTGCTCTAAAAAACATGTTCTCTGAAGGTGACCTAACGTATTTCAATGCTGACGTTCCAATCAGTTGGGCACTCACTGTCAGAAGTGACTCCCTTGCTGCTCCATTCTGAAATATCATGACTCAAAGCTATTATTTCCTTAGTGAAATTATTGTGTCTCTGCAACAGCATCTAACGTCTTGCCTTCTGCATATAGGGAGTTTTACATTTTTTTTCTCTAGGTCTTCATTATCTATTGATTTCAGTGAGGTTGTATGCTTAGGAAAATTTAGTATTTGGACTTGAAGAGGATTCTAGTGAATTTTTGGCATTTTTTCTCCTGCCTGCACTAAGCACATTTCCAAGCTTTCCCAAAACCGGTTTATTTTTGTTCTCTTCTTAGAAGGAGTCTGGAGACTGTGCTTTGGAATTAACAATTTCAGGATTGGGGCCCAAGTCATTAGGGCATGGCATGACCCTCTATATGCAAAGATGAAAACCTTGCTCTTAAACTTACTTGATTTGAACACTCAAACAAAATATTCTGTAACAGTAAAGGTTGCTCAAGTACATCCACCACCCAGACATGAAAAATGAAGAAGCCCACATTTACGTTAAATACACGTACACAGAAACCAATCACAATTTATAGAAAGCCCTGGCTTTAATAGATCATCCATCAAACTCCTAAGCAAATACCCCACCAAATAAACCTTAAGTCTGCCCCTGTAGTCCAGCGCCCTTCTATTCGCAGCTTAATCCCTTTATACAGGCCCAATCTGCTCTTTCCCAGCTGAACTTTGTCTTCCGTTAGGTTTACTTTTCCCTGCCTCTCCTCCAGGTGCAGAATATAAGCTTAATTGACCTAATTTAACCTATTCTGCCTTCTGTGGGGGTGGACACCCCATCACAGATGCCTATGATTTCCATAAAGTTTTAAGTGCAAGTTCAAATTGGTTAGATGTTTCTAATTCACGGGACAACATTAAGCCAGCAGTACCAGCCAAGGCCTACCTAAAAAGGTAACCTTTGTACTATGCTCTGAAGGTCAGTGGACTGAGCTGTATGAGCAGCTACTGAAATAGTTGGGGTCCAAACTTGGTTATTCCACTGTGAACAGGGTTGAGCTGTCTTTGGATGAAATGAGAAATAAAAGGGAAAATTTGGTTAAATATCACTAATCAAGCCTCTAGACTAGATCCTCAACTGATGCAAATTAGCATAACTCAATTTCCTTCAAGGGAACTGTACAACTTCACACAAGCTGAGGACCAAGCCCAAGAGCCTGATATTCAACGGGTATAAATTAATGGAATTACAGCAAATTACATTATCTGAGAATATGGCCCAGTAGATATTACACAAATTCTACTTTGTGTGTTTCCATTCAAACATATTTGCATGTATAACATATTGGTAAATAATTGTCAATCATTAAAATAACAAGAGGGAAACATTTCTCCTCTTTTAACAGGTTTATAACAAGAACTGTGCAATAAACAAAATCTAAACTTTACTGTCAATACTAACAACATTTACTTGTGGTTCTTCAGTTTTCTTCTTTACTGTTATCTCTATTTTAATTCAGTTTCCAATTTAAAACAATATATACTTGTCTTCTATTGTAACAGACCCATATTACTGAGCATACATGTATATTTTATTCATCCATCTCAATAAAAGTGCATTCCATTTTAAAATATTTTCTTTATTCTTATAATGGCTCTAAAATATTATGTTGTAAATCGAAATTGGTTTCACCAAGTCTGGAACCATTTCTGAAGCATAAAGACTCAGATGGAAAAAAAGTTTTCCAGCACTCCATCGAATTTAAAATAGCCAGCATTAGGTGAGACACAGGTTTATTCTTCTCTAATACTGACATCATTTTGTATCTGTTGCTTGGCTAGGTGGTTAGAGTGTAGTGTAGTGGTCTTAATGTCAAGGTCTTAAACTTAATACAGAAGAAGAATGGTTGCCTGGGTCTTGAGATACCAGAGTTCAATTTCCGGCTTTTTGTCTGACCTTGGCCTCCCTGTGCCCCTTCCCTGTCTGTAAAATATGAGTAATAGTACTTTCTTGCCTCAGAAGGGTGTTGTGAGGACAAGCACATTAAAGATTATAAGGATCTTAGACACTACAGTGATGGGGACCACTAAGTATGCCTTACATGGATAGCCTCTTAGTATCTAAGACTATCCCCTCCATTCATCTCATGTATTCTAGTTAGATACCGAAGAAATCTGAGGTTTTAAAAGAAAAGTTCACCCATGGCCATGATGTGGCAAAGCAAGTAGAACTACAGTAGCTTCAGCAAACTGCTTTTATGTGAATGAAAGGCTAGAGCAGGGATTCTCAAACTTTTTTTTGTTGGGCTTCCCTTTGAAAATATTTCAGGCTGTGATGACCTCCCCCCACCAAAAAAATGATAGCAAATTATTTGAAAATGTTTGTTGTTGACTTGTGACTTCCACAGATCCAGTTTTTTAGCAAAGGCATTAATTTTGTCATTGAGTTTGAGAGTTAGTTTCTTTTCCTTGTAGTGACAATCAAAAATGTCTGCGAGATATGTGAGTGCTGCCAACCATTTGATGTCACTTAAATGCTTCGTCAGGGAGGAATCCACTTCAGTCAGAAACAAACGCACTGCATCTCTCAATTCAAACAGATGAGTTAGAACCCTTTCCTGTGTCAGTCAGCGAAACTCTGTGTGCAGTAATAAGTGCTGATGCTCCAATCCCATTTCTCTGAAGAGACTTTTAAAAAGTCATGAATTCAGTGGCCTTGCTTTAATAAAAATAACAATTGCTACAGCTTGATTCAAAATTGATTTAAGATAGGGATCCATGTTCCTGCAGCAAGAGCCTCTCTGTGAGTCATTCAGTGTCTACTAGGCTTCTAGGGCTACTTCTGTAAGTCTGTCAAGTCCACTCTTCATACCAGACATAGCTTTTGCAGCATCAGTGCAGATTCCTACACAGCTGTTCGAGTTAATGTGTTCCCCTATTATAAAGGCATCAAGGAGCTTAAATATTTCCTCTTACATAATATATATCGGCAGTGCCTTGCAGAAGTGAGAGTCTTCTTTACCTGTGTTTTCTCAAATGTACTGAACATAGACCAGTAACTGTGCTGCTCCTGAAACATCAGTGGATTCATCAATCTGTAAGGAAAAAACTTGCTCTTTTTAATCCTTTCCATCACTTGCTCTTGTATGTCATTGGACATATTGTCAATATGACAGCTCATTGTATCATTTGATAGCTCAGCTGAGTGGCAGAATCTTTGCCAGTCAGAATCTCACATATTTGTTTAGCTGCAGGAAGAATAAGAAAGGCTTTTTTGCCCTGGTGATTAAAATTGAAACAGCGTAAGACGCCTTCAGAGTTTTGGATGTCACAGTTGCTGATTTACATATAACAGCTTTTTGTTGCTCAAGTTCATGAAGATTTCTTTTCAAAAATTTCACAGACTTCTCCACGTATATAAGTCACTAAATTTTATTTGGTTTTAGGCTGTTATTGACCAAAACTTCTCTGCACAAAACACACTGGGACTTGGAATGTCTTCTGAGCCAGAGTAAGTAAATCCAAATGGCAAATAAAACCCAGTATTTTCTGGTTTGGGTTTTTTTTTTATACCACATTTACGATTCCTAACTCTTGTTGTCCACTGTCTATGTTGACTTCAGCTCTCCTCTTCAGGCCATGTACAACAAAATGATCCATTTTAACAAAATTAACTTATTTAAGAAATTACAGTACCGTATTTTTTTTTATTTTTGCTACCTATTTTTTCCTGCTTTTAGAGTGGGGGCTGGCTGTCTTCAACAATATGTAATTCTTCTGCCAAGTGGAGCAAGCAGCAACCAGGGCAGGATTCAATATCTAGGGGTTCCTTTTCAACAATGCAACACAGAACCAGCCCGAGCCTCCATCTAGTAACCTGGGAAAACTACACACCTACCCTGGGTGCCTCTGAGAGGCAGTATTTCCCCACTTGCAAGCACTGAGTCTGAGTGCAGAAAAGAAACTTTAAATAAAAGAAGAGAAGTCACCCAACATTAATGAGGGAAAATGCCACAAGTAGGATTCATAATCATAAAACTGTGACCAGGACACCAACCAACCCAGACTGTGTGGGGCAGTGCCTTCCATCTCAGAGCCTTCCTATCATCTTGAATTCTACAGCCAAAAGGTCCTTTTCTGTGCCTGTCTGTTTCCTTGGTCAATGAGGGGCCTCGGGGTTCAGAGGTGCATATGTGTGTCAGTTCAGCTCTCACCCAAGGAAGAGGACATATTGCTCGCTCTGCCATCTGAGCGCCTGCTCTGGCTCGCTGCCTGGCTGCCTCGCCAGCCCACTGTCAGTCACCTTCTGCTGCCACTGCCACCTGCTTCTCTGCTGTGACCTCTGCAGGTCAGTCTCTTAGAGTATATCTACACTACCCACTGGATTGATGGATAGCGATCGATCTAACGGGGATCGATTTATCATGTGTGGTGTAGACACGATAAATCGATCCCTGATCCCTCTCCCATTGAACTCCAGCTCAGCAAGAGGCAGAAGCAAAGTCGATGGGGGAGTGGCAGCTGTCGATCTTGTGCCACAAGGATGGGAAGTGATTCTAAGTTGATCTAAGATATGTTGACTTCAGCTACACTATTCTCATAGCTGAAGATGCATATCTTAGATCATTCCTACCCACCCCCAAGCATAGACAAGGCCTTAGTGATTTTCAGCTCTTTGCAGGCTAGGTAGAAACACTGCCATATCAGAAGCAATTTCACCTGTCATTTGAGCACTTTATAAAAAGGCTCCTCCTAAAGCCTATTTAGCTCTATCTTTGAACAGCAGGAAGGAATAGATTAAACCAGGCTGGGGACCCTTAGAGAATGTCCACATTTCCTAGCTAGGACACTTGTCCCCACCCCTCTTACTTTCATAGAGCTCTGGCATTCGAGCGCCTGACTTAACAAGGTTCTTTCAGCTGAGGGTGACCCCCTCATTTGGGACAGGTTACGCACAGTTCTGTTCCCCTTGATAACAGCATTTCACTACCCCTGCAAGTGATTTGTAACCCCAAACCAGCCAAAGCTGATTACTTTGAACAACACTGCTCTATCTGATGGTTATCTAAGCAGAGTAGGGTGTTTATGTAAATACAGCCTACTCCTGAAGTCTCTCCCCCACCCAGCTAGCTGTCAGGGGAGAATTCATTCAAAATATGCTACAAAAGGGTCACATTCCATGACAACAAGGATGTTGCTTAGGGAAGTGACACAATCACAACAGCCTTGTTGTTATGGAACACCCAGCTCTGAAGGCAGAGCCACTGCCAGCAACAGCGCAAAAGTTTGGGTGGCTTGATATGCTATTGCTACCTTTACTTCTGCACTGCTGCTGTTGGCAGCTGTCAGTCTCCCTGCTTTGTGGCTAGGACCCCCCATTTGAGAAATGCTGGGATAGAGAATCAATTTAGCAGCAGCTCTGACCTTCCCAGCATCATACACAGCCCCAAAATAGGCATCTCAAATCTTGACTTCTCTTATCCATTAGAACTACTCCAGTTCCAGTCATAGGTATTGTCTTCACTACAGATTTTATCAGGTTAGAATACAACTCGACTGTTTGTAAAGTCTGTGCAACAATTTAAACATCTTGGTTCAGTCTTGAGCCAGGATGGCAATCTGATTTCGGATGTTAGAAGTCACAGGAAGAGCAGTTGATGCAAATAGAGGGAGGTGATGGGAATTCTCTGTGACAAGAATATGCAAAGAAAACTGAAAAAACACCATTAGGTCAGCCATGACGTAAGGGTCAGAATGATGGCCAATGAGGCAGAGAAGAGAACAACTGCTTCGTGCTACCAAAATGGGAATGCTTTGCGGATACTGGGTAGAGATGAGAGCTAATAAGCTATGCAATGAAATGGTACCTGCCATGATGCTGGAAAATAGGGTGACCAGATGTCCCAATGCTAGAGTCTTTTTCTTATACAGGCTCCTATTACCCCCCATCACCCCCATCCTTATTTTTCACACTTGCTGTCTGGTCACCCTACTGGAAAAGCTGAGGAAATGCTGACTGAGAAGGCTGGGTCAGTGCGTGGTTTACGCCTCCACTTACACTGGGGGTGAGGGGTCCCAGTGCCTGTTTTCCCACTTTACATTGGGATTGGCGAGTCCCAGTGCCAGTTTCCCCCCTTACACTGCAGTTGGGGGGGGGGGTCCCAGAGCTTGTTCAGCCCCCTTACCCTGGCTTTGGGGAAGGTCCCAGGGCCTATTCTCCCCCCCCTTACACTGGGTTTGGTTGCTCCCAATGCCCGGGGTGTGCCCGTTAGCTCGGTGAGGGGGAAGGTGGCAATCCGCTGCCCTGTCTGTCAGGGAGAGGACGCGGGCCTGGGGGCGAAGTGCCCGCCCACAGCGGGCTAGGCGGCTGTGATAGGTCACCAGGCGGAGGGGGTGGAGCACTGTGCGCCGCGCCCCCTTGGCTGGGCGGGCACTGGGCTGCTGTCGCGCGGGCAGGCGGTGTTGGTGCGGGTGGCTGTTGCCGGCGGAGCACAGCGGCTCAGGTAAGGAGTGAGCGGGTGGCGGTGGCGTTGGGCCCGCGTCGCCGCTTGCGTTGCCCCGGGAGACCGTGCGAGTGGGCGCTGGGGCATGTGGGCGCGGCCGCGCTCTTCCCTGCGAGCTGCCCCGCCTCGGAGTCCAACCTTCCCCGCGGGGGGTCCTGCTGGCTCCGGGCTTCCCCCCACCTCATTTGCTGTGAAGGCGGGTGGCAACCAGCGTACGGGGCTGCTGCTCCCCCCGCCGCTTCCCTGGGTTTGGGTGGGGAATGTGGGGCTAACTCGTGTCCCTTCCCCGTTATTCAAGGTGGGGCGGAGGGCCCAGTCTGCTCCCCGTCCCCGGGGGCCGCAGGGCCTGGTCTGCTCTCCTGGAGCACCTGCGGCCCCCCAGTGAGGGGCTGGCACCGCACAGACACTTCAGCAAATAGGTGGGCAGTCATGTCCTCAAAGAGCTGACACGTTTATTTCAAACCCTAGCAGGTGGATGAGGCAAACAGAAGTAGGGTGTGGGGGAATAATGCACACGTATTTAGGTGGTTGAAGGAGAGGGTCCTTCATGTCCACTGGGCTCGATGGTTATGTAATTTTCCCCCCTTTATTATAGTTTTGTGCATCCAGCACGCTGCAAAATGTGTTTTAGGCTTTGAACTGACCATTTGCCTATAAATACAGTGAGGCAATACCAACCTGAGACTCATTTGCCTTCTTTTCTTTTAAAAACAACATTTACTTTCTTGACCCCCTGTGAATCAGTGAGACTGCTCAGGCCTCACCAACGCAGAAAAGTTTTACCTGTTATACTGGTATAGTTATATCTGTATAATTCCTGTGAGGACATTCCTATTCTGGTATTAGGTTGGTTTTCTTTTTTAGCTTAAACCTCTTTCAAAGTAACATAAACTAAACCAAAAACTACCTCTGTTATGAGGATGAGTGGAAAAGACTTCTGTAACATTGACTTCACCCTCCTGGTTGAATCCCTAAACCCCTTTCTGTATTGTGATGTCTCTGACATTGAACTGATACCACACTTGATTTTACTCATCTTTTAAATTTAGCTTCAAGGCAGTCTTCCTTTTATTTTATTGATCTGGCTTTCAGTATGCTAATCTCTCAGCATTCCTGTTTTATGTGCTGACATCATATGTTCCATAAAGCGCTAGAAAGATGTTCACTTTTCTCCCTTTTTAACTTTCATGTTCTGCTGTCTCTTTCTTTCTCTCTTTTTTTTTTTTTTAAATTTTGATTTTTCCCTTCCCTTCTCCCGGCATCTCTGCATCTGCTTAGTTAGAAATGTATAATAAATCTAAACCTCATTTTCACTTTGAGCTCCTACTTGGAGAAATGAAATGCATTTGTGACATAAGATTGCCTTTTGAGTACCCAGCACTTGTCTACAAAAAAACAGAGAAATCTCATGCCAGGTGGAGAAAAATAAAGCTAATTCCTTGCCTGTTTTGTAAGATGTGATGTTATTAAATTTTCCTTTTTAGTAAAGTGTAGAGAATATTTGTACACCAGCAATTTTGTCGTTTTTCTCTTAGACATGATTTCTGTGTGAATACAAAGTTTCTTTCCTAACTGCCCATATATTTAGTTTAAATAAATAAAACTGTGAAGCCCTATAAAGATCAGAAATTTCTTAACCCTCCCAAGGCTATACTGTAATTTGTTCGTGGACATAAAAGAAAATTACAGATTACATGAGAGTAACATTAAGAGCTTGTCTTAAACCCACAAAAGTGGAAACTAACAGTTAAGGCTAAAATTCTTCCAAACGTTACATTTTTGCCTAACTACTGCAGCACATCTGGTTTATAAGATTGTACCTAAATGCAGCTAACTATGTCTTAGAGTTTCAGGATTGCTTATTAATTCCTTTGTGTTCCGAGTACTTCATATTTTAGTGCACTCCCTTTTTAATTTCCTTTTTATGCTACCCTCTTATATCCTTTATGTAGTGACTCTTGAATTCCTATTTCCTTCCACCCTCAATTTAAAAAAAAATTCCATATGTTAGACAACATTAAAAAGTCAGTACTTGTTAGTCAAAAGAAAAAATAAAGATAACACGGGGGAAACTGTAGTTATGTTGGATACAATTGCATAGTAACCATTGGCAAACATTGACACTCTAATGGTCATCAGAGTAGCTGTAATTGTCATAGTGCTGGGGAGATTCTTTATTGTCAGTGTGCTGAGGTTTAGAATATCTTCATAACACTGCTTTATATGCTCTGCTTTTCTCAGGCCAAAAAAACATGTTATTTAAAATTAGTGTTTAAAAACACATCTCCAAAGTATCTGAGCTACACAGTGCTAATCATTTAGACTAGAATGAAAATTTCCACCTTAAAATAGAAGTCCTTTTTTGCTGATGTACAAATAACCTCAAACTGGTTAGTCCTCTCCCTATCAGTCACATTTATATGCATATCTGAATATCCTGTAATAATAATGTTTAATGTAATTTGTTTTTGTTGGGCATGATGCAAAATGCCAGTAGCCTTATTTAAAACCATTTTAACGACTACATTCAGAAACTCCCTTTCTGCTGCATACATAAAGTTTGATCATTCATTTGCTAATTCTTGTAATAATATTCAAAATCACAACACTTTCACTTTTCACAACTTAATAATTATTTAGCTGTAATTCTGATGATTTGCTATTAAAATTCTGAAAATAAATTGATTATGCTATTGTTAACCCTTAACTTTTATGTCCCAAGTGGACAATAAAACATATGTAGTAAATATATGGGGATTTGGGGGAGCAGGGGGCAGAACCTGCTAGTGCTATCCATGTATGGAGTTCTACTGACTACACTGCGTTTCATTTTTTTGGCTCATTATTAACACTCTACTAGTAGTACATTTCATGCATCTCATTCAGTTTTACTACATTGTTCCTAGATATGGTGAATAGAGAAAATAATTTGAAATGAGTGAGTTAAAATATTCTATACTGAACTAGCCCAAAAGCTCAAGGAAAAATGGGGTAAAATGAAATTTCTCTGAAATTATACATATGGTGTAGGCTATTGGGTTTTTATTTATAGTTTTAAAATTCAGACTATGATAGATAATAGTTTCCATAACAAAGGGTGTAGTACATAATACTGCGAGCCACTGAGTGTCCTCCATTTTCACTGAAATGGAGAGCATGCTTTTATTTTTCTATATGTTTGTACAGTGCCTAATCCTAACTGGAGTTTTTTTTTGATGGTACCACAATACAAATGATTTATTGACATAGGACAGTGTTTTTGGGGCCATATCTGATCATGATTATGGGGGCATTCGTTCTCCATTCAAATATTTTTAAATGTTTGTAAAGTTTTTGTTAATTTTGAGTTCTAGAAATGGCCAAAACTGGGATAATTTTTATTTTATCTTAAATAAATATCAGTCAATTCCAGTGAGATTCAGATGAACAGGGCCGGCTCCAGGCCCCAGCGGGCCAAGCGCGTGCTTGGGGCGGCATGCCGCAGGGGGTGCTCTGCTGGTTGCCAGGAGGGCGGCAGACGGCTCCGGTGGACCTCCCGCAGCCATGCCTGCGGGAGGTCCACCGGAGCCACGGGACCGCGGACCCCCCGCAGGGACGCCTGCGGGAGGTCCACTGGAGCCGCGGGACCGGCAAGCGGCAGAGCACCTCCCCCCCGCGGCATGCCGCTGTGGTTGGGGCGGCGAAATGGCTAGAGCTGGCCCTGCGTACTAATAATCAGTTTTATTTCACAAACTACTTTAATAATATACAAATCAGTAAAGCACTTTAGAAACTGCTGGGGTATGATTATCTAATTTAGCCCCTGAGTTATGATTAGTCACTTCTCTGGGATTTCACTGTTCTCTCTTCTAGTTTATAGTGGTGTGTGTCTCATAGACTTTGAGATCAGAAGGGACCATTATGATCATCTACTGTGACCTCCTGCACAATGCAGGCCACACAATCTCAGCCATCCACTTATATAACAAACCCCTAACCTATGTCTGAGTTATTGAAGTCCGCAAATTGTGGTTTGAATCTCCATGCAAATCAGCTTTCAGAATTGGAGTACTTAGTCAAAAGGAATAGTCACTGTGCTTGAAGTGAAGCGCACAATAAATCTTTGCAGGATTGAGCCCTAGATGTTTGAGAGATTCCGTTTTGTGTGTGTGCGCAATTTTCTGTGGCAGAACTTCTCAAATTGTGGTCTGTGAGCTCCATTCAGGCAGCCCACACATGAGAGTGAAGAGCCACCCACCTAATTAGTGGAGCTGTGCAAGTGTGGCTTTGCTAATTAGGGGCCTGGACACGGGAGAAGATTCACATGTAAGGTGAGGTGTGGCCTTGAGGGGAATAAGGGATAGGTGGGAGAAGGTAGTGGGATGGGATGAGTCGAGGGCGTGAGGGGAATTTGGGATGCGCAGAGCTGTGGCGATGAGAGAAAAAGGTGACTTTCCCCAGCTCCAGGGCTGCAGCTGCTGGGGGACAGACGGCCCTTTTTCCCAGCCTCAGTTCTGTGGCTGCTGTGGTGGTGAGAGACCCCCTCCTTTCCAGCCCCAGCTTGGAGGCTGCCACGGCTGGGGCGGGAGAGGGAGAGACCCCTTCCTTCCCAGGCCCAGCTTGAGGGGGCTGCCTCGGTGGGGGAGAGAGGGCACATCCATCGCATTAGAAAGGTAAGAATACTGATATTAAAATATGAATTGTACGTTTTTATTTGTAGACCAAAACCAGTTTGTTTTTTAAGAGCTTTTTTAATAGAGCATTTATACAAAGCGCTTTACAATAGTTAACTAATGGTACAAACAACATTTGGAAAGATCATTAAGTCATCTGCTGAGACCCTCAGCAATTTTTAAGTGGTCTGCGGGGGGGGGGGTGGAAAAAGTTAGAGAACAACTCTTCTAAGATACAGTTCTGCTAGTATAGTAGTTCTGGGTAGAATGGTCTATTGGCAATCCTGTTTGTTCTGGCAATAAATATTGGCCCAGTTTGTAAATGTATTCCTACTTTGATCTGGAGGACAATACTGATTTGGTATGAGAATGATTGTATAGGTTGTGGAGTGTGTTTATCGGATTCCTGGGTTTAGTTCTCTAGTGCTCTGTGGTGACTTGTCAATTAACGAGTCACAATTGGGCCTTAGATTTTGCATTCATAAACCTTCCTACTCCATTTACTCCTAGGGGGAATTCTGCGTCAAATTAAAATTCTGCGCACTATATTTTAAAATTCTGCATATTTTATTTGTCAAAATAACACTTTTTTGGTAATTTATTGCAAAATATCTCTCAGTAAGTATGTCTGTAGCAATACAGACCAAATAAAAAGATTCTGGTAATTTTTTTTGAGAAATAGATTCCTTACTAGGCACATTAATACGGAACTCTGAGTAATTATTTTAAATTACAATACATGACTGTATTTCCTTCACCTGTCAGAAGCAGTGCAAAGGCTTGGGGAGTCAGGGGTAATAGAGGAGCTGAGAGAGAGGGAAGGAGCCTGGAGTGAACTTGGAGGGTTGTTGGGTGTGGGTGGGAGAAGTATGGAACAAGTTTTTTGGGGGGAGGGAGAGGTGGGATTGTGAGGGAGTTGGGAAGCCTCCCTCATGCAGACCCTAGCTAATCCCAAGCCTCTTCCCCACATCATCATGGGTCTCTGTAAACTCCTTTCCTTTTACCATGTGTCCCTGCAACTTCCCTCCCCATGTGACCTTGCACTCCCACTCAGCCCCTGGCTCAATGCTGTCACTCCAAAGGTTCCTGAGCCCACACCCCAATGTGTCCCCTCACTAGCCATTCTGAACCCCAGTCTGTGACCTCCCCTAGCAGCCTTGTGTACCCCACTCTGTCTGGCCTAATGTGGCTCCGTGGGGAGGGTGCTGTGATGAACTTCTATTTTTGGGAGAATTCTGTGCCACTGTGCATGCACAGAAGTTTTTTTTCCCCCACAGAAAATACATTCTATATTGCCGTTCTTCCGTTTGTCAACTAGAGGCCCACTGTGGTACCAGAACAGCTGGCTGGGTTCATGTTGCTGGCTGTTCCGATGCCACAGCAACTTCTGGTGGGCAAAATGTGGAAAGGAACTGCAGCACGTTTTGGGCAGAATGTATTTTCTGCAGGAAAAATAAAAATTCTGCTGGACACATGAATTCTGCAAATGCGCAGTGACGCAAAATTTCCCCAGGAGTATCCATTATCCTGTTGTGGTGTTTCAGTGTTCTTACAGGGGGACTGTAGGCATACACTGGCGTTTTAGGAAGTAGAAAGTCCATGGTATATGTAGTTCCTTGATGCTTTCATTCTGAAGCAGGTTTATGAGTAATGCATGATTTGAAGGATCTTTTTTAGTTGGAGTTTTTCGTGGAAAACATGGCTTTTTTTTCCTCTCTCTAGATTACCTTGTGCTTCAGTAAGTCTAAGGCAAGGCTTGACGAGATTATGGCCACGTCCAGACTAGGAATTAAAATCGATTTTAGATACGCAACTTCAGCTACGTGAATAACGTAGCTGAAGTCGAATTTCTAAAATCGAGGTACTCACCAGTCTGGATGGCGCGGCATCGATGTCCGCGGCTCTCCGTGTCGATTCCGGAACTCCGTTCGGGTTGATGGAGTTCCGGAAGCGATGTAAGCGCGCTCGGGGATCGATACACCGCGTCCAGACTAGACGCGATATATCGATCCCCGAGCAATCGATTTTAACCCGCCGATGCCGCGGGTTAGTCTGGACGAGGGCTATGACAAGATCATTTGTATACCAACTGACTACTTTTTTTTTTTCTTGAAGTTTTTTAGTAAGAGCTCTGGGTAAGAGCACAGTTTGAGCAGTGTAATTTGATCATTGATGTGTAGGTTGAACATGTCTGGATTGATGCCATGGTCCTTTCTGCTATCTTGTCACTTCATGTTAAAACAGATGCCATCTACTATTTTTTTTGTTTCACAGAGAATGGATTGGTACATATGCTAATTAATCCACCATCATTTCCATTTTGCAGAAACCCAGAGTTCCATCCAGAATGTCACATTGAAGAAGAGCTCTGTGTAAACTCAAAAGCTTCTCTCTCTCACCAACTGGCACTGGTCCAATAAAATATATTACCTCACCCACCTTGTATCTCTGATATCCTTGGACCAACACAGCTACAACAACTCTGTATAGATTGAATCAAAGTTTTTTTTGGGGGGAAAGAGAAGCTTCAAATGCACGTCCTAATTTCTTTTTTTTTTAATATGTTGATTACCATTTTGTAGTGCAAAGATGGGGAACATTGGTTTTGGGTAGTCTGATGATATTGGCTAGTCTTTTGATGATGATCAAGTAACTGGAATATCTTACTGATGTTCCTTCTAATACAGAAGAATCTGTTTTTTGAGGGCTGAAGCAGTCCTAGCATGGTGGTTAGCCCATATGATCCTGTCTCTGGTAAATGGACTCCAGAACTATGTTGAAACAGCTCCTATAAGTCTTATTACTGTGTACACCTAGAAGTTTGAATTTCTCCTTTGATATATTATTTGATACTTGTTGGATCTAATTTTCTGTGGATTTTATTTGAATTAATAGATTGCAATAGAAATGTCTGAGGACAGGTTTCATAGGCTCCAAGGCCAGAAGAGACCATTATGATGATCTAATTTGACCTTCTATATAACCTAGGCCACAGATCATTTCTCAAATAATTCATAGAACATATAGGTTAGAAAAACATCCAATCTTGATTGAAAAATTGACTGTGATGGAGAATTAAACATGAACCTAGGTAATTTTGTTCCAGTGATTAATTATCCTCACTGTTAAACTTACATCTTATTTCCAGTCTGAATTTCTATAGCTTGCAACTACCAGCCATTGGATTGTATTATATCTTTCTCTGCTAGGCTGAAGAGCCTATTATTATATATTTATTCCTCATGTAGATAATTATAGTCTGCATCAAGTTACCTGCTGTCCTTCTCTTTGTTAAGCTAACTAGATAGGCTCAAGGAGCTCAATCACTATAAGGCAGAGTTTTTAATCCTTTAATCATTCTCATAGCTCGTCTCTGAACCCTCTCCAATTCATCAACATCCTTCTTGAATTGTGGGCATGAGAACTGGACACAGTATTCCATCTGTGGTTGTACTAGTGCCCACAGAGGTAATGTAACCTTTGTGCTCCTACTCCAGATTCCCCTGCTTCCTAGGATGACGTTAGTTCTTTTGGCTACAGCATCATATTGAGAGCTCATGTTCAGCATATTATCCGTCATGACCCCTGAATCTTTCTCAGAGTCACTACTTCCCAGGATAGATTCCCTTATTCTGTAAATATGGCCTACATTCTTTGATCCTATATGCATACACTTACATTTAGTTGTATTTAAAATGCTTATTGTTTGCTTGTGCCCCGTTTACTAAGCGATCTATATCACTCTGAATCAGTGACCTGTCCTCCTCATTATTTACCACTCCAACATTTGTGTCATCTTCAAACTTGATCAGTGATGATTGTTTTTGTTTTGTTTTTGTTTTTTTTTTCTTCCAGGTAAAATAAAATCTTAAATATTGTAGGGCCAAAAACTGACCTCTGTGGGATGCCACTGAAAACACACCCACTCAGTGATGATTTCCTGTTTAGAATTACTTCTTGAGACCTATCAGTTATGCAGTTTTTAATCCATTTAACATGTGCTATGTTAATTATATATCATTCTGGTTTTTAAATCAAAATACGGTGCAGTACCAAGTCAAATACCTTACATAAGTTTGAGTATATTATGTCAGCACACTTACCTTTATCAACCAAATTTATAATCTCATCAAAAAATTATCAAGTTAGTTTGACAAGATCTATTTTTCCATAAATTCATGATGATTTACATTAATTCCACTGCTCTCCTTAAATTCTTATTAATTGAGTTCTATTATCTTGCTGGGATTGATGTCAGGCTCACGGGCCTATAATTACCGAGGTCATCCCATTTACCCTTTATAAAGATTGACACAATATTAGCTTTCTTCCAGTCTTCTGGGACTTCCCCAGTGCTCCAAGTCTGATTGGAAGATTAATGGTGATTTTCAATGACTTCCTCAGCTAGCTCTCTTAAAATTCTTGGATGCAAGTTTTCTGGACTTGCTGATTTTAAAAACGTCTGTCTTTATAGCTTTTGTTTAATATTCTCCAGAAGTACCGGTAGGATGGAGAGTATTTTTATTTCATGATGAAAGTACATCATCTTTTCCTTCAAATACATAACAGAAATATTTATTGAGCACTTCTGCCTTTTTTGCAGTATTATTAATAGTGTAGTGTTATGGACCCATATTATTGTTAGGTTTCTCTTGTTCCTAATATATTTTTAAAAATCCTCCTTATTGTCCTTAACTTTGCTGGCCATAGGTTTCTTCTTGTGTCCCTTGGCTTCTCTAATCACTTAACTATAATTTCTTTCTTCTGGTTTATGTTCCTTACAATGAGCTTTACCTTTCTTTCATTTGTTATATATTTTTAATTTTTTTGTAGATGTCTTCACTTCCCCTCTAAGCCAGATTGTGTGTGTTTTAGTGTGTGGTTTTTTTTTTTTTTAAACCAGCACAGTCTTCCTTAATTGTTGGATTGTGGCTTTTTGGGAATCTGGTAAGGTGTTCTTAAATGATTCCCGATTATCATTCACATTTTTCTGAGTCAGTTCTTCCTTCTAGCTAATTGGCTTATGATTGTTTTCAGCTTTGTGAAATTGGCCCTGTTAAGGCAAAAAATATATATATATTACTGGGTCAGACTCATTCTGCTTGCACGTTATAAGTATGACCAAGTCATGATCACTTGTACTTAAACTAACATTAATTTTTAGTTCTGTGATCAGCTCCTTGTTAGGACAAGTTCTGCACTAATAATTCTTTTTTCCCATGTTGACCATATAATTTTGTAGTTGGGAAATTGTAATCTGTAATGTTTAGAAATTCCAAAGAAATTTTAGTACTGGCAGCATGAGACCTCCAACATATATCATTTTAAATCAAAGCCCCCCATGATCACATACCTTTTCTCCTATGCCTTATGGATAGATGCATAAGGAGGCAGTTATCCTTTTCCCTGTTGTGATTTGGTGGTCTGTAGCAGACACTAATGACTACTGTATCTTGTACTTTATCTGTTAAAACATTGATTCATAAGCATTCAAGATCATTTTCTTTTGAGTTATCAGTAACTCAAACAGGGAGGAAGGATTTTCTCATAGTATTATTTGTTTAAATGGCTTGTTTCTAGATTGGATCTGGACGTTGAAATTGCTAGGATTCTTTCTCTTCTGAGTTGTCCTTATTTCTAGAAACTATTAGTGTCTAATGCTGCTTCAGCCTGATAATACCCTCCCTTAGTATAATCTGTTTTCTTCTGTTAGCGCATGATTATGTAATTTTGTTGTTCTGCAGTTCTCAAACTGTGGTATAGCCTGCTGGTGGTTTCCATAGAGGAGGTTCTATGCTGCTTGCGCCTTGTTTTCAGATCTGAAGGACTTGGACATCTGTAGAAGCACCAACAAGGCAGAGCCACCATAATTGCCTCCAGTAGAAGCGGCTCCTGCATAGAAGAAGAAATGGGAGCTGTTCTATATTCATCTACATTACATCTTTAATATCAGTGATGTAAGCTCTAGCATAGACCATGCTTAGGCATTTTCAGCACTGTCTCAGAGTAGGGTTTCACAATATGGTAATGAAAATGTCAGACCCTATCTACTCTAGTGCTGGCATTGCTGCCATCACTAATGCAACTGTATCGGTGCTAGATAGTGGGTATGAAATTCTATAGTGTAGACAAGGCCTCGGAGACAGGAACTGTCATCTACCAGTGAGAATGGAGCTGCCAATTGTCTCGGGAGCTGTCAGCGAGACAAGAGCAACCTCTGCCACTACATAGCTCTCTTATGGTAGTCCCCTTCTTCCTGCACATAGGTCTCGATGTGACAGGCCAGAATTTCAAGGGAGTGGGGAAAGAATCAATGAGTTATTAAAGAAATAGTTGCAGGTAGCAAGGGGGGAAGCATGACTTCCCTGCAATAGAAGGACAAAATAGCAAATATAACAAACACAGTAAACAATATCTAAATACTTTCCTAATGTTACATTTCCATATAAACAATTGTAATTACTACAAGGACAGTTAGTGATTACAAATGAGATTAGGACTGGGATGCTGGAAAATGGGATCCATGAGACTGTCTCAAAGGTAGTCCATGCTGGGAACATTTGAGAACCCCTGTTAATGTTATCAGTATTGAACAAATTAGCGTCTATATGGTGTATGTCCTGAGGTTCTTTATAGTTTTTCTTTGTTTTTGCATCAAATATTATCTTTTTTTTTTAAAAAAAAAAATTCTGTGTGCTTTTAATCATTTATGTTGATTGATTTCAGATCTTGAAGTGAGTTTGGGCTATATTGTTTGATTAACTGATTAATTTTTTTACGAGTAGAGAGGCTCATGGTTTGAATGTTTCCCTTGTAATTGTATAGGTTTTATGGACAGATCATAAAGGTTTTAAGTGTGTGGCTAGTTGCTTATCTATTAATATAATTGGTGTAAAACTAGTTAGTTACATTTTGACAAGCATGGTTGGGATTTGACTATTTGTTCATTCTGTCATAGATAGTTGCACATTGTCTGACTGTCTTTTACTGAACTAAAAGTAAATCTACCAAAAAAAAAAAAAATCCCCTTCTGTTCTGCTACTGAAGAACGCTGGGCTGCTAAGTCCTTGCAGTCTGAGTAACCACAATTGTAGTAAATGTTAATAGTTTTGTGAACACAGTTACATTCTGTCTGATCTGTTTTATTTATAAATGGTTACTGTCAGGTTAAAAATCACATTTAAGAAGTATATTCCTTGCTTATGTTTGAAATAGTATTTGATTATTAAAACAAAATTAAAAACATTTTTCACTATTTATGCTGCTAAATGCAAAGAGCAGATCCTATGGCTATAAAAATTTGACTAGTAAGTTTCTAACATTTCACTTTCAGGTTGTCATGTACTAGCAGTGATAGGCTTGCAAAAAAAACCAAGGTTTTTTTTTTTTTGTGTGATGGTGGTTTTATTTTTTCTTTTTTAATATTATTATTTAAAACTGGTCACCAACCCTACATTTTGAATCCTATTTGACCTGACAGTGTCTCTTGTTAAAAGTTTTTGCATCTCTTTCAGTTAGTTTTAAGGACTAAGGGTCGCTATTTCAAATGCTTACACATGTTCTTAACTTTAAGACTTGGCCTATGATCCTGAAAACACTTACACTTGGTTAACTTTGTTTGCTGCATCAGTGTCCAAGAAAGCAGGGACAGGTTGGTTACAATATTAAGTGCAAATAGCTGAGTAACAACAAGTGGCTTTTTGGATCTGAGTCTGCAGCCCACATCCTATGGGGCTGGTGACTAAGTTGGACCTATAAGTAATCTGTATAAGCAGCTGTAGTTAGGCAAATGTGTGCATGTCAGGAGCATCATCATATGAGTTGGGCCAAGCTTCCTAATTGTTGTCTGAGTTAATGAGGCCCCAAACTGAAGTTTGTCTTGTTAATAATGCAGAACAACAAAACTCATTGAAGGCATGTGGAATGGCATTTACCTTTCTACAGTTTGGAGCCTTAAAAGGTTGACAATGTCTTCTGGAAGGCCAAAGTTTTGTAAATTACATTAGTCTCTTTTTTTTATGGTCCTGTTTTGTTGAGCTGCATTTGTTCTACAAAAGGATGTGGAGGCAAACACCAAAATGTTATAGAACACATAAGAACGTAGAATAGTAAATACTGTATTACGCAGTTTTGCATTTTACTTACAGTTCTGAGTCAGTGTATCTGATTCCAAAAGATAAATTCATATACTACTGATATGGCGTTAATACAAGAAGGCAATGTTATGTATTTAATTTGTATTTGCTTACCTGTGCTGCATCTTTTAGTTCTTAATATAGTCTTTAAAGTGTAGCCAGGAAATCATGAAATAGTTTGTGACAAGTAACTACGTATGTATTAGAAAAAATATTGATTGATTTCATGTTCTATATTTGTGCTTTCAGTGTACGTGCTTTTTTTTCACTGAGATAGGGATAGTAAGTAGTAGAACAGCTCACAACATCCTAATTCATATGCTGGTGCTGAAGGGAGCAGTTCTTGTAGTGGTGCTGACTTCCTTCTATTCTTTTGCCCATAAAAGGAGAAAAACGCTACCATATGACTTTCACTGAAGAGAATCTCAAGGCAAAAAATGCATGTTTTAAAAATTGCTTTAGGAAGCTTATTCTGTTACATTGTTTGCTATATTCTATTTCATGTAAAAATGTCTAAAGTCACTCAGATCTTTTTTTTGGTCTCCTCCCTCCCCCCTCAGTTTTGTGCATCTCAGTTCATAACAGTTTTTTAAAAGAGAGACCATATTACTGGTGAAGAATAGATTTAATTCTTCCTGGGAATACTTGATAGTTACACCTTCAATGAAGATCTGCAGAATTGAAATATATTTTGTTCTGATGATTTTTTTTTTTGGTTGAACAATTTTGAATTAAAGAGAGGATTCTGATGGAGGGGGGGAGGGGGCTGGGTGTAAAGAGGGTGGAAAGTAAATACTGTATTACCTCTTTGACCAAGCCATTTCTAAACCTTGCAGAAACATTTCTCCTGGGGCTGAGAGAAACAGCTTTCCAGCGCATTCTTCCATCCTGTGTCAGTGACTATCTACACATCCAATCACTTAAGAATCAGTTGGATTTTACAGAGTATGATGCAGTTTTGTCAATAGCATTGTTGTTTTGGCTACTTTAAGCTGAAATCTGAAATTTTAAAATATGTAGCGAAAAGCTGTGATTGTAGATTGGCAGCTGTAGAAAATCATTCCATTATGTGAACATTTGTATAATGTCAAAAAAATGACACATGTATTGCATATTGGGGACCAGATTCTTTACTGCCTTGCAACCCTGTGTAATCACTTACACTTTAGCAAAGTGGGTTACAGCTTTTTTGTTTTTATTTTTTTTTTTGAGTATGCCAATGATACTCAGACCTCAGTGGTTCAGGAGCCAAATTAATGATCAGCATTACCCAAAAGAGCCACAGTAGTGTGAATTCTTTGTTTCATTTACTTTAGTATATATTCATGTTTAAACAATATGATGGGGAAATGTTTAGTGTGTATGTGTATAATATATAAAAATTCTCTCAGCAAAATAAGTGACCAAGTATTATTTTATCACCTACAATTGGTTAATAACATAATAAAAGCATCCTGATTGGTTGTTAATTAAATCACATGGTGTTTTAATATCATGTGCTGCAAATAGCTGCACGAGATGCATTAAAGAGCCACTTATTTAGTCTGAGTGTGACTGAACTGGGCAGTATTTCATACCCACTTTGTACCTTGTGTAGCTATTTATGTAAACCACTGGAAAATCTCACCACTGGCAATTAAAGAGCCATTGCTTTGTTTCTTTTAATCAGAATCGAGGGGAAACTATTGTTTTAGCTATGAAATTAAAATCTTAAAAGTTTAGAGCTTGGTGCCTTTTCTTTAGGATTAAAAAGTTCTTTAAAAAATTGGTGTTAACAAACAAAGGGGATTATCTGGTCTGAAGTAACTACTATAGTCTACATCTGCTAATCTGCTTTGGAAACAAGTGAAAACATGAGATGTCATCCCCTCCCCCCCAATTATTCATAAACAGTAGCAAGCATACAGCCTCCAAAAAATTGGTGATTTTTATTTTACATTCTCATTAGCTTCTCAAAGAGATTAAGTGTCCTCTCCAGATCCCCACGTAACAATCAGCCAACTTAATGAGTGGCAATGGAAGGCTGTACTGTCAGCTGCTCTATATTGGCATACCTTCATTGAAGCTAGTGGACCTATGCCAATTTACAGCAACTGACAATTTGGCCCAGAGTCTCTTCTGGTATTGGAAACAATCCAGGGTGATTAGAATAAGGAGTCAGATGCTCAGATACAGTAGAGATGGGCACACTAGTTATTTTTATTTATTATTAAGCAGAGATTGAGAATTTTCAGGCTTCTAGATAGAAGATTCACTTAAAATTCTATTTATTCCCCACAGTACCAAAAGTGTAAAGAGACTGTTGCCTTTGATTGCTGCAATATGTGGATTGATATATACTAGCTGAGGATCAGGACCTTTAACATTTGTCATCTAACAAAATATAGGAAACCTCTAATCACATTTTTAACTAAATGTAAAAAGGAGCTGCTGAGTACCTCTGTGGTATACCTGGAAACTCAAAGATTCTGTCTGCTGTGTCCCTGGTTAGTTTTCAGAATTGTTGCTTCTGAAAAGCAATGTCTCCAGAAATGGAATTGCAGCAGCCCTCACTCAAGGGTATTATGAGAAGTATCACTTTTCAGGAGATTTGTGATACACAGACTTTCCATTGATGCAGTGGGGTAACCTATGACCGGTTTATCTTTAGACTTTTCAGGTGATTGGCTATAGGCATCCAGCGCAACGACCATGGCTATCAGACAAGGCCTTCCAGATAATTTAAATTGAAGGCCTCAGCCCACCAGCATGGTGATAAGCATGCTCACAATCAGCTGAAGTGAAAATTGAACACCCTGACACTCCGCAATTGTGAGGCATATTATAACCAAGTGGCGGATGATGTCAAATTTCACTTGAAGCCAACATTTCACACCATTTGCAACCTCAGCGGTCAAGAGGTAGTCACTACAAACTGCATCCTGAATGACAGCCAAGGCCATCCATGTAAATCGGATGATGCCCTTCTCTCACAGGTATTCTGTTTCCCATTTGGGGACAATGTATACCTTCAAGTCAGCAGCACTGCTGTGGGTACCCGCATGGCCTCACAGTATGTCAACATTTTTATGGCTGACTTAGAACAGTGCTTCCTCAGCTCTCATCCCCTAATGCCCCTACTCGTGCTACACTGATGACATCTTCATCATCTGGACCCATGGAAAAGAAGCCCTTGAGGAATTCCACCATGACATCAACAATTTCCATCCTACCATCAACCTCAGCCTGTACCAGTCCACACAACAGGTCCACTTCCTGGACACTACACTGCTATTAAGCAATGGTCACATACACCACCACCCTATACTGGAAACCTACTGACCGCTGTACTTACATACATGCCTCCAGCTTTCATCCAGACCACATCACATGATCCATTGTCTACAGCCAAGCTCTAAGATTCAACCGCATTTGCTCCATTCCCTCAGACAGAGACAAAAACCTACAAGATCTCTATCAAGCATTCTTAAAGTACAATGCCCACCTGCTGAAGTGAAGAAACAGATTGTCAGAGCCAGAAGAATACCCAGAAGTCACCTACTACAGGACAGGCCCAACAAAGAAAGTAACAGAACGCCACTAGCATCCAGCGCATCATCAGGGATCTACAACCTGTCCTGAAGGACAGTCCTTCACTCTTAGAGATCTTGGGAGACAGGCCAGTCCTCACTTACAAGTTTCAGAGTAGCAGCCATGTTAGTTTGTATCCGCAAAAAGAACAGGAGTACTTGTGGCACCTTAGAGACTAACAAATTTATTTCAGCATAAGCTTTCATGGGCTACAGCTCACTTCTTCGGATGCATAGAATGGAACACACCGATTGTATAAATATCTTCTTACAGAGAGCATGAAAATGTGGAAGTATGCATACCAACTGGAAGAGTCCAATCAATTGAGATGAGCTATCATCAGCAGGAGGAAAAAAAACCTTTTGAAGTGATAATTGAGATGACCCATAGAATGTGTGAGGAGAACTTAACATAGGGAAATAGATTAAATTAGTGTATTGACCCAACCATTCCCAGTCTGTTTAAACCTAAGTTAATTGCATCTAATTTGCATATTAATTCAAGTTCAGCAGTTTCTCTTTGGAGTGTGTTTTTTTTTTTTTGTTGCAAAATTGCCACCTTCAAGTCTGTCACTGAGTGGTTAGAGAGGTTGAAGTGTTCTCCCACTGATTTTTGAATGTTATGATTCCTGATGTCAGATTTGTGTCCAGACACAAACTGGACAGTCTCTACGCAAAAGAATAAATGGACACAAATCTGACATCAGGAATCATAACTGTGCAGCTGTTCTTGAGTTTGACTATGGAATGAACAGTGGATTTTTAGCCATAAAAAAAGATATTGTTACACTAGAAATAACCCTTGTGTTTAGTTACTTTGTTTTTTCCCTAATATTTACATTTGATTTTTAAAACTTTGGTAATCTTTTGAAAGTATGAGAGCCCGATCTCAAATCTTCCAGTATGCAAAGGATTTTGGCAAAAGCAGTTCCAGTTTATGTAAATATTTTGTTTTAAATGAATATAGGTATTATGACAAGCAGCTAAATTTTACAAGGCATGGGTCTCACGCATTCTCATAATTTAGTTGAATTCTTAACATAATGCACATGCCTCAGTTGTGTGAAAACAACTTGCACCAATCTTGGCAGCAATTCATCAACTTAATCGCAAATAATTTGTTGAGGCAGTTCAACAATAATTGAATGTTTGCCTGAATAAAAATTCAAATTAAATATTTTAAAAATTCAGCTCTGCCACACCTTTAAAATTGTTTTTCTAAGTCTCTTTTAACAATGTTCCAAATTTCACTTTTTAAAAAATGAGTATGGGCTTTCTTTGATATAACCCAATTTATTTTCTTTTTAAGCTAGGGAAGCGTCATCTGCAAAGTTGAAGGAAAGGAAAAGCGTAGTGATTCCGGGTGTGATCCTGAGTGTGTTATGTGACAGACGGATGCTGAGTTTCTAACTCCATCATTCTAGATTGTAGAACCTGAACTGGAACTACTACCTTGCTAGGTAAGAGATTGTCAAGTGTGTGTGATTTTTATATGCCTTCCCCTTTGCAGTGTTTAAATGAAAGTAAATTCATATTCTGAAATGTAGCATATTGTAGACTTGTAGAGTGTGTATTTTTGTTAAATATGCTTGGCTTTATTAGGGGTGCCTGCACTGCTGAAATGATTGGTACAGTGTTCCCGTGAGAGAGACAGCAGCAGCAACTCTGCGTGGAACAACTTTGAAACAGCTGGCCATCAAAGTGTACTATGGAACTTTTAATGCCCGGCAGGCTAGAGCACTGTACATTTACACCCCAGCTTGAGATGCACTAAATTGCCTTATAGATGATCTCTTGGTCTCCCTCCAAGAAAAGACTTTTGAGACATCATGAATTAGAAGGGAGCCTGGTCTGAAAGACCTTACATACACAATGGTACTCTGTCCTTGACAATTACGTCTCCCATCACACTTCTCTGTGGGGGAAAGCCTTGCTCTTTGGCTACTGCTGTCCACCTCCTGAGGGGAACAGAAATTGAAGAGGAAAATATAATGTTCCTTTTAGCACTGTTAACGATGGACAAGTTCTTGATTAAAAAATGTTTGGGATCTCTAGGGCAGCATGCCACAGAATTGTTCTCATCAGCTCTGACTCAGACAAGCTGCTGTTCACCAGCTCTTCTTCTTAGCTTGTTTGAAAACTTTTGGCAGATGTTGGTGTTTTGAAACGGACTGTCCCTTGTCAAATCCTTACGGGAGGGACAATTTTGTTTTGTTTCCATAGTGTGTGTGTTTGTGGGACAAGGCTCATTAGAGGAAGTCAGTTTGGGTTCGTGGTTCCTAGCAGAAAGAAAAAGAGCCCTCAGATATGTGGAAATGAGTCTTTAGGATAGCTTTTCCCTACTCTGGCAACAGGACAGCTGTTGTGCATTATCCAGCATGGTATGCTATGAGCAAGTGACCCCCAAAAGAAACATCAAAGAAAAATCAGAGTTATGAGCAGAAAGAAATCAGTTCATCACATCAGAAGTCTGTGTCATTGGGGATGCGAACAAAACAGATTTGGTTCAGCCACACTCCGATAAACCCAGGGAACTCCATACTAATATTATAGATGTGATGATGTAAAAGGAACAGAATAGAACCACTAGCAGATTTATGGATTTACTTTAAGGCCAGAAGGGACTAAAATGATTATAGTCTGACCTTCTTTATAACATAGGCAATAGAATTTCACTCAGTAAGTCCAGCTGTAGAGGGAAGTATTCTTCTCTACCATGTAAAATTATGCCATCAAGTCCATAAATAAACACACACTGAAGTGCAGTTAGTAATCAACATAGATCCTTTGCGTTTGGGTCTCACGTATTTTTCTTTCTCGGTCTGCATTACGGGGGTCTCTTGTGAAAGAATCCTATAGGATTTAACAGAAAATTATTACTGACAAATTTCTACAGGATTTTTTTTAAGTGTAAAAAGACATACAAGTATAGAAAGGATATTGCTCTCAATTAAATTCTAGGGCTCGTGCTTCTTTGAGAGGGAATGGGGGCTGGGCAGCAGTGCAGCCCATGTGCTGCTGCCACTTTCACAGGGAGGAGCTGAGGGGTCCCACAGCCAAAAGCCATTGCTCTTCACTGAACAGGGGAGAGGAAGTTGAGTGAGCCAATGAATGAATGGCTGATTGGTGTAGAGGGGTTAATGTGTGGGGGTGGAGGGGGAAGTGAGGCAAGGGGGAGAAGGAAGAGGACAAAGGTGAAAGTACTGTTTGAAAGAGGAAAGGATATAGGTGGGTGAGAGAAGAACAAAAGAGAAGAGGACCTATCACAGAAGAGAGTCTGATCCATAATAAAAAGTGAAGTAAAGGTAGGAAGGAATAACAAAAGCATAAGATATAGTTAATGACAGGTTTTTTAAAGTTTATTAAATAAGAAGTTAAACAGCATTACAATCAAATACAAAACACTACTATCTTTATTCTGTTAAGTGTCAGGGTTGTGGCTTATAAAGGCTCTTGTGGTACAACTATTTTTTTTGCATGAAATACTGGTGGTGTGAAAATTCTGCAAGCCCTGATTATTTGTTCTTTTGTTTCCAATACATTATATATCTAACATTCAGTAGCTTATTACCAGATGACACATAAGTTTGTGTATATGTTATCTACATTTGCAGGAACTTGTTTTAAGCTCTAAATGAGTTGCTGATTGTTTAGCTAAACTTTCATAGCTTATTCCAGCAAAAGATTGTGTCAAAATAATGACTTTGGCAACACTTGTCTATCTTAGTCACAACAGTTACTGAAAATTGAATCAAAATGTCAGGGTGGGGTATTGATGATTATCCTTAAAATGCTGGGTACGTTTCTTACTCAGAGCTGTGCTCATGAAACTTTGGAGACATTTGTCATCAGTGAAAAGAGGAGAATTAAACTTAATTTGCTACCAAAAGTGGGTTCCAGCAGAGCTATTTGAAAAATGGAAAAAAAAATTGCAAAAAGTAATTTAAAAGGCTATTTTTACTTGGCAGAGTTTGAAAAGAACCTATTTTTTCCCTCCCTTTTTTTTTTTTTTTTTTTTTAAATTGGCAAATGAAAACTTCCAGAACTATTGTTACCAAACACTGTGTGGAACTGACGACACTTTGACATAGTTTTTTTGCAATTTTTCTTAATGAAGTCTTCCGTTTGAAAGTTTCAACCAGCTGTAAATCTTACCTTTTAATACTTATTTGAGAGAACGTTGAACTCATTTTTTTTTCCATCTGAGCCATCCAAACCTTCTGATAGCCAGCTTCAGCATGTTATCCAAATATTACAACAGTATCTCGGGGGGGAAAAGACTAGCCTGGACAGTATTTTAGCAAGATTTAATATGAGTTCATAATGTGGAGATCAAGGGCTGGCCCACAATATTTTGGCACCTGAGGCGGGGAGCTCAAATGACACCCGCATGTCCCCTCGCTTGGCCCAAAACTTTGAAAGGCCTCAATTTTGCTGCCTTCCTGTTCTACTCCTCTCATGGTACTGCTCTGCTACCTACACCAATAAAGGAGAGCTAACAACTTAAAATGCCTTGTTCAAAAATTTTAAGTAACACTTAAACTTTCAAATGCCTGAATGGCAAGTATAACTTTTCTTGTCTGCATAGTAAACACTGGCATTTTTATCTGTTTGAATAATCAAAGTGGTGCTTGCCATGCCTTCTTGGTTGCAAAGATTTGAACTGCTTCTTGAAGGTCCACAGTCTGAGCCAGCTCATGCTGTTCTGAGATGGCTAAAAGGCCAACCACAATGACACAGGAGAGGCTGAAGTGTAGATGTGTTTTTATTAACTTCAGCTTGGAGAAGCCAGTGGAGAATGCAGCAACTGTTACAGGAAGTGTTAGAAGTATGCACAGAGCAACAAAAGCATTTGGAAAGAGGGTGGTCATCTTATTGTGCACATATATTCCAGAATAGCCTTTGGAGTTGATCCTGCTGAAATGTATCTTGAAAGAGCTTTCAGTTCATCACCTAAATCACTCACGTCAATATCACGCATGTCATCATGTGTCAACGCTGTCTCTGATGCCCTGCATTGCTGGTGTAGGTCTTCTTCAGGTATAGTGTGGAGTTTTGGAATATCATACAACATCCCAAATATACTGCTATGTTCCTTGAGCTGCATGAAATGTTCTTCAACTGATTGTATTGCACAATCTAACGCCTGGTTAAAGAATTCAACTTTGAATTGTTGTTTGGGGTCTCTTACGGGATTATCCCGTGCCTCGTAATCAAAATGTCATCTTCTTCGGTGACTCTTGTATTCTTGAATGGGTGGGAAAATAGCTTCAATGTGAAGTTCCTCTGCCAACTTCTGTGTACTTTTCAGAACATTTTGAAATCCCTCATCTGACCGGTAAGACTTTAGGTATGACTTTTGTTCAGTTATTCCATTGCTCCAGATATATCAAGATCAACACCTTGGAGTTGCTTGCTTATAACATTTATTTCAAACAGTATGTCATACCACAACACTAAGGCACACAGAAATTAGAAGTTATGTATGTTTCTGGTAATTCCATTTCCCTCTGCCACTGTTCTCCCATGAACAGTTCCTGTCATAGCATTATCCTCCATAATGGCAACTATAGCATCATCTATCTTCCCAATTTGGTGTTTGATAGGCTTTATTGCCTCCATTCGACTGTCCTATCATGTGGCCCTCAGTGGTTTCAGTGTCAGAGAGGATGTTCCCAGATGTTGCTTCAAAATTCTCCATCGATGAGTTGATGCAGAGAAAAATACATAGATGCTTTGAATTACATTTTAAAAATTCAGCAGCGTCATTAGAAGCTGATGCTGCGTCACTGACCACCAAGCTCAATGAACGAGAACTATATGGGACAAAAAAAGCTCAAGGATTTAACTCTCGATCCATGTCTGCACTCATCTGTTCTTTCCTCTCATGTTGGCACCATTATCGTAGTCCTGACCTCCCACGTCAGCTATTGCAATTCCTGTGTCTTCCAGCTTTTTAAGAAGCACATTTGTCATACCAGCTCCTGTAGTATCATCAATGTCAATAAACTCTAGAAAATGCTCTCTGACAGTCACCATTGCTGGGACATTTTCACTAGGTTCTGTTGTTGTTACAAAAATTAAATTAAAGTCATTTATTTCGTATGGTGTGCAGTCCAGAATAACAGAGTAATATCTTGCTGACTTCAGATCTGCCACAATCTTCTGTTTGACTTTTGTTGCCAGTAACTGTATGATTTCATTTGGAATTGTTTTTCCAAGGTAGTGGTGTGTGTACATTTCTTGGGTAGTGACTCTTCTTAGAGGCTCCTGGAGTACAGCATCAAACTCAGCCATCAGCTCCACAGTTATAAGGAAGTTTCCATTGTTTGGCACATACAGCTGATCTGAAGTGCCACTCAGTGCTAGGTTTTGGGTAGCAAGCATTCTCACAGTAGCAATGAGACTTTTCAGAACATTTTGCCAGTAAAGAGACTCTGATGCAATCTTCTCTTGATGCTGATCAACTATGGTGGCGTTTAACCTTAGTCTCATCTCAAGCACTTTCCACCTATGGAATGCTCTCTAGTGATTTGCTGCCTTCTCATGGCATGCCAGATTTTTAGCCACATTTTTCCAGTCCTTTGTTCCCATAGAACCCAATGTGGCTGGAACATTAGATTGGAAGAGTTTGCAACAAAAACAGTATGCAGTATTCTGGGTTTTTGAGTACATAAGCCATGGCCTCTCCACTTTGTCACCATTGGGGATTTCATGCCAGTAATATGTTGGATGAAACTCCTATTTTCATAGTCTTTGGGGAACATAACGTTTTTCACTTGCTGAGGTCCATTCAGTACAAGGAAGTTCCTCAGGCCACTGCTCAACTGGGTCCGCAGTCCTAGATCATCTAGACTTGGCAGCAGCTGTTTCTTGTGCCTCCACCACACTCTTCTCAGATCTACACTTTTCTTCTGTGCATGGTTACATCCCTTTTGAGATAGAGATATGGATGCTGCAGTAGCTGCCAGGTCACCTGCACTCTGACTAACTGGAAGATCAGGCATCTCTTCACCACTCACATCTTCACTGGGGCTGGAAGGATCACCATGAACATTTGTGTTTTATGTATCTCAGGAGAGCTCCTTTCTGCTTAGATAGAAAAACTTCCTTTGCTTGCTTGCTTTCTTCTGAATTCTGCCCCAGAGGGGCATTTTCTTCTTTCACGCATGACTGCTGTTCTATGCCAGCTATAGTGGCTCTCAACACTCAGTTGAAGGGAACAAATAAGCAGGCTGGTAGCAAGGCCTGTGCAAGGGAAGATATCCCCATCTTAAGGGCCTAACTGGCTCCTGCTACTTCAGTTGACTGCCTGTTCTCCTCAAGTGGGTTCAGGAAGCAGCAGGAAACAGGAAGCTCCCTGCGAAGCTGGTGTTAATCAATCCAGGCTCCTGGGGGTGCTAGAGAGGTACATAAGAGGCTCCCCCCCCCTCTCCCCCAGCAGCTCCTGCTGCTTTCTGTTATTCCCTCTCACCTTTTCTCCTGCCTGCCTGTTATGTCTCTTGTGCCCTCCTTCCTCCAGCACAACACTCTATCTCTCTGCATCTAGAGCAGAGGGAATACATATGCAGCAACAGCAGAAGCAGACACAGTTTTCTACACTCTGGGTTCTAGTGGCATGTGTCCCCCCTCCGCCCCCCCGCCACAGTATGGCACCTGAAGCGGCCACCTCAGTTCACCTCATGGTAAGGCCAGCCCTGTGGAGATCAATATGTTAACCAGTGAACTGTGGCACTCGTTACACACAAATATTATGGTGTTAGGCACATTCATAATGCATGAATGGCTCTTGACCAATGGTTGAAATAGACCCCAAGCTTTCATTCATCCTTTTCAAGTGGAAGGACCAAAATATGTAACTGCTTATAACTATTTTTCTTTTTTTTTAAAAAAGGTTGGTTACGAAATAAACCCAGAAACATCTTGTAGAGCAATCTAGGTATTCAGATTCAATGACAAAATGATTCTACTGCACATGCTTACTTGGGCACTCTTGTTTTATCTATCATAAGCATTTGTGTTGTTTCTGTTATCATGCACAGAAACAAGATTGGTATAGAAATGGTCATATAGGATTCAGCAATCTTTTCAAAATCTTCCTCCACTTGTGCCAGTTCTTGCTTACTGTGGATTTTGTTGATGCTGTTGTATTTAATATTTGTATTGTCATAGCACCTAGAGGCCCCAATCTTGTATAACCCTTCTTCCAGGTGGAGCAACAAGCAGGTTCAATATGTCCCACTTAACAATACAGCACAGAACCGGCTCAAGCCCCCATCCAGTAATCTGGGAAAACTAAACATCACCCTTGGGCGCCTCTAAGAGGTAATGTTTCCCCAATCGCAAGCACAGAGTCTGTATAGCACAGAACTTTTAATAAAGAAAGAGAAAGGAACCCAGCATTAATTTGGGAAAATGCCACAGCCATGATTTGAACACATCTGACCATGAGCAAAACACCCACCCCAGAGTACATTGGGCAGCATCCTTTGCCTCATTTTCTCATTTTGCAATGTGAAAGTCTGACAAACAAATGTTCCTTTAACATGCCACATCCTACTCATAGCTCCTGTCCTTGGTCAGCAAAGACCCGTTTCAGTTTGTGCTCGCATGAGTTTATCTCCCACCCTGGGAAGGGATGTTGCTGTTGCTGCTGCTGCTGTTGTAACTGGCTTACAGTTGCTGTCATTCACTCTGTGTCACTGCTTGCTGCCTCCACACCATCATTCGCTCCACTGCAGTCATTTGTTGTGCCAGCGTTTGCTCCTCCTTACCATCTGCTCTACCACCTATGAAGTTACACCATCGCTTCCTCCTGCCATCTGCCTCTCTACTGCAACCTATGCCAGTCAGTCTCTTGAGGTGTCACCCAGCTCTCAGTGATTTCAGCAGCAAGTGAGGGAACCTCACTGCTAGTGCAGGCTATGCAGTCTCTTCCACAGAAATGCTGTTCCACAGCAGGTCAAAGTCTTAGCCCTTGGACCTGATTATCAGTGATTTCAGCTCTATTGATCACTTAAAGACTCAACTGAGTCTAATCAGCTGTCTTTAAACAGTGAAGAGGAGCAGGTCAAATGTTGCCTACAGCTATTAAGCAGAGTCCATACCACCACACAGAAACACCCGTCTCTACCCTCGCTCCCCTCCACTGGGATCTGGCATATGACCTCTGCTTCACAAGTTCATTTGAGGATGACCCCCTTAATCAGGACAGGCTAAGTACAGTCCTACTGCCCTTTACTCATACAATAAGAGTAACAGCACTTCATTATCTCTGTGTTCAGTAGTAAAGAGATTTGTAACTCAATGCCAGGCAATATTGATCACTTGGGCAACACAGCTCTGTCTGCTGGATGCCTAGGCAGAGCAGGTGTGTTCATGTATACATAGTCTAGCCCACAGTCTAGTCTTTCCCCCTCCCCACCTCAGCACTAGATGTCAGGGGAGAGCTCATTCAAAACCTTCTTATACATGGATGGGAGCCTCATTCTGCTAGACACTGAGCCCAGATAAAGTGAAAAACTAGTCCCTTTTTCAAAGAGCTTACAGTTAAAATATTGGACAAAAAATATTTAGATACCTTGTGCACTGTTTACAATAGCGAGATCAAAATTAGTGTGATCATTACATTGTAAGATTTCTGGGGCAGGGACTATTTTTATTGTTCTGTCTGTACAGTGCCTAGCACGTTAGTCTCTGGTACATGACTCGAACTCTTGGGTGCTATTTCAATACAAATACATAGTAAATAAGCAGTTTTCTGATCACACCTGCTGTCTAGTTATTGTCGATTGTTCTATCAACATTGTGACATAAGTGAGTCTTAAGGAGAATAATGTAATTATTATTCTTTGTCATGTGTTACTTGCAGGAAGGATTTTGCAAAAAGGTATATTTTTTTTTTTGAAAATGGGGAGGCTTAGACTTTTATGCTCAATTTTATCTTCTGTGCTAGGTTGTTCCACAGTCAAATGCCCAGATTGGAGAATACCTTTGAGTCCTTTGAGAGTATCATCCTGGCTACACTCTCAAGACTGGAGTTGTCTCAGTGGGCGTGAATGGAGAAGTGTTCTCCGATGCAGCTTGTGCCCAGCCCATTGATGACCTAAAATATTATGGGTAGGGTTTTCAAAGGTACCTTCATGATGTAGTGGCACAAGTTCCATTGACTTTTCTTGCCGTAAGACCAGGGCTTTGAACTATCACCAGAAGCAAACTGAGAGGCTGTAGGGAGTAAGCACAGTGTGAATTTTTTTTAAGCACTCAATTTATTTTTAACACACGCCTTTTGTATGGTGTCTATCTCCATTAACAAAACTTGCTGACGACTTCCTCAAATACTTTCCAACTGGAGCAAAGCAACAATTTTTAAACAGCTCTTGAATTAATTGATGTGAAGAATTTGGTTATAGGTTCACTCGTGCACTAAATGTTTGTGGTAGGTGGATGTGTAAAATAGGCTGTTGGCCGGGCGTGAACACTGCTGTGCCTACACAAATCAGGAACAATCCATTTTTACAAACAGAATGGCCTCACTCTTTCAAGTGTTTAAGCATGCACATTTAGCTATGCACATGCAGCTATGCACATGCTTATGTATTTGCAAAATTGGGGCCTAAATGAAGAAGTCATTATCTAGTCCACAAGTCAGATCCAAAACTGCCCTGTGCTCTTGTACGTACTGATGCAAATTCTCTACTGCCTTCTGTTTGTGCCTAGTGTAGTCATTTATAGTTGTGCAAAGTGGACATAAAGTGCCACCAAAACCAAATAGTAGTGTTTCATACCTACTTGAGACACTACTATTTTGCAGGTATAAATGACTACATGAGGCAAATCAGGCCCATTCAGAAGCTACGCTAATTCTAATGAACTAGCTCTTTGCCTGTAAACAGTGAGTGCATCTTAGTCAAGCTGAAAATACTTTACTCTATGCGTAGTATAATAACTTCTGGAAACTAGGGCCAAAATCTTCAAATATTGCCTAAAATTAGGCATCTAAATAGCTGGCATGATTTTTAGAAGTGTTGAGCACCCACAACTTGAATTAGCTAGAGCTGTGAGTTTTCAGCACTTACAGATGCCTTGGTTCATGGCGGCCATTTGCTGGATTGCTTTTCCATTGTGGACTGGAGAAAAAAGGCCCCTGTGCAAACCAGTTTCTGCTCCTTTTTTTTTTTTTTTTAAACCTTTTCCCCCCTCTCCCTCCCTGATTCAGCTGACATCCTTGACCAACTTTCCCACATGACACACACTGTCACATGACTTTGTTACCAAGATGACGTCTTCCTGGCTATGCTTGTCCTTCTGAGCAGGAATCAGTCTATCTAGAGTGAATAGATTTCCAGAAATTAGGTACTTAGTCAACTACCCTCTATTGGTCAACCCTGAATCTCTGTGTATTGGAGCTTCAGTCCACTGTGGAGGCAAACAGGCAGTAGAGAATGTGAAAAGCTGCACATTAAAATTAAGTTTGCAGCCTCAGATATATAGCTTATAATTTGTAAATCCTACAGACAGATTCCCAAATTACAATGTGATGTGACATTTCTGTTTTGCATCTTTCTCATGATTGCTTTGTGACTGGACACTTCTTTTATGTATTTACAATTGTGTTGACTGAATGAATAACCTGGTAGTGCCAAGTTCCTAATAAGCTTGAAACCTGTTCATTAAATTGGAATAATGCTTAAATCTTTGACATTTTATAAATGAAATTGATTATCCAGAATACAATTTTTCAGTCTATTCATTTTTAGGTAAATATATGCACTGTGTTCAGATGATTTTGTTTTGCTGTATTGCTATAGTTGAGTAAATAATGCCACTTAGTGGATAACTGCTATCACTACAGCTTTTTATGAAGAATTAAATATTGCTCTTTATACTGTCATTTTTCTTTTACTTCTAGATAGAATATGCTAAAAGTGGCACTTTTTCAAATGATGTTACACAGGTCCAGCATTCTGGTAAAAGGAGAAGATGGTATGAGCGGAGAAGAGGTTTGGCAAAAAGTAAAATTTTAAAAGTGCAGGATGGGAATGGAAATAGTTCTTTTAAATTCTAATGGAATCCTCCTTTAGTTTGTTAAAAAATCTAGAGAGGAGTCTAATTTTTTTTCTAAACACAGAATTGTGTGTTAAAATGCAGATGCCCTATTAGATCACTTCAGTGCAGCAATGATCGCTTCCAGAAGTGTGTTCCCTAGTACTTTCCACTGCCCAACTGTACCAGTGTATCTGAGCAAGCTATGGTACAAGATTTTGGATGTGTCAAAAATCATGATGATAGTTAATTATTAATAGATTAAGGCCAGTTTTTGAGGAGCAGTGTGGCTTTAGACCAGGCCATATGGATCAGATGTTTATGCTCTGACAGTTACTGGAGGAGAGAGAAGGGACTTAAGGCTGTTCGTTGTTCTCATCTACTTTATGAAGGCATTTGATTCAGTTTGGAGGGAAGCATTATCGAAAGTAGCAAAATCATATAGCATTCCAGATAAGATAATTGTAGTTTAAAAAGCTGTATATGAAGACTCCTTCAGTGTTACAAGAATTGGTGGAAAATGAAGCAACTGGTTCAAATCAAATTTCAGTGTAAGACATTGGGGCAGGGAATCATCATTGTTTTTCATTGTGGTTTTTAAACTGGATGAAAATGGAAAAATGTTAGAGGAGCTGGAGGGTGTGACAACTCTAAACTTGAGTTGAGCTCTTTAGTTTATGCATTGTACAGCTGGTAGGCATGCTTGTTTGAATTAATGATACTTTTCACTACTCTGGAAAATATATGTACTTGATTTGTACTTACAGTAAATGCCAGGAAGATTTAAGTGGTTGCATCTTGGAAAAGGGGCAGTAGACAGTGTTGAAATGCAGAAACGGTGAAGTCATAAACAAGTAAAATCTTACGTACCTAGAAAGCTTGGTTAGTGTCAATGGCTCCATAAAGGTTATAAGGAGATGGGCCACAGCTACAAGTGCTGCATAGACATTGACAAAAGAGTGGCTGCTATAGACATTCATTTTGGTTGCTAACAGTATTATGCTATAGTTTAGAAGCAGCTGCTTTAAATGAAACAGACATCATAAATCTAGAAGTAGTAAAGTTGAGATTATTTTGAAAGATGGCTGGTATAAAATGGAATGATTTAAGATAAATTGTTAGGAGAGTAGGATGTGAAATCAGGATATTGCATTGGCAACAATCAAAAAGTTTTTAGGATGATGAGGAGAAGACAAGCATGATAGGACGCTAAGATGGTGAGGAGAAGACAAGCATGATAGGACGCTAAAGAAAATAGTGCAAATGCAACTGGTGTGATGGAGGGACATTGTACACAGGAACACAACCAGGGTGGACTTATTGGAGAAACAAGCCAGAACAGGAATGAATAGTGACTCTGTACAGCTCCCCTTGTCTGCAGAGATGCTTTGGGATGAAGGAGAAGCTTTTGGCCTCGTGCATCAAAGCCACTCGAAGTGCATCCTATTGATACACACGCTGATATGACTTGTGCTATTAGAGCATGGCTTCTGAATTTTAAAGCTAAAGTCTTTAAAAAAAGAAATCTGGATGCGTGATTAGACTCAGAAATCCTTTTTTAGGTGCTGAAATAAGTGGCTTGATCTTTTTCTAGTGCTGAGCACCCAAAAACTCCCATTGCCTAGCTTTAGGCACCCACTTTAAAAAAATTGTAAACTAATATTTAAAAAAACAAACAGAAGTTTGGGTGGTCTCAATGGAACATATCTCTTATACTGTGGGAAAAAAAATGCTTCCTAGTGGGGGCGTGGGGGCGGAAAATAATAAGGGGAAGTTACTCTCCTTTTCTCAGCTGTGTTGAATACATTCATGTGTGCTGGTAGTGTTATCTGGACCACTTTTCCCTAAATACATTTCCACTACTTCGCATGAGCCTGGCTGGTTTTTTTTTTTTTTTTTTTTTTTTTTTTTCCCCTAATTGCATTAGAGGGCTTTGGAACAGGCCATGGGTTTCAACTGCAGAATTTTTGATGCATCAACAGGAAATAATTTAATTTGATTTTCAAAACCCAGGATGAGTTATTGATTAAAGATTTTCTCCCCTCCCCCCAACTGATCAAGATTGCTGTGGAAGTTACTTAGGCAAAAAATATATAACTCCATATAATTTTTAGTCTCTGAAGAGTGTGAGTTTTCATCTTCAAGCCTTTTTGAATGTCGTTCCTGTTTGACAGTGGCAATACTTTAATAGTATGGAATTTTTAGGATAAAAAATACTTGAAATATGTCTCTTCCCTGTTAGTTGCCTTTGCAAGCAGCAGAGGGCACTATTTAATTAACAAATGTCGTACTCCGGAGCTTGGTTTATCCCTTTTTCACATGAAGCCATATTGAATGAGCAAATGTCTATAGACTGGTCTGTGAGTTTTAAATGTCTCCTTCACAGGAAATCCACTGAGTAGCATTGCAGGGTTGTCAAAATAACTGCACAATGTCCACTTTTGTGCATGTGTTTAACTTTTCTCACATCACTGAACAATACTCTATTTTCTTTGTATAATGGAGTTTTCTGGTCATGGGCATCTTGTAATATGAAGGGAGTAAACTGAGAATCATAAATGGGTTTATATGATTAGTTACTATGCAAATTTGAGTTAATAGTAGTGAATTGATCTAAAATAGTGGTGTATAACAAAGCTGAACTTGAACATAAGTTCTACTGTGTAATAATTTTATTGTCTTAATAAAAAATTACTGTGCACTTTTCATAGCTAAATTAACAGTAGTGTCTGATAGTAATTTGCCACAGTTAATTTAAAATATGTTGACAGAATTTCCTTTACCATTTTAACAAATTTAACTTTGAATTGCTAATTCTCATTGTGTGCTGTGACAAGGTGCTTTGTGTTTGATCAGTTGCTGGATTTTTTTATTTCCAGACCATCTGTGGGCTTGTTTAGCTGCCTTCTCCACATTGCAGATTTTCTTTTATTATGACTTTGGAAAATCAAAGATTGGTAGTTAGAGACTGTAACAGCTCATGCTGGGGGTGAGGAAGCTATCCTGGGAAGCTGATATTTTGCATTCTACTTGGTTAAAGAAGATTGATATCTTGTTTTTCCTATCTAGGAGTTTCTAGGATTTCTGCTATTATAGCAGTTGTTTTTTTATTTTACCCTTTAAGGAAGCTAATGTGGCAATTCGCAAAAGGTGATGGAGGAGGAGGAGAAAATGACCTGGAGTGTGGTTTTTGTTCTTTGACTTCTCTTGTCTTCAAAGGCCTTGGCTACACTGGCGCTTTACAGTGCTGCAACTTTCTCGCTCAGGGGTGTGAAAAAAACACACCCCTGAGTGCAGCAAGTTACAGCGCTGCAAAGCGCCAGTGTAAACATGCCCCAGCGCTGCAAGCTAATCCCCATGAGGAGGTGGAGTACCTGCAGCGCTGGGAGAGCTCTCTTGCAGCACTGGCACCGCGACCACACTCGTACTTCAAAGTGCTGCCGCAGGAGCGCTTCCGCAGCAGCGCTTTGGAGTTTTGAGTGTAGCCAAACCCAAAGTGTATACATGGGGAAGTCCGCTTAGGCTGATATTAGACAAAACCTGAGCGTCCAGTGGAGAAGCCGGAGAGTTACTAAAGTAACAGCAAAAGCATCAAGAAAATTAATTTTGAACAATTGAGGGTAAGTGGTGGGGAAGAGTTAAACTGGCTAAAACTTTATATCTTGTAGGTAGGACAGAGGGGGCTGTTCTTAACACCTGTTTAACTTGAATGCCTGGCTAACATTTTGGAGGAAGGAAGTCCTAAAGATTCAATATGTTGGTCCCTAGATTAAAGTGTGATAGTTAACAATATGCTCCTTTTGAGACATCCAGTAGGTATTCGTAGAACATAGGATTGGAAGGCACCTCGAGAGGTCATCTAGTCCAGTTCCTTGCACTCATGGCAGGACTCCATCCCTGACAGATGTCTGTGTAAACTGTTCTTTAAAATCTCCAATGATGGATATTCCACAACCTCCCTAAGCAATTTATTCCGGTGCTTAACCACCCTGACAGGAAGTTTTTTCCTAATGTCCAACCTAAACCGCCCTTGCTGCAATTTAAACTCATTTGCTTCTTGTTCTATCCCCAGAGGTTAAGGAGAACAATTTTTTCTCTCTCCTACTTGTAACAACCTTTTATTTACTTGAAAACTGTTACCATGTTGTCTCTTCTCCAGACTAAGCAAACCCAGTTTTTTCAGTCGTCCCTCATAGGTCATGTTTTCTAGACCATTAATCATTTTTGTTGCTTTTCTCTGGACTTTCTCCAATTTGTCCACATCTTCCCTAAAATGTGGTGCCCAGAACTGGCCTCCAGTTGAGGTCTAATCAGTGCAGAGTCGAGCTGAAGGATTACTGCTCTTGTCCTGTAAAACTGTAGAATGCTGTTTCTGATTTTTCTCAAGTAAAAAGCAGAAGGTAAAACAAAACTGTCATGCCCTCTTTTATAAATTGTCAATCAATAGTGTGAATGCCAGCCATCAACCTAGGCTCCATATATTTGTTGTTCATATCTTATTTTTTTAAAAATCTAGCTAGCCTAATGCATATAATGCATTTCTTATTGCTGCTTCCTTCATCTCTTTCCCCCACCCTTCCCAGTCCTCCTTAGTGCTAGTTATACTTGATTTAAATTAGGCTGTAAACTCTTCAGAGTAGGTCTGTCCTTTTTACTTTGTTGGTACAGCACAATGGAGCCCCAATCACTTTTGTGGCTTCCTTGCATTATTGTAATGTACATAATAAATAATAGGAATGTATGTTCTGTCTCTCTTGTCTCTCTTCTGCTGTCACTCAGAAATGGTACCAAATCTTAAACTAACTAATTTTAAACTGTTAGGTGAATTAGAATCTTAATAGTAGTAGTCAAAATATGTATGATTTAAGTACCCTACTAACCTATTTGCAGTGTTGTAGAATAATTCATATTCCATTCACACTTCCAGTGAACAAAATGCAAGGGTAATATTACACAGAAGTCAATGTCCATTTGTTACTTTGTGTAACAGAACTATCAAATATAGTCACCCCCATGCATACTAAAATACTTAAACGAACAATCTATAGTCTTTTTATAAAGACTTAATATTTCATCCTTAATCACGATGTCTCGCAATATTACTGCATACAGTGTCAATAACCACTATTTCAGAATTTTGGTGATGTCACAGAATTTCTTCTCCAAATAAATTGCTTGCTTAGCATTATAAGCAAGATAAGATTTGTCACAGTGGAACACTTGTAAGGATTAGTTCAGATTTGTGCTCCGTAGTTTACCTTATTCATAAGTGCTATAAATAGAAAAATAAAATAATATACATGTTCAGACTGGGGATAATACAAGCATTAACTGCTTGTTGCTGACATTTGAAGTGCACATCACCAATTACCTCAGGACTGATATGGCAGGTTTGATATTAGATTTGATATTTTGACACACACACAACAATGGTGATAAAATATTTATTCATTTCTGTAGAACTAGGGTATGAAAAGGTTCATCTTGTTTTTAAAGCATTTGTATTGAATTTGCTCTGAGTACAGTTCAGTATACTCCACAAAGCACCATCAAGAGCTTGAATAAAAAAGGAGACAAACAGTGATGGACAAAAAGGAGCAGCTTCATTATTAAAGTACTGTGCAAGTCCTTCTGTTCCTAATTTTCTTCTGCATTTGTACTCAGTATCTGATCAGCAGTGATGCTTTCCTTTTCAACCTGTTCATGTTCTATAGGATATTTTCCAAATAAATCACTTCAGACAGTTAAACTTGCAAATTTCTGGGAGGTATTTGTGTTGGCTTCTCTCCTCTTTCACTGTGATCTTGTTGTGGGTTAAGTGGAGGAACATCCTGTGATATCTTCTTTAAGACTTCTCTCTGGCTGAAGAACAGCTGACTCAAACTTGACCCAGGTCTACGCAATGTGGTTACATAAGAACGGCCCTACTGGGTCCATCTAGCCCAGTATCCTGTCTTCCGACAGTGGCCAATGCCAGGTGCTTTAGAGGGAATGAACAGAACTGGTAATCCTTAAGTGATCCATCCCCTGTTGCCCATTCCCAGCTTCTGGTAAACAGAGACTAGGGACACCATCCCTGATTAGAAGTGGGGGGACTTTGAATTAGGCAAAACATTGTATTCCTTTTTCTGTCAAAGGCATCTGCCACAATCCTCAAAGCAAGCCAAAGCCTTGACATTCAACTTTGCTTTTCTCTTAGTTTGGGTGATCAAATAACATTAATGATGGGATTAGGGGAAAGAACCTCTTTCACTTCCTGCCTGCTTGCAAACTTTACCTCTTCTCTAGGATGAGCATCTAGGAACTTGATCTGTATATCCATCAGATTGAAACTGGATACACTGTACACAAAGCTGATTGTGGAAGCAATCAAGAACCTGTGCAAAATGTGTCCCATTCTACCATCTCAGCCACAAGCATATTAGTCTGGTGCTCCAGTCCCTCCACTGGCTTCCATTCCACTTCTGTTAACTGTGTAAAGTCCTGATCTTGACCTGCAAATCCATAGTGGATCAAGATCAAGATATGACACAACCTCATCTCCATGCTGTCAAGATAGCTCCCTCTGGGAAACTGCAGCCTCCATAGCTCAGGACAAAGTATGTAGGAACTCAAGATAAAACATACGTGGAGGGGGTTGGATGTGGAACAAAAAACATTTTTGAGGTTGTAATTGCTAGATAAAAGGCTTCCAGTTCAGAGAAATTAAGGTGGTATAATCTGAGGTCATCCCTTTTTATTTCATGATTTTGGTGAGGTATCTTTGGAGTATGTATTTCTGTCATTGGGGTTGCAGGCTCTGACAATGCTGGCCAGCTCTCCGGTGTGATGGAATCAGGGGAATTATTTATCATAGTGGGCCATTTGTTAAGCAGTGATATGTTAATCCCATCAGATCTGTAGAATGCTTCCTATAGTTCTCTTTCCTAATTGTGTGCCGACAGTCTGTGTGTGGATTCCAGACTTGGAGCATGATCTGTCTAGCTCTGTATTATGGCAATTCTCTCCTCTTTGAACTGTTACTCTTATACTGGGGATTGTTTGCAACTTGCTTTTTATCAATGATGTATGTCTTACTCTCCATCTTGTGGCCTACTCTGTACAGATCACATTACCTAATTTTTATGGGGGGGTGATGTAGTGATCACTTTTTCCCTTCATTATTACTTGAAGCACATTGGTATATTTTGCTACTGATATATTAAGTTATAAAATTAAAAAACAATTTTATTTTAAAACAATGAAAACAATGTAAATTTTACATCATGCCCTAAAGGCAGACATATATTTGAGAGCAAATTCTGAAGACTGGACGCTCTCACTAAGTCCTCCAGTCCTGCAGAGATTTAACTATTCCTGTATAATTTAGAAGTAACTATTCCTATATAATTTAGCTATTCTGGTCAGTTTTCCCCCATGCATGCAAAGCCTGAGGCAGTATGTGTCTTTCCCCTCATTGATTTCAATGAATGTAGAGAGTCAAGATGAGTGAGGTAATATCTTTTATTGGATCAACTTCTGTTCATGAAAGAGACAAGCTTTCAAGCTACACAGAGATCTTCTTCAAGTCTGATCTTAGATGCCCATTTATAAGTGTATATAGTAACATAACATCCTCAACTCTCACTGCTTTTCATTCATTATGACCTGTCTGGTTTTGTTGTTTTGTTTTATTTTGGTTTGGCTTTTTGTCTAGAGCTTCAAATTGAGAGCACCTGAGGAATAAATTGGGATTTGATGCTAACTGTCTTGAAAATTTATGTAAATTTAAATAGAAAAGATGTTTTTCTTATGCTTATGTAAATTCATAACTAAATTTGAACTGTTTGGAGAGCAGAAGAAAGCATAAATATATAGCTGAGATTCTGATGTCAGCACTTCATTGATTTAAAACATACTACTGAAAGGTAAGCTATTTCTACAATTTTGAGTGGTTTGGACACTAAACAGAATTTGGCACCCCATTTAGGAGTATTACAGTCTACACATTTTAATCGTGTGTATCTTGAGCTGAAGCTCACCTTTTAAACTGAGTCCACAGTACTAGAGAGCAAATACTTTCCAGGTTAGTGAAACAGAACATTGTGCTTTTCTAAAACTAAACTAATGATTATACATGGTTTGCTAGTCGATCAGCTTTTCACTTGAGTATCCACTCTGTGTGATTGAGGAGACAAATTATATTCATACCCCCTGAGCTGAAATAGTTAGCTGCTAATTTGTAGAGTTCACCATTACCACAAAAGATTCTTTATCAGGTTAAAGTTCACAAGCAAACTGGTTTGCACTTCTACATCTTCCTTCACGATAAAGCTTAAAATACTGCATTTGAGATTCTCTGATGGAAGTTATTTTGTAGAAATACTACATTTTATACCCTGAAATATGGTAGAGCAGTCAGCTCTCCAAACAAATGTATTTGTTTGAGGTTTGAGCTAGAACAATTGTGAAATATGAGATTAATATGTTGCATTTATTAACTGTTAACTCTGCTGTTGACCTATGCTAGCTACGCTCATGTAGTCATAGTTTGGTCTACCCCTCCACCCCACCCCCTGCCGTAAGGATCCTGTATAGGCCTTTCCTATACAGTATTAGAATGTTTCGACTGGTGGAAACAATGTTGAAAATTGTAGTTTAACGTAGCTCAGAGAGTTACAGGCATTTTTCCCATACTGTAGTCAAATATTATATGCACATAAATATTTGAGTGACATTGAGTCAAAAACTGAAGGCTGGCACCCTGAGGAGGAGCGGGTGTTCAAGGTGGGGGGAATCCTGCATTTTTTTTCTTTTCTGAAACACTCTTCTCCCCTACCTCCTTGTTCAAAACCTTTCTATTCATATCTCTGAAAACAGGTAGAACCTTGCTTATAGTTAGCTGTCCCTAGGGGTGGGCAAACATTGTGGCCTGAGGGCCACATCTGGGTATGGAAATTGTATGGCAGGCCATGAATGCTCAGAAAATTGGGGGTTGGGGTCGGGGGGGGTGAGGGCTCCAGTTGGGGGTGTGGGCTCTGGGGTGGGGGTGCAGGAAAGTGCTCTGGGCTGGGACTGAGGGGTTTGGAGGGTGGGAGGGGGATCAGGGTTGGGGCACGGGGGGGCTGGTCAGGGGCACAGGCTTCTGGCAGCAATTACCTCAAGCAGCTCCTGGAAGCAGCAGCATGTCCCCACTCCGGCTCATGTGGAGGCACAGCCAGGTGGCTCTCCGTGCTGCCCCATCTGCAGGCGCCTCCCCCACAGCTCCCATTGGCCTCAGTTCCCAACCAATGGGAGCTGTGGGGGCTGCACTTGGGGCAGAGGCAGCATGCAGAGCTCCCTGGCTGCCCCTATGTGTAGGAGCCGGAGTTGGAACATGCCACTGCTTCTGGGAGCTATTCAGCGCCTTGGCATGTGCAGAGCAGGGCAAGTCCCGGACCCTGCTACCCAGCGGGAGCTCGATGGCCAGATTAAAATATATTAAGGGTTGGACGTGGCCCCTGGGCTGTAGTTTTGCCTTCTCCTGCCCTAGTGTGATTTCATCCCTTCTGGTGTGATAGTCTCTCAGTTTGCCTGGTCACATGCCATGTGAGGCACACTGCACATATGCTAGAGAAGACTGTGCCTAAAATCCAAATGGAATTTCAATAACTTATTGGCTGGACTGGCTTAGCGAGTGTTTCCAACAGATACACAATGTTTCTTATTCCTGAGATTTATGGGCTTTCTAATTAGGAGGAGCTATATTTATGTTTTAGGTTGGGATACCAGGATGGATAAATGGACAGATGCTAGTTTCTCTAGAGGATTGAAGGTGACTTTATGTTAGAGGTCTCTCCCAGCATCTCCAGAATTAAACCAGTCTGCCTGAAATTTCATGTATCTGATCTTAGATCAACATACAGGTTTCTTTCCTGCCATATCTAAAGCAAATCTTATATAGAGTTTTGGGGAATTATTAGTGTTCAAAGATAAGGTAATCTCACTTTTTCAATATTATCCTAAAGCGTGTTTGGTTTCTCGTAACTCCAAACTAACCTTGTATATAGAGACTCCCAATTTGTTTTTAATCTTTTGCTTTTCGTGAGAACTTGTGAGAATGATTGATTGTGGGTGGCATTTAGTTCTTTAAAAGTTTCCATTGATGTTGAGCTACTGTGTCGTGTATGCACATGAAGTATTTGTCTGTGTCTAAAGACTGCTGCCAAGCAAATCTACTAACTCCGTTTAGTTTACTGTTCTCATAATGGAAGAAGTGGAGAGCTATGTAGGAGGAAAGAATGGGCCCAGTGTGAAGACTGGGAAATTAAGATGTTTAATATTTTTTTAAATACTTGAAGTTGGATTTTGCATTTAATCTATGAACAGAAACCCTTAAGAGGATGTTGAACATTGTATTCTAGCCTGAAAGTTCAGTAACTTGAGACAAGATTTTGTTTCAACCCCATATCTTTTTTGTTTTTATTGTCCTTTTGATTTTAGTACTACAAAACAAGGAGCAACATTTAGTAATCAGCTTGACCAAATCTTTTTGATACAGAAGTTTTCATGGGTTTTTTTTTTTAATGTAGCTTTAGACACCAGTAGTAGAGGATGTTGAAGTATCAACTTCTAGAACATCAGAAGTGGCAGCATGACGATCAGCAATGATCACTATGAAATCACTATTTGTTAAATGATCCTTGTTTATGACGGAGAACAAATGAAACTTGATGTGAAAATAATTTAATTACATGACTATTCCAAATGAGGGAAGAAAATAAATTAAAATGGAAGTTAAGTTACATATACCTGAAGTCCAGGAAATGTACTTAGATTTTTTCCTTAGCCCTGGAGTGCTGCACTACAGTGTATTCATAAAATACCTAGGGTCAGAAATAAAAATTTTAGTCTCAGTCTAGCATGTTTGTTTTTTGGCAAAGGGGACTGCTTTCTTGCTGTTTCTAGCATGCTGTCGACCAAGCCAGTCTTTGGATGTAGTGCTGACTTTGGAACTAGAAGAAATTGCTTTATCAGATGCTGTCTGAACAGTGAGGTAAGACACAATTTAAAATGAGTTGGAAGTGAGGAATCCAAAGTGGGACTAACTGGGTCATGTTAACTGTGTTCTTAAAGCAGAGGTTCAATAACAGTCAGTGCTTTGTTTGTTCCACAATTATGAAAAGGAAACTGAGATCTGCATATTGTTTGTTCTGCATGATGCCGGTAGCAACGTATTACTGTTGTTGGGATAAAATGTTAAATTACTGAAGAAATACGTGATTTAGTACTGTATAAACTAATTTTGGTTCTATTTGCATTTTGTTCACTTCTGTAACCTAATTGGAAAGTTAAACTCAGTAGTTATAATACAGACCTCGCTTTGAAAGTTTAAAAAAAAATAGTAATCTTTGTTTCTGCATATGAGCTGGTATAACTTTCTGAAAGAACTGATGTTCACGTTTTAATATTTTGAATGCAAAATGTTGCTAATTGTAAAGGGCTTGACAGTCTGCTCATTAGAGGTGTTCTGGAAAGGAAACTTCTGGATAGTTGAATTCCATGAAAAATGTACAACCATTTAAAGCCTAATATGGCTTCCTAGATGAAGTGAGATCATATATCATTGACTGTTAATTTCACTTATAACACTTTATGAAATAAACAGGGCTGCTTTAAAATCATAGAAACATTCCACTACAAGGCTATTCCTGTTCTTTCTTGTCATGGAAACACATCTTTTAAATGCGTAACAGGCAGGTGCCGTGTCACCTTTCATTCACAAGGTTTATAGGACCATTGGACAAAACCTCACTCCTCAAATTGCATATATTAACACTGTATGTGTGCTTAATAAGTCAGAGTTTCGTGTGTGGTCTAATACTCATTTAAATGAAGAGAGGAGGAGGGGGAGAGAGAGATTAAACTAAAAAATAGATAACTATCAGGTGCCAGTCCAAAGATCTATGGATGATAGGGTTTGACAAACATATTTACCATGCTTAAATTGTCATTAATGTAGTGCCTCATTTATCTTATAATATAGTACTTCTGAAAGAGGTTTTTCAATGTAACTTAGTTTAATGCTTTCTCACTCTCCTATTATAAGTGTGCCTTTTTCTGTTTAGCTTGTCTCTCCGTCTCTTGGGAAGTGGGGTTAAGCTAACCTGAAAAAAGTATTTTTATACTCGGCCAGAATAAGAGTCTCCATGTAGAAAAATTATACTGGTATAACTGGTAAAACTTTCCAACAAAGACAAGGCCGTACAGAGGTCCTCCTTCATGTCTGTCAATGAGACACTCCACTTTTTCAGGAATTTCTGAATTTTTTTTCTCTGACAGTGAGGTTTTTCCATTAAGATGGGGCCTGGGTGTTTCTTAAATCACTAACAAGTATCTGACGTTTAAGTTTTTAATAATTGTACTACAATGAAGGGGAAAGTTCAACAGTTTTTGTAGTACACCTCTACTCTGATATAAAGTGACCCGATATAACACGAATTCTGATATAACACGGTAAAGCAGTGCTCCAGGGAGGCAAGGCTGTGCACTCCGGTGGATCAAAGCAAGTTCGATATAACATGGTAAGATTTTTTTTTGGCTCCCGAGGACAGTGTTTTATCGAGGTAGAGCTGTAGTGCTTATGATGATAATGTTGTTTAAATCTTGTTAACTTTAGAAACGCAGAGAACAGTAACTTTTTTTGATTCTGTTCCTTAGATTAATGGATGGTGGTGTTTTTTTTGTTTTGTTTTTTAATAAATAACTACTTGGGTTTCTATTTTTAAATATAAATCCAGGACTGAGACCTTGTTTTTCTTTGGAATATTCCTGATTCAGCATTGGGAGGATTCACAACCATTCAGGGTTTGTAAGTTTTGCATAGTGAAGTAATTCCGACATATCTTCGCCTACATTTAAGGGTCAGTACAAATGCATCTACCCTGACTGCTGACCGTCTGTTTCTCCATCAGAGGTATTTCCAAGTATAGACAAGGCCTCACTCTCTCTGCATTGGTATGTAAATAAATACCACACAATTAATAATAAACATTTTCTGTAAGGTCCAGAACTTACCATGAAATTTAATAGATGTTGCAGACTGTGTCAAGCCCTTAGTTTTAACATTCTAATTTTGCATATACAGTATAATTATTTTATGATTTTGTTGCATTCACTAGGTTTGCTGGGATGGGTAATCTTCTTAAGGTCCTTACCAGGGAAATTGAAAACTATCCACATTTTTTCCTGGATTTTGAAAGTAAGTTCAAAAAATTACAAGACAATGAGAATCTTTTTTCATGACTTAAAAGCTGGTTAAGAGAACTTTTTAATGATCAAATATAGTGGCAAGTTTCCAGCAGAATCAGAATATCCAAATCAATATCTCCAAGATGATTCATTCACTCAGGATGCCTGTTCCCTTTCTTTTCTGTTTTTTAGGTAACCAAATGTGAAAGCTTTTGAAAAGTACTCACTTGCACAGAACTTGATCGGGGGCAAATTTTTTCCTTGACTTCGAAAGTGAGCAAAACTTTTTGCCTGGCCTGCCGCCTTTATTCCTAATAATTTTTTTCCTAATACTGTATGGATTTATGCATCATACAATATTTTAAAAGATTTGTAAACAAATTGAGATATGCTTCTGTTTAATAGGGGGGAGGGATAGCTCAGTGATTTGAGCATTGGCCTGCTAAACCCACAGTTGTGAGTTCAATCCTTGAGGGGGCCCATTTAGGGAACTGGGGTAAAAATCTGTCTGGGGATTGGTCCTGCTTTGAGCAGGGGGTTGGACTAGATGACCTTCTGAGGTCCCTTCCAGCTCTAATCTTCTATGATTCTATAAATATTGAATTCTGATAAATATTTGTAAAACATTTTACTGTAAAATTGCTAAAATCTTGTTGGACAAAGAGGATAAATGTAAGAGTAAAGTCTCGTCTTGACTTGGTTTCAATACACATAGTATCAATCCTGAAAATAGACACACAAATACTAATGTTTTTGATGAAAGGCCTTGATTGCCTTAAACTTTTTTAAGAATCTTTTTTTTAGATAAACAACATTTTATTTTGTCACTTCATCATATAAAAGGGTTTTTTTAAATAAATACCAAATATATCAATAACTACAACATAAATTGTTCAAATGGCACTTTTCTTTGCATGTTCAATACTGAATAAACTGGGCAATTTTTGAAACTTACGAAAATGTGGTCTGTATATATGCTTTATTGCATATCTTTGTCACATGTTTGTCAGCTTACAAAATGTAATGTGTTGCATGCTAATTTTCTAACCACATCTGTACCTTGATGCAAGATAATTCATTTTTTACTGTTTAGTTCTGCATGTATTCTAGATGTTCTCTTGAAAACTGGCCATCAAATTTTTAAAAATAGATTGAATCTCAATTCTGCTACTTACATGAAATGCCTTTTTAAATGATACCAATGCATGTTGACATGGCTTTTTTTCTTAGAGTATTTAAATACCTTTATTAAACAATGGTTCTGGCAGAAATAATTAATTACAGACCTCTGCCAAATTCTTTTGGAAGAATGACAAGGAGAATTTCAGTCTGAGTCCAAATTTATACTTGTCTTAAAATATTTTACTTGAAGAATTTGATACCCAACTGTTTTCTAAAGTCATATTTTTAAAAGATTGGATCCACTTTTAAAAAAAAATCTAGTCATTATTTTTAATTCTTAACAGAAAAACAATGGCATTATTTACACACTCAGGTCAGCATGTTCTTAAAGCAATGCCTGTTCAAGAAACCACTGGCGCATGCTTTCCTGAATTAAGGCTACAGCTTGGAAATAGTGTTATGTAGCTATATAACAATTTCCCTTCACAGATCTTAATTTACTAGGTTATGAAGAATCATGCTGATACCACTTGTAGAGTTTAATCTGTTTAGTTCCAATAAATAGTACAAGTAAAACTTTGAGATTGCAAGCCTTGCATCCTTCTCTTTTGTCCATATAATATGAATGTGTTTTATTGTAAAACTGGGGTGTCAAACCTTTGTCCCAAACATTGTAATCTGGTCTGTCAAACTTTAGAGTATTCTAATTGAGCTCTACACCTGCCTCTGTGCTTTTACAAAGGCCTCTTGCTGCCTTGGGGATGCACTGTTTAATCAGTACCATCATATCATGGATTGAAAAAAAGGTACTTCTGCCAGAACTGCAGACTTGGCAGGAGACAGGTGGTCTGGCTGTAGGAGGCCTTGAAGGAAGAAATATCTATTTTTAAAATCTTGGCTCTGGAACTGGATTTTCCTGAAGTATGTTGCCAACAAGAAATGGAGTGGGGTAATGCAGAGAACACCCACTCCCCAAGGACAGTGACAAGTGATTATTATAGGCACATGCATACACTTGTCTGGCACTCCCAACTGTGGAGGAACAGAAGTGCCTACAAATTTAAATTAGTTGATACTGCTGAGTGAAAGGTTAAAAATGTTGTGATTTTATTACTTTTAAAGGTACTACATGATTGAATTGAGCCAAGTCTAAAACCTATAAAATAAATACACCAGAAGATTCCCTTAGCTGCATGCTTGAATGAACTTTACATTTACTCCATTACAGCATAAAAAAGAGGCTCTTAAACTAATGTGCTTGCATAAGAATGTACTTGGATTCTTGCTGGACTTGTTTTCTAACTTGTATACTTAAAGTTTCTAGTTTTAGGTTTAAGTCAATTAAAATGCCATCAAAGCTGACACTTGAGAAGGCTTTTCTAAAATACACACTATCAATACCCTCTCCCAACTTACTTTTTTTGCATATTGAATTTTCTTTGAGAGGGCTAGGCATACTGTACAGTTACTGGGAACTCATCCACCATACTTCTGGACTTGGGAGGTGGCCAGTTTATTTTGATATACAGTGAAACAAGATACTCTCCTTAATGGGAACCTCCTCACTTTAGAGACCACCCTAAGGAATTCCCAAATTTATGCCCTGATCCTGCAAGCACTTTGCTCATATTTAAGTCTGAGTAATCCAGTCAGTTCTATGGGACTACTCACATAGTGGTAAACATATGCATAAGTGGTGGAGGACTGGGGCTATATTGAGCATAGTTCTGTTCCATGTTAGTTAAAAGACCACCTCTGTTCTGCAACCAATTGTTGGTGGTCCCTTACATGATTAAAACTGTCTTCACTGTGTTTCAATAATAAGATAATTTTCACTCAAAGAACTAATTTGCCGAAACAGGAAAAAATAGAACTATCAAACTAAAACACATGCACCTTTTATAGCTTCTGTGCCCCAATCACTCCTCATTATTTATATAGGGACAACTTTTCAATTGTATCTTTACATTTTATTAGGATATAATATATATTATAGCTATTCTTCAACAATATATTTTTACATTTGAAAACAGTTGAGTTCAATGATCTTTCAGCTTCTTATGAAGTTGACATGTTTATTTTAGGACTGTCTCTCAGAACTCTCCACACTCGATTGTGTGACACACACAGGCTTTGTGTCACAGACCTTCTTGTTTATCACAGGTGCACAATAGCCAAGCGATGTGTCCAAATGGTTTGGAGATAGGGAATGCATACAGAGTATGTTCTTGGTTTTAGATTTATAGTTCTTAAAGTGAGATTGTTATATAGCAATTAAACAATAAAAACAATTTGCACCTCGAGTGCTGTCCTACATATCTGGTATGTATCTTTAAAAGTGCTGAGACTTTTTAATGAATCTGACCATGTTCTACTGCTTTAGAGATTATGAAGAGAACCAGTAGAGAAGGGCTAATAAACATTAGATCTTTGTTACTCTAATGTTACTCTAAATATATCAACTGAAATCATAAACCCAAACCAGCTCTGTGTTCCTCAAGCTTAGGTAATCATCTAAGTCCAGAGAAGTCTAGTTAGTATACTGTAATGACATGTCTGATTTACTGCACTCTTAGTCAATATTAGCTTTGTTTGGGACAGCTGCCTTTGGTAAAGTTATTTTATTTTGTGATTGTATTGTCCCCAGATTGGAATTTCTAGCATGACAGTGTTTTCCCTGACTCCAAGGCTTTGTATTGTCTTGATAGTCTATGGTTTGATGACCTTCAATAATTGATAATATAGGCAGATTCCTCAATGCATTTATCCCTTCCTGACATTATTTCTTACCTGGCTTGAGCCAGTTGCTCTTCATCCATGTCCTGATCTTTCTAGGCACTGGGACTGGTAGGTGATGTCAGGGCCTGCCTCCTCAGAGAGGAAATAGACAGCTGAGTGTCACCAGCATCAGAGGTTCTGGTGTTCTTTTCTCTTCAATATCTGCATAACAGAGGTTGGAGAAATTGAGTGCATATTGAGCCTTGCAGTACTCCTTATGCTAGTGCATTGGTGACCGGGAGTAAAGGCCAATCATGATCCCCTGGGCCCTCTTTGATAGGAATGAATGAAACCAGTAGCATGTTGTCCCATTTGCTTCTGCAAGATTTTGTATACATATCATCAGTACAATGTGAAAAGCAGTACCAAAGTCTTCAAAAAATTGAAGTACTATTACCATATGACCTTCCCCTGCCCCCCAAACTTCTCAGTGGGTTTGGGTAAACAATGAGTACTAGCAGAACTATTTTGATGCCATATCTGATATCTGACAGCTGATTATGATGACTTCAGGGATGCTGGCAGAGAATAGATACTAATAGAGCTTGGGTGTTACCACTGTCTCAATTATCTTGCCAAGAAAAGGAGGCTGAGGGTAATGTAGACAAGGGTACAAGAAATGTATGAGAAATCAGGATACTTTCAAATTGGTAAGATACATTCATGCTAAAAGCCAAATCCTACTCCATACATTCTATAATGGAGTGCAAATGGCAGTCTCTAATATATTTGGAACCTTCATATATTAATGCTCTCAAATATTATGGAGGAGTCCATCTTTCAGGTAGCATTGAGCTTTTCACTTAAAGCAGGACTAAATTTGTGTTTTATATAGTAATGATTGAATTCAGTCTCAAAATTTACTTCTCCCCTGAACAATAGTGTTACATCTTATGGAATATTTTCTGGATAAAATACTTGCCAACTTCTCTAGAGATCTTTATTTTAAAAAAAAAATCAGCCATCTATGAAATTTTAGCCCTAAATACATCTGATATTTCTTGTTAGCTGTAGCTACACAATCACAGTCAGTACAAACTGCAGAGTTCACATACGTTCTACACCAGCCTTTTCTTAGGCACAGGCCACCACTACAATTTAAAATACAAACAAGTTAAAGAAAGTTATTCATCATCATAACCTTTATTTCCACCAAAAGAAGCAGGTGGAACTATCCCACTGTAGGATTACTTCTGTTTTCAGACATTATCTTCTTAGCCCAGCTGCTTGGCCTGTCTCCCTGCTTCCTATCTCCACTCCTCAGAATTCCCTAGCCTGATCATGCGGCTGTAGACTGAGCTGTGGAATGATTAAAGTAAAATGGCATGTATGTAGTATTACTTGATAGGGCTGCTCCCCAGCTGTGCTGCTTAATTAGTCCGCTATCTCTGCTTTAAGATGATGTGCGATCTTTTGGCATGGCTGAGTAATCCTGCCTGTAAACAGACTCAAGCCAACCACTACCTTAACCTTTCTCTAGCTCCCTGGCCAACTCATTCCAGGCCCCTGGCAGATGTCATTGGTTCCACCAGTGGATGTCTGCACGTGACACATCTGCTTGGTTCCAAAAGACTGTAGCCCCTCTCTGGCAAACTACAAGTGGATCCCAAGAAAAAAATTGTCTCAGAGTTTAGGTGGTGACCTGCAGTGAACACTGTTTTTGTAAGAATGTCTTCCCTCTCTGCTCACTGTTGGATGATGTAAAAGATCAGGTTGAGAGGGAGACTTGCAAATTAATGCACCTGAAGAGCAGAGCTTAATAGTTCAGCTCCTGAGGATGCTCTTCCCTCTGTTGGACTTCCTGTGGCTTGCTGAAGTGGATTCCCAGTGTGACAAACCTGAGCATGTTAGCTGCACCCTGCAAAGGTGGGGAGGCATTAGTTGTATGGGTGAAGACCACCATGATCTTGTACTAAACACACAGCCACTCCCAATTATGCGATTAGAAAATGGGCTGAAGTCCAGGGGTGAGGGTGAATCAAGACATGGGCTGAGGACAGATGGGTGAGTGAAACTGTGTAAGGATGTAGGTGAGCAGCGAAGCATGTGGACAGGGAAGAGGGTGATGTATGGAGGCAAGAGATTCTCTTGTGCTGAGGCATCAGTGAATGAAGGGCTCCGTAGAGTGTCTAGAAAGCAGCACGTGGAGAGCTCTTGATATGCCAGTGCCTCAGTGCAGGCATACTTTATGGATGTAACATGTTGTTGTCACAGGTATTTCTACTAACAATATCTTAATCTCATCCAGGTCAGAGCTCATGTTTTGTATGAGTGCTCTCAAATCATGGGATGTGTGCATTATGCGTGGCTATTATAATTGAAAGAGTTTGTTGTATAGCTGTGGAGTTTGTTGTGCAATGAATTGCGTGTGTAGTAAGACCTGGGAATTAAGGATGGTTAGATGTGACTATTTGCTTAACTGATTATTTCCTTTATTACTTTTAAGCTGTTATGTTAATGTTCAAATGCACATCAACTCTGTTGGGTTAAGATTTTTGTTGACACCAAAAGTACACATAGGTTTCAGAAAATATGCACATATATCTAGGTAAATAAGGACAAGTTGGTTACTTATGTTAATTTTCTCAGGGCTACAAAGATTCCTTTCTTGTTCAGCAAAACACTTACGACATCAAGTCAGTATTATCTCAGTTCATTTAGTATCAAATACAATGTGTAAAATAGGTCAAATTAGCTATCAGCTTTCTTAAACATTTTATATTCTTACCAGAATCATTGATGAATCTTGGATAAATTTAGAGGAAGGATAATCTGCATGTATGTATTTAAAGGGGTTTATTCCAGGCACACATCACCTGTGTGTCAGGGCAGCTAGATCTCTACAAAGTGATGCTTCTGGTTAAAAGGGGCAGGGCTTTAGCTCAGTGCATTCCTTCTTCGGGTTCTGTTTTCCTTAGAATGATCAAAATGTAGTCCAACTGAGGCAAAAAATGTTATTTCAACCCTTGAATAATGGAGAAATAACTTCTGTTCAGTAGCTTCCTTGGGTGTGAAGTTAATGTGCAGACAAATATACAGCACTCTGATTTGGGAAAGCACTCTGGAGAATGTTACTTTTTTTAAAAAATAGTGTATGGGGACAGCAAATTCTGTTTACTGCATTTTGTGACTTAGCAGGACACTGTACACTTTTTCTTCATAACTACATGCTGAAATTTCAAAATGTAATCTCTGCATTAACTCAGAAATATATATCTTGCAATTCTTCACTAGCCCTTGGGATATGTCAGCTGAAGAGTGGATGGATATGTGAGATGACATATCACTTCCTGCAATGGATACAAAATGTCTCACTGGATTGCAATCCCTAATGATTTCTTTGGCAAACTAATCTTTTTAAAAGTAAATATAACTATGACCCACACGATTGCCCCACCCTCTCCACTTCTAAACAAAGGTTACATGTGCAAATATTGGTCACAAGTGGTGAGGAGACAGGGATCTGAGTGGGAAGAGAAGCCAAAGATCAGCATGGTTCTTTACTCTCCACTCTTCATGTGAACTGGCCATAGGTTGAGGTAGCTGGCTGTAGGGATGAGCTGCCAGCAAAGTAGCATGTTACATGTTTATTAAATGCTGATTCTCCATAGCTGTTATTACTGGGTTGACCAGTAATTCTATAATTTGATACAGATTAATAGCAGGACATCCTCTTCACTTTAGGATTTGAAAAATCCTACTATTTAATTTTCAATTAACAATACATAAGACTCTAGTCTACTTCCAACTGCTCTCTCTTTTCATCAGCTGAAGGCTCTCACTTTTGTCTCAAACATCTATCACCACCATGTTCTTTTCATCTTTTTGTCCTTAGTGTTTCAAATACTTTGAATATTTGTGTGAAAATTCACAGACACACACTTTTTAATTCAAAATTTGTGAAATTTTGATTAGCTCTACTGTTGGCTGAAAAATAGGTGAGAAGGATGAAAATCCTCTCAACTTTTTCTTTATCCAAATTTTGAAATTTCATCCATTTCAAAAATGTTGACTAGCTCCATTTTCTTACATTTCATCTGTGGTGCTTAGGGATTTCGGGTACAGAAAAATCCTTTGCTTCTCTAATAATTTTTTTCATGTAACCAGCTATTACCAGTGTAGCTTTTCTTCTGGTGTTTTCCTGGATTATCTTGACAAAGTATACTTCTGAGCTGGAGATGGAAGTAAGAGCTAAGGAGATAAAATTTAAAATTGCCATTATACTTTTCTGTAATATTGTCTTGCAAGAAAAGGGAGTTCTGCGTACACAGGAGTAGTTTTCCTGAGTTGGGCAGGTACTGTGGTGATCAGTGCCATAAGAACCTAGACAAATTAAAACAAACAAAAAAACACTAGACAGGCAAAAATTAAAGCTGTTAATCACAGCACTTATCTCAATATAACAGCTGAGTAGAGTCAGTAACTTCCATCATCTTCTTTCACTCCAGACTTGAAACCAAATAGCAGTGCTCAAGACAGTCTTTCCAGCAAATGATATCCCACTTCAGGGAGCAATCTTAGCTGCTGCAGAGGGGGAAGAAAGAAGTAATTTCAAAAGCCCTTCTGTAAGAGTAGGATGCAGACCAGATAAATGTGATCACTTTGATAAGACTACCTGTATAACCTTTCTTTACTTCCAACAATAAAACAAATGAGCATTCTTCTGAGGCATTGGTGATACGGGCATTTTCATTCAAACCGATCTGGAGTTGGATTGATTAGACACCTCCTATACTTCTTCCCCTTACCCCCATCAAATTTTGCGTTAATAGAGTAAAGGATACAGAGACAGAATCTTAACTCCCAATTGGTCATGTGACTCTTAAGTATCACAACTAATGAAAACTTTCATTAGTACTTATGGTGAATTCCATGATGTGCATTTTGTTAATTCAAGGGGCATTGTACTGTTTGGGTCTGACCATGTTTAATTTAATGGCTAGTAGACTGAATCTTGAGTACCTGAGGCTATTCTCAGCAGGCTCTAAATTTTCTCTTTCTCATAAAGGATTTACTGCCACAGTTTATTGCTGCCTATGAAGGCCCTTCTTCAGGGGTACAAAGAAAGCAGAAAAAAAATATCTTGCTGGGAGTACTTTGGCATTTTCTTAAAGCAACAAAAACAGTCCTTTTTGAACTTTTGAAGGAGTTCTGTTTTATAGCAGCCTTCCAAAATAACTTGTTTTTTTTTTTTCTTGAGCAGTTTTTCTCTTCCATGTACTACTTCTCTTCTCTTCTCTTCCTCCACCCTCACCCCCCCCCCCCAAAATACCTTCCCCTTTCTAAAAGCAGGGGCACTTCCAAACCACTTGGAGCTGAATGTAAGTTAAATAGTGCCCTACAGAACTTGACCTTCCATTTTTGAACTATTGGCCAATATTTGTTTTTGTTCAGGTGTCTTTCAAAAATTATGATGAACTTTGGAATGACAGACCAGAGAATTTGGGGCTGTTAGTACAAATAAGCATTTTATTCCCAAGAGATGCTAAACCTAAGTCCAACGCTTTCAAACTCGATTGTCTTACATCTGTATTTAGGCAACTAAGTAATCAGCCTATTTTTTTCCTTCCAGGCCAGTTATAGTTGTGGGTGTTTAGCATTTTTGAAAATCAAGTTGGCTGACTAGCTGCCTAAATGGGAGTTTGTGCCTAATTTGAGACACTATAGAGTCTGAAAATGTTATCCAAGACACTTTTTATTCATATCCCAGTGATTTCAGAGCAAGAAAACAGTGGAGCTTCAATTCAGTTCAATTAGAAAAGTTATTGGGTCTCAGATAGACTGTCAGCTAACTACAATTTGCAGAAATAGTCATAAAGCTTCCAACAATCCCCTCTTCAGACTGGCTAGCAGCTTAACTGTGAAATCAGATATTGTCAGCTCCATTGCTCAAAGCATTTGCAACTTCTGGATGGAGAATCAAGTTTCCTGTTAATACGTGAATAGAGGCATCGACCATTGGAAGAAGTAGTAGATATCTATATTACGTCATGTTCCAACTGTCTGAGTTCTTAGAACTTATGCTCCTCCTATTCCCCTCAGATCTGCACACTGAAGGCCTGAGAGCATGTGGATGATGAACAGGTTTGACCAGGCCCTTTGCCTACGCATCAGCTTTTGCAGCTTCACACTGAGGAATGCAGTTCTCCCATGAATCCCAGGTTCTGTTGCTTTGCAAGTGCAGTACATCCAGGAAGTAATGTGGGTTATGAGGTTGACACTCCCATAATGGTCTATTGGGTACTTCTGCTCAATGGAAGTACCAGGGCTATTTTAAGTTCAAGAAGTTGGCATGCAGGTGTTGTGAACTTCCTAGAATCTGAAAAAACAGGCATGCAAGTTCCTTAAAAGCACTTTATGTATGTTAAAGTAGCTATAATTTCTCCCTTAAGTGTTTCTTCACCCTTCCAAAAAAATAAAATAAATCCTCACCAAAGGTGCATTGGTCTTTGCCAAGACCAGCAAGTTTAGAAGCGAAAGCTGCATTTGGAGTTGGAGCCAGAAAGAGTGAAACCACTGCCTCTTACTTTTTTGTAAACACATCCATGAAATGCCTTTACTGAAAACATCCAAAAAAAATTGTCCTTGCACATGATCACACTCATGAAATTTCAGGTGGCTTGGTTTCATTTTGACTAATTTAGAAGGTTGGAAACTCAAAATCTAGTTCATAAGGAAAATTGGTTTAAATCTTAAGCATGGAGAGATTAGCATCTCTACCTAAAATTTTTTGGAAAAAAAAATTCATTGCATTTAATGGTGTTTGGAGTCCTCTTAAGTATAGTATTTGCTGTAACAAGTAATGCTGGGGGAGAGGGGTATTCAAGCTCATAAAATACCTTTTGTCTAATTGCTTTTGATAAATGAGGGTGGAGAATCAATGTTGCTGTGACGTTAAAACTTTTAAGACATGACTACAGCATACATACAATATCTTTCTTTCTATACTGTTCTCTGTGTTATGAGTGCTGAGTGATGAGCCATGTATTAGAGTATGCAGTAACGGGCAGCGCTGACAAGATAGACTCAAAGCAATGTCTTCAAGGCATCATCCTCCCTTAATGTTCGGGCCAGTCAAAGCCAGACAGGTGTGATGCTTTTGGCAGATATGATGCCTCATTTAGTGACATGCCAAGATTGGCCTACTTTAAGAGGAGACATTTTAACTTCCATCTGGCTTCATTTTCAACTCCCTGAAGAGGCCACCCAAGACCTCACTTTACCCTAGCCTCATTAACTTCAGTGCCTTTGGTCCGCATCACAAATTCTTAGGGACAGCGGGATATATTGATTGGCTTTATATCGTCCTCATGTCCTGTAATTTTAGTGATATCCCAAGTAATTGCACCAGCTTCACCACAGAGACAATCCTTTGTATATTTGATGGATAAGCAAGCCACTACCTGACAGTGGCTTTTGCATAGCTAATGTTGATGGCAGTTGCTACATTTCCAGCAACTGCATGGTCTGAAACAGATCATTTGAATCAGGGATGTTAGACCCTGAGGAAACTGAGGGCAAGTTGGGTTTCTTTCCCCTCTGTGAAGGAGGAGGAGACACAGATTTCTTCCCAGGAATATCTGACTCCACTCTTAGTAGGAAAATGGTCTGGATTGTCCCTTCTGCTTCAGAGACCATTAGGACCCCATGGCAGGCATTTTGAGGAGTACCTCAAAGAGGCTGCTTTTACAGATAGGGTAAATGATTACCACTGTCTTGTTCATGACTAGGTGGTTGAATAGCAACATCCTTGCAGCTCCCTCTCTATCTCTCTAATGGGGCTAACGAAGTATTTTCTCTCAAGGGGTTACACCAGTTATGTTTTCCACGTTCCCCATGACAGTTTGCTGGTGGAGGTTGTAAAAGGCAAAGCCAGCCACTTCTGAGGCTTTGATACAGAATTTACCAGTTGGTAGTGCTGGCAATTCATATTAGGCAAGCATCACTTGAAACTGGTGAAGTCTCACTTCCCTGTGTATTTTATTTCCTCCAAGAGAGATGCAGGGAATTTTCAGTGATAACCAGTGAGCATATAAGCAACCAGACTTCAGATGCAGGTGTTTCAAGTGATGGTGATGTGTCACTGATGGCAGTTGTATGTAGCATGGGTGCTTGTTGGCTCTCTTGGCTGTGTTCAGACTTTTACAGTAGAACCTCAGAGTTGCGAACACCTTGGGAATGGAGGTTGTTCATAACTGAAATGCTTGTAGCTTTGAACAAAATATGTTTCTTTCAAAAGTTTATAACTGAACATTGATTTAATGCAGTTTTAATTAAAGTCTTATACTAAGTTAGGAAAGTAGAATTGAATTATTTGAGCTGTCACGGTTGTCCTAACTAAAGGGAATTTCATGGATGAGGCTATCTCCTATTGCCTGGAACAGACAGATCTCGTTTTACCCTCAAGCTGCAAGGAGGCTGAACTAGCCATTGTAATGGATTTGTGGACTTTATTACTCAAAGAAAAGAAACTTTCAGTTAAGCACAGTTAGGTTGTCCTAGTTTCTAATTTATTTACTTCTGAAAAATACCTCTAACTTTTTTCTGTGCAATATTGTTGTAGCTATGTCAGTCTTAGTATGGTGGAGAGACAAGTTGGATAAGGTATATCACTTAATGGACCAGCTTCTGTTGATGAGAGACAAGTTTTCGAGCTTACACATGAAGAGCTGTTGTTAAGGTGTAATCTTGAAAGCTTGTCTCTCTCTCCAACAGAAGTTGGTCCAATAAGAGAGATTACCTCACCCACCTTGTCTCTCTAAATATTTTGAACATTTGATTGTACTGACTTGAGAAGTAGGGGGAGAGTTGAACAAAGACACTAGTTCTGATCTAAAGCCCACCAAAATCAATGGGAATTGACTTGAATCAGCTTTGGATCAGAGCCTGATTCTGATCTTTCTTTCTTTGATATAAAGGAATAATTTCTTTGAAGTTAGTGGAGTCGTACCAGAATAAAATCAGAATCAATTATGACTGATCCAATTGGAGTTAACTCCATAAATGGAGCTGAATTATGTTGACATTCATATTTCATTTGTAATGTGACATTGTGTTTTCACTTTTTATATTTCTTAGATGCACAGCCTACAGATGGAGAAAGGGAGGTATGGAATCAGATCAATGCAGTTTTACAGGATTCTGAAAACTTGCTTGCAGACCTTCAAGCTTACAAAGGAGCTGGACAAGAAATAAGAGATGTATGATAATATAGCAATGACATTTCTCTTGAAGAAACATCAAGTAATAGCCTGCAATATTTATTTCTACTTTGCATGCCAGACAGTTCACAAAAACTTGTATTAAAAGTACTCAGTAAAACTGTACTTATAAAATACAGTAGATATTTAAAATTACATTCACTCTTTTAATGATAGGTACAGTACTGTTAGCGATGTTTCATTTAAACATCTTAATATTAATACAATTGAATACTGTACTTCGGTTCTCGGAAAACACATTTTATGTACCTTTATGGGGAATAAAATCAACATCCATATTTAGAAAAATATTTCAATATCATTAAGGCACTGTCAACGTAGGAAAAATGCAAAATAGTTTGTTCTATGTAAGACTGTCACATAACACCATAAAAATACACTGTGATTACAATTCTACATGTGATTGTCTAAGGGAAGGCTTCTGAATTGCTACAATTATCTGCTAGCATTCAGAATTGTATCTGTCTGCTTTAGCTCTCACTTAACCTAGGGCATTTGCCAAGATAGGTGTCTTGGTCTCTCTGATACAAGATCTTCATGGTTATCATTAGTAAGAGCAATTGGTTACTTAACAGCTGAAACCTACTACTACAGTAGTGACGGAACTCCCATTCACTGTGAAGGGACCAGGCTTTGACCCTATAAACCCTTTTCAGTGTGAATGTAGTGCAAATGGCCTTCATTAATGTTTCTGCTATGGATACTTTGACCTAAAATATGATTCTGAAGCATGCTCCTGTATGTGGGTGCTGCACTTTGAATGAATAGTTTTAAAATAGTTCCCAGGGGCTGCATTAAATGATATTGTTTCTATCACAGCTGAACAGATGCCTCAATATTTTTGTTTTGCTGTTTTTTTTAAAAAGTCCTTGACCTTTTATTTTTGGCGCTTTTTTCTTACAATTGTTCTAGATTTTTTCAAGAAATATTTTTAAAACTACTATACTGGCAATCTTCCTATATCTATACATCCACAAAAGCCTAGTTCTTTACTCCAGTGTCATGTATTTACAGTAATATTATCATTGTAGGCAATACAAAACCCAAATGATATCCAGCTTCAAGAAAAAGCTTGGAATTCAGTTTGTCCTCTGGTTCTGAGGCTGAAGCAGTTTTATGAGTTTTCACTCAGACTAGGTGAGTGCCTCGTATTTGTTTTAACCAATTTTTTTTTTCATATACAGATATGCAAAGCTTCTCTTCTTCTGAAAGCTTAGAGTTGCACAGTAAAACATTGTACTATTAATTTGACTACAGTGCCTAGATTTCTCTCTTCTGGGAAGCCTGTAGGTTCTATTTGCACAGATCTGAACATAAATTTTACCTGATGTAATTTTGGAAATTTATTAAAAGGGTTCTGGCCAGCCCTTGAATAGGTTTTCACTATCAGTACTGGTCAATTTCCTAAACTGAGGGAGAGCATCTAGAAGCAGCTGGGAAAGACGGTCTGGGTTAGGGCTCCTGAGTGGAATGGGGAACAAGTATAGACAACCTTCAGGTCCACCTGGCTGAACTTTCCCCTCACAAAGCCTTTGTAGGAGATTATCCCTGCATCATGTATTGCCAGGTCCCTCACTCTGCATTTATAATCCTCATGTTGGATCACAGTGGCATTGGTGACGAAGGGTGGATTCTTTTTGGCAGAGGTCCCAGAAACATCTTCAATATGAAGTGGAGCAGGGTGACCATTAGGGGAAGTAAAGTGGATGAAGAGTCTGAGGGACTGGATGCAATAGATCTTTCTTTAGCATTTGTGTATGGGAAGGACTGCTAAAGAATTAGGGATGTGGAAGGTCTGGGAGTGATGGCAGAGAGTGAGGCGCCAGGTTTTTTTGTTTTTGTTTTTTGACACCCCCCCCCATCCCTCATTTTTAGAATCCTATGGACAATTACTAATTATGTCTTTAAGGCTCCTCAAGTTACAGAGGGCCTCTCTCTTCTTGGCAAATTCTTATTTAGAAGTCAAGTTTGTTACAAAAATAGCTATACATATGGCATAAAGCATCAAGATACAAATTGACATTGTGTCAAAAATGCAGAAGCCATGACTTAGTACACAATATTTTGTGTGATTTTTATCTTCCTCAGAGAAAGCACTACAGAGCTTATTGGAATCATTGACTTGTCCGCCCTATACTCCAACTCAGCACCTGGAACGAGAACAGGCTCTAGCCAAGGAGTTTGCAGAAATCTTACATTTTACTCTCCGCTTTGATGAGCTTAAGGTTAGAAATATTTTTAAATATACACTGAAACATTTCCTTGCATTTTGAAGTGTGTTGAATGCTGATTCTTTTTATCCATTAAGATGAGAAATCCAGCCATTCAAAATGACTTCAGTTACTACAGACGGACAATAAATCGCAACAGAATAAACAATTTACATGTAAGTAAATGGAACTTGGACATTTTGATTCCTCTCTGGAGTTTAAGGCTGTGCGTTCCCACCCCTGGTGGTAATGTTTTTTGAATTGGTTTACAAGCTGTCTACGTTAAAGACCATATTGTCAATTCCTTACATTGGTGAGCAGTTAATCAGACAAGTTGTATCATTGACTGCAATGGGACTACTCATGTAAATAATGGCTCACCAGCATGTGAGTATGCAGTTGATCTGTTTCTCCCTGCTGGTAACATTTTGAAAGGAGTGTCATTTATTAACTACTTTTTCTTCATATTTTCATCAGATAGACATTGAGAATGAAGTAAATAATGAAATGGCCAACAGAATGTCTCTATTTTATGCAGAAGCCACACCAATGCTGAAAACACTCAGCAATGCCACAACACACTTTGTATCAGAAGTAAGTGATAGAAAATAGTGCAAAGAATCTTAATATTTAGTTGTACAAGTTGTTTTAATGATCATGGTTGTGTTTAACTTTTCTAGAACAAAACCCTACCGATTGAGAATACAACAGACTGTTTAAGTACTATGGCCAGTGTATGTAAAGTCATGTTGGAAACACCGTAAGTTATTTCTCAGTTCAATCTTTTTTTTTTTTTTTTTTTTTTTTTGGTCTGTTTAAATAGCCATCTAGCATGTGAGCAGTTTTTGCAAACTAAAGTCTAGTATGTATGCCTTTAAATTAAAATATCTTTCTATTATCATAGATTTTTATAGAGCAACCAGCCTGGTAGTTGCTCTATAAAAATCTTAGATATGTTAATTTAAGGCATACATACTAGACTTGTGAGTAGGCAAAGAACTAACATAAGAAGTCATGCCTCCTATCTTGACTAGTGTGAATATTTTTCATTAGTAAATTAACAGTTTTGCCCAGGGAGGTTCACAGTATAAGGCTCTGATTCAGAAGAGTGTTAGAATTGCTACGTACACTTCAGTGGGACTACTTGCATATAAAGTTATGCACATACTCTGTGCTTTGCTGGATTGGGGGTCTAATTTCTTAGAAGATCCCCAAACAATTGTATGTGGGGTAATCTTCTTGTAGTTGATATCACAAAACCAGATACTTCAATCTGAGCTATACCATTTTTATAGACAAACTTGTGAGAACAAAGATAGGCTTTTTGGGTGGTATTTAGGGGTGGGGGTTTTTTGGTTTGTTTCTGAAAATACTGTAGGTTCTGGGGAAGTATATATCGATCAGAGAACTTGTTTAAATTTAATCTTTATTTGGCTGTAAATCAGCCAACGGAGAGGGTTTTCACTCAGTTGTGATGTTTGGCCAAATCTACCTTCACTGCAACAGGTTTTATGTAAAGTTTATCTAAACAGATAGATAGAACTGCAACAAAAAAAAAAGTCAGAATTCTCCTGTGCTTTGATGCCTGCAAAAACTGCTGTGTTATGACCATGGCTTACCAAGTTGATCATAGTCATTTGTTACTCTGTGCTCCCTTCCTAATTTGTTTGTATTCATTTCCTGTTCAGATGAGGGAAACTCTCTTGGAGGTAGAGACCATCTTCTCATTATATGCTTGTACACTTCCTAGTACGATGGGTTTGGTCCTTTAGGCATTACCACAATATAAACATCAAATACTATCAGTGCCCCCGTTGTAGAAGAGGGGGATGTAAGTAACAGAATAACTGATTTCTTCCCAAGAACAGGACTCCATTGTACGTTAGCAAGGAGTACATGTGTCCAATGTTCTGCAAACATTAATTCAATCCTCATAGTACAGCTGTGAACTCCTAGATTAATAATTTCACATTGGGAAAGTGTGGCTGCAAAAGAAAATGCCTAAAACCATATAGGGAGTTGTTATCCGAGCTGAGAATCCTCTGCACAGTTTCTGCACTCGGCTGACAAGAACAGAGGGAGAGTATACTAAAATGACAAAAGGAACGTAGACTATATTGTTTTTTCCTTTAACTCAAATGTCCTTACTCCTTTAGAAAGGGACTATTACGTAATTTTACTGGGTCAAACGGATTTATTAATGTAAAATAAGCTAAAGATTGTGTAATGAGGAAGCCACTGTTTGTTTTTTGGCTTTTTTAAATTGTAGTCTAGTTGTAGTTATTTTGTAAAATTATGAAAGGAATCCCTTAATTTTACGTACTGTTTGGCTTCTGCTGCAGTTTATCTACCAGTTCTAAAATGTCCTGACATGATGCTTCTAGACAGATGGTGGGAGGAGGGGAGGAGATATTGAAGGTCAAAGAAGGTAATAGTAGTACATCTCCAGTGAACTCTCATTTACCTTAACATTCCAGGAGCTATGACATACTAAAAATTATCATCATCCTAGGAATTGAATTAACAAAGCCTTAAATAAGATAAAATGTAAGATACAATATTTTATTCTTACTGATAGTGAAAAAAAATCTGGTGACCTTTTTTAATTCATCCTCCCTCTGCTCCATATTTCATATCTTAGTGACCCTTAATCTTAGCTAAGGGTTATTACCAAGGGTTGTGGTGGATTCTCCATCACTGACAATTTTTAAACCAAGATTGGACATTTTTTTCTAGAAAAGATGCTCTAGGAATTACAGTTAAACTTCCTCATTCAGAAGAGAGCAATGAAAAATGACTTATTTTGGGTGATTAAATTTTTGGTTGCTCATCTTGACATCTGAGAGGAAGCTGATTTACATAAGTGTTAGGTGTCCGCTTCTTTGAGTGCATCAGATTTTTCATACCCATCTTGACACCTTTAATCAGTCACTTTTCAAAATTTAGGCCCATGCGCTTTACAGAAAGGTTGCGTAATTAAGGAAAATTTTAAGGAATTAAAGTCATTCAGATAGAGTGACTAATAGGTGTAATGGAATTCCAGTTGATAAGCTTAAAGGGGTGTGTGCTTTGTGTGTGTTGGCCACTCAGGGTCAGGAGCATATGTTTTCACTGATAATATGCCTATCCCGAGACTGGCTACAGTTATTGTTTGCAAGAGACTGTATTACCATCCTAGTATAACTTTTTTTGAAGATAATAAAATAAGGAATGAGACAATTTCAGAATTGCACAGCTTTCTCCTGTCTGCTTCCAGTGAAGTCAGTGGCAAAACTTATATGAAGCAGAGTTAGGCAAATGCTGATTGCTTTTGAAAATACCACCTAAACTTTTTTAAAAGCATAATTTTACATTGCTTTTTTAAATCATAAAGGAGACAGCTGAATAGTTATCGGACATGTCCAGATATAAGTGCCCATAGCCTGTTTCTGATTATATGCTATTATTGTTACTACATTATTTAAACAAGAGAAAATAGTTCAGGAATTCAAAGTAAAGGAAATGTAAAGTACAGCTTCTAGGTTTTGGAAATTAACAAGGTTCACCATTCTCCTATTGCTGACTTTCATTTAAGAAATCAGCAGAAAAGTCATCAATTAAAACAATAAAGGAGATAATTTGAACCTCTGATGTGGGAAGGTAGTTGAGAAATACAACACAGACTAGTCTCAGGCCTCTTTTCTGCTCAATTCATTTTTCACCTCCCTGATGATAATTTCAAGGAGTAACTGTTGTGACTGTTTAACTTGGCAATCCACATACTGAGGCTACCATTTAAAAAGCAAATAAAATCTTGATAGGAATGTTATTTGTTCACTACTCATATTTAAAAAACAGAAGTAGCTTTACTTTGAGTTCCTATTGTTTTGGCGTTCTAATAGTGAATAATGAGCATTATCTACCTTTTTAAAACCTTCCATATCTGTGGAGACCTCCAGTAAATGTCTAAAATTCATGGTTTCATAGAGGCGATTAATATGATCTTTGAAGAGGTAGTGGACAATTTTACTGTACCATCAGTTGTTTTCTGACTTTTCTCTCTCTCTCTCTCTAAACTGCCAAGTTGATTGATTCAAGGATCATTACTGGTTTTGGTTTCCTTAAAAGCTTATTGATTTACACTTTTAATGCTATTATATCAGATTTGGGATTGCCATGCACTAATACTCTAGTTTGAGAATAAAGTCCTCATGTGAAACACATGAAAGAATAAAAGTGTGCTATGCAGAATCAGTCAAGAATTATTTTTTTTATTTTCCAGAGAATACAGAAGTCGGTTCACCAGTGAAAAGACTCTTATGTTCTGCATGAGAGTAATGGTGGGCGTTATTATTCTCTATGATCACGTTCATCCTGTGGGAGCTTTTTCTAAGACATCAAAGATTGATGTAAGCATAATTTACAACAAAGAATTTTGTTAATGCTCTCTACATTTGCAAAATATTTGTCTATAGATTTCTTCCATAGAAGTTTAGGCTTTTATATAAATCATTTTCTGTTGTTGTTGAATCTTGTATCAGACACTCTTGCTCATTTGTCTTGTATGAAGCCAGTTCTGTTCCTTTACTAGCTGTTCTATTACAGTAAAATTGCAGTGTTGACATTTTGGGATAAACTAGCCTTGTAATTTGTCGGTTCTAAAATTCTCTCTTTTTTTGGAAGTTTTTCTAATCTAAATAGCTAGCTATTGTGTGTGGTTACTATTTTGGCTGACACCCAAACTAAGCCTAAAGTTTTGTCTGTTTAATGCTGACTGAGAGATTTTAGTTGAAGTTTTGGTGAACATAGTCATGAATTGAAATCAACCTTTAATGTTTTACATACATACAGGAAAAAGTACCTACCTCTATATCCAAGGTGCTTTTGACAAACTTAAGTCTACAATCAGTTAAACAGCTAACCTTCAAAACTAAACTGCAAGTGACAAAAGAGAAAAAGTTCTTCGAGTGATTGCTCATGTATATTCCACAATAGGTGTGTGTGCTCGCCACATGCACCAATGCTGGAAGTTTTTTCCCCTAGCAGAACCCCCAGGGAAGCACCCTGGTGACCCCTGGAGTGGCGCTTCCATGGCGCAGTATAAGAGGCGCTCGTCCCCAAAACTGCTTGTTCGTTCAGTGTATGGTACCCATAGTGGTACCTGTAGTTAGCTTAGCTGAGCAGAGCAGAGCATGCGGACTGTTTACGCTGTTTACCCTCCAACCACCCCTTTCCCCCGTCCCTCCTGGGGGAACCCTCGCATGAGGCTCTGCTCGAACAGGAGGTGGGGTGGCTCCTGGGAAGCAGTACTGGGGCAGTTCAAAGGCAAGGAGTACTACTCCCACTATTTCCTTATCCCAAAAGCCAAAGGGGGGCGCAGGCCCATCTTGGATGTGCGAGGCCTGAACCTAGTACGTGGTGAAGCTCAAGTTCTGCATGGTCTCCCTAGTCTCCATCATCCCCTCCCTGGATCCCGGCGACTGGTTCGCCACCCTCGATCTGCAGGACGTGTACTTCCACATTCATATGTTCAAGGGGCACAGGTGCTTCCTCCATTTCATGATGGGGCGGGAACACTACTAATTTACGGTCCTCCCCTTTGGCCTGTTCGCTGCCTCCAGGGTATTCACAAAATGTATATTGGTTGTGGTGGCCTACCTCAGGCACCAAGGGGTCCAGATCTTCCCTTATCTGGATGACTAGTTGGTCAAGGGCAGCTCATGATCGCAGATGCAGGATCACGTGGTGCTTCTTCTGTCCATGTGCACCACTTTGGGCTTATTGGTGAACAACACCAAGTCCACATTAGTCCTAGTACAACGCATAATGTTTATCGGGGTGGTCCTGGACACCTCGTTGGTCAGAGCCTCCCTCCCACCGGACAGGTTTGAGACCCTGAAGGGGCTCATTGACACGGTCACAAAGTTTCCGGTGACAACAGCCAGAGTGTGCCTCCAGCTCTTGGGTCACATGTTGGCGTGCACATATGTGGTCCGTCACACCAGACTCAGGATGAGGCCTCTCCAGCTCTGGTTGGCCTTGGAGTTCTCCCAGGCCAGAGGCAGGATGGACGAAGTCCTCACAGTGCCCAAGCCAGTGATCACCTCCCTACAGTGGTGGTCCTTCCTGAGAAATATGCTCCAATGGGTCTGGTTCAGGGGCAGGTCCCTGTTGCTGGAACTGGCGTCAGACACATCGGACCTGGACTGGGGGGCCGATGTGGGGAACATTCAAACCCAAGGTCTGTGGTTGGCCCAGGATCTGACCTTCCACATAAACATCAAGGAGCTCAGGGCAGTACGGCTGGCATGCATGGCCTTCCACTCGCACCAGGAGGGCCGGGTGGTCAGGGTCCTCACGGACAACACAGCCTCAATGTTCTACATCAACAGGCAAGGCGGGGCCCAATCTTCTGCCGTGAAGCCTTCAGGCTGTGATACTTTTTTGTATAGCCCACGACATCTGCCTACAGGCCTTCGATCTGCCGGTCATGCGGAACGTGTGGGCGACTCACTTGAACAGGGACTTCTCCTCTCACCACAAATGGTCTCTCCACCCAGAGGTGGTGCACAGACTTATTTTTTTTCCAAGTGTGAGGAACTCCCCAGGTGGACCTGTTCGCAACTCCTCAGTGCCGTCACTGTCCCCCATTCTGCTTTGGGGAGGGCTGGGACGAGGCACTATCTCCAATGCCTTTCTCCTGTCCTGGTCAAGCCAGTTTCTCTATGCCTTTCCCGCATTCCCACTGATTGGCAAGGTTCTGGAAAAGATAAAGATGAACAAGGACAAGGTCCTTCTGATTGCCCCAACGTGGCCCAGGCAGCATGGGTACGGGACCCTCACAGGCCTGGAGGTCGCCCCCTCCCACCACACCCCGTGGCCGTTGCCATCCCGCCCGGACCTGCTCTCCCAGGACCAGGGCCACCTCCTCCACCCCAACCTAGCGGCACTCCACCTCACAGCTTGGCTGCTTGATGGTTAGGAAAGGAGGAAAGGACGTGTTCAGAAGGGGTTCCTTGAAAGCAGGCGGCCCGCGCCGATCCTGCCTAGCAAAGTGGTCTCGGTTTTCCGTATGGGTGGACGAGCGGGGCGTTTCTCCAGTGGCCGCCCCAATCCAGTTTATTCTGGACTACCTCCTTCACCTTAGAGACCAGGGCCTGGCGCCCTCGTCAATCAAGGTGCACCTGGGTGCCATATCGACCTTCCATCTTTCTCCCATACTATGGCTGGCCTATTCTTTAAGGGGTTGGATCATCTCTTCCCATATGTTAGGCCTCCAGGCCCGCAGTGGGACCTAAACCTGGTGTTGACCCACCTCATGGGGCCCTCGTTTGAGCCACTAGCCACGTGCTCCTGGTCACACCTCTCGTAGAAAGTGGCCTTCCTGGTTGTGATCACGTTGGCTAGGCGGGTCTCGGAACTCAGGGCCCTGACCTCCAAGCTTCCATACACAGTGTTTCCTAAAGATAAGGTCCAGCTCTGCCCACACCCTTCTTTCCTCCTGAAGGTGGTCTCTGCCTATCACATGGGTCAGGACACTTTTCTGTGAGTCCTCTGCTCCAAGCCCCATGCTTCCAGTGAGGAGCGCCACCTTCACATGTTGAATGTGAGACGGGCTCTGGCTTTTTACCTAGAGTGGACTAAGATGTTCAGAAAGTCCTCGCAACTGTTCATTGCCTCGGCTGAGCGCGTGAAAGATCAGCTGATCTCCACTCAGCAGCTCTCCAACTGGATCACCTTTTGCATCTATTCCTGTTATGATCTGGTGGGAATTCCTCCACCACCAATTGTGAAGGCGCACTTGACTAGGGCGCAGGCCTCATCAGCTGCCTTTTTGGCCCATGTCCCCATTCAGGACATTTATAGGGCTGTCACATGGTCTTCAGTTCACACGTTCACCTCACATTATACACTTGTTCTCAGACCAGGAAGGAAGCCGGGTTCAGCAGGGCCGTTCTCCACCCCGAGAGTTTGTGAACTCCTTCCCACCTCCAACAGATATAGCTTGGAATTACCTATTGTGGAATACATATGAGCAATCACTTCAAGAAGAAAAGACACTTACGTTTTCCGTAACTGGTGTTCTTCGAGATGTGTTGCTCATGTCTATTCCACATCCCACCCCCCTTCCCCTCTGTCAGAGTTGTCTGGCAAAAGGAACTGAGTGTGGGCTGAGAGCGCAGCGCCCTTTATACCACACAATGGAGGCGCCACTCAAGGGGTCACTGGGGCACTCCCCTACAGGTACTGCTATAGGGAAAAACTTCCAACACCGGTGCATGTGGCGAGCACGCACATCTATTGTGGAATAGACAGGAGCAACATATCTCGAAGAACACCAGTTATGGAAAAGGTAACTGTCTTTTTTTCACCTAACAGCTTTCCCTCCCACATATGAAAAATGCACAATTTTTTTTGAAAATGATCAATCTGTTTTTATAGTAATATTAGCTTTCATAATAGTTTCATCTGTAGATCTCAAAGCACGTTACAAAGACTTTCACTGACTCCATATTACAGTGTGGAAATAGAGGCACATATAGGCAAATTGACTTTCCCAAGGTCAGTGGTAGAAGTGGGACCATGTTTCCTGGTTCCAGTGTCTTACCTAATGGACCATGCTGCCACAGAAATAAGACTTGAAATGTTGCCAAAAGCCCAGTTGTATATGATAGCTTTCCTAATATATATGATGATTGTTTCACAATGCTGTTATCAAATGAATGGGGATCATTTGTCTGGCATTTTACTATGTATTGTAATCCAAGTTTATAACTGTGTAGGTAGCTAGATACAAAGTAAAAAGAAATTGGCAGGCAGGAGATACTCAAGTCAGATTTTAGTGTGTGCAAAGGGGACCTAAATCTTAATTTCAAGAGTAAAGTGCATGTCCTAGTATGAATACTTTCAGTATTTCAGATGGGTCTGTTCAAATGTTTCTGCAGAAGGCAATTCTCCCTTCCAAGCCAGCAATCTCTTGGAAAAAGTTTTGGCGCACCCTACAGACAGTGTAGCAAATGAACGCTTTCTTACCTTCTGAGTCTCCTAGGTTCTGATTGTCTCTGTTTTTGGAGAAAAGCCACTTTCCTGCCGAGTAACATGGTGACTATTTTGGGCATAGCTTCTGCTTTAGGCTGCCCTCATCTATCCATGGATTGCTGAGAGCTCAACTGGATTTTCCATACAGGGAGAATGAGCAATTAGCTAATGTCCATTTGATTACTCAGTGAGTAAAGGCTTAGAACAGACATTTTCCAGATCATCTTGTGCAGCTAATCCATAGACTTGGCGCTAGTTAAAAGAGTCTGGGAAGTGCTTAACTGAACTTCCATTTATCCACCTACAGATTTAGACACACATTGTTATCTCAAATTGAGAGGAAAGACTGACTTGTGGTTAAAACTCTGCAATGGGACTTGGCAGTAGAGCTGTCCTGAGGATGACAGTTCTGTTTCCCAACAGATTTTGAGGTTTTGAAATTTGTTTTCATTCTGCTTTGGAACAAAAACAATACATTTTTCATGCTTTTGCAAAAACCAAAATTGTCAGGGAAAAAGGTACGGGGTTTTGTATGGCCATCGCTGGTGGTTAGGATAGTGGCTGGGGATTTGGGAGACCCAGATTCAAGTCCCTGCTCTGCCTGATTTTGAAGTGACCTGGGATGAAAAATTCTGTTCGGAATCAGGTGGGGCAGGAATTTAACCTGGGTTTCCCACATTCCAGCCAGTGCCCAAACCATTAAACTGTAGTCTCGTTTCTTTTCCTTTTCCCCTTCCCCTCACCCCCAAAAAACCCCTTTCCCAATTAGATTTTGAGAAATAGACTCATCTCCATAATGTGCTATTCAGTTTAGTTGTAGTTGTCGGTCCCAGGATATTAGAGAAACATGGTGGGTGCGGTAATACATTTTATTGGACCAACCAATGTCCATTGGAGAGAGAGAGACTAGCTTTTGAGCCACACAGAGCTGCTCTTCTTCTTTGGTATGGGTTGTAGGGCTAAAAATTGCTGTGTAGACATTCTGGCTTGGGCTGGAGCCAGAACTGGGGGGTCCATCACCCTTGCACGTTTTTTAATATGACATTTTTTAATTTGACATTTTACTGCTTGTGCTCACTGGCTGTATGAGACATATTTGGAAATAAAGCTGACCTGTATTGGTTAGGCTTTTATCTGTTTTTTCATATACTGCAAATTCTGTATTGTTCAATAGTCATATGCTTCTGTTTCTAGATGAAGGGGTACATAAAAGTTTTAAAGGAGCAGCCTCCTGATACTGTGGAAGTCCTTCTGAATGCTCTCAGGTATGTATGGAAGTAGAGTATAGTGTGAGGTGCTCAGGCCATATGGTAAGGGGGCAGGGAGGCATGCATATATCTAAGGTAAGTAGATGTACTAAACCAGGGGTCGGCAACCTTTCAGAAGTGGTGTGCCAAGTCTTCATTTATTCACTCTAATTTAAGGTTTCATGTGCCAGTAATACATTTTAACGTTTTTAGAAGGTCTCTTTCTATAAGTTTTTGTAATATATAACTAAACTATTGTTGTATGTAAAGTAAACAAGGTTTTTAAAATGTTTAAGAAGCTTCATTTAAAATTAAATTAAAATGCAGAGCCCCCCCCCGCCCCGGATCACGGGCAGGACCCAGGCAGTGTGAGTGCCACTGAAAATCAGCTCACATGCTGCCTTTGGCACACGTGTACTAAACGAAGATTCCAAAAGAGCTGAATATATTTTGATTATTTCTTAACAAAATTAATGAGATTGTTTTGAGATTTGTAATGGGGATGAAATGAATGAATGGTAATGGAATCATTGACTGTCTTCTGTGAAAGTGTTAATATCAAACCATACAATTACATCTTCCATTTTATAGTTACGTTCCCAGCTGTAGCTTTGTTTTCTGTAGGGAAAGTGAGGAAACCATGTTTAATATATGTAAACCTACTACATTTAGTAAAACTTCATATTAATTTGCAGAACAGATAACAAAGCTTTGATGATGTCCTAATTCATGTTCATTATTTGTGTATTACACTTTCACTTTGTATTTATAATTCCTAGGTTCACTACAAAACACCTGAATGATGAATCTACTTCCAAGCACATTCGAGCGATGCTTCAGTAGTCCCTTCTGAGACAAGTGGAGCTATATGTATTGATCACAGAAGATGTGTATGTTTACATAATTTAATACAGATTGGTGTTAATACTTGTGTGTATGTTCTTCACATCATTGAAATTTATGAGTCTTTAGTCATAACATGACTGACTTTATATAGCACAATCTCCATTTACATGTCGGCCTTATCTTTTTACATTATACTTCAACTACATCTATAACAGTCTGTTGTTGTCTGTGTTTGTTTAATCCAAAAAAGCTGCCTCTTTCACAGAAGTAAGCAGTAGTAAGGACAAAATGGAAGTCAAATAGACTAAACCCTAGGGGTGAAATCTTGCAGGAGAAATTGAATGTGAATTAAAATTAAAAGTGAAATTGTCTCATTTCTTTGTTTATTGTGCTGTTGGAAATTTAGTTTTACATAAAGTTCTCCAAAGTCTTTTTATGGACTGAAGGTCATTTGAATGTTCAGCACCATTGCATGAGACACAACATGTTTTGTATTAGGCAGAAGGAAAAGTGGCCACCTACTGCGCATTCTTGCTTGGCTGAAAACAGCCAACAAATTCTGTTGCCAAAGAAGACATTGTGTCTCTTCGGTTTATTCTGTAACCCTTGCCGTTCCACAGTTGAGAAATTGATATCCTGTTTCGGGTTTAATGTATTTACTTATAAAATGCAGTTCAAGACTATCCTCAGATTCAGACAAGCTTGTATTACTGAATAAGAAAAATACTCTTAGGCCTAATGCCTGAAGCTTGGAGAATAATGAGGAAGTACTAAAGCCTTGTGTACATTAGAAAGCTTATGCCAATTCCCCAAATGAAATCTAAGGGTCTGTCTACACTGAAATAAAACACCTGCAGCTGGCCCAGGTCAGCTGACACCGTCTCAAAGGGCATGGGCTGCAGACTATAAAACAGCAGTATAGATGTTGGGTCTTGGGCTGGAGCCCAGGACCCTTCCCTGTTGCAGGGTCCCAGACTCTGAGTTCTAATCAGTGGCGTAGCCAGGTGGAGGGAACGGGGAGCGATTTAAAAAAAAAAAAAAAAAAGCGTCACCCGCTGCAGCATTTTTTCTCACCCAGCGGCGCTCCGGGTCGTCTTCGGCGGGCCTTTCACTTGCTCTGAGGGTCTTTGGTGGCATTTCGGCGGCAGGTCTTTCAGTGAAGCGAGTGAAGGTCCCGCCGTCGAAGACCCGGAGTGAGTAAAATAAAAACGTCACAGTGAGTGGTGCCTTTGTTGTTGTTGTTTGTTGTTATTGCTCCCCCGGGTGAGTATGAAGGTGCCAGGAAATTGACATCCCCCTCTAGCTATGCTACTGGTTCTAATCCAAGCCTGAATGTCTACACTGCAATTTTATAGCCCCAGTCCCCACCACATGGGCCAGTCGCAGGTCTCTTATGGTAGTGTAGACATACCTTAAATGGGCAAAAAGCCTTTTTGCTGGTATAACTGTCTACTAGAGCTTTCTGGTGATATAAAAATATTGTAAAGACTCTCTCACTCCTACCTGACATTATTATACCCACAAAAGTTTCTAGTGTAACTTCTAGTGTAAGTTTCTAGTATACCTGGCCTCGTTAGAGCAGGAGTGATATAAAGAGGGTTTGACTGTGTTTTGGAGTTGGGCTATTTGTAAACTCCCTTAAAATCAAACTCCTTGTATAGTACTTTTTATCAGCCAATACCATCTGAAAACTGAGAAGTTTCAGTTGCTTACTTAACCGTTGTTTTCAAATGTGACTTAAGCTTTCAAGAAGTTGTGTTCCTCACTGAGTTGCATTTATTCTTAGTTTCTCCAGTCAACGGAATAGAGATCTTTTGCCAAAACCAGCAAAGTGCTCTTTTGAGTGTCTGAGTGACCTTCAGCAGCTGTGAATTTTCTAGCAGAGAGGATCACATTTTCAAAAACCTGCATTAATTTTGCATGTTTGGCTTACACGTTTGCATGTAAACTCTAAGGCATATGCATAAACTCTGATTTATGTATCTGTATGCGTATTGGAATTTGTGTGCAGTCACTGGAGTTTTCATGAATGTACTTCAGATTATGTGGCCCTTTGATATTTTGGTGGTATAATACTGCACACTAGAAACTGTACTGCACTCCTACAAAGCTACTTATCAATGTCAGTTCCTAGGCAATATTTAGTCTGTAAGCTCTTCAGGGTAAGGATTGCCTTCTGTTGTATATTTACACAGCACTTATTACTTTGAGGCCTTAATTCTGATTGGGGCCTCTAGAAGCTAATATAATACAGGTAATAATGCTTCTGACTCTGCTATACAGCTGCTGCTGAGTACCCAGATGTCATTAGAAACAGTTTAATATAGGGATATTTACCAAATGTAAAAAAAGTACTTTCCCCATTGTCAGTTAAATGGACTGCAGATTCGTAGTGGATCTGATAGATTCTTTATTTGCTAAAGTTAATACTTGCCAAAAGAGGAGAACTGTGTAATGAAGAAAAATGTAAACCTGAAAGCATTCTTAAAGTTGTCATGTGCTGTTTGCAAATGTCAGTGCATTTCTTTGCCTGGTGTGACGGGGCTATTTTGTACAGAAGTTTGTTTGAAATAATAAAAAGTTTGGTACATTCATACCATTTGGATTGTCTGTATTTATACAGCGGGTAATAAGAAAGGAGGGTATGGATTGACATTTGAAAGTTCCATACAATATCCCCAAATATACCCAATTTTTAAATGTTATACTTTTTTATACCAGTAATATTACAGATACTACAGTTCTTAGACACTTGAACAGCTCTGCTGGTTGAATGTATCCTATATAATTACTCTTGGGGAAATTCTGCGCCATTGCGGAAAGTAGAATTAGCACAGAAATTAATATTATGCTCAGAATTTCCTTCTCCCCCCAGCGACCACTAAGGAGCACTAGACCCAGCAGAGCCCAGCTCACAAATAGAAGATGCTGCTGTGGAGAGGAGAAGGGAGCTGTAGGATTCCTGGTAGCTACAGTTCCCAGCATGCCTTGAAGGAAAGAGGTGGCATGCAGGAAACTCCATTCCAGCCCAGGACCCAGCATCGGGATGTTTCTCCCTGTGGATCACTGGGCTCTGGGGGGGTAGGAGTTGCATGCGAGTGTCTAGGTGGGTGAGGGTTGAGGCACAGCTGAGCTTTGGGGGCAATGGTTCCAGGAGTCTGGGTTGGGGGAGGTCCTGCAGCTGGCCTCTGTTAAGAATGGCTGTGAATGTCTGGCGCTCTGGGGGGAAGAGGGTAGAGAAACAGGAATTGAGTTGTCATAGGGGTTTCCTTAACTCTCTACTCCTTGGGGAATTCTTTTGTCTGTATTGTTGAACATAGTTGCTGATATTTATTTCAAAATAAATTACCAAAATAATTGCCATGATTATATAATGTTGTTCTGACAAATAAAATCTGCAGAATTTTTAATTTTTTAGCACAGAATTTTTAACTTTTTGGCACAGAATTGCCTCAGGAGAGTATAATATACCTTTCTGTGTGGTGGGCTTTATACAAGAAAAAGCCTCCAACTTTTACTTTACATTTTTAATTTTTTAAACTGCTTGACATTTGATTACTACTACATCATCCTATATTATAACAAAATAAAAACTGGCTACCATAAGTTCTGAGGCAATGCAGAGTCTTAAATAGCTTGCCATTCTTGGAGAAAATTCAAATGTTTAATTGAATCATCATTTTTAATATGGTGCCCAAAAGTAGAGTCAAAGTCCATTGTGCTAGGCAATGTACACATGTGGCTATAACTTTCTGCCACTGCCTATGGCAGGGTGTACTGCATTCAGGCTGCATGTTGAATCTATGTGGGTTGCTAATTTCTTCTGAGGAGGAAAATGCATGATAGAAGCAGTAATATGTCCATTTTCCCATCTCCATCTCTCCTTTTGCCCTAAAACTACTGTCCTTGGAACAAAGAGGCTGGAAAGGCAAAATGAAACTATTCAAACTTTTTTTTTTTCAAAACCACATATTGTATATGCCAATTAAATTGACCAAGATATATTTAAAAGATTTGGGGTGGCATTTTCAAAGGAACTTCAGTGAGTTGGAGACTCAACTCCCACTGACTTTGTTTGCAGCTGGGCATCTTAAATCTGAGGTGGTTTTGGAAGTATGCCTGCAGGACAATGGTGTGTCCATAGACACACCTGGATGTTAAAGTCCACCTGTGACCGGAATCCCAGGGGAGTCAGCTGAAGTCACTCAGTTAGGCTGAATTGCGAAGAATGGGGCAGGCAATCGCCAAAGCTGGTGGCTATTCCAATATTGAGATTTACCAAGCCAGCACAAAACAGTTTCTGTTATACCTCACTGGTTACTCAGGAGTCAACAGCGCAGTTCCCTTAAAGCGACCCAGCTTCAGGCCTCCACCTGCTTACCCAAGTCAGATATGATGAGAATTAATGAAAATCTTATTCATCATACAAAAAGGTTCTACCAATCCCATAAGATGGGACACATTACCTCCCAGGTTAATGACTATTCCAGATCTTACCCAAATACATGCTTGCAGGCAATGCTTTTTAACCAAACTAAAATTTATTAGAAAAGAAAAGAGTGTATGATTAAAAGATCAATATACATACAGATGTGAGTTCAGTTGAGTTTCAGATTCATAGCAGAGGTCGTGAGCTTTGTAGTTGCAAAGAGTTATTTTAGAATTTAGTCCATAGATTATAATCCAATATCCTATTCAGGGTGTTCCAGATTAAATGAGATCTCAATTTTGCAACTCAAACTTCCCCTGATGAAACTTAAGCAGATCTGAGATGACAGGATCAGGACCCCAAGTGTCTTTTATACAATGTTCTAGCATCCACTTGACCTTACAGTCCTGGATAAACAATAGGCAGCCAGAGAGACATTGAAGTAGGTTTACTTCCTAAGGATCACCTGGTAATTATTTGCATAGATTAACATAAGGCAATTGCCTGTTTTCCCACCATTCACAGATTATTTGCTATACATTTCAAAGAGAAATGAATACAGCGATATCCTATGTTTACAGTTCATTTAAATGTTAAGATGTTCTTTTGATCTCTGAATTAACAGAATACAGCATAGACAGGGACTGTTGATTACACTGTTGACCACTACCTATACACCTCTACCTCGATATAACGCTTTCCTCGGGAGCAAAAAAATCTTACTGCATTATAGGTGAAACCGCGTTATATCGAACTTGCTTTGATCAGCTGGAGTGCACAGCCCCACCCCCCTCAGAGCGCTGCTTTACCGTGTTATATCCAAATTAGTGTGATATCAGGTGGTGTTATCAAGGTAGAGGTGTATATGTAAATACACAAAAACAAAAACATTATCTCCACATATGTCTAAGGGCTGAATTTGAGTCATTCATCCTGCAGGATGCTTAACCCTTTCTAATCATGTGTCACACCACCATTTATAATAGAACAAGTGCAAGTACTTACATATTAATTAGAGCAGGAACTGAACCTCTATCTTCCAAGTGAGTGCTCGTAACCACTGGGCTATAGTCATTATTCCACTTTTTCTCTCACACAATGACTATTTAAGTATTTCATACAAAGTAGAACAGCTTCACAGGAGAGACCCATCCCAGAATATCCTACAATGCAGTAGTTAAAGCACTCAGCTGAGAGACCTGGATTCATATCCCAGCTCTGAATTTGTCCCTTGGTCTCTCATATCATGGGCTAGTGTTCTAACCGCTAACCTAAAAAGAGGTATCCTGCATTCCTCCTCAGCTGTTTTCTGTGGGCCTGATCCAATAGGCAGCCGTGCTGGGACTTCTCTCTCTCTCTCTCTCTCTCCCCGCCTCCCCTCCTGTTGATTCCAGGCATTCTTCTCATGTAGATAATGCTCCAACTCTCAGGTGCAGTGAGTCTCAAAATCAGGATTCCTGGGCTCTCTTCCCAGCCTTGCCACTGACAAACAGGGGTAGTCCACTCACCCAGTTTCTGCCCCACTTAAATAAATGAGATTAAAAGACAACTTGCTGCTGAATCTTTCCAAAGAGATCACATTTCAGTGTTCAGGAAACTAAACAGTTGTGTGCCAGAGTCAGTTGTGTACCAGGAAATATTATGGATCAACCAATGCTTGAGGCCCCTATGACAGCAGGGAATTGATTAGATGACATGCTCAGTGTCAAAGTTAGAATCAGGACTCACAATTTGTCAGACCACTCTGTTTTATTAGCACAGCGCTTTGCCAATAACATTCAGAATATGTGAGCAGCCATGCAAGGCCAAAACAGTCTTATTTATACAGATAAAAGAGCGGGAATTAGACAAAGGAACAAAGAAAGCAAAACTGTAAAATTCACCTGGGGCACAGCATGCATATCCTACTTTTTTACTAACTCTTTATGGATCTGAGGCTAATACTTTACCAATTGCCCTTAAATGGTGCAATTGTTCTATGTGAATGTCTGTATTTCTGACACCTGGATTGCAGCATTCCAACAGTTTTTCTTAAAGGTACAGACAGCATTTTTTTAATTCTTTCTATTTTCACAATATAATTCATTCTACTTTTACAATCCCTCCTTTTGGTCAAGCGCACGCCATGACCAACAATTACTGGGTTCCACAAATTAACCGTTTCTTATCTTTTTGTTCATCAGTGATATTCAAAATCATCATATTAGCACTCTGTTTTGGGGCAGCCATCTGGGTGACACAATTCTGGATACAACAGATTAACTGAAAGCATACAAAAATCACTAAGATTTTAAACAGGATAGTTAGGGCTCCCTGAAACAACCAGTTTCCTATGCCAGAGAAATTGAACAGGTTACTTAGCCACTTCCATAAAGAACTCAGCTCTTCATGAGGAAGATATGCGATTTGTTTTAAGTGGCTGTAGCGATTTATTACCTTATTGGTATTGTATAAACATACAACATTGTTTTTTAGTGAGAGCACAGGTCCCTTCTTTGGCCGTGAGCACTATGTCCAATGCCTGACGGTTCTGGAGGGCCACCTGTCCGATCGCCTGTTTCCTTGGCCAGGGCTCTTAAACTTTCTCTGGTTTTATTTGCCATTATTTAACTACTTAGGAGCCTTTTTGCCTGGTGTATTGCTCCCCCAAGTGGGGTAAAGGAACTGCCAATAGCCTCTTCCCAGGTGTCATTACTGTTCCATATTGTGTTAAACAGACAAGGTCCTCCAGTGAGGTCTGGGGAATTGAGTGGGATAGCCAGGACAGGAACACCAGTTTGAGAGTGGGCTGGGATGTGGCTGCAGACCCAGCATTTAGAAATAATAAGGATCTGAGCTATTCACACTTGCTGCTGGATAAAAGAATTGTCATTGTGTGCACCCCAGACCTTAAGATACCAGCAGCCGAGGAACAGGCGCTACCAGAGCTGCATGTTGGAGGCAAGGCCCTTCTGGTTCTGACAACCTCAACTGAGGGAACTGCACTCACAGTTTTATGTCCACCAGGCAGCAGGCGCTTGGCTTACTACTGCTTCTTCTTGGGCCTTGCTTTATGTAGTCATCTGCTTCTGGCAACCCTTACGAGAGCGTAGATTGTAAGGTATTGCAGGCTGTTCCTCTACGTCTTCTTCTGGAGTCAAAAAAATTGACTCTGCGTGGTCCTGAGGTGGTGATTGGTTCACTGGGGTCTGTGCATTCTTACACTGCGAAGCATGTATCCACTCTGAGATGCCAGGCAGTTTAACAGCCGTCCCTTGACTCTGGCTGTAACAATGGCCTTCACACCTTATCTTTTCCTGATGCATACATTCCTTATTCACACAAATAGATTTGAGAATACAAACAGTAGTATTTTATATAGAACAAAAAAAGCATTGCAAATTAAGCCTTGCTAAGTTTTACAATTGATAACTAAGACAATTTACATTGAGACCCAGGCCTTCAATGTTTTTCTAATTTACTTAACACAGACACAATAGAGAATCCTGTCTCTTACTACCTAAATCTTAAAACAAAGAGTTAGAGAGGGCCCAATTTGTAATGCATATGGGAAAACAGAATCCTATAGTCCCAGGGGGTCATTTTTTTCTGCTATTTAAAAATAGTGACTAGCAGGATGAAATCAAATTATACTTTAATTCTTATGGGATATTATAAAATCCTGCTCCTACATATCCCCCTTTTGACATTAAGATTATTAATCGCCAGTGTTACTTTTTATTTAGTCCACGTAATAGAAAATACTGGGAGGTGATTTGGGCCTGTGGCTTTAGCTTTACATACATTTGTTTTATCCACCAGCACATTTTAAACATTTTAATTAAACACATACAATGTAAAACCAAAAACAATTAGGGTAGTAATATTAGTATGCCAGTAGTTGTGGGAGACCATCCAGAAAATGTTATACCAATGGTAAGCTGTTATGCTTTTATGCAGTGGCAATTTTTAACATGTCCCCATTTGCGTGTATAATATGAACAGTTCAGTTTTTCACATTTTTGTTTTTATTATTTTTTTTTTTTAGGAGCCATGTTACCTTTTTACCTTTTAACAGATGATTGGTAACTGTTTGCCATTTAATGCCAAGGTTGATAGAGAACTCAGCTAAATCAGTGCTTACAGTAAGCGGAGACTTTTTTGTTGTTGTTGTTGTGGCAAATAGTAAATGTGATTATTGGTAAACACAGTACTTACATTACATTTACATTTGTCTTCTGGTGGGTTGCTAGCACTTTTTAAACACTTTTTTCCCAAGAATTAACACATACACATAGTCCATTATACAATACTTTGGATTATCTGAAAGACAAAAAGAACAGTTTTCTACCCCTTTTGGGGTGGCATTGATTATTGCTTAAAGATTTCATTCTTTTACAAATACCCTTTCTGACTGCAGGCAAAACAGAGGAATTACCCCCATATTTTCCTGTGGTTTTTTTTTTTTTGTTTTTTTTTTTTTTTGTTTTTTTTTTTTAAGGCAGGCCAGGTTTTAATGGCTTTTACATTTTAAGGGTTATGCAAAAATTATTTCACTGTTTAGTTATTAAATTCATGAGGTGGTGTACCTCAAGTTTTGCCTCTTATATAGCAGACCAAGTTTGTAATGTTTTCCCTGCTGTGTTAAGCTTTAAGTTTATTCACAGAAAATAGCTGAGAAGCATCATTACCATATTACTTTAAAGGATTTTTTCAAAAATCATACACACTACAAGTTGTTACAGGGGTACTCACTAACATTAAAGTTATTTTAATGTTTAATATTAACAGTAACATTAGCATCAAATTAATTAAAGGTATCTTGTTATACCATGCCTTTTATGTAGGCAGTTTGTTTGCTGACCAGGTATGTTCTTTATTTGCAGCTTCATTTGTGCTGGCAGTTTTCACCTTTTTTTATCAGTTAGGTAATTTGCATCAACACAGGCTAGGCTTTTGGATTCAAAGCCATCAGCAGAGCTCAGAGACTCTGTTTTAACACACAGGGATCTGAAAAAGAAAACAGCCTATTGCGGCTCTTTTTGGAGCCCTAATAGGATTTTAATTCAGCAGCATGTTTCATTTGCATTTTTTTTTACATCCCTTTTTACAATATACGCTGCACATGTCCTACGGAAAATGCACATTCTTTCTATACTATAACTTTTCAAAAACATTAGCCATATTAATTTTTACATAAGGTATAACTTTGTTTTGTTTTTACAGAGTTTTTATGTACTTTTATTAAAGTGACAGTCTGATTACACATAGTCATTTTAAGGCTCAGTGTTTTTAACATTGCTTCTTTTTGTTTTGTGCACCTCACCTCTGCTGTTGCTTCAGAGGGTCACTGTTAACTTCTTATTCTGTCATTACAGCTCTTATCTGCTATTGTTACAAAAAAAACAAACCAAACAAACAAAAAGACTCCAGAATCTCTACCTATTCTCGTGATTCTGACTGCCCTATTGCAGCCATGACTTGGTCTTTATTTAAAAACATTTTAATTTTTGTAAAGAATTAAGTTACCCCTTAAGGGTTAAATGCTAAATCCCAAAGCCAAACAACACTAATTACCTGTGTCTTGCAAAAAGGTCTGTCAGTTTTGCAACTTTGAATCAAAGAGTCAAATGAATTTTTAGTGGCATTAAAAACAAAAACAAAATCAATTTATTTTACACCTACAAAACAGTAGTTTTACAAACCAGATGTGTTGGTTTAGATTTTTAGAACTTTACATACACAGACAAATAGATACATACACATTTTCTTTTTCTTAACATTTTTTTTTACACTGCTTTGTTTTTGCATAGCTGTATATATATAAGGATTATTTACAGGCACTCTTCTGGAAAAGGGCCCATTTTCCCTTCAGAATGTCTGCAAAGAAACCAAGAATTCTCTCTCTTTAACATGGTCCTTTTTAACATTTTTCACAAAGTTTAACTGCTTAATTCTCTCCAGCCTCTATAGTTAACTTTTTACTCTCTTTTTTTAAATCACTTGTTTATGTTCCAAAATGACACCTTTATTACCTTAGATTTCACCCTTTTAAGTATTGTTCCAGGGGTTCATGCCTGCACTTACTACTTTTTTTTACTTCTGACACTATTTCCTTAGGGCTTTCAACCTGTTTCTTTTTTGTTGCTTGCCTGCTTGTCTGGGCCCGATCCTGCTTTTTTTCAATGAACCGTTTGTGAATGATATTGTGGTCATTTCACAATTTTGAAAGAAATGTTCAAGGAAAGGGACCAGGAAGGGTGGGGGCTAGTTGAGGAGCTCCCCCCGCCCCGAGTCTTGCTGAATTGGTAGTGGGACACTATAAAGAATCAGTTTCTGAGGCAGACAACAAAGAGGAACAGAACAAGGGACTTTTTGTCCTTTTTACAATGAGATGGGAGTATGAAGGGGTTTGGATCGATCCGGGGTTTGGAGAACGGGGTAAAGGGGAGCGCTCGGTCTAGTGGTGGGAGAGGAGGCTTTTAATAAAGCTTTTAACTTATTATTTGAATAAGTGAGAGAGGCCTGTTTTGATTTTGTCCACCTATGATTTGCCTCTTTCCACCACTGCATGAAACAATTAACCTCTCCTTTAGCCAATTTAGTTTTAGGTTGGCCGAGTTTGTCCTTTAAGACGTCCACTCAGTCTTTGTTCCAAGATTTTAACAGTGGCCACTGAGTTTTGGGATCCCCCTGAGTTAGCCTAGACCATTTTCCCAGAAATTTACAGGAGTCTTGACCCTTTTTACAGGAGTCTGGACCCATCCTAAATACATAAAATGAGCCGGCGTTCATTTAGGGAACTGTCCCGACTTAGACGTCTGGTTACCAGTACAGGAGGACTTTCACACACCAATTACACAAGAAGGAAATTCAGGTTCGTCAGAGCGATGCCTGCTGCAACACATAAAAGGAGCCCACAGGCTACTGCCTCAATTGCCCTTGCTTTCACACTAAGGGTTTTACCCAAGGTGTGGTGCGGCTGCAATTGTGCAGATTTCACTCACTCAGACCGCGGGGACAGGAACCCCTTGGTCGGCCGATCCCCAGACAGAGACGGCACCCAGACTCAAACACTCCACAAGAGGACAGATAGACACAGAGACAGGACAGTCCTCAGTCCGGACAAAACACAGAAATAATTACCTGACCAGATTCCTGATGTCAGATCCCGGGATCCCTACCAGAACAGAGTGGGAACCAACAGGTTCGATGGCGTAGACCTCACTGTGGCTGTGCGCCTTTCCGCTCTAGTGGGGGACCGCTTGGGCCAAATGCCCAGGTGCCGGCTGCCACGGTCATCCCACAAAAACAGTCAGGAATCACACAGCCCCAGTGAAGACGTTTGCCATCTCGGTGGAACCTCCAAATTGTCAAAGTTAGAATCAGGACTCACAATTTGTCAGACCACTCTGTTTTATTAGCACAGCGCTTTGCCAATAACATTCAGAATATGTGAGCGGCCATGCAAGGCCAAAACAGTCTTATTTATACAGATAAAAGAGCGGGAATCAGACAAAGGAACAAAGAAAGCAAAACTGTAAAATTCACCTGGGGCACAGCATGCATATCCTACTTCCTTACTAACTCTTTATGGATCTGAGGCTAATACTTCACCAATTGCCCTTAAATGGTGCAATTGTTCTATGTGAATGTCTGTATTTCTGACACCTGGATTGCAGCATTCCAACAGTTTTTCTTAAAGGTACAGACAGCATTTTTTTAATTCTTTCTATTTTCACAATATAATTCATTCTACTTTTACATCAGATAACCCTTGCAGATTATCAGTGCTCTATGCTGCAGAGGAAGGCTAAAAAATTGCAAGGTTTCTGCCAATCTGACCTGGGTGAAAATTCTTTCCTGATACCATAGTAGGTAATCAGTGTGAGCCTAAGCATGGGAGCATCTGCTAACCATCTGGGAGAGAGGGTTCTTTGTACCTCCTTGGAGCATTGGTTCATCTCTTCCTGTGGCCTGATTTCAGCTGTGGCCAATATCTGATGCTTCAGATCAGATGAAGGTTGGGAAAAAAAAAATCCCAGAATGTAGCTGGCCAAATGTGAATCGGGAAAAATTCCTTCCTGACCCTTGCAGGTGACCTTCTGAAGCCTGAGGTTAGATTGTAGTGATTGACTAAATGCAGAGCTGCAAGTGTATGTACATGATGAGGGCAATTCCTGTTCTCTCTGGCACCAATGAAGATAGGGAATGGACAGGGGAAAGGAAAGAGGTTAAGGCCTTTATTTAGCAGTGAAAGTGGGAGTCAGGAGAGGGTAGGGACAGTCGCTCCAATGAACTCTGTGCTTACACAAAAATCCAAACAGGAACATTCCATGTGACCTTCCTTCTGTTGTGTGAGAGCAACGCACACTCATTGTACTGTCCCTTTGTGGAACGATGGCCTTGCTAATGGGCTCCAATTGCTCGTCCCTCTCCCTCTCTGTATATACACTGAGGATGCTTGTGCTGAGGACATGTGGAAATAAATTACATTACTACAACAAGAATGCTAAATTTCTATGTGGCATTGACTGGTTTGAAGATTTGGGGTCCAAACCAGGCTAGTAAGGGGTTTTATCACTACCTGCCCTGTATATCAAAGCCCTGACACCAACAGCGTGCTCACAGCACAATAGCCTCATCCTGGTTTCCACCAGCCTGGTTATTCCTTGCAGAGTGACACCAACACTCTCCCAGTTCTGAGTTCTCCTCAAGAATGTTTGTTGCTGCAGTGCCCTGCCCTTCCTATTGTAGCACCCACAAAACCTCCTCAGCTTTGCTGTTTCTTACAAGAGACCATACAGAGCAGCTTATTAAGTGGGGTTGAGAAATCCTCCACTTCAGTCAAAGCACTGAGTTGGTTTAAGGTAAAAGTAAAACAATTTTATTAAGAAAAGGCCATAAGTTTAAGTGATACCAAGTATAAGGAATAGGGAAAGAAATCATTGCAAAGAAACAAAAGGAAAAATACATTTCTGAGACTAAAACGCAACAACGTAACGTTATTTGTTCAAAGAAGTTTTTCTCACCAGTCGTTCTTCCAGCATGGCTGTCCTGTTCCTTAGCCAGGACCCAGCACAAAGCGGTCAAAGCACTTGGTTTCTTGGAATCGGCGGGTGAAGGCTAACAATGGGGTTTGTTCCCCTTCTTTTTATAGTAAACCTTTGAAATGTATTCTTTGAACAATAAGCTCAAAGGATGCTGGAATGTAGATGGCATGCTGTCTTCTTCCCTGCTTGATAGCTTTGTTTACCTTATGATTACTTATTACTAATAAAATTTAGGCTTCTGTTAGTGCAGATCAATATATAACATGAGAATCTTGTTGAAATCTTCTACTCATAATCTGTCTGTAAACTGAATCTAAAAATTAACAATCAAGAAAATGTTTCAGAAAAATTAATAGATGTCTACAAAATCCTTTCTTTTCTGAACTAAACTGAATGAGGGTGAGTTTAATTAAGATAATAAAGATAATATCCTAGACTTTTTTCCAGTTGATCTAATTTTAGGGGCCAGCTGATGTAAATTTGGGAAATGCTTTATTTACCCCACTTTGTAAAAATTGTTAAGCAAGACACAAGGTTAAAAAATGTCCTGTTTTATAATGTTGCTTTTTTTTTTTTTTTTTTTTTTTTTTTTGCCTTCTTAATACATTTGAGATCTTGGGGTTTTTTTTAGTATCTATGTTATTTAAGATTGGCTAACAGTAAGATTATCATTTCAATGCACACTTTTATGTGGTTGGGTGCTAACTGCAGTAAGCGTTAATCTCCTTTCAACCAGAATGATTTTCTAATGGAATTGTTTGGGAACACCACATTCTCAATTGGGCACAGAGTGATCATTTTACATTTCCGTAAGCTAGATCACATGCAAAGAGTACAGCAGCTCAGTTCAGCACATTGGAAGCATTGTACCATATCTTAGGCTAAGGACCATGGGTGGGATCCACAAAGGGAGTTAGGCATTGCAAGGCTAAGCATGACAGCACCTAACTTTTTGGCACATAGAAAAATCACAGGAACAACAGTGTAATCCACAAAGCTGAATTATCACCTAGGCTCCCAATACTATGAATGGGGGGAAATCATACCTAAAAATGAAATCTTCAAAAGCCAGCAAACTAGGTAGGAAGCTACCTAAACTTATCAATGGTGGATGCCGACCAATGGAGTGTGAGCAAAGCTAAATCCAGGCTTCAGGGCAGTGCCTAGCTACCTGGAGTCAGTGCCTAAGGCACTTCTTGAAGGATGAGTTAGGAGCCTGTCTTGCTCTACTTGAAATGGCCAGAGTAGGTACCTATCATATAACATTTAGCTCAGTTGTTAGTGCACTTGCCTGGGATGTAGGCGACCCAGGTTCAAATTGCCCTTCTTACCACAAGGGAAGAAAGGATTTGAATTGTGAGCTTCCACCTCTCAGCAGAGGGCTTTACCCACTGGACTACAGAATCATACTCAGCCTTCAACAGGACAGACTGGGGGAAGCCCTCATCAGAATATCTCAGATCCCTCTCCTGAGAGATGGGAGACTCCTGTTCAAATCCTTTCTCTCCCTTAGGTGGCGTGTGGGTGTAAATTGCACTTGTCTCCCCCATATCCCAGGTGACTGCTCTAACCATTGGGCCAAAGGTTATAAAACGGGCACCTCCTCCGGCTGAGTTTTGAATAAACTCTGATCTGGTAGGTGGCCTCTGGGCACACCTACCAAATCAGACCCGACCTGAGACTTAGGTGACTGAATCCCTGTCTTTCCCTGGGCAGTGAATTGCTCTGGGACTTAGGCAAGAGAATGGCATCTGGACATCTAAGGGAGGCTGAAATATAGGCAGCAAGGGAACTTTTACTTGGAGAATTTGGGCACTGAGTAAGTATAGGCACCTACACGATTTGGTAGGAGTGTTGCTGATTGCTGTAGTGCCAAAACTGTGTCTTAGGACCATACGCCTGACACTTAGGCGCCTAAGTGTGGGGATATGCATGTCTAAGTGCCTTTGTGGATCTGGGTTTGTGTGTGTGTGTGTGTGTTGAATCCCTGCTGCTTGCTTGCCAAAGGACTGAGCCGGCATTTGTCGATGTAATCGGCAATGTTCCCTTGACTTCACTGGATAGAGGTCTGAGCCCTAGGATTGGTCAAAAAGTTTCCATTTAAACTTATTTCTGTTGGAAAATTTGGTTTTTGACTCACTGAAAAGTTTGCAGAAGGCCTTTGGTGAAAATTTTGGGGTTTTGGTTGCTGAAAACATTTTGGCAAATTTTCAACAAAAAGTTCAGATTTTCTAGTAAAACATTTGACAAAATTTTTGATTTTGTCAAAGCTTTCAGTGCGCTGGAGGGAAGGAGGAATACATTTTTGACCTATTACACTATTCACCCATCCTTAGGTGCTGGAGTGAATTGTGTTACAACCCAGTTCGTCCATACCTGCATTAAACTTGCTGTTTTATAGTGCACACAGAGATAGTAGTAGTTCCAGTTAAATCAAACATAAGTACTCTTGCAGAATCAGGGCCTTAGAAATCATCTTCCCCAACTGTGGTGACCAGATAGTCCGATTTTATAGAGACAGACCCAATATTCAGGGCTTTGTCTTATATAGGTACCTATTATCCCTTACCCCATCTCTATTTTTCACACTTGCTATCTGGTCACCCTATCCCCAATTGAAGGATTTCTACCATAGGATTCCTTAGAGTGGACGTGAACCAGGGTCTTAGATGAGTTTTACAGAAATTAGTATATTTGGTCTCAGTTACTGATATTTGGCTGTCTCAGTTTATGTTTTCTAAGGGGATGCCATAGTGAGGTCAGCCATTTAAACGCTTGTAAAATTAATATCTAATTGTGGAGCAAGACCTTTGTGACCCCAGACCAACCTTATTAAGGATTTACATGAAATTCTTATTATGTGTATAATTCTTATTAGATTAAAAGTATGTATTCATTATGTTGATTTTTTGATTGCGCACATTTTGATTGAAATATATGTTCATAATCATATCTTAATATTTATACCCTTAAAGATTATTTCCAGCTCCTAGCCCAGCCAGTTCTGTGCCGCTGTGTTTTAAAATTACAAAGTAAAGGCCACATTTGTTTAACTTAATCTGTCAGAATGACATTTGTTTTATTAATTAACAAGTTGAACAAGCTAAGAAGATTTCTTTGTTCAATGGTTTCACGTTCACATTAAGGCTTACTATTCTGCTGATGTCTCGCACAGCTGTAATTATTTTAATTAATTTAGTGGGATATGCATTTAAGCTTGAATAATTAACCTTTATTTTTATCACTCATGACATTATTGCCCAGCTCCTCAACTGATGCAAATTGCTCTTGTGCCATTGCCGTGAATAAAGCTATTCCAAAGCTCCACCAGATGACAATCTGACCCAAATAATTTAAACTGGTTTGAGGTCAAACCAGCTACCACCAGCCTTTTGTATTTTACAGTGGCAATGATTCATATCAGAACATCTAGAGATAATTAAATGTCAAGGATTTTACATTTGGTAATGAATAGTAGATAGGAACCCAATAAAAAAATAAAGAGCTGCTCCCCTTTGTAAGTGCATTGACCTTGTGGCTCTGCCTGCTTTCCTGCTGTTGTCAGTGTTTTTTATGTTGCCAGCATTAAGATAATACACCCAAAGTTATATAGAAAAGAGATATTAATTAGGCTAAGAACTGATGGCCTGCTCTGAATAGTGAGAGTCTAGTACGCATGAGGATATGTGGGGCCCAATTGTCTCACTTACATCCATTTTACATGGTATAAATTCCTGGCCCCATTGAAATCAATGGGCATTTGTCCATTGACATCAGTGGTAATATTCTTGATTTATACTGGTGTGAACAACATCAGATTTAGGTCTTATGGCTCTAGTTCTGATGTTTCTAATGATCTCCTTGTAGTCATTTGTTTTTTAATTGATAATAAAATAATCTTGTTTCCATTGTTTGGGTTATATGACGTTTTTACACCATTAGACTTTGGAATGACAACTAGGTCTTTTGTAGGGTGACCAGATGTCCGGATTTTCTAGAGACAGTTCTGATTTTGGGGTCTTTTTCTTATATAGACTCATATTCCCCCCCATCCCCTTTCCGATTTTTCACACTTGCTATCTGATCACCCTAGTCTTGTGAGAGAGTGCTAAAGCATTTTTGCCTTCAGTAGATCTGTCTAGCTATAACTGACTGGAACTTAATGAACAAGTCTGTGGATAATGCACGAATAGGAATAAAATCCAGCTCACAGTACATGTGTTGGCCACTCAAAGTGAACAGGAGTAAAATATAGTAAACGTTTAGGACTTGCCTACATGCACATTCAGTTTGTGGCAAGCTGGGGTCTGAATCTACTCTGCAGTAGCCTGTTGTGGACCAACCGACCACCTGCACACTTCTGAAGCACATTAACAGCTCTTGAGAACACTTTGATCTAGTCACCTTTGAAACAGGACTGGCTCAAAGTGCTCTAATGAACTGTTAACATGTGGGGCACACACACAACTAATCCACAGAAGGCTAGTATGGGGTAGATTCACACCCAGCTTGCATTGAACTAATTGTTTAGAGAAACTGTGATGAGGTGTCCACTCCACACAAGGCAGAGATGGTTAAAGTAGGTTAATTAATCTGGTAGGCTGCACCTGGGGAGAGCCAGCCGTTGAAAGACTGATTCATGATGGTGTCCAGCTGAGGAGGAACAGGTGGGTCTGCTATAAAGCCAGGAAGTTGGCAGTAAAAAAGGGCTGTAAGGAAGTAATTTTCAGTCACTCTTTGGAAGAAGAAGGATGTGTTTTAGGGCTTTGGAGTGGAGTAGACTGTAGTTACTCCTTGGGAGGAGGGAGTTGGGCTGCTAAACCCAGGGAAGGAGCCAAAAGATGTAGGAAGGAGTCCAGGGAAAGAACAACAGTGTCTGGGAGAAAACAGACCGCAGTTGCTGAACACACAGTCCTTGGGATGGAACCTGGAATATAGAGCAGGCCTTGGTCCTGCCAACCACTGGGCAAATGGCACAGACTGGACAGTGGCGCAGAAGACTACCTGGAACATCTGACGAAGTGGGTATTCATCCACGAAAGCTCATGCTCCAAAACGTCTGTTGGTCTATAAGGTGCCACAGGAATCTTTGCTGCTTTTACCTGGAACAGTTGTCCAATAGGACTTTGCTACCCTGGAAGGGAAGGACTAGAGTGACCTGGCTGGAAGGCCAAACCATGAAGAGAAGAGAATATCTTGAGTCACCGAGAGAGATGGCAAAAGGGAGTGTCAGCCCTAGAAGGAACTGGTTCCCCAGAGCAGCCAGGAGGAGGCACCGCAATGGTGAGTGGGTCCTGTCAAACAAGTTCTTATTTTAGCCACTACAGTCAGCAGCTATAATTCTGAATTAGGTTACTAATTCAGTATAGGCAGTATTTTCTGTGGAAAAAATTACAATTGTGTAGCTTTCTGCTTCGACCAGCAAAGGGAACAAAGAGAACAAACATTTCAGTTTTGCTTTGTCAGAAAAAAGATTTAAAATGAAATGATGATTTCTGTGGAAAGTGACCTTTCGTGTGAAAATGGAGAATTGAATGTCAACGATATTTTAATGGAAAATATTGCTTTTGAAGAAAGCCCAGCCTGTAACCAAAATACTTTTCAGTTGAAAATTTTCAACTAACACTAGTATTTATGTAGCTCAGATACATTTTGCAGAATCTAAGATGTCACATTTTATAGGGGCAAAAGCTTCTAGTCCTCAAGGTTGTGGTACAAACTTTACAAGTGCTCTCTGCCTGAGTCTGCCGGGAGTCTGAAACAATGGCTCTGTGAGGGAACATATAAAACGTACCTTCACTGCATGTCAACACATACAGTGCCGCTGAATCACATCTGGTGAAGACCCTCTATACTGACAAGAGAGCTCACCTATCGGCATAATAAAGCCACCTCTTTGAGTGGCGGAAGCTATGTCAGCGGGAGAAGCAATCAAACAGAACAGCATTGATGTGGACAGTGCTATGTAGGTGAAACTTACGTCACTTAGAGGGAACTTCATTCACAGCCCTGAGCAACATAAATTATGCGAACGTAAGTTGTAGTGTAGACATAGCCTCAGCTAGTCTGCAAAGCTGCTTGCTTCTCTTCCTCCAAATCCCTCCCCAAGAATCAATCATGTATGGTGCCTACAAGTAATCAGCCATCAAGTTATTAGGTTGAATAAAAGCTGCAGCCTGTTTTCTTTTTACATATTGTAATGAAGAATAACAAGTGGATGAGAAGAATGGATACTCCTTGTCAGTACAGGAGATGCCATAGCTAGACTAATTAAGATATGAAAGAACCCTCATCTGATCAGATTCAGTGTGAAACGAGTCAAATAAGCAGGCACAGCTCCCCATGAAATAGCAATTTTTTAGCCTAGTGCAGAAAGTCTCTTAAAGCTTTGTGTGCCTGGGAAGCTCTTTTTTTCAGGGGATTCCTGTTCCATTGTATTACACACTATGGTAATTGTAACTGCCTCTTGCTGGGCATACTCCTTTGACATAGCTTTTATTGACTTCCCAGGTCAAGAAACATAAAAATGAAAGATAGTGTTTTAACCCCTGCAGTGGTGGCCATTTACCTCCATGATCTCTAAAGCAGTACAAAAACAATTCATGGCAAGAGTGCTGGTATTAGAGCAGTTAAAAAGACATTCTCTCAACTACTTTTTAATGGGCTTTAATATTATTTTTACCAGCTGCCGCCTCCTCCCCCACTTAAAAGCTTGAAAATAAAACCTCTTTCCTTGGCCTAGTCTCTCCTTGTCTATCTGGTGCAGGGTTTATTTCTTCCAAGCCCTCTTTCGCAGTATGTCCAATGGAACTGAAGTAAACCTTTGGAAGCATAGACTTCTGAATGCTGCCAGCAAAAAATATCTCATGAAATATATCGCATATGATTTCCAGCATGAAAGGGGGGACCCTAACTGTGATTGTTCCTTGCTTTATTTATACACCAATATCAGCACAATTATGGGAAGGGCCCCCTCCTCCTGCTCCCCCAGCAGCCTCAGAGGTGGCTTTGTCTGGGTCAGCATGGCAAAGAAAACCCCTGGCCTCTCTAAAGATGGCACATCTACCCTTGTTTTTTCTCCTCTACTCGTGGGCCCCTCCTCATGGGCCTGAGGAGGATGGCTTAGGCTGATTGGTTTGGTGAGGATTCAGCATAAATCTGTTGGCTCCTGTGCACCCAAGGAGAAGACTTATAAAACCTTTTACCTCTTTGGGATTACAATAGGACTGGTTTTTTTCCCCTTTGCTGTGAGCATCATGCTAGTTGCCTTTTGGGGGCTGGGAAGGGAATTTTTCCTCCCTGCTAGATTGGTCTGGGAGGGTGGGATTTTTGCCTTCAACTTAGCCCAGAGACCTGGTGAGTAGGTGAGGCTGTAATATTCATTTTGTCACAACTTGGCCTGTGCCCGCTGCAGGTACTTGTTCATGAGGGGATTGGAATTAGAAGTGGATTAGAGGAAGACCTCTCCTAAAGAAAAAGAGGAATGGGGGGGTTTCCTCACCCCCTTAGGCCTTCAGATAAAGGGAAGGTAATAGGGGCTCACAAATGGTGCTGGGACAAGGTTAATAGGGTGAGGGACTGATGGCTGCCGCTCTAGCAGGTGGAATGTATTACAAAGGAAGGAGGACCTGTACTGGATGAGTTATTGCTGGATAGTTGCCAAATGCATAAATTAATAAAATGGCAGCCTAGTTAAACCACATTCCTGGTGTTATGTCGTGCTTACTGGGTCCTGTGATAACTCCCCCACCTCCAGCGCAGCATAGGGAGTATGTCAAAGATGTGAGAGGATATGTCAGGGGAAGAGCAGAGCTCTGTTCCACCCTATTGATCCACTGGCATATGTTAGAACTGTCTCTAAGATAGACTGGCCCATCGAATCAGGCAGCCATAACTAGCACCATGACAACTCCTGCCCTCTCCTCCATAATTTCCTCTCATCATAATCCCTTTATTCATTCAGATTCCCCTGGTGTGTGTCAGTGGGAGAGGCTACAGAAAGAAAGCTCAATAATAATGGGGAGTGGGGTTCAGCTATCCTCATATTGACTGGGAATGTCACCTCAGAATGGGATGTAGAGATACAATTTCTAAATCCTATTATAATGACTGCTTCTTGGAGCATCTAGTCCTGGAGCCCACAAGAGGAGGGGCAATTCTCGATCTGGTGTTAAGGGGAGCACAGGGTCTGGTCCAAGAGGTGAATATAACTGAATTCCTTGATAATAGCATCTATAATGTAATTAAATTTAACATCCTTATGGCGGGGGGGGGTACCAAAGAAACCCACCACAATAGCATTTAACTTCAAAAAAGAGGAGTTACACAAAAATGAGGCGAGTTACGTGGAAATTAAAAGGAAAATGGTCACATGAGTGAAATGCCTGCAAGCTGCACAGAAACTACCAAAAACTTCCTAACAGGCTCAAACTAAACATATACCTCAAATTTAAAAAAAAAAGAGAGAGAGTAAGAGGACCAAAACTAAAGAGCAGGGTAAAAGAGGTGATCAGAAGCAAAAAAGTGTCCTTTTAAAAATTGAAAGTCAAATCCTAGAGAGGAAAATACAAAGGAGCATAAACTGTGGCAAGTCAGGTGTAAAAGTATGATTTGGCAGGCCAAAAAACAGTTTCATGGGCAGCTAGCAACAGACACAAACTAACAGCAAAATATTTAAGTACATCAGCAGCAGGAAGCCTGCCAAACAATCAGTTGGGCCACTAGACAATCAAAGTGCTTAAGGAGCACTCGAGGAAGACAAGGCCCTGGTGCAGAAGTTAAATGAATTCTCCACTGCAGAGTATGTGAGCAAGATTCCCACATTGTCCCCATTCTTTATAGATGACAAACCTGTGAAACTGTCCCAGGTTGAAATGTCAATAGAGAAGATTTTGGAATAAATTGAACAGTAATAAATCACCAGGGTTGGATGGTATTCACCCTAATATGAAACACAGAATTACTAACTGTGGAATGTAAATAAGCCTCTGTACCAGATGACTGAAGGATAGCTAAAGTAATGCTGATTTTTTTTTTAAAGGCTCTAGTGGCAATACTGGTACCAACAGACCAGTTGGCCTAAATTCACTACCAGGCAAATTGGTTGAAAATTCTAGTAAAGAACTGAATTATCAGACACATAGATGAACACAATTTGTTGGGGAAAAATTAAGATGGGTTTTATAAAGTAAAATCAAACCTCCCCACTCTATTAGAATTCTTCGAGGAGATAATAAGCATGTGGACAAGAGTGATCCACTAGATATATTGTACTTGGACTTTCAGAAAGCCTTTGACAAGGTCCCTCACCTAACGCTCTAAAGCAAACTAAGCTGTCATGAGATAAGAAGGAAGGCCCTCTCATGGATCAGTAATTGATTAAAAAATTGGAATCAAAGGATAGGAACAAATAGTCACTTTTCACAGTGGAGAAAAGTCAATAGCAGGCTCCTGTGATGATCTGTACTGAGACCTGTGCTGTTCAATATATTGATAAATGATCTGGGAAAAGGGGTGAACAGTAAGATAGAGTTTGCAGACAACACAAAATAACTATCTTGAGTAAAGTCCAAAGTTGACACTGAAGCGTTACAAAGGGATCTTACTAAACTGAGGAATTAGGCAACAAAACGGCAGATCAATTTCAATGTTAAGTGCAAAGACATACACATAGGAATAAATAATCCAAACCATAGATAAAAATGATATGATTTAATTTAGCTGTTACCACCCAAGAAAGAGATCTTGGAGTCATTGTGGATAGATCTCTGAAAACTGCTCAATGTGCAGCAGTAGTAAAAAAACGAACAATGCTGGGAATCATTAGCAAAGGGATAGACAATAAGACAAAAAACTCATAATGGCACTATATAAATCCATGGTATGCCCATGCCTTGAATACTGCATGCAGTTCTGGTTGCCCCATCTCAGTAAAGGCATATTGGAATCAGGGCCGGTGCAACCTATTAGGCAACCTAGGCGCTTGCCTAGGGTATTAGGATTTGGGGGGTGGGATCTTCTTCACAGGCAACCATGGCATCAGATCTTCGGCTGCCCTGGTTGCTGCCGGCATTTAGGTGGAGGGAGCTGGGGCAGGAGAGCGCGGGGAGGGCCACCTGCAGCAAGTAAGGATGGGGGATGGCACACAGGGGAACTCCTCGCCCCAGCTCACCCCTGCTCTGCCTCCTCCCCAAGCATGCAGTGGCTGCTTCACTTCTTCCGCCTCCCAGGCTTGCGGCGCCTGAGCTGATGGAGGCCACAAGCCTGGGAGGCGGAAGAAGTGAAGTAGTGATGGCATGTTCGGGAAGGAGGCGGAGCAGGGGTGAGCTGGAGCGGGGAGCTGCAGAGGAGGGGTGGGGAGTTGCCATGGGGGATGTGCTTCAGGGTGGAGGTGGGGTGGGGAGCTGCTGCAGGGGGAAGCACCTGGGGGTGGGGTGGGGAGATGCTGCAGGGCAAGGGGGTGGGGAGCAGAGGTGAGCTGGGGTGAGGGGCTGTTGCATGGTTCCCGGGGGGGGGAAGCTGCTGTGAGTGGGCACCTCAGGGCGGGAGGGGGGGAGGCAGGGAGCTGCCGCAGGGCTCAGGGAGGGGGCAGGGAACAAGGTGGAAGTTTCGCCTGTGTCGCGAAATGTCCTTACATCAGCCCTAATTGGAACTGGAAAAAGTATAGAGAAGGGCAACAAAAATCATGAAACGTACAGAATGCCTTCAGTACAAGGGAAGATTAAAATGACTGACTGCTCAGCTTTTAAGAGATGACTAAGTGGAGATATGTACAGGTCTATAAAATCATGAATGGTGTCGAGAAAATGAATAGGCACATCACACACATACAAGAGATCACGCAATGAAATTAATAGGCGGCAGGTTTAAAAAATAAGGAAGCATGGTGGATGTTGTGAATTTCAAAAGTATAACACTTATTTTAAACTCGGTAAGTTCATGGAAAACAGGTCCATCAATGGCTGGTAGCCAAGATGGTCAGGGACACAACCTCATGATATGGGTGACCCATTACCTCTGACTGCAAGAAGCTGGGACTGGATAATGGGATGGTTCACTTGATAATTGCCATGTTCTCTTAATTTCTTCTTCAGCATCTGGCACTGGTCCCTGCCAGAAGACAGGATACTGGGTGAGATGGACTATTGGTTTGACCCAGTATGGCCATCCTTATGTTAATAATGCTAGCTTTCTTATCTTAGTGGATCTCTTATTTATTGTCAACAAAAGAGATGTCCATGCATAATCAGAGCATCTGTATGATTGTAAAGCTGTCCCCTCTGTCCTTTCTCATGCCGTCTCTTCCTTTTTTCCATTCTATTCAGGGTCTTTAACCATCCTTATTATCATGTCTGAGCATCTTTCTGAAATGCATTAAATGATGTGACTGCCATGTGGCTCATTCTCTTCCCCAGGGAGAGAATTGTATGTACAGGGGAGTGTTTTTTTAATTTTGGTGGGGATGTTTTGTTAGTTTTTCATGTACATGCTACTCTGCATATATGTTAAGAAGGCAGTTCAAAGACAAGTACCTTGGACTTGCAGCAGAAGGAGGGGAGGATTGTGAAGAGAGTTTCTATAAAATATTGTTCCACAATTTGATCTGCCTCAGAGAAAGCTATGTCTCCTGCATAGATGAGCTATATTCTGATGGTAGAAAGTCCCATTGTACTCAAAGAAGCAGAGTCATTCCACTATGGTCCTCATTCCAGACCTTTGGTTGATCTTTAGATATGCTGGGCCCAGGCCATGGAGTGCCTTAACATATGGATTGAGATCTTAAACTTTAATTGATATTGCATAAGAAGCTAGTATATATGGTAGTAGACAAGTTTGATGTGCTGCTGGTAGCTTGAGTAGCTGAGGAGTAGTGCTGCTCCATTCTGAAGTAGTTGGAGTTTGCTAAGGATTGACAGCTTCATGCCCGGGTACATTGCATCAGGGCCACCCAGGGGGGAGGGTGGGGAAGGGGAGTGGGGCAATTTGCTCCGGGACCCACAGGGGCCTCCACGAGAGTTTTTCAGGGCTCCTAGGGTGGGGTCCTTCACTTGCTCTGGGGGCCCCAGAAAACCTCGAGGGGCCCAGGCCCACGGAGCTTCTTCTGTTCCGGGTCTTCGGCAGCAATTTGGCGGTGGGAGCTCCCTGCCGCTGAAACCCTAGGCCCCCTGAATCCTCTGGGCAGCACTGCATTGCATTGCTGTAGTCCAGATGGGAGGTGGTCAAGACATGTATAATTTCAGATGGGATGTAATCTCTTTCCATAGCCTAGCAGAGACGGTAGAAAGCATTATGTGCAGATGCTGCTATGTGAGAGCTTAGCATCAATGAGGAATTCAGGGACACATTTAAACTACAGACTGAATTAACTGATTGTGGGTGTGCACTTTCAATGTACCATGACTGCAAACTCACCTACACCGGTCGCCTTCACTCACTCTGTGTCTGAAACTTAGGGCCCTGTCCTGCAAGCTGATGCAGATGGATGGACCTTCATGGCTACAATCAGATCAGTGCTTAACCAACAGCACATATTAACAATTATAATACATAGACACACCCCCCACCGATCCACTATAAATGATTGGTATAGGTGGGCCTGGTACTCTGGGATCTACCAGGCTGAGGTGACTGCAATTGCCAAACAGAAGTACTTGGACCACAGTGGCAACAATGGAAAATAAAGCCAGTGACCTGGCTCCCATGTAGCTGTTTACTTAGAATCTGATCTAAAGCCAAGTCACTGTGTTTTGGATGGAGCCTGTTATGAACTTTAAAAAGAAAACAAAACTAAAAAGCAGTTATTCCAAGTTCTAACATTTTTGTACCCCACGTATATCCTCATGTTCCCCGGTAAATCCTCCTTTTCTCTCTGGTGGCACAGGCTACCTGACAGGCTAACAAGCAATGCTAGTTTCTCCAGAAGAGTTCAGCAGTTCATCCTTATTGGGTTACTTGGAACTCCTTTTCACTTACTTTCTCTGGTCTCTTTTCCATCTGTGTCCACTTTGAACAGAGATCCTCTCCAATGCTACTGTGTTTTAAGAGATGTTCCATTTGCTGCAGCACAAGTTTTATAGCCAGTCATAATTGTTTAGAGCTGACCAAAAATATTCCAAATAGCAATCTGAACCTGAATGTGTACACTCATCACACATTGGAATTTTAAGTATTTTTGAGAAAACTTCTCTGGTTTAATAAAAGAAATAAAGATAGAAAATCAGTTAATCTATTTTTCCCGTCAAAGAACACATCATAGCAAATATTTAAGGAATTATGCTTATTCCTCATTTTAAAAAACACCCCACTATATCCATGCATACAGCATTCAATACAGTTGTAAATTTTGAATAAAATGTTCTGAGTATATTTGTTTGAATTTCAAAATTGGCCTCAGCCATTTTCCTGCCCCTTGTTGCATATGCTTTGCTTTATCTTTCTATGAAACAAGTGCACTGGTAGGAATGTCTGTGGCTAGTGATATGGATTGTGTGGGGTTCTTTTGTTGTTTTTGGGGGTTTTTAGAATTTTAAAAGAAAGTGAATTTTATTTTTTTATTTATCGGGAATTGCTCCAAAAATCTGATTAAGACTTCTGCTCATCCTGTCAGGGAACAGAAAATGCTTCATGCTGTTCAACTTGAAATTTGAATATCAAACACTTGCAATAAAATGCTCACAAAATACAGTTAATTATTTATTAAAACAATTGGTGAATAATTTTAAATTATGAATTTTGAAGGAAATGATCCATTGATGGACAAATTGCCGGAAAATATGCTAAATTAATTGAGGATCTGATCCCAAGCCAAACAAGGTCAACGGAAAAACTCATTTATTTTAGAGGCTTTGGATCAGGCTATCCTTTCGTCCAACTCTACTATGAAGATTGACCAGAAAGCTAATATAAGATCTGAGTGTTCAGTCTCAGTAAGGCATAGTTCCCATTAAAAGTTTATCTCAATGGGAATTTGTTTGAGTAAGGATTGTAAGATTGTAGTCTAAAGGTGTTTACCATGTTGGTAACTTCCTTTCATTGGATCACATTCTGCCCTGACTTAGGCCTGTCTTCTACGAACCTTTATTTTTATTGTAAAACTCCTGCTACTCATGGGCCAAATTCTCTACTGGAATAACGCCACTGAACTCAAAGTATTTACCCCAGCAGAGGATTTGACCTCTTGACTAAAATACGTCAATACACCCCTAACCCGATATAAAGTGACCCAATGTAACATGAATTTGGATATAACGTGGTAAAGCAGCAATCTGGGGGGGCAGGGCTGGGCGCTCTGGCGGATCAAAGCAAGTTCAATATAACGCAGTTTCGCCTATAACGCAGTAAGATATTTTGGCTCCCGAGGACAGCATTATATTGAGGTAGAGGTGTGCTCCTGTGAGCAAGAGGTTGTGTACATCCTACAGTATATCATATATGCATATATTGTAGCATAGAGCAGGGGAGAATTTAGTCGACTGTAGAAAAAAGGAACATTTTGCTACAGATGCTACTAAATATTATATGCTATGATCTATACAGTTTCACCTACCCAAGCCTTTGATTTTTGTGAGGTTTTTCACTGAGTCCATTTTCTCCTTTATTGCCAAATAATATTCCCTGTCAACTCAAATTTGCTTCCTGCAGTTATATTTCTTAGAAGAGAGAAATAGCAAATCATAACTTTTCACTTAAGAGTTTCTGCTTTTAGTCAGATTTGCTTTTGTCTTATGTGGAAGGAAAAAAGAGGCTATTCTGTTATCTCATGTTTCAACTCAGTCTAGCATAGATTTGCTTAGGGGAAAAAAGGTTGAAGGAAAATGTCAAAAATGAATAATAAATAGTATATAAACAGAAGCAGATTTTCTGCGATACATTACCTCTGATAAACTTGATAATGTTTCCCAAATGTGTTGACTTGGCTCAAAGCCAAGTTGACTGGTCAGGTTTTATGCGCTATTTTTAATTTTACTGCTTAAAAAACTTGACATCATCCTGTAGGAATTCCCTCCTACTGCATAGCTGCATCTAGTTATATGTATGTTAAAATTCATCTTTATATTGATTCATATAAAACATGTGTTACCACAGAGGCAACAAAGAGTCAGAGCTGGGTGGGTAAAACAAGCAGGATTTGCAAGGAAACCTTATTTCATTTTAAAAAAAATGTTTTCCTTTGAGGTCACTCCACTGTTTGATATTGTAAACCCGAAGGTCTTTCCATTCAGTAAACTTTCCTTGCCCTTTATGCAGTGAAATCTGAATGTGAAATGTGAATGCAAACAACTACGGACAAGGGAACATAGAGACTGTTTGGGTTTCACAAAAGCCTCTAGAGCTATGTAATAAACTCAGGACGCTTTGCAAAACAATTTAGCTCTTATTTAATACATAGAAATAAAGGACCTGATTCTTCTCCCTCACCAGCATTACATCAATAGAACTCTGTTAATCTGAGTAGTATTACTCCAGAGTTATGTCAATGTAGGTGAGGGTAGTTAGACTCAAAGTAAAAGGAATCTTGCTCTATCTCAGAAGAAAATATTAAAGGACTACAAGATTTAAAGGGCATTAAAACAGACCAAGAGCACAAGGGAGTGATGCTAGTAGTGAGACACTGGTAGTAGAAAAAACTAGCACCATCAGTGTAAAAAAAAAAAATGTTGGCACACCATTTGGTGATCGTTCAGCTAGTATTTTGCTTTGCTCATTAGCCCTCAGCAAGTGATAGATATGTTGAAACAACTCCCCAAGAGTATCTCAGGTTATTGAGAATTTAGTGCTTTAGGTCATCATTAGAGAAGAAAGAAGTATACAGACAGATCCTCAGCTGGTGTCAATTGACTTCAATGGAGTTGTGACAATTTATATCACCTTAGGATCTGACCCAGAGAGCCTGATCTACTTTTATTTCTTCTACCACCAACCTTTCCAGGGAAAGAAGATTTGTCAGCCATCCAAGTGTCTTACTTTCTCACTGCCCAGAATGGGAGCAGCATAATAAATCTCATCTCCAGAGGGGAGATCATTTAGGAAGTGCTGCAAATCACATTATGCAGGGAGCTTCATTTTGCCTGCTGGTTCTGTCTGGGAATGTATACGAGGACCATCTAATGATATTGGTTTATTTACTTTCTCATCCCTACTTTCTCCATAGGTTGATGACACAATTGACTGTAAGTAACACATGGTTGATTGTGGTTACCACAACCCTTTAAAATATTTAAAATGCCCAAACTCAAGGAATTAAACTTAGAGCTGGGCAGTTTACTTGCCAAAAAACGCAGCTTTGGGGTGACCAAAACTGTTTGTTGATTTGGGTCAAACTTGGCGACTAGTTTCAGCCAAAAATAAAAGAAACATGTTTCCAAACAGTCAAAATGCTTTTTTCAACATTTTTGAAGTGAAATGTTACTTTTAGTTTTAAAACGGTTTCTCATTTTGAAACTCATCTAGAATTATTTCTTTAAAAAGGATAAAAACACTCCAAAATGAAATGCAATTTTTGGTTGAACAAAACTTTGTTTGACCTGATTTTATTTTTTTGTTTTGTTTGTTTGTTGTTTTCAGTGGGGCGAGGGGTGGAATCTGTTTGAGACGGACCATTTTTTTTCTCCTTTTTTCGTTTTGCCACTGAACCAAATAATTATTCCCTCACTGTTAATTAAATTGTGCATTATTAGACAGACACTGAAAAAGGCAATCATTTAAATCAAACATCATGCCCCTCATTCCCAAGTTATTTGGGAAGAGATGGAAACTCATCTGAACGTCTAGCTGAGAGTTAACTGGAATGGTAAGGGAGTGGAATACGGTTGGAGCAGGAGATGTGGTGGAGGCTGGAGGAGCAGTCAGAAAAGGTGAGGAGGTTGGGAAAAGAAGCAGCAGTGTGGATAAAAGCATGTGCTATGGACAACAAACACAGCAATGAAAGAAATCTTACATGCACTTGGAGAGCTAAGTCTGTGCATCTGGGGTGAAATTCTGGTCCCAGTAAAGTCAATGGGAGTTTGCCATTGACTTCAATGGAACCAGGATTTCACTCCTAGTCTTTCCTTTCCAGAGGCTCAGATCTCTAGCTGAGCTGAAGGAGATCTGTTGGAACTGGCCCTAGTAGTCAGTCCTTTATTCTTACCATGAGCCACTCACTAGATGGAGACATGGATACATACACACAGTCACTGCAGTACAGTGACAAGGTTAAAATCAATTTCAATATTACAAAAACAAAAAGGGCCTACAAACTAAAATGTAGCCAATTTAAAATAGAAAACTACTTTGTCATGTTTAATTACTCTGTAGAACTCACTACAATAGGATACTCTTAAGGCAAATAGCTGAATAAGATATTTAAAAAAAAAATTAAATAAATAATGATAGCATGTGTAGATACTAGGGCTATCAAGCAATTAAAATTATTATTAATAGCACAATTAATTGTGATTAGAGTACCATTTATTTGAATATTTTTTGTTTTCAACAATTTCAAATATATTGATTTCAATTACAACACAGACTACAAAGTGTACAGTGCTCACTTTATATTTCTTATTACAAATATTTACACCATAAAAAACAAAAGAAATAGTATTTATATTAGGTGAATGTAAAAATACTGTAGTTCAACTTTTGTGATAAGTGATTGCACTTACAAATGTAGAATTATGTACAAAATATATAACTTCATTCAAAAACAAAACGATGTAAAACTTAAAAGCCTGTAAGTCCATTCAGTCCTACTTCTTGTTCATGCAATAGCTCAAAAATAAAATAGTTTACATTAGCAGGAAATAATGCTGCCCACTTCTTGTTTACAATGTAACCTGAAAGTGAAAAAAGGTGTTTGCATGGCACTGTTTTAGCTGGCATCGCAAGATGTATATGTGCCATAGGAGCTAAAGATTCATATGTCTCCATGCTTCAACCCCCATTCCTGATGATGGGTTCTGCTCGATAACATCCATTGGTCTGCACTGCTTTGGATATTCTTTTTCATCATTTAAGTCAGATGGCACCAGCAAAAGGTTAATTTCTTTTTTGGTGGTTCGGGTTCTGTAGTTTCCACATCAGAGTGTTGCTTTTTCTGAAAGCATGCTCCACAACTCATCCTGCTCAGATTTTCTGATTCTTAAAACTTGGGTTGAGGGCTGTAGCTATCTTTAAAAATTTCACATTGATACCTGCTTTGCATTTTGTCAAATTTGCAGTGAAAGTGTTCTTAAAATGAACAGGTTCTGGGTCATCATCTGAAACTGCTATAACATGAAATATATGGCAGAATGCAGGTAAAACAGAGCAGGAAGCATACAATTCTCCCCCAAGGAGTTCAGTCACACAAATGTAATTAACACTTTTTTTTTTTAACAAGTATCATCAGCATGGCAGCATGTACTCTGGAACGGTGGTCAAAGCATGAAGGGGCATATGCTAAACATTCATATCTGGCATGGAAATATCTTGCAATGCTGGCTACAATAGTGCCATGCAAATGCCTGTTTTCCCTTTCAGATGACATTGTAAATTAGAAGTGGGCAGCATTATCTCCTGTAAATGTGAACAAACTTGTTTCTCTTAGCGATTGGCTGAACAAGAAGTAGGACTGAGTGGACTTGTAGGCTCTCAATTTTACATTGGTTTTTGAATGCAGTTATATTTTTTGTATATAATTCTACCTTTCTAAGTTCAACTCTCATGATCAAAAGATTGAATTACAGTACTTTTATGAGGTGATAATATTCAATTCATTTTACAGTGAAAATATTTGTAATCAAATATAAAGTGAGCACTGTACACTTTGTATTCTGTGTTGCAATTGAAATCAATATATTTGAAAATGCAGAAACATCCAAAAATGTTTAATAAATTTCTATTGGTATTCTGTTGCTTAATCACACTCTTAAAGCTGTGATTAATCACGATTAATTTTTTTAGTTAACCGTGTGAGTTAACGGTGATTAATTGACAGTCCTAGTAGTTACATTACATATGATAAATATTATAACTATGCACCATCCTATTTCAGGGCAAAAACTTTTCACAAACAGGTCAGGCAGCACTTCCCCAGGGATACAGAATCACACAGTTAAGTAAATTATGGAGATGTTATGCTTTGCTTTGAAACATCAGGTATAAACATCTTAGGAATATTAGCCTAGATGTACCACTGCTGTGTGTTGATATGCCAGTTTCCATATTCCTACTTAAAAAGTAATTTTAAATTCTTTAAAAGCCTCATGTCCTTCAATGATTTGGAAACAAAGTACTAAAATAAATCCAGAGCCTGCTTCCATTGGCATCAATGGCAAAACTTCCATTGACTTCAATGGGAATAGGATTGGGTGGATAGGACCCAATCCTGAAATGAATTTAGCATGAAACTCATCTGGAAGGTACTCGGATAGTATGATAAGAGTAGTACAAGACCTAGAATAGCCCACTTGGAGCTCATAAGAGATCTGATGATGTAGTTTGCAGCCATTCATATGTACAATATGCAAAGTCTCTTTCTGTAATTACTTATTTTAATAATCATAAATTCCAGTTTTTCCTTTTTTGATAGCTTTATTCACGTTCCCTAAAATGAAGACCTTTGTAGGAAGAAAAAGTGAGGTAAAAGGTATACTGTATTTGAAACCAAAAAAAAAAATCAATAAAATTTCAGCAAACCCTTTTAAATTAGTGCCCAGTGTCCACTGTGTTTTTGAAAAGTCAGACAGTTTGCTCTGCAGAAAGTGCTGATCTCCTTTCACTCTTTTACAGCTTCCCTCACTTTTTAAAACTGGCAGCAGCAGTGAGAAACTGGGGCATAGTAGAACCACCTCAGCTCCTGCAAATTCTAACATTGTCTGAGCCTTTTAAACAGAAAAAAGAATCGCTCATCATTTAAGCACACAGAACTCAACACTGAACCCATTGTAGTCAAACTGATTTCCATAAGAGCACAAGCAGGACCAATATATTCAACTTTCCCTTCATGATTTACAATATCCATCATTCATTTACAACTTTATACACACATGCACGCACACGCGCGCACACACACACACACACACACACACTTACTTTCCAGGATTGTGCAAAACACTGACACCAAAAACAGTAACGAGTCACATGACCAGGTGGTAGAGCAATCATTTATATACCAGGCTCCTGTTTATAAATACTGGACTGAAACAACATACTGCATCTTTATTTGTATGTGAATCCCCTGCAGCACCAAACAGGTGCATCGGCTGAACAGTATTAATCACTCTGAAATCCTAGCATATCTACCAACACATTGGCATTTGGGCAGGGTGGCCATTCAGGATGCTTGAGCTCAGAATTCAAAGACAGGCAGAGGGAATCCCTCCTTTTAGCAGCTGTACATAGTACAGTATACTGTCTATAACTGGGATATTATAGGGCTAGACTAACTGTGCCCTGAAAAAGTGTGGTGCCTAACTGTACCTCCCCAGGAGAAAGCACAGAATGAACTGAGACTCACAATTCCTCTCCTGCCCCTGCCCCTGCCCCTTGCTGAAGGGAGTAAAGTGGACCAAGCTACTTTGTCACTTTTCATGCAGCATCTTTGTCATAAACAGATAGCTAAGGGTTAATGTCTCTTTCATCTGGAAAGGAGTAACCGGAAACACCTGACCAGAGGACCAATCAGGAAACAAGACTTTTTCAAATCTGGATGGAGGGAAGTTTTGGGTGTGAGTTCTTTGTTCTTTGTCTTGTGTCTGTCCCTCTCAGCTATGGGAAGGATTTTTCTGTCTCCTGCTTTCTAATCTTCTGTTTCCAAGTTGTGAGTACAAAGATCATAAAACAATAGGGGTTATTGGTTTTTTTTTTCTTTTGTATTTACATGTGTGTAGTTGCTGGAGTGTTTTGGATTGTGTTCTTTTGAATAAGGCTGTTTATTCATATTTCTTTTAAGCAATTGACCCTGTATTTGTCACCTTAATACAGAGAGACCATTTTTATGTATTTTTCTTTCTTTTTATATAAAGCTTTCTTTTTAAGACCTGTTGGAGTTTTTCTTTAGTGGGGAACTCCAGGGAATTGAGTCTGTAGCTCACCAGGGAATTGGTGGGAGGAAGAAGTCAGGGGGATATCTCTGTGTGTTAGATTTACTAGCCTGACTTTGCATTCCCTCTGGGTGAGGGGGGAAGAGAGATTAGCGCTCAGTACTTCTGTTTTCCAGGACTGGAAACAGGGAGGGTGGAATCCCTCTGTTTAGATTCACGGAGTTTGCTTCTGTGTATCTCTCCAGGAACCCAGGGAGGGAACACCTGGAGGGGGGAAGGGAAATGGTTTATTCCCCTTTGTTGTAAGACTCAAGGAATTTGGGTCTTGGGGTCCCCAGGGAAGGTTTTTGGGGGACCAGAGTGCCCCAAAACACTCTAATTTTTTGGGTGGTGGCAGCTTTACCAGGTCCAAGCTGATAACTAAGCTTGGAGGTTTTCATGCTAACACCCATATTTTGGACGCTAAGGTCCAAATCTGGGAAAAATGTTATGACATGGTATGCAGCTTTGTGGGAAAGAGAGAATCCAGAAGCCAGTAGAAATATTATTTTCTTTTTCTCTGCTAGGGCTTTTAAGCAGAGAGAAACAATTTGGTTTTAAAAGGAACCAGAGAGAGTTTTTTTTTCTCTGCTATCTCTTGCAGTTTCTGGCTTGCATATTAAGCAAGGAACCATTAAGGAGCTATTACGGGTCTTTTGTCACACAATAGCACTCCCATTAGGAGTCAAATACCAGCACAATACACATGCAAATAAAGTGGTTTTTCTGGTTTACTTTACATTGAAAAGATTAGCTAGAGGAAGAAAGGGAAAAAGGCACTGTTGCTAGGCAAACCCCAGGAGGCAACAGAGAATCTGCAGTTCAGAAGATAAACACCGGAGGGCACCCCAACACAAGAAAACAGGGACCATGCCTTCCAATACAAAAATGGAGGCTGAAGAACAAATCAAAGAAGCTGAACACAGGCGACAACTGGAAAAAAGACAAAAAGAGGTGGAGCTGAAAGAAAAGGAAGAAAACATCAAACTGGCAGCCTACAAAAGAGAACAAGCAGCCAAAGAGGCAGCCCACAAAAGGAAACTAGAAGAAGAAGAGGTAGTCCACCGAAGGAAACAAGAAGAAGAAGAGGCGGCCCACCGCCGAGAAATGGAAAAAACAACAAAAAGAAAGTGAAGAGAGGGAAAAACAGAGAAAACATGAACTGGACTTAGCGCAGGCTGGGCAGCATGCTCCAGCCAATCCTAACAACCCTTCGCCAATTATGGTTCCACATTCCAAGAAATTTCCCACCTACAAGGCAGGTGATGACACTGAGGCCTTCTTGGAAAATTCTGAAAGAGCCTGTCTTGGGTACAGCATCCCTGAAGACCAGTACATGGTAGAATTGAGGCCACAGCTCAGTGGACCTTTAGCAGAGGTGGTGGCTGAAATGCCTAAGGAGAAAATGAACGACTATAAACTTTTTCAAACCAAGGCCAGATACAGAATGGGGATAACCCTGGATCATGCCCATCGGCGTTTCAGAAACCAGGTGTGTCATTTCCCAAACACGCCTACTACGTTGGGAAAAATTATGAGGCCTGGATATCAGGACACAATGTTAAATCTTTGGAAGAACTGCACCTCCTCATACAAATGGAGCAGTTCTTGGATGGTGTTCCTGAGGACATAACACGGTATATACAAGATGGAAAACCCAAAAATCTCACCGAGGCGGGGGAGATTGGAGCCAGATGGATGGAAGTGGCAGAAAGCAAGAAAGCTACTGTCAAGGGGAACGAATACCCCAGAGGGCACACCGACAATAAACCCTACAACCAAGTACAGTTCATTACACCACCATCACCCAAAAGATCCCCAGGCCCAGATGCCTCTCAAATACCCTTGGAGCGAAGGGAAAATTTGAGAATGGGCGGAAAGAAGGTTACTGCTTGGAGAGACACGGGGGCACAAGTGTCAGCTATCCTCCAATCCTTCGTAGACCCCAAATTCATCAACCCAAAGGCCCAAGTGACAATTTACCCCTTCATGTCACAAGCTGTAGACTTGCCTACTGCTGAACTGCCTGTCCAGTATAAAGGCTGGTCAGGAATGTGGACTTTTGCAGTTTATGACAACTATCCCATCCCCATGCTACTGGGGGAAGACTTGGCCAACCAGGTGAAGCGGGCCAAGAGAGTAGGAATGGTTACACGTAGCCAAACCAGGCAAGCTTCCAGACCCATTCCTGTTCCTGAGCCATCCACAGACGCCCCATCTCTGTTACCAGAGACCCAGACAGAGGTAGTGGACCTGGATTCCATACCAACCACTGAAACAGCCACAGCACCTCCAGTCCCAGGTCTGGAACTGGAACAGCAACCAGCACCAACAAGTGCAACCACATCTTCAAACTCAACGCCAGTGGGCGCCAGCTAGCCAGAACTGGCAGAAGCAACAGACAGCCATACCCAAAAGGCTCAGCCAGAGCCTGAAATACCCTCAGGTGCACCAGCGGAGAGCGGTTCACCAGCAACGGAAACAACCCCATCACCTACATCGCTTCCAAAGGGACCAAGCCCAAGTCCACAGTCTGAGGAAGAACTGGTGACCCCAGCCTCAAGGGAACAGTTCCAGACTGAGCAGGAAGCAGATGACAGCCTTCAGAAAGCTTGGGCAGCGGCACGGAGCACCCCACCGCCTCTCAGCTCTTCTAATCGATCCTGGTTTGTTATAGACCAAGGACTTTTATACAAGGAGATTCTTTCTGGTGGACACCGGGAAGAATGGCAGCCGCACAAACAGTTGGTGGTTCCAACTAAGTACCGGGGGAAGCTCTTAAGCTTAGCCCATGATCATCCCAGTGGCCATGCTGGGGTGAACAGAACCAAGGACCGGTTGGGGAAGTCCTTCCACTTGGAGGGGATGGGCAAGGACGTTGCCAAGTATGTCCGGTCTTGTGAGGTATGCCAAAGAGTGGGAAAACCCCAAGACCAGGTCAAGGCCCCTCTCCAGCCACTCCCCATAAATTGAGGTCCCATTTCAGCGAGTAGCTGTGGACATTCTGGGTCCTTTCCCAGAAAAGACGCCCAGAGGAAAGCAGTACATACTGACTTTCGTGGACTTTGCTACCCGATGGCTGGAAGCAGTAGCTCTAGGCAACACCAGGGCTAACACTGTGTGCCTGGCCCTAACGGACATTTTTGCCAGGGTAGGTTGGCCTTCCGACATCCTTACAGATTCAGGATCTAACTTCCTGGCAGGGACCATGCAAAAACTGTGGGAAACTCATGGGGTGAACCACGTGGTTGCCACCCCGTACCACCATCATACCAATGGCCTGGTGGAAAGGTTTAATGGAACTTTGGGGGCCATGATATGTAAATTCATCAACGAACACTCCAATAAGTGGGACCTAGTGTTGCAGCAGTTGCTGTTTGCCTACAGGGCTGTACCACATCCCAGTTTAGGGTTTTCACCGTTTGAACTTGTGTATGGTCACAAGGTTAAGAGGCCATTACAGTTGGTGAAGCAGCAATGGGAGGGGTTTACGCCTTCTCCAGGAACTAACATTCTGGACTTTGTAAGCAACCTACAAAACACCCTCCAACACTCTTTAGCCCTTGCTAAAGAGAACCTAAAGAATGCTCAGGAAGAGCAAAAGGCCTGGTATGACAAACATACCAGAGAACGTTCCTTCAAGGTAGGAGACCAGGTTATGGTCTTGAAGGCGCAACAGGCCCATAAAATGGAAGCATCATGGGAAGAGCCATTCACTGTCCAAGAGCACCTGGGAACTGTGAACTACCTCATAGCATTTCCCAATTCCTCACTAAAGCCCAGAGTGTACCATGTTAATTCTCTCAAGCCTTTCTATTCCAGAGACTTACAGGTTTGTCAGTTTACAGTCCAGGGAGATGATGCTGAGTGGCCTGACGGTGTCTACTACGAAGGGAAAAAAGACGGTGGCGTGGAAGAGGTGAACCTTTCAACCACCCTGGAACGTCTGCAGCGGCGACAAATCAAGGAGCTGTGCACTAGCTTTGCCCCATTGTTCTCAGCCACCCCAGGACGGACTGAACGGGCATACCACTCCATTAACACAGGTAATGCTCACCCCATTAGAACCCCACCCTACTGGGTGTCTCCTCATGCCCAAGCTGCTATAAAACGGGAGATCCAGAACATACTACAGATGGGTATAATCCACTCATCTACCAGTGCATGGGCATCTCCAGTGGTTCTGGTACCCAAACCAAATGGGGAAATACGATTTTGCGTGGACTACCATAAGCTAAATGCGGTAACTCGTCCGGACAACTATCCAATGCCATGCACCGATGAGCTATTGGAGAAGTTGGGACGTGCCCAGTTCATCTCTACAATAGACTTAACCAAGGGGTACTGGCAAGTACCGCTAGATGAACCTGCCAAGGAAAGGTCAGCATTCGTCACCCATGCGGGGGTGTATAAATTTAATGTCCTTCCTTTTGGGCTGCGAAATGCACCCGCCACCTTCCAGAGGCTGGTAGATGGTCTACTAGCAGGACTGGGAGAACATGCAGTTGCCTACCTCGATGATGTGGCCATTTTTTCAGACTCCTGGCCCGAACACCTACTACACCTGGAAAAGGTCTTTGAGCGCATCAGGCAGGCCGGACTAACTGTTAAGGCCAAAAAGTGTCAAATAGGCCAAAACAGAGTAACTTACCTGGGACACCAGGTGGGTTGAGGAACCATAAACCCCCTATAGGCCAAGGTGGATGCTATCCAAAAGTGGCCTGTCCCAAAGTCAAAGAAACAGGTTCAATCCTTCTTAGGCTTGGCCGGGTACTACAGGCGATTTGTACCACACTACAGCCAAATCGCTGCCCCACTGACCGACCTGACCAAAAAGACCCAGCCAAATGCAGTTAAGTGGACTGATGAGTGTCAAAAGGCCTTTACCCAACTTAAGGCAACGCTCATGTCTGACCCTGTGCTCAGGGCCCCGGATTTTGACAAGCCATTCCTAGTAACCACGGATGCATCTGAGCGTGGTATAGGAGCAGTTCTCATGCAGGAAGCAACGGATCACAACTTCCATCCTGTTGTGTTTCTCAGCAAGAAACTGTCTGAGAGGGAAAGTCACTGGTCAGTCAGTGAAAAGGAATGCTATGCCATTGTGTACGCCCTGGAAAAGCTACTCCCATATGTTTGGGGACGGCGGTTCCAGCTACAAACTGACCATGCTGCGCTAAAGTGGCTTCATACTGCCAAGGGGAACAACGAGAAACTTCTTCATTGGAGTTTAGCTCTCCAAGATTTTGATTTTGAAATTCAGCACATCTCAGGAGCTTCTAAAAAAGTAGCTGATGCACTCTCCTGTGAGAGTTTCCCAGAATCCAGTAGTTAAAAAGTGTTCTTAACATGTAAAAGTCTGTTAGTTATATACTTAGTGGTATATGTAAAGGTGCATGTGTTGTATTAATCTGTTTACTTTAAAGTTCTAGGAGGAAATCACCGCCAGTGAGCTTCCCCACTGTCTGCAATTTGGGGGGCGTGTCATAAACAGATAGCTAAGGGTTAATGTCTCTTTCATCTGGAAAGGAGTAACTGGAAACACCTGACCAGAGGACCAATCAGGAAACAAGACTTTTTCAAATCTGGGTGGAGGGAAGTTTTGGGTGTGAGTTCTTTGTTCTTTGTCTTGTGTCTGTCCCTCTCGGCTATGGGAAGGATTTTTCTGTCTCCTGCTTTCTAATCTTCTGTTTCCAAGTTGTGAGTACAAAGATCATAAAACAATAGGGGTTATTTTTTTTTCTTTTCTATTTACATGTGTGTAGTTGCTGGAGTGTTTTGAATTGTGTTCTTTTGAATAAGGCTGTTTATTCATATTTCTTTTAAGCAATTGACCCTGTATTTGTCACCTTAATACAGAGAGACCATATTTACGTATTTTTCTTTCTTTTTACATAAAGTTTTCTTTTTAAGACCTGTTGGAGTTTTTCTTTAGTGGGGAACTCCAGGGAAATTGAGTCTGTAGCTCACCAGGGAATTGGTGGGAGGAAGAAGTCAGGGGGAAATCTGTGTGTGTTAGATTTACTAGCCTGACTTTGCATTCCCTCTGGGTGAGGGGGGAAGAGAGATTAGCTCTCGGTACTTCTGTTTTCCAGGACTGGAAACGGGGAGGGTGGAATCCCTCTGTTTAGATTCACGGAGCTTGTTTCTGTGTATCTCTCCAGGAACCCAGGGAGGGAACACCTGGAGGGGGGAAGGGAAATGGTTTATTCCCCTTTGTTGTAAGACTCAAGGAATTTGGGTCTTGGGGTCCCCAGGGAAGGTTTTTGGGGGACCAGAGTGCCCCAAAACACTCTAATTTTTTGGGTGGTGGCAGCTTTACCAGGTCCAAGCTGGTAACTAAGCTTGGAGGTTTTCATGCTAACACCCATATTTTGGACGCTAAGGTCCAAATCTGGGAAAAATGTTATGACAATCTTACTGCCCTGATATGCTCAGCCAAGCACTTCTTGACCAGGGAGTATCTGGCTGTCGGGTAGAGAACAAAAGCCACTTGCCTGAGTCACCATTTGAGCAACCTAGTGTAAAGAAGTAAGGGAGGTGTCACACCTCACTTCCTTCTCACTCTCCTGTGTGGCTCAGCAAAGGTTCCAACAATCTAGCCCAGAGTCCTTTCCTTTTTTAAAAATGTGTTTAGTGCCAAAAACTGCATGTGACTGTACAGAACAGATAAAGAAAGTCCTCACCCAAAGTGCAACCTTTCTCAAATACCCATTCAGAAGACTGAATGCATGTGGGAAAATCTTAGCTGGCGCTCATTACTATTGTCTAATATTACTGCTAAATTCACTTCTTGTGAGCATCACGGTTGGGCCTCAAGATGAGATTACTTTTTACAACACACTTTACTTCTGTGAGGACTTTTGGGCTCAGTTTCTGCACCATCTTGCTCCTACTTCTGTGTAATATTTGTCTGAACTGTTTTGCCTCTCTATCATAAATCCCCTAAAACAGGGACCATCCTTCAGGGCAGCACCAAGCCCGTGGCCAGCACTCAAGAAATAAATATTAATATTTGCATACTAGACACAGGTCTTATTTACTGTCTCCAGTTTTCTTTAGTGTATTTCTCTTTGCAGTTAAAAAGTATGACGTTGAACAGTTAAGAGTCTTTGACTGGAAGCATTGCTCTAACACACCTTTTTGTACATTCGTAATTTACCAAATACTAGGATCCTGGCTCAGGTTGTACTTAATCTTTACTCTGGCAGAACTCCCACAGAAGAGAGTGGGAGGTTGATCAAGAGAGTGACTGTGGACTTTGGGACTGGGTCCATTTTGTTTGTTTTTTTCTGGTTTTATGACATCTACTACTGGCTTTCTTGTAGGATCCAGATCGTATTAAAAAAAAAAATTATCAGTTGGTTCAGAAAAGAAATTCCAGCCTGATTCTTAAATCAGGAGTAAATCAGTTGTGTCCCTTTCTATACAGGCTCTGACACCTCCCTCATCACCATGGTATCTGAGAGCTTTCCAATAGTGCGTTAAGATGTGTGGTGAACATCTATCACATGAGCTGTTGTCCCATTCTATCCCATGAGGGAAGCAGGGGAAGTGTGTGCACGCATAGTGTTTTTGTAGGGGGTTTGGGTGCTTTCTAGGGTATTACATTACACTAAAATGCCATCGAAATTCCATTGACTTTGATTTAACTGATGTGAAGGAGAAGAGAATCAGGCCCATTAAACTGTGGTTACAGAGAGGTTTGGTTAAGGAAAACCCTTCACTGAGCCATACACACATCCTCTATGGAGTGCGGGTTTGCATAAAGTTGTATTGTTCCCTGTTCCAACTCACTCAAAGGCTGTTTTTTCTCCCCCCAGCCCCCCAAAATCTTATATGCTGCCTGTTCTCTTTTTATTCTTACTGCTGCTGTTTCCTTTTTTGGCCTCTAGGCAGGATGTAGCAGATCATGGACTCCCACCCCTCTGCACATGAACAGCATATCTCTCTTCTAAAACAGCCTGCAAGCCACAGGAATGCATCATTACATCAGCCTGGCAAGGCCTACCAGTTTCTCTAAATAGCTCCTTATATCCCTGGCTGCTGAGCAAACCACAGGGTGGTGAGGTTGGTGGTTTAGCGTCTAGCCTATGTCAGCAGTAACTCACATGCCCTTGCTTTTACTCTCTAGGTACATTAAAAAAGATTCCCAGAAAATAAAAAGCTGTTCATATTGGATTCAGTGTTTGCTTTCAAATATATTTGTGCTCAATGACTTACAGTCTAAAGAGGGAAAGTTCTTTTTTTTTCAGGTCAAATCAGTGAGCGCAGAGATAAAAGTAAAGATTTGTTCACATAATTTAGCTTTTATATTTCATCCATGCTTACTAAATCCATCATTATAGTTACTGGATTTCCTTTTATTCTTGGATTGATTACTTTGACTGGTAGGTAATTATAAATTTGGCCTATAGGTAGCTCATATTTTACAACATTCCCTGATTATATCAATTAACATTTGTAGCACACCACTCTCATGGAACTAGGAATAAAGAAGATGGATCAAATAAGGAAAGAGGGTCAAATTTCATCCCTGAGGTCTTTTCATATACTTTAGGGTGTTAAATCACTGCTGAGCTTGGTCAAGCGTAGTATTATTATTCCTATGTTATGAATGGGGAAAATAAGGCACAAAAGGTGACATTCATCCCAGAAGCTAATGGAAAGTCTGTAGCCCTTCAGTGCCATTTACACTCTTCAGATGTATTTTTTTAGTACTTACAGGACCATCTAGAAGCCCCACAGCATGCAGCAGCCCTTACATTTTAAATCAGATAGTTTCTTTTGAGGGAAAAGGTAAATGACATCAAGTTTTCCTTTACCCAAACATCTAGGAAGTTAGCTAGATGTCTCTTGCACGAATCTCTTGCTCTGCTACAGGTAAATTTGTTTCTTTATTCCATTACCAGAAGAAGATATCCTCAGAGGAAAGTTTCCAAGAAGCAAGCCTTCTGGAGGCAGGTATCCCTCCAAATTGTACGAGACACAATTCGATTTCTTTAAATTTAATCATAGTCATAAGGTTAGAAGGGATCATAAGAATCCTCTAATCTAACTCCATGCCAAGATGCAGGATTTGTTGTCTAACCCATTCCAGACAGATGATTATTCAGTATCCCGCTTTCTTTTGAAAACCTCAGGTGAAGAAGCTTCCTCAGCCTCTCTACCCAGTCTATTCCTTTGTCCTGTGGTTCTTACAGTTGGGAACCTTTTCCTGAGATTTAATCTAAATCTACTATGCTGTCGTTTGAACCCATTGCCTCTTGTTGTGCCCTCTGTGGCAAAGAGAACAATTTTTCGCCATCTTTTTTTGTGACAACCTTTCAAGTATTTGAAGACGGCTATCATGTCCTCCCTTAATCTCCTCTTTTCCATACTAAACATACCCAATAGATTCAGCCTTTGCTCATATGGCTTGCATTCCATCCTCTTGTTCATCTTTGTCATTCACCTCTGGATCCTTTCCAGTTTCTCTCTATCCTTTTTATACAGTGGTGACCAGAGCCGGACACAATGTTCCATCTGAGGCCTAACCAGTGCTGAGTAGAGCGGTACTATCACCTCCTGTGACTTGCATGCTATGCCTCTGTTAATTCAACCTAAAATTGTGTGTTCTTTCATTATCTTACCATGAATACTTCTGTCATATTTTCTCCTTTCCCCTGGACTCCTACTCCACTTGAATAAAGATGGAAAATTTGGGGCCTGGATTTCAATGGATAATCTATTATAGATAATGAATTCCATAACTTTCATTGCAGTGTATCAAAACTTCATTAAAGCAGAAGTCTCAAAACTTATTTCTGTCTCTAAGCAACTAACTCCAAAATGTAGGTGCCATGGGCATGCTCAAAACCACCGTTCAGCTGCCTCCTAATGTCCCATCAGTGTTTAAATTTATGTTGGTGGTCATGTGAAAGCTACCTAAGTCCTGAAGTTGCTCCACAGCTAATAAACTCCTTGGAGCCCTATCATAGAATATTGGGGTTGGACGGGACCTCAGGAGGTCATCTAGTCCAACTCCCTGCTCAAAGCAGGACCAATCCCCAACTAAATCATCCCAGCCAGGACTTTGTCAAGCCTGACCTTAAAAACCTTTAAGGAAGGAGATTCCACCACCTCCCTAGGTAACCTATTCCAGTGCTTCACCACCCTCCTAGTGAAAAAGTTTTGCCTAATATCAACCTAAATCTTTCTCATTGCAACTTGAGATCATTACTCCTTGTTCTGTCATCTGGTACCACTGAGAACAGTCTAAATCCATCCTCTTTGGAACCCCCATTCAGATAGTTGAAAGCAGCTATCAAATCTCCCCTCATTCTGCTCTTCTGCTGACTAAACAATCACAGTTCCCTCAGCCTCTCCTCATAAGTCATTTGCTCCAGCCCCCTAATCATTTTTGTTGCCCTCCACTGGACTTTGTCCACATCCTTCTTGTAGTGTGGGGCCCAAAACTGGACACAGTACTCCAGATGTGGCCTCACCAATGCAGAATAGAGGGGTATGATCATCTCCCTCAATCTGCTGGCAATGCCTCTACTTATACAGCCCAAAATGCCGTTAGCCTTCTTGGCAACAAGGGCACACTGTCGACTCATATCCAGCTTCTCATCCACTGTAACCCCTAGGTTCTTTTCTGCAGAACTGCTGCCTAGCCATTTGGTCCCTAGTCTGTAGCAGTGCAAGGGATTCTTCCGTCGTAAGTGCAGGACTCTGCATTTCTTCTTGAACCTCATTGGATTACTTTTGCCCCAATCCTCTAATTAGTCTAGGTCCCTCTGTATCCTATCTCTACCCTCCAGCATATCTACCACTCCTCCTAGTTTAGTGTCATGCCATCCTCCAGATAATTAATGAAGATATTGAAGAAAACGCCCCAGGACCAACCCTTGGGGCACTCCGCTTGAGCAAACATAATTCTGGGATGTATTAGCAGGAGTGTTGTAAGCAAGTCACAAGAAGTAATTCTTCTGCTCTACTCCATGCTGCTTAGGCTTCTACTGGAGTATTGTGTCCAGTTCTGGATGCCACATTTCAGGAAAGACATGGACAAATTGGAGAAAGTCCAGGGAAGAGCAGCAAAAGTGATAAAAGGTTTAGAAAACATGATCTCTGAGGACTGATTCCTCAGATTTCAGCCTTAGCCTGAAACATGGCAGGCAACAAGCCACCCAACAGTTTAGGACAGGAAGTGAAGAAGAATATGAATTCATTTAAAATTTCAGTGATTGTGCTGCAACTGTTTTTCATGTGATTTAGACTCATAGACTTTAAGGTCAGAAGGGACCATTATGATCATCTAGTCTGACCTCCTGCACAATGCAGGCCACAGAATCTCACCCATCCACTTCTATAACAAACCCCTAACCTATGTCTGTTATTGAAGTCCTCAAATTGCGGTCTGAAGACCTCAAGCTTCAGAGAATCCTACAGCAAGTGACCCGTGCCCCATGCTGCAGAGGAAGGCATAAAACCTCCAGGGCCTCTGCCAATCTGCCCTGGAGGAAAATTCCTTCCCTACCCCAAATAAGTTGATCAGTTAAACCCCAAGCATGTGGGCAAGACTCTCCAGCCAGCACCCAAGAAAGAATTCTCTGTAGTAACTCAGATCCCACCCCATCTAACATCCCAACACAGACCACTGGGCATACTTACCTGCTGATAATCAAACATCAATTGGCAAATTAATTGCCAAAATTAGGATACCCCATCATAACATCCCCTCCATAAATGTATCAAGCTTAGTCTTATTGCCAGATATGTCTTTTGCCCCCACTGCTCCCCTTGGAAGGCTGTTCCAGAACTTCACTCTTCTAATGGTTAGAAACCTTCATCTAATTTCAAGTCTAAACTTCCTAGAGTCCAGTTTATATCCATTTGTTCTTGTGCCACATTGGTACTAAGCTTAAATAATTCCTCTCCCTCCCTAATATTAAACCCTCTGATATATTTATAAAGAGCAATCATATCCCCCCTCAACCTTCTTTTGGTTAGGCTAAACAATCCAAGCTCTTTGAGTCTCCTTTCATAAGACAGGTTTTCCATTCCTCGGATCATCCTAGTAGCCCGTCTCTGAACCTGTTCCAGTTTGAATTCATCCTTCTTAAACATGAGAGACCAGAACTGTACACAGTATTCCAGATGAGGTCTCACCAGTGCCTTGTATAATGGTACTAACACCTCCTTATCTTTGCTGAAAATACCTCGCCTGATGCATCCTAAAACCGCATTAGCTTTTTTAATGGACATATCACATTGGCAGCTCATAGTCATCCTGTGATCAACCAATACTCCGAAGTCCTTTTCCTCCTCTGTTTACTTCCAACTGATGTGTCCCCAATTTATAACTAAAATTCTTGTTATTAATCCCTAAATGCATGACCTTGCGCTTTTCACTATTAAATTTCATCCTGTTACTTATTACTCCAGTTTACAAGATCATCCAGAGAAGGGTGGCTCTAGACATTTCGCCACCCCAAGCACGGCAGCCTGCCATGGAGAGTGCTCTGCCAGTAGCCGGGAGGGCGGCATGCTGCTCCGGTGGACCTCCTGCAGGCGTGCCTGTGGAGGGTCCACTGGTCCCGCGGGTTTGGTGGACCTCCCGCAGGCACATCTGCGGGAGGTCCACCGGAGCCACAGGACCAGCGGACCCTCCGCGGACCCTCCACCCCTGCATTCTGACCTTCCTGTATGATATCACAGTCCTTCTCTGTGATAGCAATACCTCCCAGCTTTGTGTCATCCGCAAACTTTATTAGCGCATTCCCACTTTTTGTGCCAATGTCAGTAATAAAAAGGTTAAATAAGATTGGCCCCAAAACTGATCCCTGAGAAACTCCACTAGTAACCTCCTTCCAGCCTTACTGTTCACCTTTCAGTATGACCCATTGTAGTCTCCCCTTTAACCAGCTCCTTATCCACCTTTCAATTTTCATATTGATCCCCATCTTTTCCAATTTAAATAATAATTCCCCATGTGGAACCGTGTCAAATGCCTTACTGAAATCAAGGTAAATTAGATCCACTGTGTCTCCTTTGTCTAAAAAATCTGTTACCTTCTCAAAGAAGGAGATCAGCTTGGTTTGGCACGATCTACCTTTTGTAAAACCATGTTGTATTTTGTCCCAATTACCATTGACCTCAATGTCCTTAACTACTTTCTCCTTCAAAAATTTTTCCAAGACCTTATATACTACAGATGTCAAACTAACAGGCCTATAGTTACTTGGATCACGTTTTCTCCCTTTCTTAAAAATAGGAAGTAGTTAGCAATTCTCCAGTTGTATGGTACAAGCCCTGAGTTTACTGATTCATTTAAAATTCTTGCTAATGGGCTTGCAATTTCATGTGCAAGTTCTTTTAATATTCTTGGATGAAGATTATCTGGGCCAGCCGATTTTGTCCCATTTAGCTGTTCGAGTTTGGCTTCTACTTTGGATGTGGTAATATCTACCTCCATATCCTCATTCCCATTTGTCATCCTACCATTATCCCTAAACTCCTCATTAGCCTTATTAAAGACTGGGACGAAGTATTTATTTAGCTATTGGGCCATGCCTAGATTATCCTTAACCTCCATTCCATCCTCAGTGTTTAGCGGTTCCACTTCTTTCTTTGTTTTCTTCTTATTTATATGGCTATAGAACCTTTTACTGTTGGTTTTAATTCCCTTTGCAAGGTCCAACTCTACACGGCTTTTACCCTTTCTCACTTCATCCCTACATGTTCTGACCTCAATAAGGTAGCTTTCCTTGCTAATCCCACCCATTTTCAACTCCTTGTAGGCTTTCTGGTTTTTGGAGCAACAGATGCTGTAAGTTACACTAATGTAAATCTGGAGTAAGTCCCTTGAAGTCAATGGGGTTACACTATTTTTACATCAGCATAAGAGGTCTGAACCTGGCCCTTATAATTCTGTGGGGTATCCTGTAGCTTCAGTGTCCCATAGGGGGAAACCGCACACCGGTTCCGATGGGGGAAAGCTGACTGCTGCAGAGGAGCATGTGGATCGGACACAGTCTTCTCTTAGGGGAGAGTCTGATGATAGGGAATCTCCAGGTTATAGTCAGGAAGAGAGGACGGAAGAGGATAATGTAAGGGCCGGATCAGGTAAAAAAAAGTCACACAAAAAACAATCTGGCACATCAGAAAAGGGCAGACAAATAAACAGGGACAAGTTTTTAAAGTGCTTGTACACAAAAGCTAGAAGTCTAAATAATAAGATGGGTGAACTAGAGTGCCTTGTGATAAAAGAAGATATTGATATAATAGGCATCACAGAAGCCTGGTGGACTGAGAGCAATCAATGGGACACAGTCTGTCTGGGGTACAAAATATATTGGAAGGACAGAACAGGTCGTGCAGGGGGAGGAGTGGCACTATATGTGAAAGAAAATGTAGATTCAAATGAAGTAAAAATCTTAAGCGAATCCACATGTTCCATAGAATCTCTATGGATAGAAATTTCATGCTCTAATAAAAATATAACATTAGGGATCTATTATCGACCCCCTGACCAGGACAGTAATAGTGATGTTTAAATGCTAAGGGAAACTGGAGATGCTATCAAAATTAAGAACCCAATAGTAGTGGGGGATTTCAATTATCCCCATACTGACTGGGAACATTTCACTTCAGGACGAAATGCAGAGATAAAATTTCTTGATACTTTAAATGACTGTTTCATGGAGTAGCTGGTACGGGAACCCACAAAGCGAGAGGCAACTCTAGATTTAATTCTGAGTGGAGCGCAGGAGCTGGTCCAAGAGGTAACTGTAGCAGGACCGCTTGGAAATAGTTACCACAATACAAAAGCATTTAACATCCCTGTGGGGGGAAGAACATCTCAACAGCCTAAAACTGTGGCATTTAATTTCAAAAGAGGGAACTATACAAAAATGAGGGGGTTAGTTAAACAAAAGTTAAAGGGTACAGTGACTGAAGTGAAATCCTTGCAAGTTGCATGGGCCCTTTTAAAAGACACCATAATAGAGGCCCAACTTCAATATATACCCCAAATTAAGAAACACAGTAAAAGAACTAAAAAAGAGCTGCCGTGGCTTAACAACCATGTAAAAGAAGCAGTGAGAAATAAAAAGACTTCCTTTAAAAAGTGGAAGTCAAAATCCTAGTGAGGCAAATAGAAAGGAGCACAAACACTGCCAGCTTAAGTGTAACAGTGTAATAAGAAAAGCCAAAGAGGAGTTTGAAGAACGGCTATCCAAAAACTCCAAAGGTAATAACAAAATGTTTTTTAAGTACATCAGAAGCAGGAAGCCTGCTAAACAACCAGTGGGGCCCCTTGACGATCGAAATACAAAAGGAGCGCTTAAAGATGATAAAGTCATTGTGGAGAAACTCAGTGGATTCTTTGCTTCAGTCTTCACGGCTGAGGATGTTAGGGAGATTCCCAAACCTGAGCTGGCTTTTGTAGGTGACAAATCTGAGGAACTGTCACAGATTGAAGTGTCACTAGAGGAGGTTTTGGAATTAATTGATAAACTCAATATTAACAAGTGACCGGGACCAGATGGCATTCACCCAAGAGTTCTGAAAGAGCTCTAATGTGAAGTTGCAGAACTATTAACTAAGGTTTGTAACCTGTCCTTTAAATCGGCTTTGGTACCCAGTGACTGGAAGTTAACTAATGTAACGCCAATATTTAAAAAGGGCTCTAGAGGTGATCCCAGCAATTACAGACCAGTAAGTCTAACGTCGGTACCGGGCAAATTAGTCAAAACAATAGCTAAGAATAAAATTGTCAGACACATAGAAAAACATAAACTGTTGAGCAATAGTCAACATGGTTTCTGTAAAGGGAAATCGTGTCTTACTAATCTATTAGAGTTCTTTGAAGGGGTCAACAAACACGTGGACAAAGGGGATCCAGTGGACATAGTGTACTTAGATTTCCAGAAAGCCTTTGACAAGGTCCCTCACCAAAGGCTCTTATGTAAATTAAGCTGTCATGGGATAAAAGGGAAGGTCCTTTCATGGATTGAGAACTGGTTAAAAGACAGGGAACAAAGGGTAGGAATTAATGGTAAATTCTCAGAATGGAGAGGGGTAACTAGTGGTGTTCCCCAGGGGTCAGTCCTAGGACCAATCCTATTCAATTTATTCATAAATGATCTGGAGAAAGCAGTAAATAGTGAGGTGGTAAAGTTTGCAGATGATACTAAACTACTCAAGATAGTTAAGACCAAAGCAGATTGTGAAGAACTTCAAAAAGATCTCACAAAACTAAGTGATTGGGCAACAAAATGGCAAATGAAATTTAATGTGAATAAATGTAAAGTAATGCACACTGGAAAAAATAACCCCAACTATACATATAGTATGATGGGGGCTAATTTAGCTACAAGGAGTCAGGAAAAAGATCTTGGCATCATCATGGATAGTTCTCTGAAGATCTCCACGCAGTGCACAGAGGCAGTCAAAAAAGCGAACAGGATGTTAGGAATCATTAAAAGGGGATAGAGAATAAGAAAGAGAATAGCTTATTGTCCTTATATAAATCCATAGTACGCCCACATCTCAAATACTATGTACAGATGTGGTCTCCTCACCTCAAAAAAGATATTCTAGCACTAGAAAAGGTTCAGAAAAGGGCAACTAAAATGATTAGGGGTTTGGAAAGGGTCCCATATGAGGAAAGATTAAAGAGGCTAGGCCTCTTCAGCTTGGAAAAGAGGAGACTAAGGGGGAATATGGAAGAGGTATATAAAATCATGAGTGATGTGGAGAAAGTGGATAAGGAAAAGTTATTTACTTATTCCCAAAATACAAGAACTAGGGGTCACCAAATGAAATTAATAGGTAGCAGGTTTAAAACAAATAAAAGGAAGTTCTTCTTCACACAGCGCACAGTCAACTTGTGGAACTCCTTACCTGAGGAGCTTGTGAAGGCTGGGACTATAACAATGTTTATAAGGGAACTGGATAAATTCATGGTGACTAAGTCCATAAATGGCTATTAGCCAGGAAGGGTAAGAATGGTGTCCCTAGCCTCTGAGGTCATTTGATCATTGCCTGTTAGCTTCACTCCCTCTGGGGCACCTGGCATTGGCCACTGTCGGTAGACAGATACAGGGCTAGATGGACCGTTGGTCTGACCTGGTACGGCCGTTCTTATGTTCTTATGTGTGCAAGATGGTCAATCTGATGCACAGCCGAAGTATGATAATTGCAAGTCTACTTTCAGAGTTAATGATCTAGGTGCCCAATACTCTATAGGGTGTAGAGCCAGGCACACACCACTCTGTGATGAAATCAGTACCAAGCTTAAAAGAGGTGGAGAGTGGGGTATGGATGTCTCCAGGGTAGGCAGAGTGGCCTTAGCTCACCTTGTTTGGAGTTAGATACTGCGTGATTTTTACTTTCAGCCATAAATTGGCCGTGATCTGCTCTGACTTATCAATTTGGCTTGCTCAGCTTCCATTGAAATTGCTGACCTGCAGTCAAATTCAGCAAGATGTAAGGGCACAATTTAAACACTGCCATGGGACTGCATGCGGTGGAGGATAGTGGAGCAGATGAGCAAGGTGTCTCTGTGCTCCCCGTGCATTGCACAGAAAGGCTCTGAGTGCAGTGATGGGGCAAGCTTAGGGAGTGTGGGGGGAACATGGACAGGTTCCATTACAGGTAAGGGGGGGCATGACAGAGAAAGTTTGGGAACAACTGCTCTTCTAAGGAGTAGAATTAGCAAAAAAGACCCCTAACAACACCACCTCCACTCTCCTTTTGTGACTGCGTAATGCTGTATGAACATACAATCTGGCTGCTAGGTGTGCAGGTAACACCTTCATTAGACAAACGGGTTTTGTGTACATAAATTCTTTCTCTTACACATTCAGGTGTTAGAATCTAGGGTGTTCAAAACGTGCACATTTTGATGTTATTATGTACACACAAAAGAAGGGTTGTATCTAGGAATAAGGCCCTTGATGTACACAGGGCCTAAGATTTGTAGTTTTGGAGTATACAGGTGGGCATTTTTTGAAGAGCTAGTCAGACACATTCAAATCAGGAAGTTTCCCGTATTGAATTTTGAAGGGTATTTTTACTGCACCATCTGCCTCTCTCTTCTTCCAGGACCCTGTGTTCCATTCTCATGGCTTGGCAGCAGCACTACTGCAAACGATCTGGGAGTTGTGGTGGATCACAACCTCAACACAAGTGAGCAATGCGATGCTGTTGCAAAAAAAAAAAAAAGCAAATGAAATTTTAAGTTACATTAACAGAGGCATAGCATGCAAGTCATTGGAGGTGATAGTACCACTCCAGTGCTGGTTAGGCCTCAGATGGAATATTGTGTCCAGTTTTGGTCACCAATATATAGAAAGGATGAAGAGAAACTGGAAAGGATCCAGAGCTGAATGACAAAGATGATCAGAGGGATGGAATTAAGCCATGTGAGAAAAGGCTAAAGGAACTAGGTGTGCTTAGTTTGGAAAAGAGGAGATTAAGGAAGGACATGAAAGCTGTCTTCAGATACTTGCAAGGCTGCCACAAAAAAGATGGCCAAAAGTTGCTCTCTTTAGTCACGGAGGGCAGGACAAGAGGCAATGGGTTCAAATACGGCATAGTAGATTTAGATTAAATCTCAGGAAAAACTTCCTAATTGTAAGAACAGTAGGACAACGGAACAGACTGCCTAGGGAGCTGGTAGAAGCTACTTCACTTAAGGCTTTCAAAAGGAAACTGGATAGCCATCCATCTTGGATGGTTTAGACACAACAAATCCTGCATTTTGGCAGGGGCGTAGACTAGATGACCTTCATGGTCCTTTCTAACCCTATGGTTCTATGATTCCGATTGGTTTAGGAGTCAGGGAAATATTTTCCTAAAGCAGTTCCTGGCAGTGTAATCAATGGGTGTTGGGCATCTAAATACCTTTAAAAATCTGACCCTAAGAGAGCACTAAACTCACAACTGCTGACATCATCAGTGGCTTGCCTGATGAATGGGAACCCAAAGCACCAGCAGCCTCATCATCATCATCATCATCAAAATGAACCTAATGTGGAGGCTGAAGATAAATAAAAGGGGATTAAGTCCCACATTAAGACTGTGCTTAAACCAGGTCAATAGCAGCCAAATACTTCAGATTCCCCAGGAGCTACAGTCAGATTCTGCAGGATGGGTTTTAACTTCATCAGCTTTTTCAAGGCAATAAACATTTCTATACATTTTGGTGTCTTGGTCCAAACTTCATGCATAATGATTTTAAGAAGAGCATTGCAGCTATTCGGGATCATGTATCCAATTGTCCCCAGGGGCACTCACAGACATAAACAGAATGGAAGCATTCTATGTTCTGACCCTTAGAGTGGGAATGGCAGAAACCAGGGATGGATAAACCACATGCAGCATTTAATCTACTGAATACATGCTATCTGGTATACTGGGTGTTCTGTTCTCCTGTCCTAGCTCTTACTGACAGCTGCTGCTGTCAGCATCAGACCAGAACTAAGTACATTGATCTGCTAATCTGTGCTTATAGCTGGATCTGGTTGAAATGGGATTGTGTAGGTTGCTTCTGTAGTTTGCCTGGACAGTTCTGGGGGGCATAACAGGGGATTCACTGCCAAGACTCTGCTTTCTTCCAGCTTCTCCTTGTCCTGATGTGCATCCCAATGGCCACATAGTCTTTTGCACGACACTGAGCCCAGGTTCTGGGATTTGATCAGGTTCCTGGTCAAAGCACTGAGTGCATAAGAGGAGGAAGGTATCTTGCCTCCATGTGTCTTTCTCACATCAGTGCAAGGACCAGGGACAAACTGGGCCTCTTCTAAACAAAGGCTGGATACCTCACTTCCCCTCCTTGTGCAATCTTATAAACAGACAAAAAAAATCCTTTTGCAGATCACTCTTTATAAGCAGTTGTGAAGGTAGGGAAATATCATCTCTGCTTGTATCTCATCCCTCCAACAACTTCTTTCTCTTAGATATTACGATGCATTCTTATTTCAAAGCTACAGTCAGGTGCTAAACAATATCAAGCTGACCAGGAGCAACTCAAATAAGAACTTGAACAAATCCAAATGTCAGCTAGTGAAACACCCTTGGTATTCAGTATCCTGCTTTGAAAAATTGTTGTACATCATGCATGGTATAAAGAAACATAATTCACAAGATCAATAACAATCTGAGAAATGTGGTAAACATAGGACCCAATTCTCAGTTGATGTAAAGCAACGTGATAAAATGTTTTGGGGAGATCAGCACAGGGTTAATAAACAAGCGCTAGAAGGTTCAGTGTGATTTTGGGGCGTTATATTCTCTCAGCCTTTTGCCACGTTAGTTTTCTTTGTCCTTAACAGTTCTTGGCAGTCCACAGAATCATATGCACTCCACATGTGGGAGCAGAAGGGTGAGGAAGGAGAAAACAGCTTTCAGCTCCCTGCAACAACCTGGTCTAATTGTGCTTTCTCAGCATTACTCAATATCCTCTACTGCAGAACTGTGAGGTCAATCTCAGAGAAACTCCACAATAAGGCTGCTGGAGGTTTGTTCCAACCCAAGGAAAAAAACATTTTCAAATACCACTCTGAGGTTTCCCTGATCAACGTACTTAGAGAGAGCTGTAATTCCATCAGGTCAAATAAATCTAAGAAGATTTTTTAAAAAAAAATCTCTGATGCGCTTGCTGCCTTTGCATTACTAATAAGAAAACCATACTGCAGGGATTAAGAGAACTAATGAAATCCATCAGATATGGATGGGTCAGATCTAGTGAAATCAAATGCCGAAATCTGAATACTTGTACGGGAAGGATTTTGTTATGCTAATCTTTAGTACAAGTGATGATACAATTCACCTTACAGGGGTACAGATTTCATAATATTAAATAGGGTGTAAAGTTATAGTAATAAGTTAAGGTTATTAGTAACAAAGGTAAAAATGGGGAAAATATTGCTCATCTTGCTCATGTGAGTAGTTTCAATTAAGTTATTGCTATTTTCTGTGTGCTAAGTGAGCTGGGCAAACTACAGCCCAGGGGCCACATCCAGTTCTTCAGACATTTTAACCCAGCTCTTGAGCTCCCACTGGGGAGTGGGATCTGGGGCTTCCCCACTCTGTGCGGCTTCTGGAAGCAGCAGCATGTCCCCCTTCTGACTCCTATGCGTAGGGGCAGCCTGGAGGCTCCATGTGCCGTCCCTGCAGCTCCCATTGGCCAGGAACCATGGCCAATGGGAGCTGCAGGGGCGGCACCTGCGGACATGACGGTTTGCAGAGCTGCCTGGCCGCACCTCCACATAGGAGCGGGGGAGAGGGGACATGCCGCTGCTTACAGGAGCAACTTGAGGTAAGTGCAGCCTGGAGCCTGCACCCCAACCTCCTCCTGCTCCCCAATCCCCTGCCCTAGCCCCGATCCCCCTCCTGCCCTCTGAGCCCCTTGGTCCCAGCCCAGAGCACCCTCCCACACCCCCAACCCCTCATTCTCTGTCCCACCCCAGAACCTGCACTCCCAGCTGGAGCCCTCCCCCCTGGCCCCTACTCAGGCCCTACCCCACACAAGAATTATTTATCAGAGCAGACAATTGAACTCAGACCACTTGTCTCCTCAGCTAGCAATGTAGCTACTGGATCATCCTTCCTCCAGAGACCAATTTCTCCAGTTAAAATCACAGTTTGGTAGAACATGATTACCCAGATTGGAATTTTACCAGGCCTTTGCTCTTATGAAAAGTGCTGTGGGGAATTTTTCATGAGCACCAGTTGTCAGGTCCTCAGATTTACAACTGTGCCATAAGAGAACACCTCCAGTCCTACAGCTCCCTTGACATTATACTGGGGAATTACGCCTGGATTCATGAAAGATGTTAAGTGCATACTTAATGCCATCCCCTTGCCACAATCCGGACTCATGTAATTCAATTTACCTGAATAAACTCACCGATTACTTGCATAGGTAAATACCATCCAGGGTGATAAAGGGTTGCAGAACTCTGGGCCCTCCATGAGAAGATTAACTCTTAAATCAACTCTGCCAGCACCTGAGTTTTCATGAGAAGCCTGCGGTCTAAGTACTGACCAAGCCCAACTCTGTTTAACTTCTTTGAGAAGCACTGGAGGTGGCATGGCTGCAGGAGAGCTTTTAATTTCAAAAATACAGTTTTATACAATTATTTTATGTCTGTGCAATATAAACATCGACACTAATGGCAGAGGGCCATGCTCTTCACACAATTGGTCAGAAACAGCCCTCTCAGCCTTTTGAGGTGCTGCTATCCTTAAGTTTAGAAGGAAATCCTCTGAAAACTAATAATCAGAAATAAGTTGCCAATTTCCTTTTAGAAGCCTAGGCGACTCAGCTGTATTCATCTCCACTTCATTTCCCCCCCCAGTCCATCCAGCTATCATTTACATTCTTTTTCAGCATCATAGTACATTATTCAGCAATGTCACAGCAAACATTTTTCACTGTTTGACTGAAAGTTTGGACTTACAAACCTGTCAGCTATATAGCTCTACTGACTGGAAGGCTTCCATATTAATCAATTTTGCTCTGTTCCACCGAAGTGTTAGTCTTTGTGTACAGTACTTGACTTGGTAATGCTAGAAATACTAGGAAAATACATGGCAGCTCAATCAAGGTCTATCAGGGACAAGTATGGGTTATTTTTCGCTGCTTCCCCCACAAGCTTTTTATGCCTCTGAATAATCATCCACTTCTGTCATTCACATGGACAGAGAACAAAACACTGAGTCCTCTGTGATTTATGACTAAGCAAGGGAAAGAAAAGGTAGCTGTACTTAGTAATTGTGTTTGCAGGGAAAACACAGGGTTATATTAACCCATAAATGAAGGGCATCATAATGACCTTTCCATGCTATTCTTAAAGGGTATGGACACGTGCATACTCACAAACTGTACATATAAAACACACCCTTAAAAACAGCTCTATGTAAACATCACTTACTCCTTGAGTCTCTCATACAGTTCTAGCCTCCCTGAACCCAGTTTGAAGGCCTATAACTAATTACACCCTTAATCTCTCCCTTCTAACTTCTCTGTTTAATCCCACATGGTCTTTCTTGTCTCATTATTTGAAACATAATAGAAACCTGGTGAAATAATCCAGGTTAAACTGTTGAGAACTTCCTGCTTTCCAGTCAGATCTCCTCTTTTAGCTCACAAAGTGGAGTCATTGCTGTGCAGAGAGGAGGGCTAAGGTTTAAATTCTTTTGTTTAATTAATACATATCAGTTTGAAGCACAATACCCCAGAGGACTTCAAGTACCATAGGGCAGTGCTCAAGGGAGATGGTCAAATCAGGGAGTTAACATCTGTTTCTCTGAAGTACAAACCAAGCTACTGTAAAGGTATTTAGTAGGCATTTGTTCCTATGCAAGCAACTAGGCAGGGAAACCTTGACAACTGAATGCTTGCAGTGCAGGATACATAGTACCTGTCCAATTAGATAAGAGGTATGAGCACTGGCTAAAGTACTTGACTAGAACTATTAAGAGCTGGGTTCAGTTGTCACCTCTGATATTACCTTCCTGAGATACCTTTAGTAAATCCCTTAAATTGCTGTGTGCCTCAGTGTCCCTATTTGTTAAACTCTACTACACATGTGTGTTGCAGGGATAGATTCTAGGGCTGGCAGGGACCTCAAGAGGTCATTGAGTCCAGTCCCCTGCCCTCATGGCAGGACCAAATACTGTCTAGACCATCCTGAATAGACATTTATCTAACCTACTCTTAAATATCTTCAGAGATGGAGATTCCACAACTTCCCTAGGCAGTTTATTCCACTGTTTAACCATCCTTGACAGTTAGGAACTTTTTCCTAATGTCCAACCTAAACCTCCCTTGCTGCAGTTCAAGCCCATTGCTTCTTGTTCTATCCTTAGAGGCTAAGATGAACAAGTTTTCTCCCTCCTCCTTATGATACACTTTTAGATACCTGAAAACATCCCCTCTCAGTCTTCTCTTTTCCAAACTAAACAAACCCAATTCTTTCAGCATTCCTTCATGGGTCATGTTCTAATTCTTGTTGCTCTACTCTGGACCCTCTCCAATTTCTCCACATCTTTCTTGAAATGCAATGCACAGAACTGGACACAATACTCCTGTTGAGGCCTAACCAGCACAGAGTAGAGCGGAAGAATGACTTCTCCTGTCTCGCTCACAACATACCTGTTCATGCATCCCAGACTCATGTTTGCTTTTTTTGCAACAGCAGCACACTGTTGACTCATATTTAGCTTGTGGTCCACTATAACCCCTAGATCCTTTTCTGCCGTACTCCTTCCTAGACGGTCTCTTCCCATTCTGTAAGTGTGAAACTGATTGTTCCTTTCTAAGTGGAGCACTTTGCATTTGTCTTTATTAGACTTCATCCTGTTTACCTCAGACCATTTCTCCAATTTGTCCAGATCATTTTGAATTTTGACCCTGTCCTCCAAAGCAGTTGCAATCCCTCCCAGTTTGGTATCATCTGCAAACTTAATAAGCATACTTTCTATGCCAAAATCTAAGTCGTTGATGAAGATATTGAACAGAGCCGGTTAAATAAATTCATTAAAGTTTGGGTGGTGCTCAGATATTATGGTAATGGGCAGTTAGTTTCTCAGATACCATAGTGATAGGCACAGGACCAAAAATTTTAAAGAATAGAATAAGGCATATAATGCTACACATGCACAGGGCCATGCAGTAAAGCTTTACATGAGTAATACCAATGAAATCAGTGGGACTACTCACCTAAAGAAGTCATCTGCTTAAGGGTCTCTTGCAGCTTTGAATGAATAATTGATTTTTTTGGTTCATTGTCCGAACCAAAAAAATATGAAAATAAATTCAGTTTAGGTTGACCCCAAATTGATTTGTTGTTGTTGTTTTTTTAAAAATAAATCTAGCTAATTTTCTAAATAAAATGTTTTGAAAGTTGAACTGTTTACTTTTGAAAATGTCAAAACAAAATGTTTTGACTTAAAACAATCAAATATTTTGTGGCTAAAGCTCTTTGCTGAATTCAGCCTGAATTGATGAATAGTTTTGAATATTCTCAGAAAAATGCAGTTGTAGGTCAAACTATTCATCTGAAAACTTGCACACAGCTGTAGTCCCTAGCTGATATTCACCTTCCCTTACAAGCAAAGTGATACCAAACACTTGAAATGAATTGTACGTTGAACCTAAACCTTCAGGCTCTTTACTTAGTCTGACATTCTTGGCTTGGATCCCTCTGATGTGCATCTGTCACCTTAGGATTCCCTTAAGGTGATTAGAAAGTACTGAATCATAACTGTGAATTGCATAGTAGTGACACAGCTCAGTCTATACAAGCCACTACATGATAATCTCTTTCTCCAGGGCCTTGAAACTCTTGGGAGCAGCAGCATCTCTCACTTTGCCCTTTTAAGGGTCCTAATGCACAGGCCTTTTAGATTCATTTACTCTTAGGACGAATGGTATCTCTCTCTGTTCCTTGCATTGCAAACCCCAGAGTCCAGACCTATATGTCACTTTGTCCTGTAGTAGCTGAGATTGATTGTTTTCCCTTTTTGCTTCCTCTCTTCCAGCAGATGTGCAAATTACCAGTAATAATATACCCTGTATCCATCTCTAGGTGGTGCTGCTGTATCAGAGGCTGGGCCATCTGTCAGCAAGAATGCAACTAGCTGGCACCAGCAGCTGAAAGCATCTGACTAACTGCACACAGACGCAGACAGTAGAAGACAAAGGAAACTGCAGAGAACAGCGGTGCTGAGAGAGGATGCCTCATCAACAGCATCAGCAGCTAATCTGGCTCTACCAATTCATCTGCAATGCAGATCCTATCAATTTTCCTGCTGTGACAGCAGCCGGCTAGATGCTGATTAAGGGGATTCTAGGGAGCTTGGAGGGGAGGATAAACCAAGAGAAGGAATCAGCAGCAAGAGGAAAGAGTAGGATTAGAGAAAGCTGGACTGTGAGAGGCAGTATAATGGCTACAGTGTGCCTGACGATAAACCGTACAGTGTTCTATGAAGACATTAGGAAGTTGTGTTAGTTTCTGCTAATCCATCACCTGTCAAGGGTCTGTTTCACTAGCCATAAGATTAAAGAAAGCAGCATTGTCTATTGTCTTCAATACTGGTCACTCTGGAGCTGTTCCCACATTGCAGCCTTGATGCTAATCCCAGTTTAGTGGGGGGCTGTCGAGGCAAACATTCCTTATAACTGCTGCAATTTTGTAAAATCATTTTGGGATAGACTCTCTGCTGAGTTATCCTCCCTATCATGTTGCTCCATGTCTCTGTGAGCAGGTCTAATCTTTTTCCCATCAGTGACAGGGCTCCAAGGGCATGCATGCACACATGCACCCCCCACCATCTCCCCTCCCCCAGTGGGATCATTTAAATTATGGACTGTGAAAAGCGACACACAGCTTCCTGCAAGGTTAGAGGGGGCAACTTTTAAGTTCTTTAAACATACAGCAAAGGTCCCCTTTAGTGCAGAACAGACATATCTTGGAAATGAATGCCATGTCCCAGCTCGGTGACCCATGTACTTTTCCTCTTTGCATTTATTATTTTTACCCAATACTTTTATCATCCTTATTTTACAAAACAACCCTAATTCTTTTCAGGATCTTTCCCCCTAGGGCTCAATCAAACCCACATTGATCCCCAATTACCCTCAAAGGGACCCCTCCCGACCTTGCATTTAATGTTAAAAGCTCTTCTACTTCTTTGGCTGACAAAATAACATTTCACTGGGGTCTTTATTATAGCTAGAAATGATCTCTGAACTTTGATAAATCAACACCAACCTCAGAGAGAAGTTTTGTCTTATAAATTCTACATGTCTCTGTTCACTATTTTCCTTCTTGATAACAAATGTAGGGCTTGATTCTGCTTCCACTGATTTCACCAGAAGGGAAGCAAGGCTTTATTCTGTATTTTTAACAGCTATACATGAATTTCAACTAAAAAAGCATTGGGTTTCATCAGGTGTTAAGAGAAAGTTCGTAACACAGAAGTTGGATTATAAAGCAAACTGCAAAAGGCAGAAAAATAAGAACAAAAGTAAACAGTTTTAAAAGAAGTTAAATATGTACAATGTTTGGAACGTAAAATATTGTGAGATAATAACTTCAAATTCAAAAGAGAATAGAGTTAGATGAGTTTCCGAAGGTTGGGTCCATTTTAGGATATCCTATATCCCTAAGATTGTGATCCAAACCGAATTCAGTATAACATAATAAACAGCAGCAATTCCCTTTTGTTTCACAAAGGTGTGAATTATCAAAGGCATTTCATAGTTGGGAGACTCGCTGCTTTTTAATGTCTCTTCTTGGAAGATTTTAACTTGCAAGTAAATTGAACATTATGTATTCTGAGTAAGTCCTCAAACACCAAAACCTAATTAGGCTACATAAGCAATCAGAACTTTAAACAAACCCAACATAGGGTACACAATTTATTTCTTAACTATTTTCTTTTATTCATTCATGCCTTTGGGCATGTGGTGCCAATAATGGTAAAACATTAGAATAATTGTATATCAATATTAATAATAGCAGACATTACAAACAGGGGGAGAATATTCTACTTCTGGGGAGATGCATCTGTGAACTTGCATTTGCAACAGCAACGTTCTTCTAAGTGATGGAAGAATGACTATGATATATTATAGCTCAGTGGATTCACACCTGATTGGCTTATTGCTGCCCATTTGAGGACCCTGGCTTCTGCTTCGTATCTCAGAAGACAGGATCCAATTGTGCAAGGTGCTGGAAGAACTGTCAGCATGGAGTACGGTTGTGGGTTCAGGAGGAGGTATGGCCAATGGTTATGGGTCGGCATAGCTGTACCAAACATTGTGTTACTGTTGTCCCGGGATTTCATTAACAGCAGTAAGGTGACTCCATTGCCTGGGTGGAGGGAATTCAGTTGCCAGGGCCCTTCCTATTGCACAGTTTATTTAAGTGGTGGGATTTTCAAAAGCATGTACAGGCTTATCTTCACTATGGGGGTAAGTTGACTTAAGTTACGCTACTCCAGCTGCATGAATAATTTTTTTTTTTATCAGGGTTGGAAGGGACCTCAAAGCAGGACCAATCCCCAGACAGATCTTTGCCACAGATCCCTAAATGGCCCCCTCAAGAAGTGAACTCACAACCCTGGGTTTAGCAGGTCAATGCTCAAACCACTGAGCTGGAGTCAATGTAGCTTAGATCAACTTACCCCGGTGTCTTCACTGTGCTGTGTCGATGGGCTGCTCTCCAGTCGACATCTCCTACTCTTCTTGGAGAGCTGGAGTACTGGGGTCGACTGGAGAGACTCTGCTGTTGATTTAGTGGGTCTTCACTAGACTTGCTAAATTGAGCCCTGCTGTATCAGTTGCAGCAGCACCAAACTCCCCATAGTGAAGATTTGCCCTACGTTACTTAGGAAAACAGGTCCACTAACTTTCATGTGTTCCAAATGAAAGGCAATGGGACTTGTTCCACTAAATCACTTAGGAGTTTTTGGAAATCCCACGCGGATTGTGTACATTGGAGAGAAACTTCTACTTTTAGTATTTAAGGCTGGTATTTTTAAAGGGACCTAAGGGATTTAGACACCCAGCTCCCCTTAAAATTGTGGGGACTGGACACCTCACTCCCTGAAGCTCCTTTGCCAATCCCAGCCTGAGTCAAAAAATAATGCACTGTTTCTTAGTGGTGCAGAGAGATACAGATCTGCACTGAGCATAAATCCCATAAGGCTAAGGGAAACCACCAGGTTTGCAAAGGACAAGACTGTAATATGCACTGAATATGGAAGAGGGACATGTGCAAATTCAAAGTAATTTGTAAGTATTTATACTCAGTTAGTGAGAGATTTAACCACTCCCTTGTCCTCTCTCACGCTACTCAATATTACTGGGGGGGATGTAACTCGTTCTTTATAGTTTACAAGAGCAATAAAGCGACAAGGCCACCTAGCCATGAAACTACTTCATGCAACAGATTAGACAAACTGGGAGTTTCATACTGTACCCTGTCAGTTAAAGTGGCTTTTTAAGGATCTCAGCACTGATGCTTGACTCAAGTAATGTTAGGAATGCTGGCTAGGTCAGCTGCATGGATACTGAACTGACATGTCCTAAAGAAGTGAGACGTGATCCAAGAGCAATGTGAACAGTAAAACATTTGTTAGGACGGGTCAGGACAGCAAATGATCAATACCTGCTATTTTTAATAGTCCTCCTCAGCTCTGCCTAGCAGTGAGCTGTCCACAATATGTTTTATTGATGACACCATGGGCTATGTGAGAAAGATGAACTCCAGGCTTAAAGATTTTCAGATTTGCTTTATTGCCTTTTCAATAAGTGGTAATCTTTTTCCAATAGGAAAAGAAATATCAGCAACCCTTTAAATTATAACAAAATGTCTGAACTATACCTTAACTAAACATTTAATTTAGAATTAATAGGAAAGTAATCACATAGCCAATAAATACTTGTTGATTAAAATTATTAGGCTTCATCGCCTACCATATATAATAGGCCAGTAGCATATTACACAGTTTTTAAATCTCTCAAGTCACGTAGTTAAATCTTCAACAATCATTATAGGAAGGCTGGTAGTTCTGCCTATTTTTAAAGTTGTCTGACACCTCCCATCCTAAGACCCCGTTTTTAATTGCTTATAACTTTAATTGTTTAAGCTGAAATTTTCCATGCTGGGTATCTGACTCAGATGGATTTTTGGAAAATTTCAGCCAAAAATGTTCAGCTGTTCTGAAAAAAAGATTAGAGAAAAATAAGTGAAAGAATTCTGGCAACCTTCTCTTGGAAAAACTCTAAAACACCAATGTTTTGGGGCAAGGACTTGAAATTTGATGGGATGACCTATGTGTCAGACAAGTGCCTTTTGCCAACCCCATGAATATCAGCCCAAATTTAGCCAAGTTGTAAACCTTTGAGAAATTGCAATTTGCACATGCTCAGGAGACTAGAAAGAGCTTCGTATGTAATTCCCCAAAGATTTCACCTGCACTGAGCCTGCTCCAGTCCAAGGCTGAGCAGGATTTGCCCTGCAGTTGTGAGTCTGGGCTGCTGAGAATGAGCCTGGGACTGGGGAATGGGACAGAACTGGACACTGGAAATGAAAACAGAGAGAAACTGTCTCTCTGGTGCTATCTCTATCTGCCCACGACACCTCTACCCCTTGCTAGTCCCAAGCAGTAAGAAGGAGGAACCTGTCTGAATAGAATGCAGAAGTGACAAGGACAGACTGGTGGGAGTGAGGTGATGGGGGGGAACTGGGACTACAGAGGCGTGAAGGTGGAGATATCAACTGGTTTGTTGGGCAAGGAGATTGAAACTGGAGCCAGGGAGGGAAATGGAGGCATAGGGTACAGATTCCTCTACTGTTAGCAAATATCAGTGAAACCCACTGGCAAAGTGTCTGTCTCACTCCCCTCTAGTGCTGGTCCACACTCAACAATGGTCCTTAACTTTTTTCTTTCTGAGCCCCCCAAACATGCTAAAAAAACTCCAGAGTGCAGTGTGGGAGATGCGGAGCTCAGGGCTTAGTGTGGCTAGGGGCTTCTGCCTTGTAGGGGATGCCAGGGCTTCAGCCATAGAGCCTGGGGGAACTTAGGGCTTTAGTTTCTGTGGGGCGGTGGGGCTTGGGACCCTTGACTCTAGCCCTGTAGGGTGGGGAGGGAGAGAAATTGGGGCTTCTTCCTCTTAAGGCTCTGGGGCTCCAGGCTTCAGCTGTGGGGCAGGGTATGGGCTTGGCACTTTAGCCCTGTATGGTGCCAGGGCTCTGGGCTTCTACCCCATAGGGCACTGAGGCTCCAAGCTTTCTGCCTTGGGCCCCAGCCAGTCTATCACTGGCTCTGCTTTGTGGACCCCCTGAAACTGGCTAACATCCCCCAGAACCACTGACATAGAGGATGATCATGTACAGCTACTTTAGTTAGTTAGGCAACACAAGTGACAGAGATGTGTGCAGTGAATCTGAAAGTTCCAATTCTGCTGATGAACCATGTGATGCTACATGATGATATTTCTGTTTTATCAGCTTGTTTTTTTAAAAACACAGCACATTACATGCAAAAAATACTATGTGAAAGAAACATTGTCACAGTTGCAAAGTATGCATTATACTAAAGTCTGTAATTACATGATCACATACTATTTTTTTCTACAGGACCCCCTATGCCAAGCTCAACCTCCCATTTCCCCACCACTCCCACAGCCAGCCTCTCACTTTCTTCGGCTTTGTCCCCAGGCATGGAGTGCCTTTCCTGATTCACTCTGCAAGCCTCCACCCTTCTCTCCTTCAAATTCTCACTTCTACCAGGGCACCTACAAAAAAAACAACTCTTCCCCCACCCCAAGAAAAACCTCACCTACCTAGTTAGCTAATGGCTACATCGAGGGTGAGCTGGGCATGTTTGATATTTACATTAAACATAATATACTGCATGTTTTATTTCTCTTCCTTCCTGTTTGTCATCATAGATTAGGAGCTTCCACTTGTTTAGAGAACATTTGGCCCATTGTGGATACTGCTATAATACAAATGAATAAAAATAGCCCTTGCTCAAAGGAAACAAAAGGAAGGAGGGTGGAGAAGCTCCTTGTATTTTCATACACACACCTGTGCAAGACCAGAAACAATCCTGGAGACCTTACTCAACATCCTTACTCGGGTACAATTCCCACTGAAGTTACTGAGAGTAAAGACTGATTAAGGAATTCAGGACTAGAACCAGAAGCCAAATAATTCTGTACCTCCTTGTATGGCACTCAACGGCAAATAAAGAAAGTATCAGCTAGCTGGAATCCTTACTAGGATCCAATTATGACTTATCTGAGCTTTTTGTCAATAAAATAGGCCTCATTGATTTTAAATTCCTAGACAATTTTGTTGTTTGCTTCTCTTTCAAAAGAAAGTAAAAACTGTGCATGCCTATATGTATGTATGTATGTAGTATGTGCATAGCACTGGACAGATCTTCTTGTTAAAATTAAGAAAATAAAAATGTAGGCTAAATATCAGGAAAACTTCCTAGCAGTGAGACAGGAATAATGTCTCAATGGAAACACTGGAAACTCCATCACTGCAGACCTTTAAAATGAAACTGGACAAAGACCTTACAATAGGCTTTCTAGTGATCACCCTTCATTAGATTGTAGATGAGTTTCAAGGGCTGTCTGCATTGTTAATTCCCCTGACCCTTTTATTTTATTAATTACTATGACAGTCAAACACCATTATTTAACCACGGAGACTCCATACATGAAGCCCAATCCAAATTCCGCTGAAATCAATGGGAAAACTCCAATGGGACTTGCATCTGAAGAAGTGAGCTTTTTTTACCCACGAAAGCTTATGCCCAAATAAATCTGTTACTCTTTAAGGTGCCACCAGACTCTTTGTTGTTTTTGTGGATACCGACTAACATGGCTACCCCCGATACTTGACTCCAATGGGACTGACTTCAATTGGAGTTGAATTGGATTCCTGGACACTACCTTCTTGGTTAGAGCCTAAGAAAGTGAGATTAAAAAGTTAATAAATCAGAAATTAGTAGCTGCATGGACAGCAGTGAGTTTCACAACAATATACACATTTATTATTAATCACCAGTACTATAATTATGATACTAGTTAATATTTGTATCAGTAATTATTACAAAAGAGTGTAGCTAGAATGTTTATTACTAGGGCCGTCGATTAATCACAGTTAACTCAAGTGATTAACTCAAAAAATTAATCACAATTAAAAAAATGAATCATGATTAATTGCAGTTTTAATTGCACTGTTAAGCAACAGAATACCAAGTTACATTTATTAAATATTTTGGGATGTTTTTCTACATTTTAAAATATGTTGATTTCAATAACAACACAGAATACAATGTGCAGTGCTCACTTTATATTTTTTATTACAAATATTTGCACTATAAAAATGATAAACAAAAGAAATAGTATTTTTCAATTCACCTCATACAAGTACTGTAGTGCAATCTCTTTTATCATGAATGTGTAACTTACAAATGTGGATTTTGTTTTAGTCACATAACTGCACTCAAAACAAAACAATGTAAAACTTTAGAGCCTCCAAGTCCACTTAGTCCTACTTTTTGTTCAGCCAATCGTGAAGACAAATAAGTTTGTTTACATTTATGGCACATAATGCTGCCCGCTTCTTATTTACAATGTCATCTGAAAGTGAGAACAGGCATTTACATGGCACTTTTGTAGCTGGTATTTACATGCCAGATATGCTAAACATTCATATGTCCCTTCATGTTTCGGCCACCATTCCAGAAACATGCTTCCATGCTGATGACGCTTGTGTAAAAAAAAAAAGTGTTAATTAAATTTCTGACTGAACTCCTGGGATGTGTGTGTGTGTGTGGGGGGGAATTGTATGTCCCCTGCTTTGTTTTACCTGCATTATGTCATATATTTCATGTTATAACAGTTTTGGATGATGACCCAGCATGTTTGTTTTAAGTATACTTTCGCTGCACTTTTGACAAAATGCAAAGAAGGCACCAATGTGAGATTTCTAAAGATAGCTACAGCACTCAACCCAAGGCTTAAGAATCTGAAGTGCCTTCCAAATTCTGAGAGGACTGTGGTGTGGAACATGCTTTCAGAAGTCTCAAAAGAGCAACACTCTTATGCGGAAACTATAGAATCCAAACCATCAAAAAAGAAACTCACCCTTCTGCTGGTGGCATCTGATGATGAAAATGAACATGCATCGGTCCACACTGCTTTAGATTATTATTGAGCAAAATCCGTCATCAGCATGGACACATGTTCTCTGGAATGGTGGTTGAAGCATGAAGGGAGATATGAATCTTTAGGGCATTTACCATGTAAATATCTTGTGATATCAGCTACAACAGTGCCATGCAAATGCCTGTCCTCACTTTCAGGTGACATTGTAAACAAGAAGCGGGCAGCATTATCTCCTGTAAATGTAAACAAACTTCTTTGTCTGAGTGATTGGCTGAACAAGAAGTAGGACTGAGTGGACTTGTAGGCTCTAAAGTTTTATGTTGTTTTCTTTTTGAATGCAGTTATTTTTTCATACATAATTCTACATTTGTAAGTTCAACTTTCAAGATAAAGAGATTGCACTACAGTACTTTTATTAGGTAAATTGAAAAAATACTATTTCTTTTGTTTTTCACAGTGTTAATATTTGTAATAAAAATAAATACAAAGTGAGCACTGTACACTTTGTATTCTGTGTTGAAATTGAAATCAATATATTTGAAAATGTAGAAAACATGCAAAATATTTAAACGAATGGTATATTATTGTTGTTTAACCATGCGATTAATCATGATTAATTTTTTAATAACTTGGCACCCTTATTTATTACCCAAAGTCTCCTCTTTTATCACACCTTTTGTTTGAAGACAGGTGTGGGATTTTTCTTTTCCAAAGTTCAACCTTTCTTCATGTTGTCATGCTCGGGCTGTAGGGATCCTTGTTCACTGGGCACCAGCATCTGTGATGGGTAAGGTTTGATGTCTTTAATTGGAATGTTTCTCTTTATTGTTATTATAGTGATGTGGCAGCATCACAATAATTGAGGTTGTGGCACAGTTTTCTGTTTAAAGGTTGACAGTTTTAAGTCCTCTAAATCAACATGCTTAGTTGGGTTCCTTTGAAATTTGGTGTGACTCAAGAGAATGCAGGGTAGGATTAGAGTCCCAAGTTTGGGGTCATTTGATCTAAGGGTTGTGGCGATATGAGCGATATTAGTTTTTTGTTTTGTTTGTTTGCAAAGCTATTGATGTGGTGTGGGTTTAAACCAGTCTCAATCTGTTGAGTTTTACCTAAGGTAGTACATGGCACCCACTAAATCCTGGGGGGGCCCAAACTGAGAACAGTATTGAGAACATGATCACATCTTTGCTTGGATAGATGTGCAGTCTGGAAGGACTGCAGTGCACATGCATCAATAACGGGGAAAAAAAAGAGAGAGATTCTATGAAGCCATATTGCATTTGCCTTTGTTGTTTGAGGTAATGTGCCAGTGCCATTGGCCAAGTGAACATCCATCAATGCTATTTCTAGTCCAAACCTTTATAGTGTTATATAAGTACACACCACTTTTCTTTTAAGGAAATAAATGCAAAAAATACATTTCAATTGATGTGATTTTAAAACTCCAGGACTATAGGGTGACCATATTTCGCAAAGGGAAAATGGGACACAGAGTGGGGCTAGCATTGCTGCTTGCCTGAGCCCTGCCTGCCCCCTCTACTCGGGGGGCTGGCATCACTGGTAATCCCCTGCATATTCCTCTGTACCCCACTTTTTTGACAAAAGTGAGCATTTGTCCTGTTTGCTCTTGCCACCTTTGCCAAAAAAAGTCAGGACAGCTGGAACAGGGCTTAAAAAAAAGATTGTCCCTGCCAAAATGAGACGTATGGTCTCCCTACAGCACTAGCTGCTCTGTAATGCTACAGTTGAGTGTAACCATTTTACCTGGTGGTGTCAGCAGCAACAACGGCTGGTGGTGTCAGCAGAAAACAACTGACTCAAGTCCCTACCCAGAAATCTAGGAAAACTAAACACCACCTCTGGCTGCTGATCACCTAGGAAAAGTAGGTGTGTCTATGTAAATACAGACTTGTCCTGTGATCTTTTCCCCCAGCCCATCAAAAGATGGCAGGGAGAGCTCGTCCAGACCACTGGCTCACATGAGGTACATGAAACAAAAGGAAGAACTTTTCTCACATGAAATGTGATTCAGTCACATTGCACATAAGTATTCAAATATTAAATTATCTAGAATACACATATTGTACATGTTAACAAACACTTTATACAGTAATATAAAACACTATGGGCTAAATCCTCTCACAGTGAAAGTGAGTGGAGATCTGACCTGATGTATTGTGGTCTGCAGTTGTTACAATATCTGTAACTTTGAATCTCTCAACTTCTGTGCCTGTATGATTTCAACTGTAACTTATTAACATACAGCGGACTTTCCAACACTGAGTGTGGAATAAGGATTTTATTGATCAATACATGATTACTATACCTTTCTGACATTTTATTCTGTTTTTCTGTATGATCAGCCGGTGGTGTTGTCTACATGACATTTATCAACAAAGAAATAAAAAAAAAATACATGGCAATACACTGATAGCATCTGGGAAGGGTTGTTTAACTGTACATTTCAGCATAAGTTTCAATTGCAGGCAAAGGGAATCCCCAGCTTTGACTGAACCATAGCCCACGTCCAGACTAACCCGCGGCATCGGCGGGTTAAAATCGATTGCTCAGGGATCGATATATCGCGTCTAGTCTGGACGCGATGTATCGATCCCCGAGCGCGCTTATATCGATTCCGGAACTCCATCAACCCAAACGGAGTTCTGGAATCGACACGGAGAGCCTCGGACATCGATGCTGCGCCGTCCAGATGGGTGAGTACCTCGATTTTAGAAATTCGACTTCAGCTACGTTATTCACGTAGCTGAAGTTGCGTATCTAAAATCGATTTTAATACCCTAGTCTGGACGTGGCCATAGAAATAGCTTTGTTTTGCAATACAGTTTGCACATATTACATCTTGGTCAGCAACAGTGATGCCACTCATGAACAGAGTGGTTGTTGTCTGTTCTTGGGGCAGTCTCTTTACAGGTCCCAGGTTTCTCATAACTGGTCTGCTTTGATTCATCTCGAATTAAGCCAGTCCATCAACTTAACCTAAAATCAATTAATCAGCCCTTAACCTCTTGGGCTTACAGTCTTCCTTTTTCTCCCTCTCAGTTTTTTAGAAGTAGCGTGATGTGGGGCTGTTGCACCTTTGTTGTCCCAGACCTTTCTGATGACTCCTTTCTCTCTGTTCTTCCTTTGTAGCTGGGCTTGTTTTCCTTATTGAGCCCAGCTGTGGCTGCATGCCTCTATGTCGGGTAGTTCTGACAGCTGTATTGGGATGTGGTCAGCCTGGTTGCCTGTAAGTCCAGAAGACTTGTCTCTTCTCTATCTATGCTTGGTATAGGGTTTGTAAATCCTATTACATATCCTCTCCCTCAAGGCCGAAGCTGGTGAAAGCTACTTCTCCTGACAGAAAATTGGCATTGTCATGCAAACTTCCAGCTTAGTGTTGGATGTGGAAGGCTTCCCTACTGTTCTCGCTATCTGCTACCTGTCATATGTCTGGTCACACCCCGTGTCTATGAGGGTCAGTATTTCTTGACTGTTCATCTCTACTGGAATCATGAGTTTCCCTGGGACTTTTTTTCAGGTCCTATTTTTTCCGGTCCACACTTTGCCTGATATTACACTACATGTAGTCGCAAAACCTGTGTCCTGTTTTCCAAAGGAGTAACAGTCTATTGAGTCTGACCCTTGTCTTCTAGTGGCTTAGTCTTCTTTCTGAACTTCACTGGGCTTTTGTTACTGTGTTGGCAGGGGGCTGGCAAGGCGTTTAAAGTCTTGGGCCTGCTGTCTTCTGGGAATCTTATCCATGGACAATGAGAGGGGAATCTGCTAACTGTCCTACCTGATGACCAGTCAGTGTCTGGATTTTCTTGGGGTTTACCCAATATGGGCCGACTCCATCCTCAGATACTTGGTCTGTTTCCTTCTCCAGTGTGTATGGAGCAGGTGCTTCTGCAGCAGGTAGTGTCCTTATAGGGTTACCAGTTGATGTCTACAAACCCAGTCTTGGCCTGCTGGTGAAAGAATCTCAACTGCTCCATAGCCATGAGTTCTGCTGTCTGGGGTCCTGTTAGAGTCTGCCAGCAAAAGACCTTTAGCCTTTGGGCAATTAACCATACTCTGCTTTGGGGGCAGGTAGTGCTTGTGGCAGAAATGCTGATGCTAGGTCTAGATGAAGAAACCTACCCTGTCCAATGTGGCAGCTGTCACCTGTTCCTAGTCCTGGGATGCTGCATCATCCAATCCCCAGTATGCTGACTCCCAGTGAGAAGTGGAGCAAACAGGATTGCCCACTGATCTGGGAGCCATTGGGAAGCCTGGGCCACCCTTTCAAAAATTATTAAGAAGGACTCCAGGTCATTGTCTGCCTTCATCTTGGGAAACTTCAGGGTCCGAGTAGTTCCCTGAAGTGCAGAGGATGCATTCCCTGTGATGGTGGGACCCTGAAGAATAGCAGCCAGTATCAGGTCTGCCATCTGTTGTAAGAACTGTGGCTGGTGTGGTGCCATCTGTTCGAACAGTTGTTGCTGCCTCTCTTGTTGCTGTGCTTGAGAATCAGCCAGCCAGTGCAGGAGCTGAGTGTTCTCCATAGCTCTCTTGCATATATATCGAGCATAAAAAATGTTTTTTGTTTTGTTTTTGAGCTTCTCTTTTCTGCAGGGACCGTTAAAGTCAATCCCACTTGTAGTACTATGTTGTCAACTGCTCTTGGGGCAGTCTCTCTAGAGCTCCCAGCTTCTTCCAATCTGGTCTGCCTCGATTCATCTCGAATTAGCCCAGTCCATCAATTTAACCTACAATGAATCAGACCTTTAATCACAAGGGCTTTCAGTCTTCCTTTGCCTCCCCGTCAGTTTCTTTGAGGCAGCTTGGCATGGGGCTCTTGCTCCCCCTCCCCCCACTATCCTGGGCCTTTCTGCCTCCTTCTCTCTCTCTGTTCCACTTCCTTTATAGCTGGGCTTGTTTTCCTTATTGGTCTCAGCTGGGGGTGCAGGCCTCCCTGACTGAAAGTTCTTGGCAGCTGTGCTGGGATGTGATCAGCCTGGCTACCTGTAAGCGGCGAAGACTCTCCTTTCCCTTCTGCCAATGCTCAGTATGGGATTTGTAAACCCAATTGCAGTGGCTGAGTGGCAATATTTGGGGAAATCACCTTAGCCATATTATGCTGTTTAGTCGTCGACTCTTTTGTTGGAACGCAAAGAAAAACATCCAGGGTCTTTGGTTTTGTTTTTGCCAAATGCATGCAGCAAAACAGAGATTTCATGACTAGTTATAGAATGTAAAAAAGGGTGAATTTTCACCACATATTGTGTACTTGACAGTAGTTTGTGAATGTTAGTCCCAATACTATAAGTATCTCCTGAAAGGTATCTATCCATCCTTCTATCTATCCATCCATCCATCCAGATATTTATATGGCCTCCTAAACTTTAGTAGCTCACAAATATTAACGAATGTAAATTCATGACATTAGAGAAGTATCTTATAGGTGAAAAACAGCAGCACAGAGTACAAGTAACACAGGAAGTCTGTGACCAAGCCAGGAATTGGTGCTAATCCGGTGTCTTAAACATAAGACCATCTTTCCTTCCTTCTGCCACTCTCAAGTTTCACTGAGAGAAAGTTATTTAATTGAAATCAATGGGAATTAGTTGAGCACCTCAGAGTACCAGCCCCTTTACTGCTGTATCACCATGAGATTTTTCCTTAAGGTTTGTGAAGTTTTTTGATGGCACAAAGCTGTCTTTTGCATACAGAAATCTAACTCTGCAACTATTGAAAAAGTGTCACCCTTGAAAGCCCCAAAATATCAAAGAATGGGGGCAACAGGCTCCCAAAATACAAGTCCCAGAAGCTGATGCACTATTATGGGAAAATGCAGTTGAATGTTAGACTGACTCAAAACAAAACATTTCAGATCAGCCAATAAACTGAAATAAAACATGCCAATTTTAGGAATGTTGAAAAGTTCCATTTTGACAGAAAATATCAAAACAAAATGTAATTGAAACAAAATGCTAAGTATAATAGCAACAACACTGAGTTACTGTAAGGTGAATGAACAATTGGTTGTAAAACTGTGATCAAAGAGTAGTTATCAGTGGTTCACTGGGGGGACATAGCAAGTGGGATCCTGCAGGGGTCTGTCCTGGGTCTGGTACTATTCAATATTTTCACTAATGACTTGGATAATGGACTGGAGAATATACTTACAAAATTTGTGAGTGACACCAAGCTGGGAGGGGTTGCTAGCACCTTGGAGGACAGGAATAGAGTTCAGAGTGATCTTGATATATATGAGAATTGATCCGAAATCAATAAGATGAAACTCAATAAAGTCAAGTGCAAAGTACAACACTTAGGAAGTAAAAATCAAATGCACAAATACAAAATGGGGAATAACCGGTGAGGCAGCAGTACTGCAGAAAAGGATCTGGGGGTTACAGTGGGTCACAGATTGAACATGAGCCAAGAATGTGATGCTGTTGCAAAAAAAGGTAAGTGTATTTCTGAAGTGTATTAACAGGAGTGTTCTATGTAAGACATGGGAGGTAATTGTCCCACTGTACTCAGCACTGGTGAGGCCTCAACTGGAGTACTGTGTCCAGTTTTGGTTACCACACTCTAGGAAAGGTGTGGACAAACTGGAGAGTCCAGAGAAGAGCAACAAAAGAGGTTTAGGAAACATGACCTATGATGAAAGGTTGAAAGAACTGGGCATATCTAATCTAGAGAAGATAAGACTGGCGGGGGGTGGGGCAGAGACTTTAAGGCCAGAAGGGACCATTGTAATGATCTAGTCTGACTTCCTGCACCTTGCAGGCCACAAAACCTTGCCCACTACTTCTGTAATAGACCCCTAGCCTCTGGCTGGGTTACTGAAGTCCTCCAATCATGATTTAAAGACTTCAAATATGTAAAAAGTTGTCATAAAGAGGATACTGATCAGTTGTTCTCTATGTCCACCAAGGATTGGACAAGAAGTAACTGGCTTAATTTGTAGTAAGGGAGATTTAGATTAGATATTAGGAAAACCTTTCTCACTATAAGGATAGGTAAGCTGTGGAATAAGTTACCTATGGAGGTTGTGGAATACCCATCACTGTTGATCTGAAAAACATTTTTCAAGGATGGTCTAGCTATACCTAATCCTGCCCTAGAGAGGAGGTTGGACAGATGGCCTCTTGAGGTCTCTTTTAGCCCTATATTTCTAAGATTTTGCAACATTTCTAAATCTTTTTCACATTTCCCTTCTGTGAAATTTAAATTTTCTTTAAATTTCAATTTTTCATCCCAATTTGGGACCAAAACAAATGTTTAAATGTCAGAATGTCCAAGGGATGGACATTCCAAATTTAGACAACTTGAATCATAATAATAATGATTTTGTAGTTTCCTAGAAGGCCAAATTCTCAATGGATGTTTTAGTTGTGAATCAACTGTAGGATCAGGCCTGCCCTTTCATTGCTAATGTTGAAGCTATGCTTGTTTTTTGTTTAGTGAATTGAAGCGTTCAAGTGCCAGTAGCTAAAATGTGGAGTAATGTCCTGAAATTTCCTTCTGGCTTCTTCCTCCTCCAAGAAGATTCTGTTGTCTATGGCAGTGGTTCTCAACCTTTCCAGACTACTGTACCCCTTTCAAGAGTTTGATTTGTCTTGTATACCCCAATTTTCACCTAACTTAAAACCAACTTGCTTACATAATCAAAATAAATAAATAAATAAATAAAAGTGTCATAGCACACTATTACTGAGAAATTGCTTAATTTCTCACTTTTGCCATATAATTATAAAATTAATTGGAATATAAATATTGTACCTACATTTCAGAGTATAGTGTTATATAGAGCAATGCAAAGAAGTTATTGTCTGTATGAAATTCTAGTTTGTACTGACTTTACTAGTGCTTTTTATGTAGCCTGTTGTAAAACTAGGCAAATATCTATATGAGTTGATGTATCCCTTGGAAGACCAATCTGTACCCCCAAGGGTACATGTACCCCTGCTTGAGAACCACTGGTCTGTGGGGTAGACTGGGATATGTGACATATAAAGACTCCCCTTGTCAAAAACCCACTGTAATCACTATCCTAGTAAAAACATGACACCTCTAATGCCTGTGAGGTCAGTGTTCGCTTTTATCATCTGTCACAGAAGCTGGACTTGCCTAGGGCACAGTGTAACTTTTTCACACACCTTCACGGCACATTGTTTGAGTTTTCCCTCCAGGAGCCAGCATTCCTAGCTCATTTGTGCAGGTTCCACAACATTTTTTTTTCATCCTCTTCTCCTTTTGAGCTTGCACCATTTCCCACATACCAGCTAGCCCCCTGAGCACTAGGAAACAGGTGCATGTGAACACTGCTTATCTTAGGCCTTCTATAGTGCTGACCAAGACGGTGTCTAGTCCATTAGTCTTGCTCAATTTAACTGAAAAAGCTGTGCTGTGAGACTCCCTCCAGCCCACTTGCAACCCATACATAGCTTGATTTAACACAGGGTAGAAGCTTTGGATTGCAAGAGAGGCATTTTAATCTCTGTAGATTGCACTTAAAGAGCTGCTACCTCTCTTCTTGGTATCATAATCATTCCCAGAAGCCCTATATATCTCCAGGATTTGGACTACAGGGCTAGTGAGTCAATATTCTTCGTGCTCTCACGTTCTTCTGATAGGAACTGGGCAGAATTCTTCCTGAAACTAACTCCATTGACCTAAATGGCTTACATCAGGGATGACTTTGACCCATTATGTTTTGTATGTTTGTACTACTCAGTATGCCAAATCTTAAGGTCCTAACTTCTGGAACTGACAATAAATATGGTCACTTCATGCTCAGAGCCATCAAAATTCTCACCCTCTCATAGCCTGGCAGTAAAATTTTGTGCTATATGTGCAAAACTGATTATGTAGATCATTGCGTGCCATGAAAGTAACATCTGCTGAAGTAAGATGTGAGTTCAGTGGGATATAATGTGGGGGATTTAGAGATTCAATGATGAGAGCCAGATCTTCAGCTGCCATAAATTGGTACCAACAGACATCAAAATCAATAGAGATATGTCTATGTTCACCACCCGAGGAGAGGTGTTCAAAGAATAAGATTGTATTTTGTATTATAGAGAAAATAGGAGTCAGAAGTCAGGGATAAAGGAAGGATATAGAGAAAAGTTAAGCCAATCTCTCCAATTTCTCTGTGTGAAAGTCTTTACTCACAACTGCTCCTGGCACAAGGTGAAGAAACTGCAGGGCATCCAAACCCTGTAGTGCTCATAATCCTGGAGTAAAATAAATCTTTAAAAAAAAGTTTTTATTTATTAAGGTCTATATCCGAGTAACTATAGGCCTGTTAGTTTGACATCTGTAGTATGTAAGGTCTTGGAAAAAATTTTGAAGGAGACATTGAGGTCAATGGTAATTGGGACAAAATACAACATGGTTTTACAAAAGGTAGATCATGCCAAACCAACCTGATCTCCTTTGAGAAGGTAACAGATTTTTTAGCCAAACCAACCTGATCCCCTTCTTTGAGAAGGTAAAAGATTTTTTAGACAAAGGAAATCCAGTGGATCTAATTTACCTCGATTTCAGTAAGGCATTTGATACGGTTCCACATGGGGAATTATTATTTAAATTGGAAAAGATGGGGATCAATATGAAAATTGAAAGGTGGATAAGGAACTGGTTAAAGGGGAGACTACAACATGTCGTACTGAAAGGTGAATTGTCAGGCTGGAAGGAGGTTACTAGTGGAGTTCCTCAGGGATCAGTTTTGGGGCCAATCTTATTTAATCTTTTTATTACTGACCTTCCCACAAAAAGTGGGAATGTGCTAATAAAGTCTGCGGATGACACAAAGCTGGGAGGTATTGCCAATACAGAGAAGGACTGGGATATCATACAGGAAGATCTGGATGACCTTGTAAATTGGAGTAATAGTAATAGGATGAAATTTAATAGTGAAAAGTGCAAGGTCATGCATTTAGGGAGTAATAACAAGAATTTTAGTTATAAATTGGGGACACCTCAGTTGGAAGCAACAGAGGAGGAGAAGCACCTCGGAGTATTGGTTGATCACAGGATGACTATGAGCTGCCAATGTGACATGGCCATTAAAAAAGCTAATGAGGTTTTAGGATGCATCAGGCGAGGTATTTCCAGCAGAGATAGGGAGGTGTTAGTACCGTTATACAAGACACTGGTGAGACCTCACCTGTAATACTGTGTGCAGTTCTGGTCTCCCATGTTTAAGAAGGATGAATTCAAACTGGAACAGGTACAGAGAAGGGCTACTAGGATGATCTGAGGAATGGAAAACTTGTCTTATGAAAGGAGACTCAAAGAGCTTGGATCGTTTAGCCTAGCCAAAAGAAGGTTGAGGGGGGATATGATTGCTCTTTATAAATGTGTCAGAGGGATAAATATTAGAGAGGGAGAGGAATTATTTAAGTTTAGTACCAATATGGACACAAGCACAAATGGATATAAACTGGACACTAGGAAGTTTAGACTTGAAATTAGAGGAAGGTTTCTAACCATTAGAGGAGTGAAATTCTGGAACAGCCTTCCAAGGGGAGTAGTGGGGGCAAAAGACATATCTGGCCTCAAGACTAAGCTTGATAAGTTTATGGAGGGGATGGCATGATGGGATAGCCTAATTTTGGCAATTAATTTGGCAACTGATCTTTGATTATCAGCAGGTAAGTATGTCCAGTGGTCTGTGTTGGGATGTTAGATGGGATGGGATCTGAGTTACTGCAGAGAATTCTTTCCTGGGTGCTGGCTGGTGAGTCTTGCCCACATGCTCAGGGTTTAACTGATCGCCCTATTTGGGGTTGGGAAGGAATTTTCCTCCAGGGCAGATTGGCAGAGGCCCTGGAGGGTTTTTCACCTTCCTCTGCAGCATGGTGCACGGGTCACTTGCTGGAGGACTGTCTGCAGCTTGAGGTCTTCAAACCGCAATTTGAGGACTTCAATAACTCAGGCATAGGTCAATGATCTTCCTAGCCAGTGCGGAACTGGTAAAAGGCCAAACATGCAGTGGTTTTTGCACAGTGCTAGTCTTGCAATGGGATGTAAATGAGAGCCAGGATGTTTGTTAGGTGCAGTTAGGCAGGGAGGCTGTTCTAGGTGATGGAGTGAAATGCACAAAGAAATCGACTGCTCCTTAGAGAGACTGGCATTCAAGGTGCATTTTGGTAACTCTGTCTGTTCTTCTGGCTTCTTGTCCCTCCATGGGGACCAGTGAAACTGCATGCAGCTATTTGTACACATAGCTAAAATACAAAACTTCACAACTTTTATGCAAATGTGGAACTAATTGTGTGTGTGCAGGCCCCCATGTTCACACAGCTTCCTCTTTTTTTTTTTTTCATATGCAGCCTGAATGGAGAGCTGAATAAATGTCATATAAATTCTCAATGTGTGAGATAGTTCATAGCTTCTGCTTTAGCCTCTTCGGAGAAAGCCAATTCCCAAAAGTGAAAACCACTGACACTTCACAGGAGCACTTGATTTATTTTGCTTTTGTTTGTTAAACAGTATCTGTTAACGTCCAAATTATTCCTGCTTCCTACGAAGCTCCCTGAAATAGTAGATGTGTAATTTGTGGTAATTAAACTAGTGTGAAATTTGCATTGTCAGGAAATGCATAGCTCTTTTTTGGCCAGCCACTGGTCTATTTATAGCAGGGGTCGGCAACCTTTCAGAAGTGGCGTGCCGAGTTTTCATTTATTCACTCTAATTTAAGGTTTCGCGTGCCAATAATACATTTCAACCTTTTTAGAAGGTCTTGTTCTATAAGTCTATACTATATAACTAAACTATTGTTGTATGTAAAGTAAATAAGTTTTCAGAATGTTTAAGAAGTTTTATTTAAAATTAAATTAAAATGCAGAGCCCCCTGGACTGGTGGCCAGGACCTGGGCAGTGTGAGTGCCACTGAAAATCAGCTAGCGTGCCGCCTTCAGCACCCGTGCCATAGGTTGTCTACCCCTGATTTATAGAAATACACTGTACCATTTCCTTGAGAGGCAGTGATATCAAGAAACAGATACTGAGAGAAAGCCAATTTGCTTGACCAAAACATCCATTACCTTTATCACCAGAGGAAGCTGAAAAATAATCAGTTAGAACACTTCACTTGGGAATAACTAATTGAATTATTAAATATACAGTCACCATGAAGTCACTGTGGTAGTCTAAATATTAATACTACTAAAGGCATGAAATGTTATCAATAATTTACTGATTTACACAAACTGGAAACCAGAACCTCATTTAGTCTATTAGCTCTCATGACTAGTCAAGGTTTCCAATTTTGTCAGTTTTAAAGAGCTGGTGTAATTTTCTCCAACATCATATTAATAAGATACTGCATCCAGAGGAGTGGTCAGCTAATTAGCTCAGATAGATAGGTAAATGGATTTACTTCTACTTATTTCACTTATCAATTTGGCCCATGCTGCTACTAAATTGGTCAAGTCCTAGCTCAGAAATCAGTCCTCCACCCCTTCCTCAATCCAAGTAGCAGTTACTTCAGTCATCCCATTGACTTCAGTGGTGCTTTCTATCTTGCATAGTTATATAGCCCTCCTTGCTTCAGTATGTGAGGATCTTACAATATTTAATGTATTTGTCCTAAAATACCACTTCCGGGCAGGGCAATGCTATTATCCCCATTTTACAGATGCAGAATGGAGGCACTGAGAGGCAAAGTGACTTGCTCAGTATCGCACAGAAGGCCTGTGGCAGAGCAGGGAGTAGAATGCAGGCTAGGTTAATGTCCTAACTGCTGGACCATCCTTCCTTTCTAAGTGCATCCACAGTATTACATAGACTGTGATAGGCTTCAATGAGTAAAGACCTCAGGATTTGTTCCATTATGATGTCAGAGAAAACAAGTAGCCAGACAGACACACTGACTATATGTGGAAACACTGGATCTGGACTCTGCTTAATATATAAGAGAGGGAGATGGCAGTAAAGCTTGAGGGGGGCCTTCAAGCTTTGGAACAAGCCCCTGTCCTTTGCCTCAGATAGCCCATGTATGGTAACTAGAACTGTTTGTAACATTTTTGACAAAATGAAATTCTGTTGAAATACAGTGTTTTGTTGAAGCCCAAATATTTTGCAGAGGAGTCCTGGTTTTCACTAAGCTTTTGTGAGAAAGGTGCTTTTTTTTTTTTAATTTTATTCAGAGCTTTTTCTGGTCATATCTGACCAGGGAGACAAAGAACCCTGAGTTCTGTTATTTCAAAATGGATATCTTGACACAATTCCATTTCACAAAATCATTCAGAAGGTTTTGTTCAAATGCAGGGCAAAAGCAAGTTTTGAACCCTCTCTAACGCTGCTGCAAAACAGAACTGTTGTCCTCTGGACACGGGGCCAGTGCAACCATTTAGGCGAACTAGGCAGTTGCCTAAGGTGCCAAGATTTGGGGGCGCCAAAAAGAGCCCCCAATTTTTTTTTAAATGGTTGACCGGCCCTGCTGCTGGGACAGAGAGGGAGTCTGAGCTGCCGGCAGCAGCCGGCAACCCAGGGGGTCCCCCGGGTCAGGGCGCCTCCGTGGCAGCCAGCAGCCCAGAGGATCCCCCCTGGGTCAGGGCGCCGCCGCAGCAGCCCGCAGCCCAGGGTGTCCCCTGGTCAGTGCGCCGCCGCGGCAGCCGGCAGCCCAGGGGATCCCCTGGCCCAGGGAAACCCCGGGCTGTCGGCTGCCACGGAGGTGCACTGACCGTGGGTCAGCGCGCACCGCCGAGACAGCCGGCAGCCCAGGGGGTCCCCCAGGTCAGGGCGCCGCCGCGGCAGCCTGCAGCCCAGGGGAGGGGCTGCCGGCTGCCGCGGAGGCACTCTGACCCTGGGTCAGCGCGCACTGCCGCTGCAGCCAGCAGGCCAGGGGCCCCCTGGGTCAGGGCGCCGCCGCAGCAGCCGGCAGCCCAGGGAGTCTCCTGGGTCAGGGCGCCGCTGCGACTGCCCAAAGGTTCAGGCTGCCGGAGGCGCGCTGACCCAGGGGAATCCCTGGGCTGCAGGCAGAGGCTCAGAAATCAGAATCCCTCTCCCTCCCAGAGCAGGACTCCAGCCTATGCAATTTTTCTCATGGGGCGGGGCGGCGGCGGCTGGGCAAAGCTGCGCAGCTCTGCTTAGCGCACGTGGTAGGAGCCCTGTGATGGCGCGACACAAGGGCTTCTGTAGGAAAGCGGGGGCTGCCCCCTGGCTCAGCCTCCACATCAGCCCCAGCGAGGGGCAGGAGAAGAAAGGAGCCTCAGCGGTGGCCTGGTGGAGTGGAGGAAGAAAGAAGACCCTGATTCTCATGTGCTGAGCAAGGTAAGCAAGTGCTTCCCCACAGCTCGGCCTCAGGTGCCTGTGCTCCTGCCCCCTTGGTCATTGACTGGTCCTTGCTCCTGCTCCCCTTGTATGTGGGCGGCTCGAGAGAACAGCAGCCTGCAGAGCTGAGCTGCCCCAGTGCCCCTAGGCACCCCCCTTGACCCCATCCCCCCTACAGCCCTGACCCCCAGCTCCGAGCCCAGCCCCTCTGAGCTGGACACCACCCTGACCCCATCTCCCCACATCCCTGAGCCTAGCCCCTGTGAGCTGGGCACCCCTGAACCCAGAGCCCAGCTCCCCACCCAGCCCTGGGCAACAACAGCACCACCTCCAGGCAGCGACAGCCCATTGGTACCAACCATCACAATCACCCAGCAACTGCCCATTATGTAATTGCAAATGTATACAGACCATTACAGCTTTTAATGTTTTTAAATAAAGTATTTAGTTTATTTTCAAATTATTACAAGTTAATTTTTGAATGTATTTCACTAGTTATTTTTTACATTTCCTAATACATGTTACTATAATATTGCAAATGTTTTATGGAAGGGGCCCCCAATTTTGCTTTGCTCAAGGCCCCCTGAATCCTCTGGGCAGCCCTGTCTGAGTTTTAAGCCCTGCTGATGTGTTTTGCCTGCAACAGGCAGGCCTAAGCCTGTGATTGACCCCATAGCAGCTGCCTGAAGAAATGCTTGGGGGAATCATGCAGAAGGAGAGTGACATTTATTTGAGTTCTCTCCTCATGGAGGCTGTGCTCCACTTGGTTCAGGACAGCAGTCTCAGCAGGACTCTAGGGCCAGCACCTTGCCTCAGTTTGTGGACTTGTACTGCACCCATCACCGGGCTCAATCTGGCACCGCTACCCCTCACCAGTGCCCAAGAAGCAGTCAAAAATGTTGGATGGACTGGTTAGGTTAGTTGTCGTGCTGTTGCTTGGCCAGTGTAGAGACCACTGAATGCATAATATTCCTCTGTGATGTTCTGTCCTGAGCACAATTGGCAAGTTATGAGGTAGTGCCTGTGAGGGACAGGTGTCTGTTTATGTCATCCAGCCATCATGTCTTAGGTCTTCTGGGGGGGAGCTTTTCCATCCTGCTTTCGTTGGATCAAAGTCAAAGATTATTTTCACAGGGAAGTTAGTAGGCATTTAGAGCAGATGAACATACCACCACAGAGAGCACTTGGCAACCGTTTGAGTGTTTGTGACCTATTTAGTTAGAAAATGGAATTTTTCATTCAAATTGAGTTTGTACCATTTGATGTTTTTAATCATTTGGAGGTGCATGGCTAGTTAGGCAGAATGGGTTCCGCAGCACTCCCAGTCAGATTTTGATATGAAGGAAGGACGCATACGTGACTAAAAAAGGTGTATTTCTGATTACAATCAACACTGCTTAATTTTAAGGGAAAGTCATCTTGATCTCTAAATCAATATTTACGTCAAATAGTTGATGAAATTCAAATAGTTAATTATAGTAAGTGACATGCATTCTCTATCCTTTACTTTTAATAGTGAACAAGAAAAAGGACTGATAGGAATAAAATTTCATTTTTTTCGTTTACAGTTGATGCAGCCTCATGGCAGATTAAAAAAAAGAGGTCTGGGGCACAATTTCGTGACCGTGTATTGTGTATAATGTATGTGATTTTTTTTTTGGGGGGGGGCGCAAGATGGATGTTTCGCCTAGGGCGCAAAATATCCTTGCACTGGCCCTGTCTGGACAGCTCTAATATTGATCTTTGGGTCAAGATGCAGGATGCATTGATTTGCTGAGGTGGATACAGAGGGAAGGGTTTGAGGGAGGTTAGTACATCAGGGTGAGGAGTTTTGCAGGCTGTTACAAGGTTAGCTGCTAATTATAATTTTGTGTGCCTGATTGTGGAATGAGGTGCTTAACTTTAGTGAGACAAGTTTGATTGTCATTGCTGCCAGCTATGCTGCTGTAGTGTCAACACTTACTACAATGATGGAAGTTTTTTTGCTTTTTATCGCTGTGGTAAACACCCCCCCTCCAGAGGCGATAACTAGGTTGATAAAAAGATTCTTCATTTATCCCAGATGCAGCTATAGGGAGCCATGGTTCATCATCATCATGAAGTTCCTTTTACGCCTCTGGAATTTAGGGCAGCAACAAAGCTACTCCACTCCTGTCTGTTTCTGGCAAGTTTTTCAGTGGTTCCCAGTTGTGCCCCAGGTTTTTCAACTCGGCTTCCACAGCTCTTTGCCATGTTGTTTTTGAGCGGCCTCGTTGTTGCTTGCTTTCAGGTGTCCATCTTACTGCCACTTCAGTGATGGAATCAGTTTCCATTCTAAGCACATGGCCAATCCATCTCCAGCATCTCCTGGTAATGATGGTGCTCATATCTTCTTGGCTGCACTGTGTCAATAGATCTTGGTTTGAGATTATTCTGGGCCAAAAGATATGGAGGATTTTTCTGAGGTAGGTTGTATGAAATGAAGACAGTTTGGACATGTCATACTTTCTCATTGCCCAGCATTCTGCACTATAAAGTAATGTTGAAAGTACGCAGCTCTGACAAATCTTGAGTTTGTTTTTGGTGTTATATTTTGATGATTTCCAGCCTGTATTTAAGCTCCTGAAGGCGTTCCTGGCTTTGTTGATTTCGTTCTGGATGTCCTGGCTTGTTCCACTGTCCTGGCTGCTGCTGCTGCCCAAGTATGTGAATGTTTCTACATTGGTGAGAACATAATCCTCTATCCGTACTGGTGATGGTGAGAAAATATTAGAGGTCATGATATACGTCTTATTGCAGCTGATTTTCAGTCCAATTTGGTGGCTGAATGCATTGAGTAGAGTTGTTTTTTCTTGTATATGGTGTTGGGTATGTGATAGGAGAGCAAGATCATCTGTGAAGTCCAGGTCTTCAAGGAATGAGAAGGGTGTCCATTTAATGCCTCTTGGCATGTCTTCTGTTGCACGCTGCATTACCCAGTTAGTGGCAATGTTGAAGAGGATCCCTGACATACTCCTGTTTTTACTTCAAAACTGAGCTCACTGTAATCAATGTTGCTTATAAAGTTGAAATAAAAGCTTTTGATGAGGTGGATTATATGGAGAGGGATTCAATATACCTGCAGAATGTGCCATAGGCTGGTCCTGTGAATGATATCAAAAGCCTTCTCAAAGTCTATGAAGTGTGACAAAGCTCTGACCTTGTCTCCATGGGTCCCATGCTTCCTGGCAGGTTTTGCTAGCCTCCGAGGCTCATTGTGACCCTCCACATAGCCCGTCCCTCTCTTGAGGAAAGGGTCACAGCCTACTGAGCCATTTTCATCATAAGCCAGCAGGAGAGGTGAGGAGAATCAACCCTCCCTTGCACAGTCTCAGTGATTGATCGGGGGAAGAGAGGGAAGGGAGAAAGACGGGAGCACAGGCCCGCCCTCTACTCCAGGCTCCAGCTCAAGGACCCTAATAGTATCAGCTATGGAAGCTGACTTTTTGAAAACAGGATGTGTACACTTCCCTGTGCCACTTCCCCACAGCAGCCCCCACTTCCTCAATATCTCCTTCACCATTACCTCAGGGCCTTCTTACTTGTGCCTAATATGGTTTGCACTGCTAAGTTTCTCCAACAGCACGGCTTCCTTCTACAGCTCCTGAAACACATGCCCACCCGACTAGCTGGGAGGCTTTTAACTAATTTCAGCCAGCCCCTAATTAGCTTCAGGAGTCCCAATCAACCTAGTTGTCTTCCCTGCCTTCTGGAAAGATCTTAATTGGCCCGAGGTGTCTTAATTGACCTGGAGTTGCTACCATTTACTTATCCTGGTAACAGGGATTTGTTTAGCCTGTGGCTAATGTATCTGTCTCCTACTACTTTACTATAGCCATCTGGCCTTACCCCATCACAGAAGTTTACGTACAGTTGTCATTGCCATTCTAAGCATTGTTCTGTTATGTTTTGTAGACTGAAGATCCATGCCCTTTCTGAAAACAGGCTTGCTCTTTTCTGAGAATGCTATTGACTGCCTCTGACATATGCTGGACTCTGATCTTACACAATACTTTGCTTGGCATAGATAAAAGTGTGATACCACGCCAGTTATTACAGTCACTGAGAGTTTCTTTCTTTGGCATCTTCACTATAACCCTATTGGTTCACTCATTTAGTACTTTTCCCCTTTCTCAGGGCTGGTCTACGCTGGGGGGGTATCAATCTAAGATATGCAACTTCAGCTATGTGAATAGTGTAGCTGAAGTCGAAATATCTTAGATCGATTTACCTCGGGTCCTCACAGCGCAAGATCGACATCCGCGGCTCCCCGTGTTGACTCTGCTACCGCCGCTCACTCCAATGGAGTTCCGTAGTCGATGAGAGCACGTTTGGAGATCGATATATAGCATGTAGATGAGACGCGATATATCAATCCCCGAAAAATCGATCGCTACCCGCCGATACGGCGGGTAGTCTGGATGTACCCTCAGACTGATGTAAATAGCGAGGCTAGGATAGATGCTGCTAACTTAGGATTTATCTTGAATGATTCTACATTCAAGTTATCCTTGCCAGGAGCTTTCCCATTTTTTTAAGGATTTGATGGTTTGAATGATCTCTTCCTTAGTTGGGGGTGTCTGTGGGGGCCAGGGTTAAGTTGACCTAATTATAATGCACAAGGTGTGAATTTTTTCATAGCCCTGAGGAATGTAGCTAGTTCAACCTATGTTTTAGGTGTAGACCAAGCCTGGGGTGTGATTTGAAGGAGAGAGAGGAATCAGAAGAAAGAGACTGTTTCATGTATAGGGTTATTCTGAAAAAAGGCAAAGCAAGGGAATTTGCTAAATCCTTAAAAATCTGGATGCTAATCCAAATTTCTAGGATCTGTGAAACTTGACTGAGCACTGATATTTTCAATAGATCTATAACATATCAGGAATGGGAGATAGTCTGAGAGCACCCTTTCCTCCTCCAGGCCAGGATTTATTATTAATAATATTTATATGCATTATAAAATCACTTTGAGGCCCCAACACAGATCAGGGTCCCACTGTGGCAAGTGCCATACAAACACACAGTAAGAATCAGTCCCTGCTGCAGAGAGCTTAAAGCATAACTAGTCAAGACAAACACTGGATAGGGAAACAGAAGCACAGAGAGATGAAGTGATTTGCGCAAGCTCGCACAATAGACCAGTGTCAGAGCCAGGAATAAAACCAAGTTCTCCTGACACCCAGTCCAGTGCCCTATTTACTAAGACCCTGGGCAGGAATGTGCAAAAGTGAAAAAAATAACTTTGAAAAGAGTTTTCAAATATTTTCAAACCTCAAAATCATTATTTTCTAATTGGGATTTGGCTCACATTTTAGATGAAGGATTGAATTGCTTTCCATTTTGCCCAAACTGGGTTCCTTATCCCTAATTAGTCTTGAGTTGCCCAACGAAATAATATCACCATAGTTATACTTTTTAACCATTATTTTTGCCTGCTTGTGAGTTAGATCATATCTTTCCCATGTAAATTATTTATTTCTGAAACTCATTACTATCTGCATAGCTTTTGACTACACAAATAAGCATATGCCTTGACTTAGTCATTCTATTTTTAGTATCAATCTACCTATACAGCCAAGATTTGAAAAATGACTAATGATTTTGGGCGTCTCCATTATGGAATATTCAACTTTAGATGTCTTAAAAGGCCTGATTTTCAGAAAGTGCAGAACACATGACCTCTTAAAATCAGGCTCCTTTAAATAAACTCTAGTTAAGTGTCCAAGAATTGAGGTATCTAGAATCACTTCTTATTTTTGAAGATATTGCACACATAAATACAAATACACATGTACAAATTCCCCTTTCGGGATGCACATTAGGGCTGGTCAAAAATTTCCTACTGATGCTGTTTCCCAAAGAAAATTGTTTTTCACTAGATGAAAATGTTGACCAAACTGGAATATATCTTCCATGTTGTACCACAGCAGCTCATGAAGAGCAAAGACAGTAGTGCATTGTGAGAAAGGTATTCTGACTCAAGTATCAGAGGGGTAGCTGTGTTAGTCTGGATCTGTAAAAGCAGCAAAGAATCCTGTGGCACCTTATAGACTAACAGACATTTTGGAGCATGAGCTTTCGTGGGTGAATACCCACTTTGTTGGATGCAAGTAGTGGAAATTTCCAGGGACAGATATATATATGCAAGCAAGAAGCAAGCTAGAGATAACGAGGTTAATTCAATCAGGGAGGATGAGGCCCTGTTCTAGCAGTTGAGGTGTGAAAACCAAGGGAGGAGAAACTGGTTCTGTAGTTGGCAAGCCATTCACAGTCTTTGTTTAATCCTGAGCTGATGGTGTCAAATTTGCAGATGAACTGAAGCTCAGCAGTTTCTCTTTGAAGTCTGGTCCTGAAGTTTTTTTGCTGCAGGATGGCCACCTTAAGATCTGCTGTAGTGTGGCCAGGGAGGTTGAAGTGTTCTCCTACAGGTTTTTGTATATTGCCATTCCTAATATCTGATTTGTGTCCATTTATCCTTTTCCGTAGAGACTGTCCAGTTTGGCCTATGTACACAGCAGAGGGGCATTGCTGGTATATGATGGTGTATATTACATTGGTGGACATGCATGTGAATGAACCACTGATGGTGTGGCTGATCTGGTTAGGTCCTCTGATGGTGTCGCTGGTGTAGATATGTGGGCAGAGTTGGCATCGAGGTTTGTTGCATGGATTGGTTCCTGAGCTGT